>NC_052950.1:4127950-4727950 GCF_013358895.1 Oreochromis aureus
AAAAAGGAAAAGTGGCAACTAGAATAATAATAATAAAAGTATAAAGAATGAAGAACGAGACTCAGCTAGTGTGGATGCTTAAAGCATCCACACAACTAGAAAAATTTGCATTTCCTCAGAAAATGCAGTGTGGATCTGTATGATGCTGAGCTATACTGAAACTAGCAGAAAAAGCTGAAAGATTTTACAGAATTGTAAAAACTTTGCGAAAGCAAGGAACTTTAACTAAAATGTAGTAACCCAGCAGAACTGCAATATCTTAGAGAACATAATACTTGGCAAAATACAATAGCATAGCAGAACTTAGCAGAAATATTGTAACTTACCAAGAAAACGATAACTTCTCCAAAAATACAAAATTTAGGATAATATATAAGATAACAGAAAGAATATATTTAGCCAAACATTTCTTAAACATTACAGAAATACTATGATTTAGAAAACAGTACAACATAGCAGAAATGCTGCGATTTACCAGAGACACTTTGTAATTTACTATTAATATTGAATTTTTAAAAAAAAAAAATACTATGTTTTAGCACAAATACTGTAATTTGACAGAAATAATACTATCATTAAACAGAAATACTATGTTTCAACAAGTACTCATGTTGCAGCCGAATATTGTAACATAGCAGTAGCCTGAATTATATAGCAGAAATGCTATATTTAGAAAGAAAAATATAATATAGTGAAATGCTATGATTTAGCAGGGAATTATAATCTACATATTATGTAACATGACAGAAATTCCTCCTTACTAAAATAATGCTGTGACATAAAACAAATGTTGGTGATTTGGCACAAAAACCATAATTTGGCAAAAATACTATTGATTTAGTAGAAATACTATGATTGAGCAGAAGTACTAAGATGTAGTAAAAGTACTTTGATTTAACAGAAATACAATTATGAAGGTAATACTTTTAAAATGGGAGAAATGTTGATACACACACACATACCCACAGAGCCTACAAAGGAACAGTATTTGTGCCATGGAGTGTTAACAAGAATCTGAGGTCCCATATTACAAAAAGCTGCTAAAATCATTAAAAGTTTGCAGAATTGTAATAAAATGATGAATATGAATTAGTGGTCTGTGATAGTGTATTAATTTGTAGGGAAAAAAAACATGTTGCTCCAGGTAATTGAACCCACGACCTTTGGGTTTGCAGACCTGTGTCATTACCAACTGCGCCACTGGGAAAGAGAGCGAGTGCCTGGAAAACAGGGTGATGAGCAGTCAAATTAGATTTGCGGTGAGGCGAAAACGCTGTTTTTGAGTTACAAACCGTCGTGGTAACTCAAAAACTAGGTGGACTAGAAGCATAATTCTTATACTGGGTGAATCAGCGGACTTTTAATACTTTTGACTGTGATTTGCATTGCTCTTTTGTACATCTGTCGCTGAGATATGACGAGAGAAGAAAGGCAGACCTCAGATATGATTGGCTGGCAAAGCCGTGCAGGCCCTGATATAAATTTTATGTGTACTGAGTACTAACAGAGGATTAGCTGCCTGGGGACCTGGCAGAAATATATACAAATAGTAAGGATTAAGCATAAATACTACATTTAGTAGAAATACTGTGTTTTAGCACAAATACTATAAAATGGCAGAAATACTATAATTAAGCAGAAATACTATATTTGTAGAAACACTATATTTAGTACAAATCTTATGAAATAGCAGAAAATATGATTTGCTTAGAAATGCTGTATTTTGGCACAAATCTATAAAATAGCAGAAATAGTACAGCATTTAGCAGAAATGCTGTATTTAGCACAAATACTGAAAAGCATGAAATGCTATGACTTAGCACAACAGTAATAACTTACAGAAAAATTGGAAAAGCAAAATGGACAGCTGGAAAAATCCTGAACATGCTAAGGGTCCCTCAAATGTAATTAATTGAAAAAAAAAATCAGCAAAAAAAGTATAACAGTCACATAATCAGCAAAATATGGGCACATATTAAAACACACATGCAGACAGAGACACACAGGACCAAATTCATTCAACCAGTCTAAATATATTGAATTTAAGTGATATAATAAGATGCTCCCATCAAAAGGCTCTCGCTCTCTCTCTCTCTCTCTCACACTCACACACACACACACACACACACACACACACACACACACACACACACACACACACACAGAGCCTAAAGGGAATAGTATTTGTGCCATGGAGTGTTAACAAGAATCTGAGGTCCATATTACAAAAGCTACTAAAATCATAAAAGGTTGCAGAATTGTAATAAATGATGAATATGAATTAGTGGTCTGTGATAGTGTATTAATTTGTAGGGAAAAACACATGTTGCCCAAGGTGTAATTGAACCCACGACCTTTGGGTTGCAGACCTGTGTCATTACCAACTCGCGCTTCACTGGGAAGAGAGCAAGCGCCTGGAAAACAGGGTGATGAGCAGTCAGAATCAGATTGCGGTGAGAGGCGAAAAACGCCGTTTTGCAGTTACAAAACGTCGTGTAACTCAAAAACTAGGTGGACTAGAAGCATAATTTTGTACTGGGTGAATCAGCGTACTTTGGTGTACTTTGACTGTGATTTCCATTGCTCTTTGTACATCTGTCGCTGAGATATGGCGAGAAGAAGGGGCAGACCCCAGATATGATTGGCTGGCTGGGAAGCCGTGCAGGCCCTGATATGTATTTGTATGTATCAGTCCTCACAGAGGATTAGCTGCCTGGGGACCTGGCAGAAATATATAGAAATAGTATGATTAACATAAATACTACATTTTTTAGAAAACTATATTAAGCACAAATCTATAAAAGCAGAAATACTATATTAAGCAATATAAATATCCTCTAAAAATCCTATAAAAAGCAGTAAAATTGTACTATGATTTGGTAGAAAACCCTAATTAATCAAAAATACTAAATTTGCTTGAAATAGCAGAAACACTATATTTAGCACAAATCTTATGAAATAGCAGAAAGAGTATGATTTAGCAGAAATGCTGTATTTGCTTTCGTCTTATAAAATAGCAGACATAGTATGATTTTGCAGAAATGCTGTATTTAGCACAAATACTGAAAAGCAGCAGAAATGCTATGACTCAACACAATAGTAATAACTTAAATAGAAAAATTGGAAAAGCAAAATGGACAGCTGAAAGAATCCTGAACATGCTAAGGGTCCCTCAAATGTAATTGTTAAATGAAAAATCAGCAAAAAAAGTATAACAGTGACACAATCACCAATATGGACATATGGAACACACATGCACAGAGACACACACAGGATCAAATTCAGTCAACCAGTCTAAATATATTGAATTTAAATCATATAATAAGATGCTCCCATAAACTCTCTCTAGCCCTCCCTTTCTCTCTCTCTGTCCACACACACACACACACACACACACACACACACACACACACACACACACATAGGAGACAAGCAAGTTTCTAGAGTCAGTCAAGCAGCCTGGGAGCTGCTGAATTTGAATCCACCAATCAGAGAGGCTGTACCTTTCCCGCCAAAACAGGTGCAGCCGTTTTTACGTATTTGTGCCAAAACACAGTGAGCAGAGTATTTCTCCATTACTAATTTCATGAATCTGGATTAAAAGGCGAAACAAACTGGCCAAATTCCTCCACTACAAACCAGTCTGAACGGTCTTTGCACACCGTTTACTAGAACCACTACCAAAAGAGAATCTTCAAGAGGCACTCCATCACAACAACATGACCTATATAAGATGATGCACTTAGTAACAGTCAGCCTCCTTGAATTGGTAGAAATACTGTGATTTAGTAGCCTTACTATAACATAACAGGATATACTGTGATGTTGCAGACATAGTATGTTTTTGCACTACTCATTTTCACCGTGAAAAATTAGCAATATAAATTACAGGTCTGTGAAAGTGTATAAATTTGTAGTGAAAAAAAGATGACCAAGGTGGGATTGGAACCCACGACCTTTGAGCTGAAGAAATCCGTGTATTACTGATTGCGCCACCTGGAAAGAGGCGGAAGCTGAAAACAAAGACATGACAATCAGAAACCAAAAAGATTTTTTCTGTTGAAAACACCTGAAGAAAGCTGGGATTTGTGCTGAAAAGGGGATGAAAAATGAAAATTTTGCTGAAAAGCCTCTGATTAAGAAATCAAGCGTATACTGAACAAATCAAAGTATTTGTTCCAAAAGTTTAGTATTTCTGCCATATTGTGGTATTTGTGCACAAAAGTTACCACATTACAACTTGAAACACGGATTAAAGATGAAAGAAACTGGCAAACAAATTCCTCCACTACACAAACCAGTCTGATACCACTTCTTTGCAGCGTTCACGTTTTACAAGGCACTACCAAAGTTGGCGCCACAAGAGGGCACTCCAACACACAGATGATCACCTATGAACACTGATACACTTAGTAACAACGCAGCCTCCTTGAATTGGCAGAAATACTGTGATTTAGTAGTAATACTATATAACAGATATACTGTGATGTTGCAGACATGAAAAAGTATATTTTTGCACTACTCATTTGTAGTGAAAAATTAGCAATATAAATTACAGGTCTGTGAAAGTGTATAAATTTGTAGTGAAAAAAAAATGTTGACCAAGGTGGGATTGAACCCACGACCTTTGAGCTGCAGAGCCGTGTCATTACTGATTGCGCCACCTGGAAGGGGGCGGGTGGCTGAAACACAAAGACATCAGCAATCAGAAATAAAAGCGATTTCTGTTGAAAACACCTGAAAAAGCTGGGATTTGTGCTGAAAAGGGGTGAAAAATGAAATTTTGCTGAAAAGGGGTGAAGAAGCTAAAGTATACCAAATCAAAGTATTTGTTCCAAAAACATAGTATTTCTGCCATATTGTGGTATTTGTGCCACAAAAGTTACCACATTACAACTTGAATACGGATTAAAAGATGAAAGAAACTGGCAACAAATTCCTCCACTACAAACCAGTCTGATACCACTTCTTTGCAGCGTTCCGTTTACTAAGGCACTACCAAAAGGCGCCACAAGAGGGCACTCCAACACAGAGATGACCTATGTACACTGATGCATAGTAACAGTCAGCCTCCTTGAATTGGCAGAAATACTGTGATTTAGTAGTAATACTATAACATAACAGATATACTGTGATGTTGCAGACATAGTATGTTTTGCACTACTCATTTGTAGTGAAAAAATTAGCAATATAAATTACAGGTCTGTGAAAGTGTATAAATTTGTAGTGAAAAAAAAAAAGTTGACCAAGGTGGGATTGAACCCACGACCTTTGAGCTGCAGAGCCGTGTCATTACTGATTTAAGCCACCTGGAAAGAGGCGGGAAGCTGAAAAACAAAGACATGAGCAATCAGAAATAAAGAGATTTCTGTTGAAAACACCTGAAAAAGCTGGGATTTGTGCTGAAAAGGGGTGAAAAAAATGAAAATTTTGCTGAAAAGGGTGAAGAAGCTAAAGTATACCAAATCAAAGTATTTGTTCCAAAACATAGTATTTCTGCCATATTGTGGTATTTGTGCCACAAAGTTACCACATTACAACGAATCACGGATTAAAGATGAAAGAAACTGGCAACAAATTCCTCCACTACAAACCAGTCTGATACCACTTCTTTGCAGCGTTCACGTTTACTAAGGCACTACCCAAAAGGCGCCACAGAGGGCACTCCAACACAAGAGATGACCTATGTACACTGGATGCACTTAGTAACAGTCAGCCTCCTTGAATTGGCAGAAATACTGTGATTTAGTAGTAATACTATAACATAACAGATATACTGTGATGTTGCAGACATAGTATGTTTTTGCACTACTCATTTGTAGTGAAAAAATTAGCAATATAAATTACAGGTCTGTGAAAGTGTATAAATTTGTAGTGAAAAAAAAAAAGTTGACCAAGGTGGGATTGAACCCACGACCTTTGAGCTGCAAACCGTGTCATTACTGATTGCGCCACCTGGAAAGAGGCGGGAAGCTGAAAAACAAAGACATGAGCAATCAGAAATAAAAGAGTTTCTGTTGAAAACACCTGAAAAAGCTGGGATTTGTGCTACAAAAAGGGGTGAAAAAACTCAATTCTGCTGAAGCAGGGGTGAAGAAGAGGTGTTGGACTGTTGAGAAGAGTTAAATAAGTTGAACAGATATGTTTGGGTACAGATACTATGATTTGGTAATAATACTGTGTTTTAGCACAACTCCTGAGATTTGATTGAAATAATATGATTTAGAAGAAATATTATGACTTTGTACAAATACAATGTTTTGGCACAAATACCATGATATGGCAAAAATACTATGTTTTAGCACAAATACTGTAATTTGACAGAAATACTATCATTAAAGCAGAAATACTATGTTTCAGCAGAAATACTCTGGTTTAGCACAAATATTATAACATAGCAGTAATACAATTATATAGCAGAAATGCTATATTTAGAAAAGAAAAATATAATATAGTAGAAATACTATGATTTACTTGAAATACTGTAATCAGCACATATACTGTAACATGACAGAAATTCCTCCATAGTAATAATACTATAACATAAAACAAATGTTATGATTTGGCACAAAACCATAATTTGGCAAAATACTATGATTTAGCAGAAATACTATGATTGAGCAGAAGTACTAAGATGTAGTAAAAGTACTTTGATTTAACAGAAATACAATTATGGAGGGTAATACTTTAAAATGGGAGAAATATTGATACACACACACACATACACAGAGCCTAAAGGGAACAGTATTTGTGCCATGGAGTGTTAAGAAGAATGTGAGGTCCATATTAGAAAAGCTGCTAAAATCATAAAAGTTTGCAGAATTGTAATAAATGATGAATATGAATTACTTGTCTGTGATAGTGTATTAATTTCTAGGAAAAAAAAAAAAATGTTGACCAAGGTGGAATTGAACCCGTGATCTTTAGGCTGCCGACCCGGCGTCATTACCAACTGTGCCACTGGGAAACAGAGCAGCAGTTTGGAAAAGCAGGAGATGAACTGTCAGATTTGATCGCGGTGAGGCGTAAAAGCGCCGATTTTGGAATTACAAAGCGTCATGTAACTCCAAAACTAGGTGGGATAAAGCACACTTCTTGTACTGGGTGAATCAGCAGACTTTGCTGAACTTTCACTGCGATTTTCATTGCTCCTTTTACCTCCGTGCCGGAGATATGATGAGAGAAGAAAGCGGCTTCATTTTCAGAGTTTGAAAAGTGAGAGGAGGACAGATTTCCACCCTCAAACAAAGCGTAATTTATGGCTTAACAGTAAGATGACTGTAAAACTGCTCTATGATTTACATGAAATACTTTGATTTAGAAGAAATTCTATAATCTAGCAAAAGCACTACAACATAGCAGAAGTTATATCACTGAAAAGCAGATTTACAAGATTTAACACAAACACTATGATTTGGCTCAAAAATCTTTATTTTGCAGTTATATTATGATTTGACAGAAATACTATGAGCAGTAATAATATAACAGTACATAATACTGTTATTTTGTGGAAATACAATGCTTTATCACAAATACCATGATATGGCAAAAATACTATGATTCAGCAGAAATACTATGATTCAGCAGAAGTACTAAGATGTAGTAAAAGTACTTTGATTTAACAGAAATGCAATTATGGAGGAGTAATACTTTAAAATGGGAAAAATATTGATACACACACAGATACACAGAGCCTAAAGGGAACAGTATTTGTGCCATGGAGTGTTAAGAAGAATGTGAGGTCCATATTAGAAAAGCTGCTAAAATCATAAAAGTTTGCAGAATTGTAATAAATGATGAATATGAATTACTTGTCTGTGATAGTGTATTAATTTCTAGGGAAAAAAAAAATATTGATCAAGGTGGAATTGAACCCGTGATCTTTAGGCTGCCGACCGGCGTCATTACCAACTGTGCCACTGGGAAAGAGAGCAGCGGTTTGGAAAACGGGGAGATGAACTGTCAGATTTAGATCGCGGTGAGAGGCGTAGCGCCGATTTTTGGAATTACAAAACGTCCGTAACTCCAAAACTAGGTGGGATAAACACAATTCTTGTACTGGGTGAATCAGCAGACTTTGCTGAACTTTCACTGCGATTTTCATTGCTCCTTTTACCTCCGTCGCCCGGAGATATGATGAGAGAAAAGCGGCTTCATTTTCAGAGTTTGAAAAGTGAGAGGAGGACAGATTTCCACCCTCAAACAAAGCGTAATTTGTGGCTTAACAGTAAGATGACTGTAAAAACTGCTCTATGATTTACATGAAATACTTTGATTTAGAAGAAATTCTATAATCTAGCAAAAGCACTACAGCATAGCAGAAGTTATATCACTGAGCAGATTTACTAGGATTTAGCACAAACACTATGATTTGGCTCAAAAATCTTTATTTTGCAGTTATATTATGATTTGACAGAAATACTATGAGCAGTAATAATATAACAGTACATAATACTGTTATTTTGTGGAAATACAATGCTTTATCACAAATACCATGATATGGCAAAAATACTATGATTCAGCAGAAATACTATGATTGAGCAGAAGTACTAAGATGTAGTAAAAGTACTTTGATTTAGCACAAATACTATTATGGAGGAGTAAGACTTTAACATGGGAGAAATATTGATACACACACATACACAGAGAGCAAAGTGTGCAGAGGCTGTTGAGAGTCTGGGCTTGGCATATCTAGGTCAGCTAAATTGGCTGCACCTGCTGTAATCAACACTTACACAGACAGACACAGAGAGCTATGGGTTTTCTTCAGTGTATTTCTCACATTCAGGACTCCCCTCGAACAAATGGCCATAATTTCCTAACTGTAGGGGCTAGAATGCTCATTCTAACACCGTTTTGTTCAGAAAGAGATGGGGAATCTGCAGGTCTTCATAATTCAGCGATAAAATATAAATTATTGAAGATATATGACTTGTAATACACTGTAACTGAGTAGAGGCAAAGCAAAACTGCCTTGACTTGCCCTCAAACAATGCTTTCTAACTCTAAATCTATTTGGAGTATCGATATCATTCTTTCACTGTAAGAGACAGCAGGCTTTGGCGAACAGTCATGGAAATTTTCAGGTCTGTGTGGAAATCCATCAAAAAAGATATGACGAGAGAAAAAAGTGCCTCATTTCCAGAGTTTGAAATCTGAAGACATCTGAGCGAGGGACAATTTCCTACCCTCAAACAAACCCAATTCATGGCCAAATGGTAATAGGGTGAGAAGAAATTCTTGAATTGTGAGCGTCAGGGTGTCTGAAGATATGCAGGACAAGCCTCATGTCTTAACCCGGCCGTTAAAGAGATATGGCGATTCGAATATGCCTCTCATTACAGAAATCAAGCGGTGATTTTGAACAAACTCTCCATTGACTTTCTATGGAGAGTTTTCAGACTTTGTGTTGGTCTGAGAGATTTGCCAAATTCTATAAAACTCACAACCATGATAGTGACATTTTCTGAAAGCCAGCAAAAATACCTACATTTTGATGTATAATTTGTGGAAGTTGAGTGAAAATTGAGCAAGTAGCAAGAAGTTGTTCGGACATGAAGAGAAGTCTGCGAAACCTACAGTGGCACACTGAAAGCCAAGTGCATAGCAACCATAACAACGCATGTATTTTGTGAAAATCACAATTTTGCAACTCAAAACTTTAAGAGGATAAAAATAAAACGGTAAAAGATTTGAAAAGCTGATTTATTCCTGAATAGCCCAATAATTTGAGAACATTTTAAAGTTTGAATGGTTGTTCTACGTGAAAGTAGGAAAAAGTAGTTAAGTTTCAAAAAACAAGCAAGTTTTAGCAAATGCGGACGTTTCCCATTCATTTCAATGGGACAAATTAAAGGAAAAAAGTGTAATAATTTAAAAAGTATAAGAGTGAAAATACCAAAAGATATAGCGTACATTAGCAGAAATAGCAGAATAGTTTAAAATTTGAGCGGTGAAAATCGGCTGAAAATTGTGGAAGTAGTTAAGTGCCAAAAAGTGTCACGGAGCATAACTAGAATAACTAGAATAATAACTAGAACAATTTGCATTTCCTGCGAAAATGCAGTGTGGATGCTATAAAGCTGAAGCTGTCAGCTGAAACTAGCTGAAAAAAAGCTGAAAAGTTGCAGGTGTAAAACCTTTGCACAAAAATTGTAATAACTTTGCAGAAACATAAGAACTTAGCAAAAATGTAATTGTTAGCAGAACTGCAATAGCGTAAAGAAAACATAATACTTGGCTGAAATACAATAACATAGCAGAACAGCAGCAGGGAAATTAGAATAAATATTGTAACTTAGCAGAAACAAGATAACTTTTCAGAAACACATGATTTTAGCAGAAATGGTGCCAGATTACATAGATACTTTATTTAAACAAAAATACCTAAACATTGCACAAATACTGTGATTTAGGACAAATACTACAACATAGCAGAAATGCTGTAATTCAGCAAATATACTATAATATGGCACAAATAGAAAGAATATGCTCAAATACTATGATTTTGCTCAAATAATATAATTTACAATAACACTAAGATTTAGCAGAAAATACTGTGTTTAGCACAAATACGAAAAGTAGCAGAAATACTATAATTTAGCATAATAGTAATAACACACAATTACAAATATGGACATGGTAAATGGCCTGTATTTATATAAGCGCTTTTATGGTCCCTAATTAAACAAAAGTGCTACATATCCAGTCATTCACCCATTCACACACTGGTGATGGCAAACTACGTTGTACTACAGCCACCCTGGGCGCACTGTGAGAGGTGAGCTGCTGGACACTGGCGATACCGACCCCTCTGACCACCACCAGTAGTCAAACAATAAGATACACCATAAAAGGCTCTCTCTCTCTCTCTCTCTCTCTGTCACACACACACACACACACACACACACACACACACACACAGCAGCAGCAGCAGGAAGCAAGTGAATAAATAGGGCTGTACATAGTGTTTCCTGTATGTTTCTAGGTACCATCAAAAAGCCTGGAGCTGTAAAATTTTAATCCACCAATCAGAAAGGCTATGTACTTTTCCATGTCAAAACAGGTGCACCTGTTTTTACACATAACACAGAGACAGGATTTGTGCAGTCTATTTTTGCATAGTGAGACTCCTCTCAAACAAATGGCTATAATTTCTAACCGTAGGGTCTAGAAGCAGTCATTCTTACACTGTTTTGTTCAGAAGAGATGGGGGGATTGTCAAGTGTTGTGTGTTTAAAGTAAAAATACAGTTTTGTAGAGATACATGACATGGATGAGTGGTTGACTTACAACCCATAGAAATTCCTAATATGGAAATTTGAATGTCTCAACCGTCCAGATGTGATGGGCTGGTTGGGAAGTCATGCATGACTTGAAATGTCAATTGAAAATTACAAATACTCTGACAGAGCATTGGCTCCCTGAGGAGCTAGCAGGAATACTATGAAATACTATGATTACCCAGAAATACTGCGTTTAGTAGAAATATTAATATTTAGCACACAATACTATAAAATGGCTGAAATAGTATGATTTGCACAAAGCTGTGTTAGCAGAATCAAAATACTGAAAAGCTGCAGAAATGCTATGACTTAGCACAATAGTAATAACTGAAATAGAAAAATTGGAAAAGCAAAATGAACAGCTGAAAAAATGCTGAACATTGTATTTTATGTATACGTTTAGATTAGTTATTTATAGTTGGTTTAGAACTTTGTGTGTGTATGTGTGTGAATGTAATGATACTATATATGAATGTGTGTGATGTGCATTGTGTGTGTGTGTGTGTGTGTGTGTGTGTGTGAGATTTACATTACTGTGCTCAGAGGCCACCATCTACCCGGCTGGGAAATTCCGTTGTATTTGTCTGCACATATACTTGGCCAATAAACACGATTCTGATGATTTGGCACAAAAACCATGATTTGGCAAAAATACTATGATTTAACATAAATACTATGATTTGCAGAAATACTAAGATGTAGTAAAGTACTTTTGATTTAACAAAATACAATTATGGAGGAGTAATACTTTTAAAATGGAATATTGATACACACACACACATTCACAGAGCCTAAAGGGAGAATATTTGTGCACATGGAGTGTTAAGAAAATCTGAGGTCCATATTAGAAAAGCTGGTAAAAGTTTTCAGAATTGTAATAAACAGATGAATATGAATTAGTGGTCTGTGCTAGTGTATTAATTTGTAGGAATAAAAGAAAATATTGTCCAAGGTGGAGTTGAACCCAGCTGAACCTTTGGGTTGAACCTGTGTCCTACCAGCTGCGCCACTGGGAAAAGACAGTGGGAAATGAAAAAAATGATGCAAGTCAGAATTAGATCGCAGTGAGGAGGCAAGAGCGCCCATTTTGGGTTACAAACCGTCGTGTAACTCACAAACTAGGTGGACTAAACATAATTCTTGTACTGGGTCAATCAGTCTAAATTTGGTGTACTTTGAACTGCGATTACATTGCTCTTTGTACATCCGTTGCTGAAAAGGCTCTCTCTCTCGGCTCTCTCTCTATCACACACACACACAGCATATATGACACACGGCCAGACCTCAAGATCCAAATTCAGTCTTAGCAGTCTAAATATATTGAATTTAAATCTATAAAATGAGATCATACTATTAAGCATAAATACTCATTTAGCAGAAATACTATATTAGCACAACACACTATAAATCAGATAGAGATCAAATACTATATATGATTTGCTACAAATCTTATAAAGCAGATCATACTATATTAAGCTCTATCTCTATCCTATAAAAATCTATAAAAGCAAAAATACTGTAACATGACACACAAAAATCCAATTCAAGTCAAAATGGACAGCTAAATATATTGAGGATTTAAATCTTACAATGGGATCATCCATAAAAAGTATGATTCAGTCTCACTCTCAGTCTCTCTCTCTGTCACACACACACACAGACACACAGTGCAATTCAGTCAACCAGTCTAAATATATTGAATTTAAATCATGTACATGAAAAAGATCATCCAGCAAAAAAGGCTCTCTCTCTCTCTCTCTGAACACACACACACACACACACACACACACACACACACACAGGATCAGAATTAGGTCATTCAAGCCAGTCTAAATATATTGAATTTAGAATCTTACAATGAGATCATCCCATAAAAAACTCTCTTCCTCTCTCTCTCTCTCTCTGTCACACACACTGTCACACACACACACACACACACACACACAGAGAGATCAAATTCAGTCATTCAAGCAGTCTAAATATGTTGTAATTTAAATCTTACAATGAGATCATCCCATAAAAAAGGCTTTCTCTCTCTCTCTCTCTCTCTGTCACACACACACACACACACACACACACACACACACACACACACAGGTCAAGTCAGTCAACCAGTCTAAATATATTAATTTGAATCTTACAATGAGAGATCATCCCTTAGAAAGGCTTTCTCTCTCTCTCTCTCTCTCTGCACACTCACACACACACACACACACACACATGACACACACACACACACACACACAAGATCAATTCAGTCAAGCAGTCTAAATATATTGAATTTGAATCTTACAATGAGATCATCCATGATAAGAGAACCAATTATCTCTCTCTCTCTCTCTCTAGCTCTCTGTCACACACACACACACACACACACACACACACACACACACACACAAGATCAATTCAGTCAACCAGTCTAAGTATATTGAATTTGAATCTTACAATGAGATCATCCATGAATATGAATTAGTCTCTCTGTCTCTCTCTGTATTAATTTGTAGGGCACACACACACACACTCACACACACACAGTTGAACTGCATTTAATTGGGTAGTAGCTCCTGTGTATATTACCTTGCTGCACCACTGGAAAGACAGTGTATTTGGGAAACAGGGGTGATGACAGTCAGAATTAGATCGTGGCGAGAGGTAAAGAGCTGCTAAGTTACAAACGCCATGTAACTCCAACCAGTCTAGGTGGACTAGAAGATAAATCTTGTATTGAGTGAATTAAAGTGGACTTGTGTACTTTTGATCATGTATCTTTCATTGTTTCTACATCTCGCTCTGTCCAACACAGATACACACGATCAGGAAGAAAACGGCAGACACTCAGATATGATTGGCTGGCTGGAAGCCTGGCAGAAATATGTAGTAATAGTGATCTAAGCATGAAATCACTACATTTAGGCTCTTACTCTCTCTGTATCTCATCTTACACACACACACACACACACACACACACAGAAATACACAGACAAGCACAAATGCTATTCAGTCAAGCAGAATACTATATTAAGCAATAAATCTTCCTATAAAATCTGTCCATAAAAGCAAAATACTATATAATACTATGACGGTCTTTAACCATACATTAATGAGAAATACTATATCAGGCAGTCTACATATTTAGCATTCAAATCTTACAATGAGATCATCCCAGAAATAGTCTCTCTCCTCTCTCACAATAGTAATAACTCAAAATGAGACACACACATTGACAAAGCATCCAATTCAGTCAGACAGTCTGAATATATTGAATTTGAATCATGCAATGAGAGGGTCCCATTCAACTGTACTCTATAAATCTCTAACCCAGCAAAAAAGTAACATACACAATCACAAATATGGAACATATGGAAACACACATGCACAGAGAGACACACAGGATCAAATTCCAATTCAACTAGTCTAAACATATTGAATTTGAATCTTACAATCAAGATCATCCCATAACAAGATTCTCAAACATCTGTCCATTCTCTGTCTGTCACACACACACACACACACACACACACACACACACAAGATCCAATTCAGTCTTGATCTAAATATGTTAATTTAAATCTTACAATCAGAATCTCATCCCATAAAAGGCTTTCTCTCTCCTCTCTCTCCCTGTCACACACACACACACACAGGAGAGAGAAAGCAATCATAGGTCATTCAAGCAGCTCTGGGAGCTGCCAATTTGAACTCACCAATCAGAGAGGCTGTGCACTTTTTTCCCGCTAAAACAGGTGCCGCCGTTTTACACACACAGAGCACACAGAGATGATTGCAGTGGCTTTCTCCTTAGTGAGGATTCCTCTCAAACAAATGGCCATAATTTCCTAACCGTAGGGGGCTAGAGCAGTCATTCTTACCTGCTTTGTTCAGAAGAGATGGGGGAATCTTCAAAGTGGTGACAATTTATCATTAAATGAATTATTAAAGATATTTGACTTCTAATGCACCATAACTGGGTGAATACATAAAAACTGCGCTTGACCTGCCCTCAAACAACGTTTTTCTAACTCTAAATCTGTTGCAAGTATCGATATCATTCTTTTCACCGTAGAGAGCAGGCTTTTGGTGAACCGATATGGAAATTTTCAGGTCTCTGTGAGAAATCCATCAAAAGATATGATTTCCAGAGAAAAAGTGGTTCATTTCCAGGTTTGAAATCTGAAGAAATCTGAGCGAAGGGGCGAATTTCCTACCTCAAACAAGTCTAACTCATTTCCAGCGACGGTAATAGGAGAGAGAATTGCCCAGACATTGTGAGCCGCCGCCAGGTGTCTCCTGAAGATGCTACACTGGACTAAACCTCATGTCTTCACGTCGCTTTTGCTGAGGGAGATATCCATGATTCGATATGCCTCTCATTACAGAAATCAAGCGGTGATTTTTGAATTAAGCTCTCCATTGACTTTCTATGGAGAGTTTTGAGGCTTTGTGTTGGTCTGGGGAGATTTGCCAAAATCTGCAAATCTTCACAACCATGATAGTGACATTTTTCTGAAAGCTAACAAAAATACCTACGTCTTGGTGTATAATTTGTGTGAAGTTGAGTGAAAATTTGAACAAGAACTTATGAAGTTGTTTCGAAATGAAGAGAAGACTACAAAACCTTCAGGTGGCACACTGGAAAGCCAAGTGCATAGCAACCATAACAACACATGTATTTTGTTGAGATCACAAGATGGAAACTCAAAAAACTTGAAGAGGGATAAGATGAAAATGGTGGCTGAATATGAAAAAGCTGAATCAAACATGAATAGCCCAATTTGAGAACATTTTAAAGTTTGAATGGTTGTTCTAGGCGAGAAGTAGGAGAGAAGTTCGTTTCAAAAACAAGCAAGTTTTAACAGGAATTGCGAAAGTTTCCATTCACATCAATCGGACAAATTAAAGGAAAAAGCTAATATTTTTAAAAAGTATAATGGTATAAAATACCAAAAGGTAATAGCGGAAGGGAAAAATAGCAGAATAGTTTTAAAATTTGAGCATTGAAATCGGCTGAAAAATTGTGGAAGTAGATCATCGCGGTGACGTGCACGGAAACAACTAGAATAATATTAAAGATAAAGAACTAGAGAAACAGCATTTCCTAAGAAAATGCAGTGGATGCTGTAATGTTGATCCACACAACTGAAAAATTCTGCATTTCCTCTGAGAAAATGCAGACTTGTGGATCTTCTGGAGCAGCTGAAGCTTTGCTAAAATGTAGTAACTTAGCAGAACTGCAATAACTGGTTAAAGTATACATAATACTTTGCCGAGAAACGATATATACTAGAACTAAAATGTACACAACTTAGAACTACGGCGATAATCTCAAAATACAACCTTGTGAAATACAATGGCATAGCAGAACAGAAAAGAATATGTGTAACTTGAGAAACAGATAAACTTCTCAAAAATACTAAAATTTGGGAGAAATGGTATGAATAACAGAAACAATATATTTAGCCAAACATTCTTAAAATTACATTATTACTATTGAAATTTGGAGAAACACTTTCTTCTTGCAAAAAATGCTGTAATTTGACACAGAAATACTATCATTTGGCGAAATACTATGTTTCCTTTAAATACACTGGTTTAGCACAAATATTTTAACATAGCTTGAAATACAATTATATAGCAGAAATGCTTCCATATTTAGAAAGAAAAATACAACATAGTAGAAATACTATGATTTAACCTTGAGATAATACTGTAATCAACATATATACTGTAACATGACAGATGTCTCCTCACCGTAGTAGCACTGTAACTATAAACAAATGTTATGATTTGGCACAAAACCATAATTTGGCAAATACTATGATTTGCTTGAAATACTATGATTGAGCAGAAGTAATAGATGGTAGTAAAAGTACTTTGATTTAAGAAAACCTAATTATGGAGGGTAATACTTTAAGTGGAGATGATGATACACACACAGAGCCTAGGGAACAGTATTTGTGCCATGGAGCAACAAGAAGAAACTGAAAGTCCATATTAGAAAAGCTGGTAAAAGTTTTGGTGTAATAAATGATGAATATGAATTGGTGAGGGTCTGTGGTAGTGGTAATTTGTAGACAAAAAGATGTTAACAGGTGGACTTGAACCCCTGACCTTTGAGTTTAAAGACCGATGTCGTACCAGCTGCATGCTGGGAAGACAGTGAGCTTTTGGGAAACAGGGTGATGAGCAGTCAGGAATTGAATCGGTGAGGCGAATGCCATTTTGGGTTACGCGTGGTGTAACTCAAAAAAGCTGGGTGGACTGAAGCATAATTCTTGTACAGGTGAATCTAGCGGACTTTGGTGTGCTGACTAGATTTTCATGCTCTGTGTGACGCAGAGATATGGCCGAGAAGGGCGGACCTCAGATATGGTGGCTGGCACAGGAAGCGGGTGGGGCCTGAAATGGCATAAGGCCAGATGTCTCATCCTCAGGTTGGCGCACAGGACCTGGCAGAAATATATGAAGCCAATAATATGATTACAGCATAATACTACATTGCTTAGAAATACTGTATTAAGCACAAATCTATAAAAAGCAAAAATACTATAATAACTAAATCTATAAAAAGCAGAAATACTAACACTATGATTTGTGAAAACCTGAGTAATCAGAAATACTATGTTGGCAGAAATACTATATTTAGCTAAATCACTTGTCAAAATAGCAAATAGTATGATTCAGCACAACTAATAACAAGCAGAAAAGTGGAGAAAAACCGAAATGGACAGCTGAAAAAATGTTTGATCATGCCATCGCTTTCAAATGGCGCGTAAATGAAAAAAAACCAGCAAAAAAAGTATAACAGATTACACAATCTAAATACTGGACACCTATGAAACACATGTACAAGAGACACACAGGATCAAATTCAGTCAACCAGTCTAAATATATTAATTTGAGATCTTGTGAATCATCCATAAAAAGCTTGCTCTCTCTCTCTCTCTCTCTCTGTCATACACACACACACACACACACACACACACACACACACACACACACACACACACACAGGAAAACTCTGGGTCAGTCAAGCAGCCTGAAGACTGCGGTCCAATCCACCAATCAGAGGCTGTGTGCTTTCCGCCGTAGTGCAGCAGTTTTTACGTGTTGTGCCAAAACATGATGTTTCTGCCATGTTGGTACTACATTACAACATGAATCTGGTTAAAGATGATAGAAGAAACTGGCAACAAATTCTCCTACAATGATCTGATACCACTTTTCTTTGATGTTCGTTTATAGGCACTACCCAAAAGGCGCCTGAAGGCACTCCAACACAAGAGACAAACCCTATGCACAGTGCACTTTGGCGCAGTCAGCCTCCTTGAATTAGCGAAATACGATTTAGTGGTAATGCTATAACATGTGAATATACTGTGATGTTGCAGAACAAATATGTTTTTGCACTACTCATTGGTAGTGAAAAAATTAGCAATATAAATTACAGGTCTGTGAAATGTATAAATTTGTAGTATTCTGAAAAAAAATGTTAGCCAAGGGTGGGATTGAGACTACAACACTTTGAAACTGCAAACACAGTGTCATTACTGATTTAAGCCACCTGGTATGACTGGCTCAAACACATCAGCAATCAGAAATACGGCGATTTCTCTTGGCTACCTGAAAAAGCGCTGGGATTTGTGCTGAAAAGGGTGAAAAACTCAATTCTGCTGAAGCAGGTGAAAGAGGTGTTGAACTGTTTGAAGGTTAAATATCAGTTGAACAGATATGTTTAAGATACTATGATTTGGTAATAATATTGTCGACACACAATTCCTGATTTGATTGAAAATAATATTTAGAGAAATATTATTATGACTGTTACCAAATACAATGTTTTCCTTTAAATACATGATATGGCAATACTATGATTTAAGCAGAAATACTATGATTGACAGAAGTAAGATGTATTAAAATACTTTTGATTTAGCTTTCAGAAATGCAATTATGGAAGATACTTCAAATGGAAAAATATTGATACACACACAGATACGACCTAGGGAACAAATATTTATTATAGATGTAAGAAGAATCCTGAGGTCCATATTGAAAAACTGCTAAAATCATAAGTTTGCAGGGTGTATCTCGTAGTAGATATGAATTACTTGTCTGTGATATTATTAATTTCTAGGAAAAATATTGACCAAGGTGGGGAATTGAACCCGTGTCTTTAGGAGCTGCGACCGGCGTCATTACCAACTGTGCCACTGGAAACAGAGCAGCCCGGTTGGAAAAGCAGGAGATGAACTGTCAATTTGAATCGCGGTGAGGCATCGCCTTGATTGCAGGTTACTAAGCGTCGTAACTCAAACTAGATTCAGGATAAAACATTGCTGACACTGGGTGAATCAACGGACTTTAACTGAACTTTCCTCGTTTTCATTCTCTTTACCTCCGTCGCGGGATGGTGAGGAAAAACAGCCATTTCAGGTTTGAAAAGTGACAGGACGGATTACCCTCAAACAAAGCGTAATTTATGGCTTAACAGTGAATGTTGTAAAACTGTATCTATATGGGTTACATGAAATACTTTGGTTAGAAAAGTTATAATCAACGAAAACACTACAACATAGAAAGTTATATCACGGGCAAGAATTAGGATTTAGCACAAACACTGTGATTTGGCTCAAAAATCTTTGTTTTGGTTATATGTTTATGGTTGTGATACTGAGCAGTAATAATATAACAGTACATACTGTCTGTTGACGTGATACAATACTTTATCTAGTACCATGATATGGCAAAAATACTATGTTCAGCAGAAATACTATGATTGAGCAAGTACTAAGATGTAGTAAAAAGTACTTTTGATTGCTGAAATGCAGTGTAGATGTACACCCAAATGGAAAAATAAGTGATACACACAGATACACAGGAGCCTAGGAACAGTATTTTGTGCCATGGAGATGTTGAAAGATCTGAGGTCCATATTAGAAAAACTGCTAAAATCCTAAAGTTTGCAGGTGTAATAAATGATGAATAGTTACTTGTCTGTGATAGTGTATTAATTTCTGAGGAAAAAAAAAATGTTGACCAATTGAATTGAACCCATTGATCTTTAGGCTGCGACCGGCGTCATTACCAACTGTGCCACTGGGAAACTGAGCAGCGGTTTGGAAAGCGAGGAGATGAACTGTCAGATTTAGATCGCGGTGAGAAAGCGTAGCATACGATTTTGGAGATACAAAACGTCATGTAACTCCAGAAGTGGAATCGAGATAAAGCTGAATTCTTGTACTGGGTGAATCAACGTTTTGTGAACTTTCCTCGTTCCTTCACTCATACTCAAATCACCGGAGATGTGATGAAGCATTCATTTTCAGGGGTTTTGAAAAGTGACAGAGGACAGTTCACCCACTCAAACAAAATTTGCCGACAACAATGAATGACTGTAAAAGCTTGCTCTATGATTTACATGAAATACTTTGATTTGGAAATTCGCCAATCTAGCAAAAAGCACTACAACATAACCCAGTTATATCACTGAATTACTGGGATTGCTTTAAACACTATGATTTGAGCTCAAAAGTATGTACTGTTGCAGTTATATTATGATTTGGCGAAATACTATGAGCAGTAATAATATAACGGTACATGTGCTGTTACATTTTATTGGAAATACAGTGCTTTTATCTAAATACATGATATGACAAATACTATGATTCAGCAAATACTATGATTGAGGCAGAAGTACTAGATGTAGTAAATGCTTTGGTTGCTGAAATACTATTATGGAGGAAGCGTACTAACATGGGAGAAGCTTGATACACACACACATACACAAGAGCAAAAGTGTGCAGAGAGGCTGTTGAGAGTCTGGGCTTGGCTAGAGCACTGTCGCTAAATATGGGATGTCTTGATAAAACAAGCAGATATTTGAAGTTTACACACCTACATTCTCGCCTGAAAATATCTTAAAAGTTTATTTTGTGACCTAGAAACACGAATAAAGACATATAAAACGAAGTGGTGGCCGCCATTGTTCACTCTGTAGAGGCGTGCTATGAATTGTGGGATATGGAGTTTTCAACACAAGGATAAATCTTTTCGGCTGTACTACTCCCGGTATACCACTAGAGAGAGCCAAGACACCACAAATGAAGTCTGTTTATTTGGCGCCAAAAGATGAATTGGCCTAAATTTGTACTAAAATATTAATATTTAAAAAACTATAAAAGTCATAAACACCAAAAGTCACAACATAATAGTCCAGCTCCAGCCGCACAAAATGATCTAACATATGTAATCCTAATGTCAAAACTGTTTGGCAGAGGGCGCGGGAAAATTTTCACTAAAATATTAATATTTAAAAAACTATAAAATTCATAAACACCAAAAGTCATAGCACACCATTCCAGATCCGGCCGCACAAAATGAGGTAACATATATGAAGCTTGTCTCAAAACTGCGGGCGTGATACGTGCGAAAATTTAGCGGAAGATGGAGAATAATAATAACTAGAAAATTTGCATTTCCTGCGAAAATGCAGTGTGGATGCTGGAACGCTGAAGCTGTCAGCTGAAACTAGCTGAAAAAGCTGAAAAGTTGCAGAAATTGTAAAACTTTTGCGGAAGCAAAGGAACGTTAACTAAAATGTAGTAACTTAGCAGAACTGCAATATCTTAGAGGAAACATAATACTTGGCAGAAATACAATAGCATAGCAGAACTTAGCAGAAATATTGTAACTTACCAGAAACACGATAACTTCCCAAAAATACAAGAATTTCGGAGAAATAGTATAAGATAACAGAAAGAATATATTTAGCCAAACATTCTTAAACATTACAGAAATACTACTCTATAGCAGAAATGATATATTTAGAAAGAAAAACATAATATAGTAGAAATACTATGATTTAGCAGAAATCCTACAATATAGCTCAATAACAATGATTTAGAACAGATACTATGATTGAGCAGAATAGTAATAACTTAAGTGAAAATATTAGAAAGGTAAAATGACAAGCTGAATAAAAGGAACATGGTTAAGTTTGCTCAAAACTAATTTTTGTTCACCTGTGAAAAATAAAATAAAATACATTTAGAAATACAAATAAGAACAGCCAACAGATACACACAAAATTAAATATGGATACACAAATCAACAAATACACACAAAATCAAATATGGATACACAAATGTACAGAGAGAGACACACACACAAGGTCTATGCCAGTCAACCAGTCTGAATATATTATATTTTTATCCAACAATGAGATGCTGCCCTAAAAGGGCTTTGTGTGTGTCTTTCTCTCTCTCTCTCTTCTCACACACACACACACACACACACACACACACACACACACACACACTCACACACACACTCAGGCTCACACACACATGCGCGCACACACACACACACACACACACACATAGCATCAGCAAGTGAACAAGGGCTGTTAACAGCATGTTTCTAGGTCAGTCAAACAGCTGTGAGATTCTCAATTTGAATCCACCAATCAGAGGGGCTGTGTGCTTTTTCCTGCCAAAACTGGTGCACCAAGTGCAGGCTTTTACAGCACAGAGAGAGACAGGATTTTGCAGTCTATTTCTCATAGTGAGGACTCCCCTCAAACAAACAGCCATAAATTCCTAACCGTAGGGGCTACAACGGTCAATCTTAGACCGTTGTGTTCAGAAAGACATGGGAGAATCTTGAAATGTTGACCATTTAAAATAAAAATATGAAACATCATAGATATATGACATAGATGATTGGTTGTCTTAGAAGCCATGATTGCCCCAATATGCAAATTTGAATGTGCAAGGCCTAAGATATGATTGGCTGGCTGGGAAGCCATGAAGGCAACAATATGCAAATTTGAATGTGCAAGCCCTCGGATATGATTGGTTGTCTTAGAAGCCATATAAAAAGCAGTAAAACTGTACTATGATTTGGTAGAAAAACTATAATTAATCAAAAATACTATATTTGGCAGAAATACTATGTTGTAGCAGAAACACTATATTTAGCACAAATCT
Source organism: Oreochromis aureus (assembly GCF_013358895.1). Taxonomy (NCBI): domain Eukaryota; kingdom Metazoa; phylum Chordata; class Actinopteri; order Cichliformes; family Cichlidae; genus Oreochromis; species Oreochromis aureus. Next base: position 4,151,220 of record NC_052950.1, read on the forward strand.
GATGAAATAGAAGAAATAGTATGATTTAGCAGAAATGCTGTATTTAGCACAAATACTGGAAAGCAGCAGAAATGCTATGACTTAGCACAATAGTAATAATCTAAATAGAAAAATTGGAAAAGCAAAATGGACAGCTGAAAAAATCCTGAACATGCTAAGGGTCCCTCAAATGTAATTGTTAAATGAAAAAAAACCAGCAAAAAAAAAGTATAACAGTCATACAACCACAAATATGTACACATATGGTAACACACATGCACAGACAGACACACACAGGATCAAATTCAGTCAACCAGTCTAACTATATTGAATTTAAATCACACACACACACACACACACACACACACACACAATATCCAATTCAGTCAACCAGTCTAAATATATTGAATTTAAATCTTACAATGAGATCATCCCATAAAGAGGCTTTCTCTCTCTCTCTCTCTCTCTCTCTCTCTCTCCTCTCTCTCTCACACACACACACATACACACACACAAGATCCAATTCAGTCAACCAGTCTAAATATATTGAATTTGAATCTTACAATGAGATCATCCCATAAAGAGGCTTTCTCTCTCTCTCTCTCTCCCTCTGTCTGTCACATACACACACACACACACACACACACACACACACACACAGGATCCAATTCAGTCAACCAGTCTAAATATATTGAATTTGAATCTTACAATGAGATCATCCCATAAAAGGCTTTCTCTCTCTCTCTCTCTCTCTCTCTCCTCTCTCTCTCTGTCACACACACACACACACACACACACAGGATCCAATTCAGTCAACCAGTCTAAATATACTGAATTTGAATCTTACAATGACATCATCCCATAAAGAGGCTTTCTCTTTCTCTCTCTCTCTCCTCTCTCTCTCTGTCACACACACACACACACACACACACACACACACACACACACACACAAGATCCAATTCAGTCAACCAGTCTAAATATATTGAATTTGAATCTTACAATGACATCATCCCATGAAAAGGCTTTCTCTCTCTCTCTCTCTCTCTGTCACACACACACAGACACACACACACACACACACACACACACACACACAAGATCCAATTCAGTCAACCAGTTTAAATATATTGAATTTGAATCTTACAATGAGATCATCTCATAAAAAGGCTTTCTCTCTCTCTCTCTCTCTCTCTCTCCCTCTCTCTCTCTGTCACACACACACACACACACACACACACACACACACACACACACACACACACACACACACACACACACACACACACACACACACACACACACAGGGAGAGAGAAGTAAGTTTCTAGCTCAGTCAAGCAGCCTGGGAGCTGCTGAATTTGAATCCACCAATCAGAGAGCCTGTGCACTTTTTCCCGCCAAAACAGGTGCACGCAGCACAGAGAGACACAGGACTTTTGCAGTCTATTTCTCATAATGACGACTCCCCTCAAACAAATGACCATAATTTCCTAACCGTAGGGGCTAGAACGGTCATCCTTACACCGTTTTGTTCAGAAGAGATGGGGGAATCTTAAAGTGTTGACACTTTATCATTAAAATATGAATTATTAAAGATATTTGACTTGTAATGCACCATAACTGAGTAGAGGCAAGCGAAAACTGCCTTGACTTGCCCTCAAACAACGCTTTCTAACTCTAAATCTATTTGGAGTATCGATATCATTCTTTCACCGTAAGAGACAGCAGACTTTGGTGAACAGTCATGGAAATTTTCAGGTCTCTGTGGAAATCCATCAAAAAGATATGACGAGAGAAAAAAGTGGTTCATTTCCAGAGTTTGAAATCTGAAGAAATCTGAGCGAAGGACGAATTTCCTACCCTCAAACAAGTGTAACTCATCTCAGAACGGTAATAGGTGAGAAAAAAATTCTTGAATTGTGAGCGTCAGGAGTGTCTCAAGATATACTGGGACAAGCCTCATGTTTTAACTTCGCTTCATTAAGGAGATATGACGATTCGAATATGCCTCTCATTACAGAAATCAAGCGGTGATTTTGAACAAACTCTCCATTGACTTTCTATGGAGAGTTTTCAGACTTCGTGTTGGTCTGAGGAGATTTGCCAAAATTCTATAAATCTCACAACAATGATGGTGACATTTTCGGAAAGCCAGCAAAAATGCCTACGTTTTGATGTATAATTTGTGGAAGTTGAGTGAAAATTGAGCAAGTAGCAAGAAGTTGTTCGGACATGAAGAGAAGACTGCGAAACCTACAGTGGCACACTGGAAGCCAAGTGCATAGCAACCATAACAACGCATGTATTTTCTGAAAAATCACAATTTTGCAACTCAAAACTTTAAGAGCGATAAAAATAAAACTGTAACAGATATGAAAAAGCTGAATCATTCATGAATAGCCCAATAATTTGTGAACATTTTAAAGTTTGAATGGTTGTTCTACGTGAAAGTAGGAAAAAGTAGTTAAGTTTTAAAAACAAGCAAGTTTTAGCAGAATTGCGGAAGTTTCCCATTCATTTCAATGGGACAAATTAAAGGAAAAAAGCTTAATATTTTAAAAAGTATAACAGTTAAAAATACCAAAAGTCATAGCCATCATTAGCAGAAATAGCAGAATAGTTTAAAATTTGAACGGTGAAAATCGGCTGAAAATTGTGGAAGTAGATAAGTGCCAAAAAAAGTACAAAAGTGGCAACTAGAATAATAATAACTAGAAAAATTTGCATTTCCTGCGAAAATGCAGTGTGGATGCTTTAAAGCTGAAGCTGTCTGCTGAAACTAGCTGAAAAAGCTGAAAAGTTGCAGAAATTGTAAAAACTTTGCAGAAGCAAAGGAACTTTGCTAAAATGTAGTATCTTAGCAGAACTGCAATATCTTAGAGGAAATATAATACTTGGCAGAAATACAATAGCATAGCAGAACTTAGCAGAAATATTGTAACTTACCAGAAGCACGATAACTTCTCAAAAATACAAGAATTTAGGAGAAATAGTATAAGATAACAGAAAGAATATATTTAGCCAAACATTCTTGAACATTACAGAAATACTATGATTTAGAAAAACAGTACAACATAGCAGAAATGCTGCAATTTACCAGAGACACTGTAATTTACTATTAATATTGAAATTTTTTTAAAAAGAATACTATGTTTTAGCACAAATACTGTAATTTGACAGAAATACTATCATTTGGCAGAAATACTATGTTTCAGCAGAAATACTCTGGTTTAGCACAAATATTATAACATAGCAGTAATACAATTATATAGCAGAAATGCTATATTTAGAAAAAAAAATATAATATAGTAGAAATACTATGATTTAGCAGAAGTACTCTAATCAGCACATATACTGTAACATGACAGAAATTCCTCCACTTAGTAGTAATACTATAACATAAAACAAATGTTATGATTTGGCACAAAACCATAATTTGGCAAAATACTATGATTGAGCAGAAGTACTAAGATGTAGTAAAAGTACTTTGATTTAACAGAAATACAATTATGGAGGAGTAATACTTTAAAATGGGAGAAATATTGATACACACACACATACACAGAGCCTAAAGGGAAGAGTATTTGTGCCATGGAGTGTTAACAAGAATCTGAGGTCCATATTAGAAAAGCTGCTAAAATCATAAAAGTTTGCAGAATTGTAATAAATGATGAATATGAATTAGTGGTCTGTGATAGTGTATTAATTTGTAGGGAAAAAAAACATGTTGCCCAAGGTGTAATTGAACCCACGACCTTTGGGTTGCAGACCTGTGTTATTACCAACTGCGCCACTGGGAAAGAGCGAGCGCCTGGAAAACAGGGTGATGAGCAGTCAGAATTAGATTGCGGTGAGAGGCGAAAAACGCTGTTTTTTGGAGTTACAAAACGTCGTGTAACTCAAAAACTAGGTGGACTAGAAGCATAATTCTTGTACTGGGTGAATCAGCGGACTTTGGTGTGCTTTGACTGTGATTTGCATTGCTCTTTGTACATCTGTCGCTGAGATATGACGAGAGAAGAAAGGGCAGACCTCAGATATGATTGGCTGGCTGGGAAGCCGTGCAGGCCCTGATATGTAAATTTTATATGTATCAGTCCTCACAGAGGATTAGCTGCCTGGGGACCTGGCAGAAATATATACAAATAGTATGATTAAGCATAAATACTACATTTAGTAGAAATACTATGTTTTAGCACAAATACTATAAAATGGCAGGAATACTATAATTAAGCAGAAATACTATATTTGGTAGTAGTAGTAGTATTAGTGGCACGGTGGCAGCACGGTGGCACGGTGGTTAGCACTGTGCCGCACAGCAAGAAGGTCCTGAGTTCGATTCCACCATCAGGCCGGGGTCTTTCTGTGTGGAGTTTGCATGTTCTCCCCGTGTTTGCGTGGGTTCCCTCCGGGTACTCCGGCTTCCTCCCACTGTCCAAAGACATGCAGTTTGAGGGGATAGGTTAATTGGATAATCCAAATTGTCACTAGGTGTGAATGTGTGAGTGAATGTGAGCGTGAGTGGTTGTTTGTCCCTGTGTGTTGGCCCTGCGACAGACTGGCGACCTGTCCAGGGTGTACCCCGCCTCTCGCCCTATGACAGCTGGGATAGGCTCCAGCGCCCCCCGCGACCCTGGAAAGGATAAGCGGAAGCGAATGGATGGATGGATGGATGGATACTATATTTGGCAGAAACACTATATTTAGTACAAATCTTATGAAATAGCAGAAATAGTATGATTTAGCAGAAATGCTGTATTTGGCACAAATACTGAAAAGCAGCAGAAATGCTATGACTTAGCACAACAGTAATAACTTATAGAAAAATTGGAAAAGCAAAATGGACAGCTGGAAAAATCCTGAACATGCTAAGGGTCCCTCAAATCTAATTGTTAATTGAAAAAAAAAATCAGCAAAAAAGTATAACAGTGACACAATCACAAATATGGACACATATGGAAACACACATGCACAGAGAGACACACACAGGATCAAACACAGGATCAAATTCAGTCAACCAGTCTAAATATATTGAATTTAAATCACATAATAAGATGCTCCCATCAAAAGGCTCTCTCGCTCTCTCTCTCTCTCTCACACACACACACACACACACACACACACACACACAGGAGAGACAAGCAAGTTTCTAGGTCAGTCAAGCAGCCTGGGAGCTGCTAAATTTGAATCCACCAATCAGAGAGGCTGTGTACTTTTTCCCGCCAAAACAGGTGCAGCCGTTTTACACACTCAGCACAGAGAGAGACAGGATTTCTGCAGTGTATTTCTCATAGTGAGGATTCCTCTCAAACAAATGGCCATAATTTCCTAACCGTGAGGGGCTAGAACGGTCATTCTTACACCGTTTTGTTCAGAAGACATAGGGGAATCTTGAAATGCTGACCATTTAAAATAAAAATATGAAATATTAGAGATATATGACATAGATGATTGGTGGGCTTAGAAGCCATGAAGGTCCCAATATGCAAATTTAAATGTGCCAGGACTCAGATATGATTGGCTGGCTGGGAAGCCATGAAGGCAACAATATGCAAATTTAAATGTGCCAGGACTCAGATATGATTGGCTGGCTGGGAAGCCATGAAGGTCCCAATATGCAAATTTGAATGTGCCAGGACTCAGATATGATTGGCTGGCTGGGAAGCCATGGACCCAACAATATGCAAATTTGAATGTGCAAGCCCTCAGATATGATTGGTTGTCTTAGAAGCCATATAAAAGCAGTAAAACTTTACTATGATTTTGTAGAAAAACTATAATTAATCAAAAATACTATATTTGGCAGAAATACTATTTTTTAGAAGAAAAACTATATTTAGCACAAATCTTATAAAATGGCAGAAATACTATAATTAAGCAGAAATACTATATTAAGTACAAATCCTATAAAATGGCAGAAATAGTATGATTACTGAAATAAAAATAAATACTGAAAAGCAGCAGAAATGCTATGACTTAGCACACTAGTAATAACTTAAATAGAAAAATTGGAAAAGCAAAATGGACAGCTGAAAAATCCTGAACATGCTAAGGGTCCCTCAAATCTAATTGTTAGATGAAAAACAATTAAGCAAAAAAAAAGTATAACAGTCACACAATCACAAATATGGACACATATGGAAACACACATGCACAGAGAGAAACACACAGGATCAAATTCAGTCAACCAGTCTAAATATATTGAATTTGAATCATACAATAAGATGCTCCCATAAAAACTCTCTCTCGCCCTCTCTCTCTCTCTCTCTCACACACACACACACACACACACACACACACACACACAGGATCCAATTCAGTCAACCAGTCTAAATATATTGAATTTAAATCTTACAATGAGATCATCCCATAAAAAGGCTTTCTCTCTCTCTCTCTCTCGCTCTCTGTCAAACACACACACACACACACACACACACACACACACACACACACACACACACACACACACACACACAGGGAGAGAGAAGTAAGTTTCTAGCTCAGTCAAGCAGCCTGGGAGCTGCTGAATTTGAATCCACCAATCAGAGAGCCTGTGCACTTTTTCCCGCCAAAACAGGTGCTCGCAGCACAGAGAGACACAGGATTTTTGCAGTCTATTTCTCATAATGATGACTCCCCTCAAACAAATGACCATAATTTCCTAACCGTAGGGGCTAGAACGGTCATTCTTACAACGTTTTGTTCAGAAGAGATGGGGGAATCTTAAAGTGTTGACAATTTACCATTAAAATATGAATTATTAAAGATATTTGACTTCTAATGCACCATAACTGAGTAGAGCAAAGCAAAAACTGCCTTGACTTGCCCTCAAACAACGCTTTCTAACTCTAAATCTATTTGGAGTATCAATATCATTCTTTCACCGTAAGAGACAGCAGGCTTTGGTGAACAATCATGGAAATTTTCAGGTCTCTGTGGAAATCCAACAGAAAGTTATGACGAGAGAAAAAAGTGGTTCATTTCCAGAGTTTGAAATCTGAAGAAATCTGAGAGAAGGACGAATTTCCTACCCTCAAACAAGTCTAACTCATTTCAGAACGGTAATAGGTGAGAAAGAAATTCTTGAATTGTGAGCGTCAGGAGTGTCTGAAGATATACGGGGACAAGCCTCATGTCTTACCCGCTTCGTTAAGGAGAGATGACGATTCGAAAATGCCTCTCATTACAGAAATCAAGCGGTGATTTTGAAGAAACTCTCCATTGACTTTCTATGGAGAGTTTTCAGACTTTGTGTTGGTCTGAGGAGATTTGCCAAAATTCTATAAATCTCACAACAATGATAGTGACATTTTCTGAAAGCCAGCAAAAATACCTACGTTTTGATGTATAATTTGTGGGAGTTGAGTGAAAATTAATCAAGTAGCAAGAAGTTGTTCGGACATGAAGAGAAAATTGCCAAAGGTACAGTGGCTCACTTAGAACCAACTGCATAGCAACCATAACAACGCATGTATTTTGTGAAAATCACAATTTTGCAACTCAAAACTTAAAGAGAGGATAAGATGAAAACGGTAACAGATATGAAAAAGCTGAATCATTTATGAATAGCCCAATAATTTGTGAACATTTTAAAGTTTGAATGGTTGTTCTACGTGAAAGTAGGAAAAAGTAGTTAAGTTTCAAAAACAAGCAAGTTTTAGCAGAATTGCAGAAGTTTCCCATTCATTTCAATGGGACAAATTAAAGGAAAAAAGCTTAATATTTTAAAAAGTATAACAGTATAAAATACCAAAAGTCATAGCAGGAATTAGCAGAAATAGCAGAATAGTTTAAAATTTGAACGGTGAAAATCGGCTGAAAATTGTGGGACTAGTTAAGTGCCAAAAAACGTGCAAAAAGTGGCAACTAGAATAATAATAAAGTAGAATAAAGAATAAAGAGAAACAGGAACTCAATAGTGTGGATGCATAAAGCATCCACACAATAATATAGTAGAACTAGAATAATAACTAGAAAAATTTGCATTTCCTGCGAAAATGCAGTGTGGATGCTGTAAAGCTGAAGCTGTCAGCTGAAACTAGCTGAAAAAGCTGAAAAGTTGCAGAAGTTGTAAAACCTTTGCAAAAATTGTAATAACTTTGCAGAAGCATAAGAACTTAGCAAAATGTAATTACTTAGCAGAACTGCAATAACGTAAAGAAAACATAATACTTGGCAGAAATACAATAACATAGCAGAACTTAGCAGCAGAAATTAGAATAAATATTGTAAATTAGCAGAAACAAGATAACTTTTCAGAAATACAGGATTTTAGCAAACATGGTACAAGATTACATAGATACTTTATTTAAACAAAAATACCTAAACATTGCACAAATACTGTGATTTAGGACAAATACTACAATATAGCAGAAATGCTGTAATTCAGCAAATATATTATGCTATGGCACAAATAGAAAGAATATGCTCAAATACTATGATTTTGCTCAAATAATATGATTAAGCAATAATACTAAGATTTAGCAGAAATACTGTATTTAGCACAAACACCGAAAAGTAGCAGAAATACTGTAATTTAGCATAATAGTAATATCTTGCACAATTACAAATATGGACATGGTAAATGGCCTGTATTTATATAAGCGCTTTTATGGTCCCTAAGGACCCCAAAGCTCTTTACATATCCAGTCATTCACCCATTCACACACTGGTGATGGCAAGCTACGTTGTAGCCACAGCCACCCTGGGGCGCACTGACAGAGGCGAGGCTGCTGGACACTGGCGCCACCGGGCCCTCTGACCACCACCAGTAGACAACGAGTGAAGTGTCTTGCCCAAAGACACAACGACCGAGACTGTCCGAGCCAGGCCTCGAACCGGTAACCTTCCGATTACAAGGCGAACTCCCAACTTTTGAGCCACGATCGCCCCATATATAGAAACACACATGCACAGAGACACACACAGGATCCAATTCAATCAACCAGTGTAAATATATTGATTTTAAATCACACAATAAGATACACCCATAAAAAAAGCTCTCTCTCTCTCTCTGTCATACAGACACACACACACACACACACACACACACACACACACACACACACACACACACACACACACACACACACAGCAGCAGCAGCAGCAGAAGCAAGTGAACAAACAGGGGCTGTACATACAGTGTTTCCTGTATGTTTCTAGGTGGGTCAAAAAGCCTGGAGCTGCTTAATTTGAATCCACCAATCAGAAAGGCTATGTACTTTTTCCCGCCAAAACAGGTGCACCTGTTTTTACACACGCACACAGAGACAGGATTTGTGCAGTCTATTTTTCATAGTGAGGACTCCTCTCAAACAAATGGCTATAATTTCCTTACCAGCTGCGCCACTGGGAAAGACAGTGAGCTCTTGGGAAGCAGGGGTGATGAGCAGTCAGAATTAGATCGCGGTGAGAGGCAAGAGCGCCGTTTTTGGAGTTACAAAACGTCGTGTAACTCCAAAACTAGGTGGACTAGGAGCATAATTCTTGTACTGGGTGAATCAGCGGACTTTGGTGTACTTTGACTGCGATTTTCATTACTCTTTGTACATCCGTCGCTGAGATATGACGAGAGAAGAAACGGCAGACCTCAGATATGATTGGCTGGCTGGGAAGCTGGCAGAAATATATAGTAATAGTGTGATTAAGCATAAATACTACATTTAGCAGAAATACTGTATTAAGCACAAATCCTATAAAAAGCAGAAATACTATATTAAGCACAAATCCTATAAAAAGCAGAAATACTATATTAAGCAATATAAAAATCCTATAAAAATGGTATAAAAAGCAAAAATACTGTAATATGATTTGGTAGAAAAACTATAATTAATCAGAAACACTATACTGGGTAGAAATACTGTAATCAGCACATATACTGTAACATGACAGAAATTCCTCCACTTAGTAGTAATACTATAACATAACACAAATGTTATGATGAGTTGTTGGCTGGTACTCTGGTGCAGTCAGCACAATCTGGAGCTGAACACTCTTAAAACTGTAGAGATGACAGTGGACTTCAGGAGACATCCCTCAACTCTGCCCCCCTCATCATATCAGACAGCCCTGTGTCGACTGTGGAGATCTTCAAGTTGCTGGGTACCACCATCTCCCAGGACCTGAAGTGGGAGACCAACATCAACTCCATCCTCAAAAGACCCAGCAGAGGATGTACTTCCTGAGACAACTGGGGAAGTACAGTCTTCCACAGGAGCTGCTGATCCAGTTCTACACTGCAGTCATTGAGTCTGTCCTGTGCTCCTCCATCACAGTCTGGTATGGTGCAGCCACTAAACAGGACAGGTGCAGACTGCAGCGGACTGTACTGGGCAGCAGAAAGGATCATCGGCGCCCCCTGCCCTCCATCCAGGATCTGTACCTCTCAAGAACCAGGAAACGGGCAGGGAAAATCATCACAGACCCCTCACACCCTGGACACAGACTTTTTGATCTGCTGCCCTCTGGCAGACGGTACAGAAGCCTGCAGACCAGGACCACCCGACACAGGAACAGTTTCTTTCCCTCACCATCTCCCTTCTAAACAGTTGAACTGTCACACTGCTCCCACTGCCAGACTGCAACTGCACCTTATGTACATTCTGTAGTATTCATTCCACCTCATTTCATTTCTGTATTTTATGTATATACGTTTAGATTAGTTATTTATAGTTGGTTTACACAGCTTTGTGTATGTATGTGTATGCATGTGTAATGTATATATAGATACGTGTGTGTGTGTGGGTGCGTGTGTGTGTGTGTGTGTGTGTGTGTGTGTGTGTGTGATTTACATTGCTGTGCTCGAGAGCCACCATCTACCGGAACCAAATTCCTTGTATTTGTATGCACATATACTTGGCCAATAAACATGATTCTGATGAGTTGGCACAAAAACCATGATTTAGCAGAAATACTATGATTGAGCAGAAGTACTAAGATGTAGTAAAAGTACTTTGATTTAAGAGAAATCCAATTATAGAGGAGTAATACTTTAAAATGGGAGAAATATTGATACACACACACATTCACAGAGCCTAAAGGGAAGAGTATTTGTGCCATGGAGTGTTAAGAAGAATCTGAGGTCCATATTAGAAAAGCTGGTAAAAGTTTTCAGAATTGTAATAAATGATGAATATGAATTAGTGGTCTGTGATAGTGTATTAATTTGTAGGGCAAAAAACATGTTGTCCAAGGTGGAGTTGAACCCACGACTTTGGGGTTGCAGACCTGTGTCATTACCAGCTGCGCCACTGGGAAAGACAGTGAGTACTTGGGAAACAGGGTGATGAGCAGTCAGAATCAGATCGCGGTGTGAGGCAAAAGCGCCGTTTTTGGAGTTACAAAACGTCGTGTAACTCCAAAACTAGGTGGACTAGGAGCATAATTCTTGTACTGGGTGAATCAGCGGACTTTGGTGTACTTTGACTGCGATTTTCATTACTCTTTGTACATCCGTCGCTGAGATATGACGAGAGAAGAAACTGCAGACCTCAGATATGATTGGCTGGCTGGGAAGCTGGCAGAAATATATAGTAATAGTGTGATTAAGCATAAATACTACATTTAGCAGAAATACTGTATTAAGCACAAATCCTATAAAAAGCAGAAATACTATATTAAGCACAAATCCTATAAAAAGTAGAAATACTATATTAAGCACAAATCCTATAAAAAACAGAAATACTATATTAAGCAATATAAAAATCCTATAAAAATGGTATAAAAAGCAAAAATACTGTAATATGATTTGGTAGAAAAACTATAATTAATCAGAAACACTATACTGGGTAGAAATACTATATTTAGCACAAATCTTATAAAATAGCAGAAATAGTATGATTCAGCACAATAGTAATAACTTAAACAGAAAAACTGGAAAAGCAAAATGGACAGCTGAAAAAATGCTGAACATGCTAAGGGTCCTTCAAATGTACTTGTTAAATGAAAAAAAAAACTGAGCAAAAAAAAAGTGTAACAGTCACACAATCAGAAATATGGAAACATATGGAAACACACATGCACAGAGAGACACACACAGGATCAAATTCAGTCAACCAGTCTAAATATATTGAATTTAAATCATACAATAAGATGCTCCCATAAAAACTCTGTCTCGCCTCTCTTTTCTCTCTCTGTCACACACACACACACACACACACACACACACACACACACACACACACACACACAGGAGAGAGAAGTAAGTTTCTAGCTCAGTCAAGCAGCCTGGCAGCTGCTGAATTTGAATCCACCAATCAGAGAGCCTGTGCACTTTTTCCCGCCAAAACAGGTGCATGCAGCACAGAGAGACACAGGGTTTTTGCAGTCTATTTCTCATAATGACGACTCCCCTCAAACAAATGACCATAATTTCCTAACTATAGGGGCTAGAACGGTCATTCTTACACCGTTTTGTTCAGAAGAGATGGGGAATCTTAAAGTGTTGACAATGTATCATTAAAATATGAATTATTAAAGATATTTGACTTCTAATGCACCATAACTGAGTAGAGGCAAGCGAAAACTGCCTTGGCTTGCCCTCAAACAACGCTTTCTAACTCTAAATCTATTTGGAGTATTGATATCATTCTTTCACCGTAAGAGACAGCAGGCTTTGGTGAACAATCATGGAAATTTTCAGGTCTCTGTGGAAATCCATCAAAAGATATGACGAGAGAAAAAAAGTGCCTCATTTCCAGAGTTTGAAATCTGAAGAAATCTGAGCGAAGGACGAATTTCCTACCCTCAAACAAACCCAATTCATGGCCAAATGGTAATAGATGAGAAAAAATTCTTGAATTGTGAGCGTCAGGAGTGTCTGAAGATATATTGGCACAAGCCTCATGTCTTAACTTCGCTTCGTTAAGGAGATATGACGATTCGAATATGCCTCTCATTACAGAAATCCAGCGGTGATTTTGAACAAACTCTCCATTGACTTTCTATGGAGAGTTTTCAGACTTTGTGTTGGTCTGAGGAGATTTGCCAAAATTCTATAAATCCCACAACAATGATAGTAACATTTTCTGAAAGCCAGCAAAAATACCTACGTTTTGATGTATAAATTGTGGAAGTGGAGTGAAGATTGAGCAAGTAGCAAGAAGTTGTTCGGACATGAAGAGAAGACTGCAAAACTTTCAGTGGCACACTGAAAGCCAAGTGCATAGCAACCATAACAACGCATGTATTTTGTGAAAAATCACAAAAATGAAACTCAAAACTTAAAGAGGGATAAGATGAAAACGGTAACAGATATGAAAAAGCTGAATCATTCATGAATAGCCCAATAATTTGTGAACATTTTAAAATTTGAATGGTTGTTCTAGGTGAAAGTATGACAAAGTAGATAAGTTTCAAAAACAAGCAAGATTTAGCAGAATTGTGGAAGTTTCCCATTCATTTCAATGGGACAAATTAAAGAAAAAAAAAACGTAATATTTTAAAAAGTATAACAGTAAAAATACCAAAAGTCATAGCGCACATTAGCAGAAATAGCAGAATAGTTTAAAATTTGAATGGTAAAAATCGGTTGAAAATTGTGGAAGTAGATAAGTGCCAAAAAAGTACAAAAAGTTGCAACTAGAATAATAATAATAAAGTATAACTAGAAAAATTTGCATTTCCTGCGAAAATGCAGTGTGGATGCTGTAACGCTGAAGCTGTCTGCTTAAAATAGCTGAAAAAGCTGAAAAGTTGCAGAAATTGTAAAAACTTTGCAGAAGCAAAGGAACTTTGCTAAAATGTAGTAACTTAGCAGAAATGCAATATCTTAGAGGAAACATAATACTTGGCAGAAATACAATAGCATAGCGGAACTTAGCAGAAACATTGTAACTTATCAGAAACACGATAACTTCTCAAAAATACAAGAATTTAGGAGAAATAGTATAAGATAACAGAAAGAATATATTTAGCCAAACATTCTTAAACATTACAGAAATACTATGATTTAGAAAAACAGTACAACATAGCAGAAATGCTGTGATTTACCAGAGACACTATAATATACTATGAATATTGTAATTTTAAATAAATACTATGTTTTAGCAAAAATACTCCAGTTTAGCACAAATATTATAACATAGCAGAAATACTACTCTATAGCAGAAATGCTATATTTAGAAAGAAAAATATAATATAGTAGAAATACTATGATTTAGCAGAAATCCTACAATATAGCTTAATATCAATGAATTACAACAGATACTATGATTGAGCAGAATAGTAATAACTTAAGTGAAAATATTGGAAAGGTAAAATGACAAGCTGAATAAAAAGGAACATGGTTAAGTTCGCTCAAAACTAATTTTTGTTCACCTGTGAAAAATAAAATAAAAATACATTAAGAAAAAAAAACAAATAACAATAGCCAACAGATACACACAAAATCAAATATGGATACACAAATGTACAGAGAGAGACACACACACCAGTCAACCAGTCTGAATATATATTTTTATCCAACAATGAGATGCTACCCTAAAAGGGTCTTTGTGTGTGTGTCTTTCTCTCTCTCTCTCTCTCCACACACACACACACACACACACACACACACACACACACACACACACACACACAGCAGCAGCAGCAAGTGAACAGGGGCTGTTAACAGCATGTTTCTAGGTCAGTCAAACAGCTGTGAGCTTCTCAATTTGAATCCACCAATCAGAGAGGCTGTGTGCTTTTTTCCCGCCAAAACTGGTGCACCAAGTGCAGGCTTTTACACATGCAGCACAGAGAGAGACAGGATTTTGCAGTGTATTTATCATAGTCAGGATTCCCCTCAAACAAACAGCCATAAATTCCTAACCGTAGGGGCTAGAACAGTCATTCTTAGACCGTTTTGTTCAGAAGACATGGGGAATCTTGAAATGTTGACCATTTAAAATAAAAATATGAAATATTATAGATATATGACATAGATGATTGGCTGGCTGGGAAGCCATGAATGCTAATATGCAAATTTGAATGTGCCAGCCCTCAGATATGATTGGCTGGCTGGGAAGCCATGAATGCCCCAATATGCAAATTTTAATGTGCCAGCCCTCAGATATGATTGGCTGGCTGGGAAGCCATGAAGGCAACAATATGCAAATTTGAATGTGCAAGCCCTGAGATATATGATTGGTTGTCTTAGAAGCCATATATAAAAAGCAGTAAAACTGTACTATGATTTGGTAGAAAAACTATAATTAATCAAAAATACTATATTTGGCAGAAATACTATTTTTTTTTTGGCAGAAACACTATATTCAGCACAAATCTTATGAAATAGCAGAAATAGTATGATTTAGCAGAAATGCTGTATTTAGCACAAATCCCATAAAATAGCAGAAATAGTATGATTTAGCAGAGGTGCTTTATTTAGCACAAATACTGAAAAGCAGCAGAAATGCTATGACCTAGCCTAGCACAATAGTAATAACTTAAATAGAAAAATTGGAAAAGCAAAATGGACAGCTGAAAAATCCTGAACATGCTAAGGGTCCCTCAAATTTAATTGTTAAATGAAAAAAAATCAGCAAAAAAAGTATAACAGTCACACAATCACAAATATGTACACATATGGAAGCACACATGTACAGAGACACACACAGGATCAAATTCAGTCAACCAGTCTAAATATATTGAATTTAAATCATACAATAAGATGCTCCCATAAAACTCTCTCTCGCCCTCTCTTTCTCTCTCTCTGTCACACACACACACACACACACACACACACACACAAAAATACTATGATTTTGCAGAAATACTATGCCTTAGTAGTAATACTATAACATCACAGATATATGATGATTTTGCAGACATTCTATGTTTTTGCACAAATACTACAATTTGGCAGTATAATATGTTTCAGCACAAATACTATGATTTGGCACATATACTATATTCAGCAGATACACTATAACAAAACAGAAAGTCTACGACTTAGTAGTAATACTATAACATAATAGATAGACTCTCTGCAAAATCATAGTATATGTTTTTGCACAACTAGCACAATATGGCAGAAATACTATGATTTGGCACAAGTACTATGATTTAGTACAAATACTCGTATTGGCAGAAATACTATGTTTCAGTACAAATATTACAATTTGGCAATAATACTGGGTTTTAGCACAACTACTGAGATTTGGGTGAAATACTATGATTTAGAAGAAATACTATGACTTCATTACAAATACAATGTTTTACTTCAAATAATATGATTTGCAAAAATACTATGATTTGACACAAGTACCATGATTTAGTACAAATACTACGATTTCGCTCAAATACTATGAAATTGCAGTAATACTATGATTTTGAAGGAATACTATGATTTGGTAGAAATACTATGCCTTAGTAGTAATACTATAACATAGCAGATACACTGTGATTTTGCAGACATAGTATGTTTTTGCACAAATACTACGATTTTGCTCAAATACTATGAAACTGCAGTAATACTATGATTTTGAAGGAATACTATGATTTGGTAGAAATACTATGCCTTAGTAGTAATACTACAACATAACAGATATACTGTGATTTTGCAGACATTCTATGTTTTGCACAAATACTACAATTTGGCAGAAATACTATGTTTTAGCACAAATACTATGGTTTGCTATAAATACTATGATTTGGCACATATACTGTATTCAGCAGATATAATTTAACAAAATAGAGAGTCTACGACTTAGTAGTAATACTATAACATAATAGATATGCTATGATTTTGCAGACAGTCTATGTTTTTGCACAACTAGCACAATGTGGCAGAAATACTATGAATTGGCACAAGTACTATGATTTAGTAGAAATACTCTTATTGGCAGAAATACTATGTTTCAGTACAAATACTATGATTTGGCAATAATACTGCGTTTAAGCACAACTACTGAGATTTGAGTGAAATACTATGATTTAGAAGAAATACTATTACTTCGTACAAATACTACTATGTTTTGGTTCGAATACTATGATTTGCAAAAATACTATGATTTGGCACAAGTACCATGATTTAGTACAAATACTACGAATTGGCAGAAATACTGTGACTTAGTACTAATACTTTAACATAACAGATATACTGTGATTTAGCAGACATAGTATGTTTTTGCACAGATACTACGATTTCACTCAAATACTATGAAATTGCAGTAATACTATGATTTTGAAGGAATACTTTGATTTGGTAGAAATACTATGCCTTAGTAGTAATACTATAACATAACAGATATACTATGATTTTGCAGACATAGTATGTTTTGCACAAATACTACAATTTGGCAAGAAATACTATGTTTGGGCACAAATACTATGATTTGCTATAAATACTATGATTTGGCACATATACTATAATCAGCAGATATATACTATAACATAACAGAAATTCTACGACTTAGTAGTAATACTATAACATAACAGATATACTGTGATTTTGCAGACATAGTATGTTTTTGCACAAATACTACAATTTGGCAAGAAATACTATGTTTGGGCACAAATACTATGATTTGCTATAAATACTATGATTTGGCACATATACTATAATCAGCAGATATACTATAACATAACAGAAATTCTACGACTTAGTAGTAATACTATAACATAACAGAAATTTTAATTGGGCAGAAATAATATGATTTGGCACAAATACCATGATTTGGCAAAAAAAATACCATGATTTGGCGCAAATACAATGACATGGCAGAAATACTATGATTGGGTACAAATACTATGATTTGGCACAAATACTATGATTTAGCAGAAATAGTATGTTTTAACATAAATAATATCTTTTGACAGAAAGTTCTGCTAAAGGTACTATTTCTGCTTTTAGCAGAAATACTGTAATTTTGCATAAATACTATGATTTGGGATAAATACTATGATTTCCCAGAATTACTATGATTGAGCAGAAGTACTAAGATGTAGTAGAAGTACTTTGATTTAGCAGAAATACTATTATGGAGGAGTTATACTTTAACATGGGAGAAATACTGATACACACACACATACACAGAGCGCAAAGGGAACAGTGGCTGTTAAGAGTCTGGGCTTGGTATATCTAGGTCAGCTAAATTAGCTGCACCTGCTCTAATCAGCACTTACACACACAGACAGAGAGAGCTCTGAGTTTTCTTTAGTGTATTTCTCACATTCAGGATTCCCCTCGAACAAATGGCCATAATTTCCTAACCGTAGGGGCTAGAACGCTCATTCTGACACCGTTTTGTTCAGAAGAGATGGGAAATCTCCAGGTCTTCATAATTCAGAGATAAAATATAAATTATTAAAGCTATATGACTTGTAACACACTGCAACTGAGAAGAGGCGAAGCAAAACTGCCTTGACTTGCCCTCAAACAACGTTGTGTAACTCTAAATCTATATGGAGCATCAAAATCATTCTTTCACCGTAAGAAACAGCAGGCTTTGGTGAACAGTCATGGAAATTTTCAGGGCTCTGTTGAAATCCATCAAAAGATATGACGAGAGAAAAAAAGTGCCTCATTTCCAGAGGTTGAAATCTGAAGAGATCTGAGCGAGAGACAAATTTCCTATCCTCAAACAAATGTAATTCATGGCCAAACGGTAATAGGTGAGGAAAATACTCTTGAATTGTGAGCATCAGGAGAGTCTGAAGATATATTGGCACAAGCGTCATGTCTCAACTTTGTTTCGTTAAGGAGATATGACGATTTGAAAATGCCTCTCATTAGAAAAATTCAGCGGTGATTTTGAACAAGCTCTCCATTGACTTTCTATGGAGAGTTTTCAGACCTTGTGTTGCTCTGAGGAGATTTGCAAAGAATCTGTAAATCCCACAAGAATGATAGTGACATTTTCTGAAAGCCAGCAAAAATACCTACGTTTTGATGTATAATTTGTGGGGTTGAGTGGAAATTGAGCGAGTAGCAAGAAGTTGTTCAGACATGAGAGAAAATTCGAACAGACCAGCCCTCACTCTGAGTTAATTGCATAGCAACCATAGCAACGCATGTATTTTCTGAAAAATCACAATTTTGCAACTGAAAACTTAAAGAGGCATAAAATTAAAACGGTAGAAGATCTGAAACAGCTGAATCACACAGGAATAGCCCAATAATCTGAGAACATTTTAAAGTTTGAATGGAGTTTCTAGGTGAAAGTATAAGGAAGTAGTTAAGTTTCAAAAACAAGCAAGTTTTAGCAGAATTGTGGAAGTTTCCCATTCATTTCAATGGGACAAATTAAAGGAAAAAAGTGTAATATTTTAAAAAGTATAACAGTAATAAACACCAAAAGTCATAGCACCCATAAGCAGAAAGAGCAGAACAGTATAGAGTTTGAACGGAGAAAATCGGCTGAAAACTGAGGGAGTAGATAAAGTCCAAAAAACGTCACGGAAGCAACTTGAAAAGAAAAATAAAGAATAAAGAGAAACAGGAACTCAATAGTGTGGAAGCCCTTTGAGGGCATCCACACAATAATAAAGAATAAAGAGAAACAGGAACTCAATAGTGTGGATGCCTAAAGCATCCACACAATAATAAAGAATAAAGAGAAACAGGAACTCAATAGTGTGGATGCCTCCAGCATCCACACAATAAGAATAATAAATCCGACGAATAGTAATATGTGTGCCTCTTGGCATAGGCACACATAATAAGAATAATAAACCGAGGAATAGTAATATGTGTGCCTCTTGGCATAGGCACATAATAAAGAATAAAAAGAAACAGGAACTCAATAGTGTGGAAGCCCTTTAGGGCATCCACACAACTAGAAAGCGAAAATTTCAGAAGAAATTTTATGTGTGCCTATATGCGCTGCTAATCACTGTAGTTTGCCATTCATACGGCTACAGAGAGCAAAACTCAGAAGAGCAGCCATTCTCCACCATGAACTATGGTAAAACAAACACCGCTCACGCTTCACAGATGACAGCTTACAGTTTTGTGTAAAGATGAAGTTACTTTGTACAGCGCCGATTTGCAGGCGCTGTGCACACAGGTTCATGAGCAGAAGTCCCATTGTACCACGGCAGACCCGACAATGTTTGCATGAACACACTTTGAAGCATTACATTATAGACCACTTTTCACACATGCATTCACTTTTGTTTTTGTTATTTTTACACAGTGTTCTGAATTATGAACAATGGTCTACAGCCAATCCTGTGTATTATTATACAAACTTTGGTTGTGAGATTCAGATAACTATTTAATAAAAGCTAAATATTTTATATGAGAGTAAGAAAGAAAAGTATATCTTTGTGTCCACCTTTCTCTGTTAATGCCCTAGCTTCCCCCTAAAAGCTTTGCTAGATCCGCCCCTGCACAGTTACCAGCTGTCAGCTACACAAAAAGGAGCTTGGTCTTTGTCTCTCAGAAACAACTCATAACTTCCTTCAACTCATTCATGTCACCTAAAGTGTAAACCTGTTTCTCCATCACCAGTTCAGCTCTGATGATTCAGTAAGGACATCTCCTGATTTCATCTTCATGCTCCAGCAAACATCAGCTGATACTAGAAATTAAAATCAAAAGAATTCTAACAACAGCTGATCAAGCTTAAACGTGCTGCTGTTGTTTAGCGCGATAAATAAGAGCGAACAGCCGATCATTGATCAGTTTCATGATTGACGTTTCAACACGCGAGAGAATGACAGGGAGGCTTCGTAACGACAGAATAAATCATGTTTTCTCTGAATGTGGGACGATTCCGTTTGTACAGCACGGCAACTCTATGAACTAACCCTAATGAATAAAATAAAGTCCAACGTCAGTAACTTAGTACGCACACAGCTGTATATAAACTCCCGTGGCATTACGATTGTAAAGGTCAACGAAAATAAATTACACCTAAACTCGGTTTATATCTGACCCAAATAGAGAGCGACCGGTGCTGACACGAGTTTCACCCGCCTCAATATAAGCCAAGCCTGGGTGCTTTTTCACGAAGGGTTGCTAGCGGCGCGAGCTAACTATGCTAGCGGCGCTAGCTAGCTAGCCGGCTATCAGCAACACATAAGAGAACTGCTGCTAAATAAACTACACCTAAACTCGGTTTATATCTGACCCAAATAGAGAGCGACCGGTGCTGACACGAGTTTCACCCGCCTCAATATAAGCCAAGCCTGGGTGCTTTTTCACGAAGGGTTGCTAGCGGCGCGAGCTAACTATGCTAGCGGCGCTAGCTAGCTAGCCGACTATCAGCAACACATAAGAGAACTGCTGCTAAATAAACTACACCTAAACTCGGTTTATATCTGACCCAAATAGAGTGCAGTTCATAACTTCTTACCTGAAATTCAGTTCACCTCACGCTCCTGCCTTCGGTTTCCAGCATCATCGGCCCATATAAACGAAAAATAAGTCCAGCTAAAACACATACTGTCGGGCGAGCGACCGGGTGCTGACACGAGTTTCACCCGCCTCAATATAAGCCAAGCCTGGGTGCTTTTTTTTTTCACGAAGGGTCGCTAGCGGCGCTTAGCTAGCTAGCCGACTATCAGCAACACATAAGAGAACTGCTGCTAAATAAACTACACCTAAACTCGGTTTATATCTGACCCAAATAGAGTGCAGGTCATAACTTACCTGAAATTCAGTTCACCTCACGCTCCTGCCTTCGCTTTCCCTGATCCACGATTGACCTCCGCGTTAGCAAACACCGGTCGATCGGCGGTCGCTGACATGTCCTTTCTGTCATACACGGTGGATAGCTGCCCACTGTTGTAGCTCCGCATTATAGCACCACCAAACAACTCAGTTATTTTTTCCACATCCAGCTGTAACTCCGATTCTGTGCGAGCATTTGCGAGAGACCGGGAAGGTGAAAGAGAGAGAGAGTCCCTCGCTGTCCATTTGCAGCCAAGTCGCGGCAGCTAGCTAGGTAGCCGGCTAGCTGTCAGGCAGGACCGAGGTCGTCAGAGCATTGTCGCTAATATGGGATGTCTTGATAAAACAAGCAGATATTTGAAGTTTACACACCTACATTCTCGCCTGAAAATATCTTAAAAGCTTATTTTGTGACCTAGAAACACTAATAAAAGACATATAAAACGAAGTGGTGGCCGCCATTGTTTAACTCGGCAGAGGTGTGCTATGAATTGTGGGATATTGAGTTTTCCACCAAGCATTACCATAACTTTTGAATGATTTGCGCAACCTTAAAAATTCCAATGGCTCCTGAAAGCAGCGACGCTGTGCGCACCGTTGAAATTGTCATCATTACGGTAATCCAAATAAGGGTAGACAGGCTGTACCACTCCCGGCATACCACTAGAGAGAGCCAACACACCACAAATGAAGTCTGTTTATTTGGCGCCAAAAGATGAATTGGCCTAAATTTGCACTAAAATATTAATATTTAAAAACTATAAAAGTCATAAACACCAAAAGTCATGACATAATAGTCCAGCTCCAGCCGCACAAAATGATCTAACATATGTAACCCAAATGTCAAAATTGTTTGGCAGAGGAGCTGGAAAATTTTCACTAAAATATTAATATTTAAAAACTATAAAATTCATAAACACCAAAAGTCATAGCACACCATTCCAGATCCGGCCGCACAAAATGAGGTAACATATATGAAGCTTGTCTCAAAACTGCGGGCGAGATTCGCTGCAAAATTTCAGGCGGAAACTGGAGAATAATAATAATAACTAGAAAAATTTGCATTTCCAGGAATAGAAAATGCTGTGTGGATGCATATAACGCTGAAGCTGACTGCTGAAAAGATAAAAAGATGAAAAGTTGCAAAAAGTTGTATGGTGGTGAAAAAAAAAATTTCACCCTGAGCAGGATTCGAACCTGGCCCTCCTGGTCTCAAGGCGGTTACTCATTTCACTGGGCCAAACTCATTCTCACAAAGAAGAGGTGGACAGACTGACCATTCTGCTGAAATGAGCAGAAGCTGCTGAGAATTGTGCTGATAAGAGGTGAAAAGGCTGAAAATTTTGCAGAAAAGAGGTGAATCAGCAGAATTTCTGCTGAAATGAGGTAAAGAAGCAGAAAGTTGCACTGAAAAGAGATGAATCAGCAGAATTTCTGCTCAAATGAGCATTTTTTCTGAAAACAGCTGAGATTTGTGCTAATAAGAGGAGAAAAGGCTGAAAATTTGCAGAAGAGGTGAATAAGCAGAATTTGGGCTGAAAAGAGGTGAAAATTCTGAAAATTCTGCTGAAAAGAGTTCAGTGAGCAGAATTTCTGCTGAAAAAGAGTTCTGCAGAACTCTTTTCAGAATTCTGCTGAAAAGAGGTTTTGCTGAAAATAGCTTAAAAAGCTGGGATTTGTGCTGAAAAGTGGTGAAAAAACTGAAAATTTTGCTGAAAAGGGGTGAAAAAGCTGAAATTGAGTTAAAAAGTTTAACTGTTAACTGAAAGAAATGTTGCCATAAGCGGATTTGAACCCGGGTCTCCCAGTCTGAGAACGGCTGCTTATCTCACTGAGCAAAAAACACGGCTCAATTTGGCAAGGAAAACTAGTGAGGCCACTGATAATCATGCAAAAATGGGCTAAAAAATATTGCTAAAAAAAAATTCAATATCTCAAAAAGTATAGAAGTTATGAGCACCAAAAGTCATAGCAAACAAAAAAAGAGCAGAATTTTTAAAGTTTGAACTGAGAAAATTGGCTGAAAACTGATATTGTAAAGGAAACAAAACATCAATCTAAAAATATTTAAAACACAAATTACAACAACAATTTCAATCATCAACTCAAATATTTGGTTCTAATTGAACAAATTTCTATGAACTTGTAAGAACTGTACAACAGGAATCAGTCTGTGTCAGATCCTTATTTTTGACATTTCCACTGAAATCACAGGTAAGAGGCAAGTGCAACCAAGATCTAGGCCATTTGCTTTTTGAAGTTTGCAAAGACTGCTAAATTTTGCCAGTGGTAGTTCACTCTTTGCAACATAGTAGGCTGTTCTAAACAGATTTTTCAGGACTTCTTGTTGTGCTTGGTTTATTTTTAGTATGCTTTTTGCAATTGGTGTTTGTTCTGGGAAAGATATTGCAGACTGGGCAATAATGCATTTCTTGCATTTGTCATGGGTTCTGATGGGGTCTTTCTTAAAATGACTGGTCCCAGTAACAAAAGGCTTGTCGACTCAGAAATCGAGGGAAACTCACAACACACCCGGCAGAACATGAGGTTATTTAGCTCGTCGTATTCCAGCCACATAAATTCTTTTAGTCCATGAAACCATAAAGCTGCGCTTTCTTTTCCCTCATAGTCTGATTTGTCATAACTTTTCCGTTTTGTGGTTGGCTTTTCTTTGGCTGCCCTTCTTCACCCTGACCTCTCTTGTTTGGCTCTGCAGAACTAAAATACCTGCTTAAATCCATCTGCTCTTACATGCATACTTACATAACGATCAGCAATTCTCTGCGTAATCAGCCTCTATCACGTTTAAGCTTGCTGCAGGAGATTTCACTTGTCATGTTTGATAGTAAGCTAACGATTGATAAGACGATGTCAGAGGAATTGGTGTGCAATTAATCTGTGACTTACCAATTAGTGCTGTCGCTCTCTACACACAGTTAGCGCAAAGTGAAAGTGAAAGCAAAAAACAAGCGCAAATTCAAACGCGATTTCAATGTGTCACATATTGACAGTGGCTCATCGATGCCGATGACATAATTACTCAGCTACATTTGCGAAAGAATGCAAAAGCATTGACATATCTTTCCCTCCCATGATAGCCCGACGGGCAGGGCTGAGATGGATTTTGGTAGCCCGATTGGAAAAATCGCTAGCTCGGGACGTCGGGCTAGCGAGCCCTGTAAAGGGTAAACCTGTTTCTCCATCACCAGTTCAGCTCTGATGATTCAGTAAGGACATCTCCTGGTTTGGACCAGCCGCAAAATTAAAATCAAATGAATTCTAACAACAGCTGATCAAGCTTAAACGTGCTGCTGTTGTTTAGCGCGATAAACAAGAGCGAAAAGCCGATCGTTGATCAGTTTCACGATTGAAGTTGCAACAGGCCAGAGAATGACAGGGGAGGCTTCATAACGACAGAATAAATCGTAATATTTTCTCTGAATGTGGGACGATTCCGTTTGTACGGCAACTCTACGGACTAACCGTTATGAATAAAATAAAGTTCAACGTCAGTAACTTAGCGCACACAGCTCTATAGAAACTCCTGTGCAATTCATAACTTCTTACCTGAAATTCAGTTCACCTCACGCTCCTGCCTTAGGTTTGCCTGATCCACGATCTACCACCGGTCGATCGGCGGTCCCCCTCGCCGCCTCCTATGTCTCGTTCCGCATGTTTTTCTGACACACACCGGTAGATAGCTGCTCTCTGTTGTAGCTGGGCGTTAGCCAAGACCAAACAACTCAGTTATTATTTCCACATCGAGCGGCGCTTAGCTAGCGGCGCTAGCCACGCTAGCTAGTTAGCCGGCAACATCGTCAGATATAATATGGGATGTTTTGACAAAACGAGCAGATATTTGAAGTTTACACACCTACATTCTCGCCTGAAAATATCTTAAAAGTTCATTTTGTGACCTAGAAACACGAATAAAAGACGTTTAAAAGCGAAGAGGTGTCCGCCATTGTTGAACTCGGCAGGCGTGCTATGCATTATGGGATATTGAGTTTAAAACAAGCATACAGATTTCGGCCGTACTACTCCCGGTATACCACTAGAGAGAGCCAACCCACCACAAATAAAGTCTGTTTCTATGGAAATTGGCCTAAATTTGCACTAAAATCTAAATATTTCAAAAACTATAAAAGTCATGAACACCAAAAGTGTATACCATACTAGTCCAGCTCCAGCCGCACAAAATGATCTAACATATGTAACCCTATTGTCAAAACTGTTAGGCAGAGAGGCGCGGAAAATTTTCACTAAAATATTAATATTTAAAAACTATAATAGTTATAAACACCAAAAGTCATAGCACACCATTCCTGATCCAGCCGCACAAAATGAGGTAACATATATGAAGCTTGTCTCAAAACTGCGGGCGAGATTCGCTGCAAAATTTCAGGCGGAAACTGGAGAATAATAATAATAATAATAATAATAATAATAATAAATCCGACGAATAGTAATATGTGTGCCTCTTGTCATAGGCACACATAATAAATCCGAGGAATAGTAATATGTGTGCCTCTTGTCATAGGCACACATAATAATAAATCCGACGAATAGTAATATGTGTGCCTCTTGTCATAGGCACACATAATCAGTACTGGTACCAAAAAAAATGAAAATTTATTCATAACACAGGGGAAAAGACCCAGGGAAACTGAGTAAACAATAAAAACAATTAAAAATAACGATTAAAAAAAGATAAAAATCCTGAAAACTGTAAATTTCACACCCGAGCCTCAACTCTTGCAGCCCGGTACCAAACGATTCACGGACCGGTACGGCTGATTTAGAGTGTTGTATTCTGTCTGTATTTCATATTTTGTTTTCCAAAATTTTATTCTCAGTGTCAGGGTGCCTGGGTCGTCGACCCAGTGTTTTGTGTTTTTGGTTCTTTGATTTTGTTCATTTCATTATATTCTAGCTTTCTTTGTCTTATGGGTTATTGGATTATTCTAAGCATAGGTTCTCTGTGTGGGTTTCGTTAGAGTTTTAGTCTTCTGTTTTTCTGTCTGTGATCCATAGTTGCTGTCTCCCCTGTCTACTGTATCCCCATGTCAAGTCCGCGTCTGTGTTATGTTTCCCGTTTTACTTTGAAGGTCTGTGTCTTATGTTAAAGTGTCTGGTTTTGCTTCCTTTGTCTAGTCAGCCCTGATTTGTCCCAGCTGTGTTTCCCTCCTGTCTCTCATTCCCTGATTGCTCCCTCTGTGTATTTAAGCCCTGTGTTTTCCTTTGTCTGTGCTGTGATCTACCCTCATCCTGTGCTGTGTGGCCAGCCATTCAGCCATTCATTTTCAGTTTAGTTAGACTGGATATCAGCAATAAAGCTGCTTTTTGGAATGTACTTTTCGCCTCCTGGTGTCTGCACAGTGGGTCCTCCATTTCACCACTCCTGCCTGCACACAGCCTTCATATGACACTGAGTTTTGGTTGTCTTTTCCTTGGTAATCATATTCAGAATTTGCAGTTCTCTTGAGTTTGTTCTCCTTTAGGCCTGGATTTGTTGGATTTTGGCTGCCATTAGATTTCCTGTTTACCTAAATATAAGTTTGTTTGTTTTGTTGTTGTAAAAGACCACATTTGGGTCTGCATCCACATTCATTCAGAAAAAAACTGCAGTTTTATTTTATTTATTAATGTTTGGTGACCAGTATGAATTACAGGGTGATGGCTCAAATTTATGGATCAAATTCTCTGGCTGACTGGTTCTTTCTGTGTTACGTTTGCATGTTCTCCCTGTGCTTATATGGGATCTCTCTGCATACTCTCACTTCCTTCAACAGTACAAAGATATCTATGTCTGGTTAATTGGAGTGTCTAAATTGGCCATAACTGTGAGAGTGAATAATTGTCTGCCTCTCTGTGTTAGCCGTGTGACAGACTAACGGCCTTATTGATTTTACCACTAAACCTTTCATTTGGAACTACAGCTGGTTCTGAAGGAAAGACAGTGTTGTTCAAGTCAACTTTGGCATTTTAATGTACAAGATATGTTTCAGTTGTCTTGCATGTAGAGTCTCTGATTTGTAACTTAAATGGAACAAGATGAGAACTCCATATTACAAAAACAACAGAAGAACCTCCCTGGTGAACAGGAAGTCAAGACCAGTGCACATGTTCCACTGGAAAATATTGTGAATAACGGTGCGTTCACACCGAACGCGATAGAGGCAGCCAGAGCGTCAGGTTTACATGTAAAGTCAATGGAAAGAGCGCGATGACACGCGATTGCACGTCCGGCGAAAATTCGGAAGCAGATTTGCGTCGCGAAAACGCCAAAATGCGTGAAACGCGCGAAAAAAAACACGCGCGTGAGTTTTTGTGTTGTATTTTGTGCATACGCGTGTTTCGCCTCTACCGCTCGAGTTGGAAAATCTGAACTCCGGCGTCAATTCGCGCCGCGTCAACCAATCAGGAGGCTGGTGACGTGGTTCTGACCTAGGTACTGACGCGTACTGTCCCGCTATTTTCCCACTGATGTACAAATACCTTTCCACTAACAAGATAATGTGTTTATTCAGAGGACATTTGCAGGAGAAAGTGGAAGAGCCTCAGGGACACATATAATAAGGAGAAGAGGACAGAGAAGGAGAAGAGGAGCGGGTCTGCAGCAGGATCGGGGAAGAGATGGAAGTTCTTCGCGGTCATGGGGTTTCTGGACCCCTTCCTCACCCCGCGGGAGACTAGCGGCAATATGGTGCGGACCGTGGAGAACTCCCCCCCCCCCCGAGGAGCAGGGACAGCCCGGAGAGGCAGCAGGGGAGTGTCAGTCAGAAGGACAAGGTTTACAGTGAATTAATGTAGGCAGTTAATTTATGCGTGTTGTCATATAGGAATATATTTTGTTTATTAATAAAACAGTATACAGTGGTCCCGCTGTTCACCCGTCACATTTCGCTGATTTTTGTTATTGCACCGTACAGCTTTCAACAATGCGCATTGCATTCTGCAGCCTGATTGACAAATCTCCTCCGTGTCGTGTCTCCTGCGCTTGCCAAACTTATCATGTTTGGTTTTGATAACCATCACGTCCAATAGAAAAAACAGCACAAAAACACTCATAACTATGACCCTCATTCGGAGATACACACCTGCACCGCGAGGGAAAAAGGCGCACGAAAGTGGCGCGCAGACGGAGAAAAAGCACAGCATAATAAAACTTCCTCCCACATTCCTCCCACATTTCCGGTTCACGTGCGTCAAAATTGCATATTTTGACGCGCGATGGATTTTTCTTGGACACGCGTTGAGGTGCGAATGTGCACGCGTCAAATTAGGGGCGTTTGGGGCGTTTTCGCTCGCGTCTATCGCATTCGGTGTGAACACACCGTAAGAGCTGCTTGTTTGGTTTGTCTGGAGAACACACACATCGACACACAAAGATAGGCAAACACACACCAAAGAAAACATTAAAAAAACATTTTTTAAAAAGGAACGAAACTCAGAAGAAGAACAATGAATGCTTTTAAACTGCATGGATTGCTTGAACCCTTGTAGACATTTCATTGGGAGATTCACAATTGTCCCCCAGACTTCTGATACTACAATAAATAAAAATATCTTTAGCTTCAGTATTTTGATATATTTTGATTGGTAATACGTTCCTCAAACAAACACAATAAATCTCTTAAAGGTACCAAGTCCAGATATTTAAATAAAAACGCAACACTGACAAGGTTTAGTTCATATTGTACATAGTACACTTCTAGTGAATAATTTGTTTAGGTCAACCCCACTTTTTATCGCTATGTGTCAATTAATGCCATTATGGTCAAAAACACCTCACAACATGGATACTGGACTACCTCACGGACCGACCACAGGGCTGTGTGTCGGACAGGGTCGTCTGCAGTATGGGGGCCCCACAGTGAAGAGGAACGGAGCCAGAAGCGTTCCCTATCTACACTGCAGACTTCTCCCACAACTCCACCCAGTGTATCCTGCAGAAGTTCCCTGCTGACTCTGCAATAGTCGGCCTCATCACTGATGGGGACGAATGGGAGTACAGAGAACTGACCCATGGCCTTGTGGACTGGTGCCAGCAGAACTACCTCCAGATCAACACTGGAAAAATCAAGGAGCTGGTGGTAGACTTCCGCAGGCACAAACATCCTCCACTGGAACCACTGTAAATCCAAGGTATGGACATCGAGGCTGTGGACAGCTACAGGTACCTTGGTGTTCATCTGAATAGCAAACTGGACTGGACTCATAATTCGGACGCCCTCTACAGGAAAGGGCAGAGCAGGCTCTACCTGCTGCAGAGACTCAGGTCGTTTGGAGTGGAGGGCCCACTCCTGAAGACCTTCTATGACTCTGTGGTGGCCTCAGCCATATTTCATGGTGTGATCTGCTGGGGCAGCAGCATCTCTGCTGGGGACAGGAAGAGACTGAACAGGCTAATCCGGAGGACCAGCTCTGTTCTAGGATGCCCTCTGGACCCAGTGGAGGTGGTGAGTGACAGGAGAATGGTGGGTAAGCTGTCATCCCTGTTGGACAACATCTCCCACACCATGCAGGAGACTGTGACAGCACTGAGCAGCTCCTTCAGTGGTAGGCTGCAGCACCCATGATGTGGGCCGGAGAGATTTTGCAGGTCTTTCCTTCCAACTGCTGTCAGACTCTACAACAAAGACTTCGCAGCTGACCAAATACACACATCCACACGTGCAATAACACTAATTGTAATTTTTTTCTGACGATGTAGTATTTTATTCTATTGTATATAGTATGTTATTCTTTTTTTATCTTAGCCTATTTCATCGTTTTTCTTAATTTTTGCTGCTGTAACTTTGCACTGTCCACTTTCTGCTGTGACACAACAAATTTCCTAATTTGTAGGACTAATAAAGGTTTATCTTATCAAATCTTATTTTAAAAAGGAGGCCTTCATTGTTTGAACTACAGCTGATTGATGTTGGGAATAAGAATCCCTTTTATTTGCTGCGTTGATCCAATCAAAGACAGCAGGATGTCTCCCAGTGTTTCTGTATGTGTGTATCAACCACACTGTAAAATCTAATTAGTTCACAGAACCCAAAAAAACCATGTAAACTCGTTGCCTCAAAAAAATTGAGTAAAGTTTTATTTAAGATGATTAAGTTAGGGCAACTTACCCATTTTGAGTACACTGTACAGCCGTGTTAGTTCCCAGAACTCAAAAAAACTATGCAAACTCGTTGCCTCAAAAAAACTAAGTAAAGCTTACTTAAGACGACTGTTAGGACAACTTATTCATTGCAAGTCTGCAGTATTAAGAATAACTTGATATTTCTGACTGTACAATACTAATTGTTTACCTACTGACAAACATTTCAAGTTCAACTAAATGAAAAAACAATTTGTGGTAACCTGAATGTGGTTAAAAATAATTAACAACACTTTTTGTAATGATGTTAAAATCAGCCCAACTTTTATTTTCAAATGGAAAAAAGTATAACAGCCAACATACTGGACACTGTTCTGCTGAACAACAAACAATTATATTGCCATCACTGTTATAATCTTACAATGAAACAAAGTCTCAGATGTAATTATTCTGAAAATAAGTTTAAGCCTACCACAGTTTGTTTTGTACTTACATTACTTATATAATCAAAATAAAATATTTATTGTTCTGTCACAAGTACAGTCTCTAATTTAAACAACACATTTGTTTTCCATTCCAACACATGAGCTGGAATGTTGTATTATTTTAAGGATGCTTGTTTCCAGTCCAGGCATCACTGCCTGAATGACTGTCATGGATCGAGGTGATCCAAATGTAGGTGCAGAAGAAAGTCTTTAACTTCCCTTAAGTACAGTAGCAGTGGATGTGGGTTGGCGATGCAATGAGCTTGAACCTGCAGGCGACCATCTTCACTGACCACACCATCTGTGACGGAGGACTCATCTCTCCTGTTGTCCTGCAAGCAAACAATCAGATTTTTTGGAACATGAACTTAATTGCTTTCTTAAAACATTTTTTTCTGCATTTGGTATAGAACAGACTCCACTTTAGACGATCTCAGGCTCCCTCCCACGGAGAGGTGACATTCAATGTCCCACTTGTCAGTCTGCATAGCCCTGACCACCACCCAACATACAATAATGTCATGAAAGCATCATTTTAAAAAGGGCTATGCAAACATGGCCAATAACTTTCATTCTAATGATGTGCAAAATGATTTTGGGCACAAAACAGATTTTGCTGTTAGAAAACTTGCAGACTTCACTATATACAGTGCAGACCCTCTAAACTAAGTTTGGGGGATGTGATCTTTCAAGAAATGCAGACCAAACTGTTGTTGTTTGTTTACTTACACAGCATGTCTTGTAGAATTAACTGTGGTCACCAGCAACAGCATAGTGCAGTCATATCTCAAGTCTAATAACAGAAGACAGGAAAAGATCAGTAAAGAAACAACTTCCCCAAACCAAAGCACAAATAAAACAATAAGTAAAACAGGCTGATCTAAAGTATGATTAAAGTTCAGCCTGATTAATATAAATGTCACTGACAGTTGCTAATATATTGGAAAACCAAAATACTTACTGATGTCTTTCTGTCCAACAACAGGAGTGCTGGTCCCGAGCCTCAAAGACAGTAAGAAGCAAGCAGAGGGAGAAAAAACAGAACATTTTTCAGAAACCGATTTGATCCTTAATGGCTGTGCAATCATTGTAACATAGTTTGCTTATGTTGTTAAATAAAGGCTAGATTTGACATTATATAGATGTCATATATATAGATATATGACATGTCATGATATAGATGCCACAGATGTTCAAAAGCTGCCACAAAGCATGAATAAAAAAATAGACGTCTCCGAAAGCATTTTTGCAAATATGTGATGTCTTGATAAATCGAGCAGATATTTGAACTTTACATATCTACATTCTTGCCGGAAAATATCTTAAAAGTTTATTTTGTGACCCAAAAAAAGTAATGTTTTTCAGCCACGCTCCTCTGCCATTGCCGCGCTTACAAGTACGCACAGGCTCCGACAACCGCGGCCGACAAATGCGATCCTCCTTTTCCCCAGACTACCCTTTCTCGGTCACAAAATAACCTTTTAAGATATTTTCTGGCGAGAATGTAGCTGTGTAATGCTCAAATATCTACTTAATTTTTCAAAATATCACATATTTGCAAAAGTGCTTCCACGTTTTCGGAGAGCTCTGTTATCCACCAGCGCGATAGTTGACCGCGAGGTCAAGGCTTGATAGAGTCCGCGAGCACAGCTAACTCCTGGCGTATTGTTTTCAACCCCCCGCTGCGGTCTTTTGCTACTCAGGTTAAACATGAT
The DNA here is from genome assembly GCF_013358895.1 of Oreochromis aureus. NCBI lineage: Eukaryota > Metazoa > Chordata > Actinopteri > Cichliformes > Cichlidae > Oreochromis > Oreochromis aureus. The sequence goes on from NC_052950.1 coordinate 4,184,094, forward strand.
ATATATAGTTAGTTAGTTATGGCTATGGATTGAAAATACCCCCCACACCTACCCCACCCTTAACGGCTGCACCTCCCGAAGAATTTTGTCTGGGCTCTTATCTCACTTTTTTATTTCAAACAATCAACAGAAAATTTCACAGACATATTTTTATATAAGGTTTTTAAGGCTGTGGTGTTAATTTTTAAATAACATGAGCCCAGCGGCAGCAGCAATGCTAGGTTAACACTAACTAGCTAGCAAGATTATAAACCTGGTGCTAAACTAAGAGAAGCCACAAAATCAGTTTGAATAAGAGTAAACATTTACTCACCAAGTCAGTGTATCAGGTAAAGATCCACAGCAATGACAACAATAATATCTTGAGCTGACACTTCTCCAGGTTTGCTCAACATATTCCATATAAAATGCACCGCGAACATGCGGACTGATCCGAGAGGGAGGAGGACGGTAGTCACGTGGCATTTTCAAAACACATCTTTCATCCTTCCGCACTGAGAAGCAAAACTTCCAGCTTACTTAGTTTTTCTAAGTTAAGACAATTCAAATAAATTGAGTTTATCAGCATTTTTGCATAAAAAGTACTGGTAACTTATTTAAATCGACTTCTAATAACAAATTGATAAAAATTGAGTTCAGCCTATTTAATATTTTTAATTAAACACAATATTAGATTTTACAGTGCAGGTGTCTGAGCTCTGAGAAAAAAAGAAAAATATATATAACCCCCTCAGTGAGATCATTGACAAGACTGGCTACGGATACCAACTACGGAATGGAGCAGTTGTCAGCCACCTCCTGTACATGGATGACATCAAGCTGTATGCCAAGAGTGAACGAGACATCGATTCACTGATCCACACCACCAGGATATACAGCAATGACATCGGAATGTCGTTCGGGCTGGAGAAGTGTAGTCGGATGGTAACAAAGAGAGGGAAGGTAGTCAGAACTGAGGGGATTGAACTACCAGAAGGCAACATTGCAGACATAGAGGACAGTTACAAGTACCTGGGGATCCCGCAGGCGAATGGGAACCATGAAGAGGCCGCTAGGAAAGCTGCAACCACCAAGTACCTGCAGAGGGTCAGGCAAGTCCTGAGGAGTCAGCTGAACGGTAAGAACAAGATCCGGGCCATCAACACCTACGCCCTGCCCGTGATCAGGTACCCTGCTGGGGTAATAGGCTGGCCAAAGGAGGAGATAGAAGCCACTGACATAAAGACAAGAAAGCTCGTTACCATGCATGGAGGGTTTCACCCCAAGTCCAGCATCCTGAGGCTGTACGCTAAGCGGAAGGAAGGGGGCCGGGGACTGGTGAGTGTCAGCACCACAGTCCAGGATGAGACAAGGAACATCCACGAATACATCACGAAGATGGCCCCAACTGACAGCGTGCTCAGTGAATACCTCAGGCAGCAGAAACCCAAGAAAGAGGAGGAAGGCGAGGAACCATCATGGAAGGACAGGCCCCTGCACGGTATGTACCACCGGCAGATAGCGGAGGTGGCTGATACCCAGAAATCCTACCAGTGGCTGGACAAAGCTGGACTGAAAGACAGCACAGAGGCACTAATTATGGCAGCACAAGAACAAGCTCTGAGTACAAGATCCATAGAGGCTGGGGTCTATCGCACCAGGCAAGACCCCAGGTGCAGGCTGTGTAAAGATGCCCCAGAGACAATCCAGCACATAACAGCAGGGTGCAAGATGCTAGCAGGCAAGGCATACATAGAACGCCATAACCAAGTGGCCGGCATAGTGTACAGGAACATCTGTGCCGAGTATAACCTGGAAGTCCCGAGGTCAAAATGGGAGATGCCCCCAAGGGTGATGGAGAATGACTGAGCTAAGATCCTGTGGGACTTCCAGATACAGACGGACAAAATGGTGGTGGCTAACCAACCGGACATAGTGGTGGTAGACAAACAGAAGAAGACGGCCGTAGTGATCAATGTAGCGGTTCCAAATGACAGCAACATCAGGAAGAAGGAACACGAGAAGCTGGAGAAATACCAAGGGCTCAGAGAAGAGCTCGAGAAGATGCGGAGAGTGAAGGTAACGGTGGTCCCCGTGGTAATCAGAGCACTAGGTGCAGTGACTCCCAAGCTAAGCGAGTGGCTCCAGCAGATCCCGGGAACAACATCGGAGATCTCTGTCCAGAAGAGCGCAGTGCTGGGAACAGCTAAGATACTGCGCAGGACCCTCAAGCTCCCAGGCCTCTGGTAGAGGACCCGAGCTTGAAAGCATTGACCACCCACAGGGGCAAGCGGGGAATTTTTTTTATCAGTCTTCAATTGCTGATTTCCTGGGTTATAAACACCTGGACAAGATTTTTCAACATCACTGATTTGAATTTAACTGATGACTTGCAACATCTCCAAATAAGAAAGAAGTACACAAATGATGTTCCTCCTTTCTGTGCTAAGCTTGTTAAAATTGTAGTGAAAGCCCTGACAGTACCTACAAATCCTGTGCAGCTCTCTTAAATTCTACTGCATGCCATGGATCATGCACATCTAAGTCCTAAATTAATTTACCAGTAGCCAAAAAAGCGCAAAAATAGGAGACTCTAACTCCTAGCAATTTTGAAGATTCCCCAGTCCTTCCCGTCTCATCGTGCCGTACTAACCCTGCTCTTCAGGGTAGGTCAAGGATAAACGTCTTTATCCAGGAGGGAGCGTTACCTCCGAGAAAATGTGCTTCTTAACAGACGCCGCTGCCGTTCTAGAAGAATTTAGAATAATTTGAGTCAACAATCTTACCCTCCCCAACAAGGATTAAGATTGAGGACAACCCTCAACAATTTCGGAGATTCCCCAGTACTCCTCAGATGTTGCCCGAAACTATCCCTACTCTTCAGGGTAGGTGAAGGATAAACGTCTTTACCCAGCAGGGAGCGTCACCTCCGAGAAACTTCTTCAGGATTGTATGACCAATGGGACTCTAACCCACAGATTGACCAAATTCCCTATCACTCTAAGTTCACTTAGCAGTCCAACTGCTTTCTCTTTTCATTCCTTTATTCTCACTACTCAGTATTGTCACTTATACTTCATTATCATTACTTCAACCGGTAAACCTCATGAAGACTTCACCAAAATCAAAACAGACATTCACCAGTAATTACAGTGACCAGGCTTTTAATTTGACATGCCCAATGTGACACCTTTTGGAAATATATTTCAACAGGTAGTGTCTTACCTTTAAATGCCCCGGGGAATGCCTGCTCACTTTCACCACTGATTACCGTCTGCCCGTCCCATTACCACGGACCCCGGATCTCTCAAAATTCCTCCCTCTCTCTCACCGGACGATGCCCCCAAATGTTAGGGTTCAAAAATGTCGAGGAGGAATCCAAAATAAGCACTGATCCGGGCGTGTGCAATTAGACGGCATTTTAATGAATTACACATGTGTGAGTTCAACAACCCAATCAGTATTGAACTGGTTTACCATATTCAGACAACGGTTTTATAGGGTTAAGATAGTACAGCCCCCTTTTCTGTTGCTAGGCAGATTTAAACAAAGCATACGTCAACTCAAAACCACAACGACTCTTAACATAGTCTAAAACAAACATCTTCTTCGGGTCGACGCCAGGTGCTTCCTCTCAGCCCGCCTTCGCTGTCGCTTATCTTCTGGGACATCTGGTGTACTTCCTGGACTACCACGTACGCACCCAAACTTTGCAGTTATAAACTCTTACCTACTAAATGAGTCTGTGTGTGTGTGCACGTGCGGGGGCGCGTGCGTGCTGTGTACTGCGTACGTGTCGTGACCTCTCTATTTGTGTCTGTATGTGTGTTTATGTCTCGTGTGTCTGTGCGCAGATGTTCTCTGCTTTCTGAACCTTAGTTGACCTCAACTTAGGCAACCAGGCTAAGGCCATCCTGTGTGTAATGATCTTGACTTATATGTAAAATATATAAAACAAATGTTTCAATCTAATACAACTACTTAAAGCTTAAATCAAAGATAAAAGCATAATAAACACCCTACTCTTTGGCTTGCACTCACTCTGCTTTCGGTTTCACTTCTGCAAAAGCATGCCCTGCAGACGTGTTTCCTGTCTCATTTTGGCACAGCGTGTATTTCCTGTCCCTGCAGTCTACACAGAAACATTTAAGATTATTATATAGGAGCATTGAAAAACATTTAAAATTATAGACTCAACTCCACAGTTTAAAGTGGTTATAACTGAACCTGTAATAAAGACTATAACCATATATTTGAACATCTGAATGAGGCGACTTTTGTTGTGATTTGGCGCTATATAAATAAAATTGAATTGAATTGAATTGAATTGAATCTAAATGCAACATCACTATTAATAATGAAATGTTAATGATGATTATAAAAAATAGCAGCAAATAATAGCAGCAAAACATTCCTACTCCTCTCAGTACTCAGGGCATTAAGTTTGCCTATGCCTATTTGCCTATGGGTAAATAGGCATAGGCAAACTTAAGGGACTTGCCCCAGGTGATTTGTGTCATGGTTCTTCAGGACAATGTTAATTTTCCATTATACAGACCTCAAAGCATTTAAAGCATCGAATCATTAAAGCATAAATGATAATAAGACATAAGCATAATCCGAGCTAAATCCTGAACCAGATTTTAATCCAAGGCTTAACACTAGTGCTGATTTTAAATCTAGATGTTGGTCTTGATTTTGTTCACTTAAATGTGTGTAGCTTATGTTTCAAGATGGATATGCTTTTTGTGTGGGCACATTCTTCTGATGCAGATGTTATTGAACTAAAAAGGGTACGGGTATTACAATACTTCTCAAAAGCAAGCTCCATTCACATATGCTGCTCTCTGAGTCAGTGAGTAAGCAATTTGAGTTTTTGACACTTGGCACAGATGCTGGCTGCTATAGACTGGCTGCTAGAATACACGCAGCTGTCAGCGATGGGCTACATCCAGTATGCGATGAATTTAAAGCTTACTTTAATGTCCTAAATCTCTTTCTGATTGTTGACAATCCCACCACACCTAATTCAAAATGTCTAAAAAAAAAATTTTTTATTGATCTAATTATCAAAAATGTTCCACATAAATACATAGCTGCTTCAGTGTTTGCAAATGGAATTAGTGACAACTGTTGTAGGCAACAGTCAGAAATACCAGCATTCTCAAAACCAAGCCAAAGATCATTCACAAACATAGAGCAGAGCAACTGCCTGAATGCTACACCAACAGAGGTCAGTTATCTTGTTATTAAATTTACCTTTTCACTACGTACGGCTCTAGATACCGTTGCTCCTGTAAAAAAGAAAGCCTCATATCAGAAGTATTTGACTCCCTGGTATGACTCTCAAATATGTAGCTAAAGCAGCTGGAGAGGAAATGGGGTGTCACAAATTTAGAAGATGATCAGTTAGCCTGGAGAAATAGTTTGTTGCTTTATAAGAAAACCCTCCGCAAAGCTAGAACATCTTACTATTCGTCACTGATTGAAGAAAATAAGAACAACCCCAGGTTTCTCTTCAGCACTGTAGCCAGGTTGACAAAAAAGTCAGAGCTCTTTTGAGCCAACCATCCCTTTAACGCTAACTAGTAATGACTTCATGAACTTCTTCACAAATAAAATTTTAACCATTAGAGAAAAAATTACTCATAATCATTTCACAGCTATAACATTATGTCCCGCTACTTTCAGTACCACTGATATTCATTTAGACTCTTTTTCTCCAACTGGTCTTTTTGAGTTAACGTCAGTTATTATTTCCTCCAAACCATCAACGTGTCTTTTAGACACCATTCCTGTAAAACTGCTCAAAGAAGTCCTGCCATTACGTAATGCTTCAATATTTAAAATGATCTACCTATCTCTAATAATCGGCTATTTACTAAAGGTCTTTGAGCTGGCAGTAGGTCAACCGTTACTTAAAAAGCCATCTCTTGACTGAGCAGTGTTAGCTAATTATAGGCCAATCTTCAACCTTCCTTTCATATCAAAATCCTTGAAAGAGTAGTTGTCAAACAGCTAACAGATCATCTGCAGAGGAATGGCTTATTTGAAGAGTTTCAGTCAGGTTTCAGAGCTCATCACAGCACAGAAACAGCTTTAGTGAAGGTTACAAATGATCTTCTTATGGCCTCTGACAGTGGACTCATCTCTGTGCTTGTCCTGCTAGACCTCAGTGCTGCGTTCGATACTGTTGACCATAATATCCTATTAGAGCAATTAGAACATGCTGTAGGTATTACAGGTACTGCACTGCAGTGGTTTGTATCATATCTATCTAATAGACTCCAATTTGTGCATGTAAATGGAGAGTCCTCTTCACCCACTAAGGTCAATTATGGTGTTCCACAGGGTTCAGTGCTAGGACCAATTCTATTTACATTATACATGCTTCCCTTAGGCAGCATCATTAGAAGACATAATATACATTTTCACTGCTATGCAGATGACACCCAACTCTATCTGTCCATGAAGCCAGATAACACACACCAATTAGTTAAACTGCAGGAATGTCTTAAAGACACAAAGATCTTTATGACCTCTAACTTTAGCTAACCTCTAAAATCCTGAGAATTATGGTATCTAACCAGATTCTTACACTGGATGGCATTACCTTGGTCTCCAGTAATACTGTGAGGACTCTGAGTCATTTTTGACCAGGACATGTCCTTCAATGGACATGTTAAACAAATAGATAAGACTGCTTTCTTCCATTTGCACAATATCTCTCAAATTCAAAATATAACCCCATTAGAGCACTTCACTCTCGGACTGCAGGCTTACTTTTGGTTCCTAGAGTAACTTGGATTCGGGAGACAGACACTATCTCTACTTTTAAAAAGTTCTTGTACATAGGGGATATGATATGATATGATTGTTGGGTTTTACTCTGTATGTATTATTGTAGGGGTCTTATAGGGTCTGCCGTAAAATATAAAGCACCTTGATTTGACTGTTGTGATTTGGGACTGTATACATCCCATTTTGACCTTGAGACTCCCAGGCTATACTCAGCACAGATGTTTCTGTATACTATGCTGGCCACTTGGTTATGGCATCCCATGTCTGCTCTGCCTGCAAGCATCTTGCACACTGCTGTTATGTGCTGGATTGTCTCCGGGGCATCTTTGTATAGCCTGCACCTGGGATCTTGCCTGGTGTGATAGACCCCAGCCTCTATGGATCTTGTGCTCAGAGCTTGTTCCTGTGCTGCCATGATTAGTGCCTCTGTGCTGTCTTTCAGTCCAGCTTTGTCTAGCCTGGATGTCAGCCACTTCTTTCTGCTGGTGGTACATGCCATGCAGTGGCCTGTATTTCCATGACGGATCTTCCTCTTGCTACTTTTTTGGGTTTCTGCTGCTATTCACTAAGCACGTGATCCATTGTGTCGATCTTGCTGATGTGGTGGTGCACAGGTTAATAAGCCTGGTCTTGCAGTCTCAGGTGACTGCTCTGTCTACTTCTGTGCCCTGCTCATATATTGAGGCACATGCCTGTTCATCTTACCTGCTCTGATGTCTCACAGAAGCTTCCATGTGGTAGGTTGGAAGCTTATTAGCCAGTAGTTAGATGGGACCCTTCTGGGAAGCCTTGGGCATCAAGACTGTCCAGCCTTCAGTTAGCCATTTCGGGTATGTTTCATCCATTAGCAGCTGGTTTAATTGTGCTGCCAAACGCTGCTGCTCATGGAGTATAGTCAGCTTCTTTAGCCAGTAGGCGTGAATCATGTCACCCGGGAGGGGTTCAGAATAGAGTTGTACTCCTCCACATCGGAAGGAGACAGCTAAGGCTGTCGCCTGGCCTGGGAAAGGCTCAACGTTTCCCTGGGTAAGCTGAGGAGCTGGAGAGAGGGAGGACTGGGCTTCCCTGCTGCTGTCCCTGGAACCCTGTTTTAGTTCAGCAGAAGAAAAGCTGGATGACATATTGTTTTGTTATTTTAGATTTTCGATTTAAACTTTTTGGGGCGATCGTGGCTCAAGAGTTTGGAGTTCGCCTTGTAATCGGAAGGTTGCCAGTTCGAGCCCCGGCTTGGACAGTCTCGGTCGTTGTGTCCTTGGGCAAGACACTTCACCCGTTGCCTACTGGTGTTGGCCAGAAGGGCCGATGGCGCGATATGGCAGCCTCGCTTCTGTCAGTCTGCCCCAGGGCAGCTGTGGCTACAACTGTAGCTTGCCTCCACCAGTGTGTGAATGGGTGGATGACTGGGTATGTAAAGCGCTTTGGGGTCCTTAGGCGGGACTAGTAAAAGCGCTATACAAATACAGGCCATTTACCATTTGAACAGTGTCCATCATTCATAATGCATAGCACAATGTGACACACTTTTCTGTTGCTATTTATCAGTTTTTCAAATGCTAAGTTGTCATATTTTAGTAATATGTGAACATCTTTTGTAGTAACATGTTTTTATATCATTTTAATGTCATATTTAACATCGGCTCGTTTTAAGTGTTTTTTCTTCTTCATTGTCTGGAGTATAATGTGTAATGTTGATAAGGCAAGATGCAAAGTGCCACACAGTTAAGTGAGATGATTCATAATTTAAAATGGCTTTGTTATTAGCTTCTGTCATTTTCCATGAAACAGGTCTCAAATTTATCTTAATATTTAAGTTTTTCTTAGTTTTAGACTAGTCTTTTACGCTATAAGATACTCCATGGGGCGCAGTGTGGTATGAGGCAACCTAACGTAATCTCCACACTGACTGACTGCTTTTCAGGCAGCTGCACAATGCATGCACAGTTGCCATTTTATAATAGAGCTGCCCCGATGCATTGTCAATCAACAGACATTGTGTATAATGTCTATTGATTTTATTGTTTATTTTAACATCTCTGCTTTTTGCGGATGATGTGGTTCTGTTGGCTTCATCGGGTGAGGGCCTCCAGCTCGCACTGGAACGGTTCGCAGTCGAGTGTGAAGCAGCGGGAATGAGGATCAGCACCTCCAAATCTGAGGCCATGGTTCTCAGCCGGAAAAGGGTGGAGTGCCCACTCCGGGTCGGGGATGAGTTCCTGCCCCAAGTGGAGGAGTTTTAAGTATCTCGGGGTCTTGTTCGCGAGTGATGGGAGAAGGGAGCCGGAGATCGACAGACGGATTGGTGCTGCGGCTGCAGTGATGCGGACGCTGCACCGGTCCGTCGTGGTGAAGAGGGAGCTGAGTGTAAAAGCGAAGCTCTCAATTTACCGGTCGTCGATCACGTCCCGACCTCACCTATGGCCACGAGCTGTGGGTAGTGACCGAAAAGAACGAGATCGCGGATACAAGCGGCAGAAATGAGCTTCCTCCGAAGGGTGGCTGGCCTCTCCCTTAGAGATAGGGTGAGAAGTTCGGCCATCCGGGAGGGGCTCAGAGTAGAGCCGCTGCTCCTCCACATCGAAAGGAGCCAGTTGAGGTGGTTCGGGCATCTGACAAGGATGCCCCTGGGCGCCTCCTGGGTGAGGTGTTCGGGCATGTCCCACCGGGAGGAGGCCCAGGGCAGACCCAGGACGCGCTGGAGAGATTATATCTCGGCTGGCCTGGGAACGCCTTGGTGTTCCCCCGGATGAGCTGGAGGAGGTGGCTGGGGAGAGGGAGGTCTGGGCTTCTCTGCTTAGGCTGCTGCCCCCGCGACCCGATCTCGGATAAAGCGGATGAGGATGGATGGATTTTAATATTTGTGTACAGCGCTTTGTGACTGTCTGTCTGTGAAAAGCGCTTAATAAATAAAGTTTAGTTACTTACTTGTCAAAGACTCACATTACATTTGAATATTTGAAAATGGAGCCTAGCCAGTAATCCTGTCCCGGGTAGGGTACACTGGATCCTTGATTTGTTACACATAGGGTTTGTCTGACTGGCTTTTTGTCTAACCCCTCACCCCTTATAATGCTTATGATTCTAATCCCTTTTTTTTAACTGACAGCATTTAGTAAAGGATATTGGTATGAGGATTCTAAATATGACATTATTGTTTGCATCCAAATATGTTACTTTTGCCCTCTGATCCCATTTTTCCATTTCACATGTTGCCTTTCTTTCAAGGTGATCCCAAAAATGCATCGCATTTTTGAAGAAAGTTTTGTCAATAGTTAGAAATATAGTGTAGAATACTATTCAATAATAAGAACAAAGCTGTTCATGTCTATTTATTTACAAATCAATACCTATTATCCATTACCTGCTACTACTACAACATAATGTTTGTGTAATCAAAGTAAAGCTCTATAATGCTACACTTATCTGATTTCTGTGTGATGATTTTCTGTGGCTCCTAAGTTCAGGTCTTCTTCTGATTCCCATGCCTATAGTGTGCCACAAGATTACATTTTGGCACCTTTAATGTTTCCTTGTTATATCTACTTCCTCTTCAGTATATTTTGGCCCTTTATGCAAATGGCATTCAGCTATATATTTCTAAATATATTTTTTAAACCCCAAGATGTTTTTAAAGCTACAAGTCTTCCATAGTTGCTTAGATTGCTACTTAGAAATTGAATGGCTGTACGTAATGAAGAGAAAACAGAAGTCCTTGCTTTTGCACCTGCCAGATTATGGTTAAAGTACTGGAAATAATCCCCACGCCATATTTACTAAATCTTCTATCAAGAACTCTGTGGTCACGTTTGACTAAGATTTCATTTTGGATGATCTTGCTTTTATTACTAAAGAGATACTGTGAAGTTGAGCTCCATTGTATCAAACTGTATGCATTGTATCTCTGAATTAGAATTTTATTATTATTCGTGCCGTTATTTTATCACCTCCAGATTATTAAAATTCATTATTCAAGTACCAGTATATAGTGAAAATTTACACACTTACAGCCCCAGCTTGTCCCTGAGAACCGACTGACCATGGTAATGCCATCTAGTGTTAGCATCTGGTTAGATACCATATTTCTGAGATTTTTCGCGTTGAGTACAATTTATCTTGAATTTAGAAGTAGAAAATTAGAGGTCATCCAGGTCTTTATGTCTTTTACACATTTCTGCAGTTCATGGATACATAAAGTTGGGTGTCATTTGCGTAGCATTGAAAATGTATGCTATGCCTTTTAATGACAGTGCCTAAGGGAAGCATGTATATTGCAAACAGAACTGATCCTAGCATGGAACCCTGTGGAACTTAGGCTATGCCTAAAAATTCTGTCCATAAAAAAGTATGAACAAAAACTGGTGACAAAGGGTAGCCTTGGTGGAGTCCAACACCCACTGGGAATGAGTTCAACTTATTGTCAGCAATGTGTACCAAGCTCTTGCAAATGTTGTATAAGGATTGTATGGCACCCCCGAAGCACCTCCTGCAGAATACTCTGAGGAACACGTTCAAATGCCTTTGTGTAACCAGTCTACTTGTGTTTTGTGGACTTGGAAAACTCAAATGAACCTTCAAATATCATCAAGAGGGTAAAGCAGGTGGTCCAGTGTCCTATGACCAGGACGAAAACTGCATTGTTCCTCTAGCATCTGAGGTTCAACTAACGGATGGACTCTCATTCCCAGCACCCTGGCTTAGACTTTCCTGGGAAGGATGAGAACTATGAACCCTTTATAATTGAAGCACACCCTCCAGTCCCCTTTCTTAAAGATGGGAAGAATGACCTTGGTCTGCTGATCCAGAGCTATGGCCCCAGATTTCCACTCTGCTTCCATTACAGATGAAATGTCAGTGGAATTAAGAAGATCCTCGAAGTACTCCATCCACCCCACAATATCTTCAATTAGCAGCACCCCACCCGCTGTGTAAGTAGACCACCACTTTCCTCTCCTGAGTCAGCTAAGGGTTTGCCAAAATTGCTTCAAGATGGTGCAAAAGTCTTTTTCCATTGCCTAACTGCATTCTTCCCAACACTAAATTTTTGTATCAGTTACTGCCTGACTTGTGTTCTTCTTGCAGCTTCAGGTCTCACTGTTGTGTGTTAAAATCTCCCAGTAGGATGACAGTTTCCAGGTGGAGCACCCCACCCAGGGACCCTGAACTGTCATGAAGTGGATAAGCACAGACTACAGTCAGGACCCATTCCCCGATCCGGAGGCGCAGGGCACAAACCCTCATATGCCCAGGAAAAATTCCACTAAGCTGAGGAGAAACCAAGATACCAAAACCAGCTTGCCTTCTCTCACAACTCGAGACTGAGACAGAGTCCAACCTCCCTCTAAGAGACTTGTTCCAGAGCCCAACATGGGACCTTGTTCCAGGTTGGGCTATGGAGTTGAGCCCAACAATATCTAGCCAGTACCTCTCAATCTCACGCACAAGTACAGGCTCCTTCACCACCAGAGAGGTAGGGCTGTGCGATATGACCAAAATCTCATATCCCGATATTAAGACATCTATCGTCCGATAACGATATAAATCACAAAAATGTAACATTTTCTGTAAATTCTGTGAATGTCGGGCAGCTCGACTTGCGTGAAGTGTTTCCAGCTGGGCGTCGCGTACCTGGAGTCGAGTGTTTTAACTGATGCATGAAACGATACATTTTTAGACATAGGTTGTAACCGCCGCCGTTTTCTTTGAGTATTTATTACACAGCGTGCTGCGGGGAAAACCCTGTTTACATTCGTAAATACTCTGCATCTTTCACGTGATTCAGTTTATTTTGAAAAGTCTCAACAGGATCTTGAGCTTTATTGTGAAAGGTTTATGTGGAAAATAAACAAGCGGACACGAGGTGGTTTTACCGTCGTTGTTGCTAACGACAACACATAAAAACAAGGCTTGTCCGTCTGTAGTGTGGTTATATTAAATATAAGAGAAAGAGAGAATTTTAGGAAATTAATATAGCCACTACAGTGACCATCAAAATAATGAAAAAATATTGCCGTAAACAGTTTATTTTGCGGCACCACGAAACAAACGATAGCGTAAAATAAAACGATAGACGTTTTTCTATCGTCATCCGATCGTTATATCGAACAGCCCTACAGAGAGGTGACATTCCATGTCCCAGTCACCAGCCTTGACAGTGGTGACTTGATAGGCTTTTTGGGCTTCACCCAGCCAGGCCCTGTGTACTAAGGCCTGACCACCAGGTACTCTCTCTTTGACACCCTCCCCAGGCCTTGTTCCAGGGCAGGGCCCCAGAAACCTAGGCTGAACCATTCCCTTGTTCTTGTAACGATGAGGGTTTTTTGAATTACTTTTTGTCTAGTCCCTCACACAGGACCAATTTGCAATGGGAGACCCTACCAGGGGACAAAAGCCCCCCCCGACAGCATAACCCCTGGGATCCCTGGAACACACAAACCCCTCCATCTAAGGTAGAGATTTATGGATTACTTGAACCAAAATCCTTTTTTTATGTGTGCAGAGGCAAAATTTTATGCATCAACAAGACCCCGCCAAACTGAGAAAAAAAACAGACTAGTGAAAATACTCCTATTGTCGTTTTTTTAATCAGCACTGAAAAATAATTGCAAATTCTTCCTGTGTTTCAGTCTCATAAATTCCTTTTGACCCTTCTCATCACGTGCATGTACTGCCTTACCTTCTTTTGTATCACCCCTCTTGTCTTTGAAGACTATAGGCTTCCAGCAATGTATGCCAAAATATGTCTTTGGATTCAGCTCACGTTAGGTTATTATGAAAATAGATCACAAAATATAATTTCTATCGAGCCAAGAGGTCCATTAATTTGAGCTTAAAAGTGAATCCATTTGCAGCCACTGCCACTACAGCTCTTCCCTGTTTCAAATCACTCGCAGTCATTTGTAATTGCTTTGTGCCTTGAGTGGAAGGGACACATGCTTATGATTGAATGCACAGTAGGCATTGATCAGAGAGGGAGATATCTGGGGTTTTATCTGCAGAAATAATACTTCACTGATGCCAACTGAGATAATTCCCAAAACTAAATGGTCAACAATTTAGATTACAGCTTTCAGCATTGACTTCCTGGTGTGAAACTGTTGGCAACAAGCTGTTTGATTTTCCTAGGGGAAAGATTCATTACAGTGCCAAATATTTGGTGTATAACCTTAGTTTTAGCCAGTATTTAATTTCCATGAAGATGCTTCCTGCTTGCTAAATTTAATCCACAATGGTCATAAACAGATCTGTAAAGGTACTGTTTTATAAAATCAAGCACATGGTTGTCTGCTGATATGTGCTCTGAATCTAGTGTGGAAAGCTCCAGTGTGTAAATATAACACAAGCAGAATCATCTCTGCTGTGATTTGAATATAACAAGTTTTGGCTTGTGGCTTAAAATACACCTTAAATAAATTTAAGGATAGCTAAATTAATCCACTGCTGGTGTTTTTCACTGTTTTAGTAGATTGAGTTCAGTAGAGCCAATAAAAATTTGGATGAGGTTGCAATAGAGCCATGTTTAAAGGCATGCATTTTAAAGGTTCTCTGCAAAACTTCAGAAAACAGTTATTCATGACATAGACAGCTTATGCTTGTACACTATATATTAGCTTGTATTGGCCAAAATGATCAGATATACACAACTGTCCTGTATGCATACAGGACCATACAGCTTTTTTGTGGCCTTTTGATGATTAGTTGAATAATGTCAGATTATGACAACAAAGTAGATTTCCTTGAGAGAAGGAAAACAGTGTTGCATAGCTAAGTTACAGCTAGCTGCCAAACCACTTCCATTGTTGGCGGTTACTGTAAAAGGCAAATGTCTGTTACACAATTTACTGATGCTAAAGGTTGCTTCATAGTTTAGCGGTTAATACATTTACCTTATAGGAAAGTTTGAGACCACGAGGAAGCACAAATCCTTGGAAGGGTTGTTGTAAATTTCGTATTTCACATTATACAGTTGGCACACTGTGGGTAAGCAAGTCAATTAGTATTTGATTTTTTCTATTCGGTTAGGTTAAAAATTAAATTAATTAACTCTGATAGTAAACTTTAAAAATACACAGTAGAATTACCAATTAGCACAAGGAATTTAGATGAATTACCTCACCATATTCACTTAACCCTGATGCTCCCCGGCGGGGTCGGTCGGTCTGTCGGCCAGGGGAACGCAGGTCCCCCCGCGGAGTTAGCAAGGGGGTTTGGGATCTCACGATCCCCCCCCCCCACCACCGCTCTCGATGGAAGGATAGAGTGAGTACGGTGTGTGTGTGTGTGTGTGTGTCGAGGAACACCCTAGCGAAAGCAGAGCGAGTCTCGCGGCGAGATGATAAGAAAGCGGATGGTGGGTACTAAGCGTGTTGGTGTTTGGTTACGGAGGCGAGGGCGACGCCGACGACAACAAGGGGGTCTCCTTTGACGAAGGCAATGTCACGCACTAGACCGTGGGAGCGAAAGAGCGCTAAGCTCGGCGGTACAGGCGTAGCGCTTTCGCCGTCGGTGTCACGGTGCTCATCCTCCTCACCATCACCATCAACATCGCCGACGGTTTTGGCCTACGCGGGGTCGGCTCCGGTGTCTGGGTTGTTGCGACCGGCCACGTTTCGCTATCGAGGGCTAGGGGTCGAGGAAGACCAAGAGCAGCGGCGGCGACGACAACAACAGGAGAACTCGGAGGAGGAGGAGGAGGATCAGGAGGAAGAGACCGAGAAAGAAGAGCAAGAGGCCGAGGGGGATAACGACTGGACAGCCCGAACGCTCGCAGACGAGGAGAGCTACTCGGAGGATCAGGAGGACGAAAACGACGAGGTGGCGGACCATGGGTATGTGGCCACACAAGATCACGGCTACGAAATGCCGTTGCTACTTGGCCAGGACGGTGGCTCGCAAGGCGAGCCGAACCGCCGAGAGGAAGAGGAAGAAGCAGGCGCTGAACCGGGGCGGGGGACTTGGGAGATTTGGCAAGAGGACGACGCCGGCCGTGCTGCAGGTGGCGTGCGCGATCGCGGCCACGGCACTGTCGGTGAAACTCGCGACGCAGATGTAGCCGACGATTACGACGAAGAAGACGAAGAAGAAGAAGAAGAAGACGACGACGACGAAGACTATGAAGAAGACGACAAAGACTATGAAGACAAAGACTATGAAGAAGAAGCAGAAGAAGCAGAAGAAGAAGAAGAATTAAAAGAAGACGACGACGAAGACCTCGAGCCGCGAGGACGAGGCCCCACCGAAGAGGCCCTTGCGGCTGCGCGCGACGAGGCCTCCGAGTTCATGGCCTACTTCCCGCCGGAGATAGAGGACTCGGTGATCGCCATGACCAACCTGGAAGCGGACAGGCGCAGGCCCGCCATCGACGGGTGGAAGCCCATGGGCCCCGTCGAGTTCCGGGTCTACGTGGGGCTGCTCGTGCTCGCCGGCATGTACAGGTCCCGGGGAGAGGCCTGCGAGAGCCTGTGGGACGCCGACAGCGGCAGGTCCGTGTTCAGGGCCGCGATGCCGCTCAAGACCTTTCGAGCCTACTCGAGCGCGCTGCGCTTCGACGACAGAGAGGCCAGACGAGCCGTGCGAGGCGAGGGCGGCCGCGGCTACGACAAACTGGCCCCCATCAGAGCCGTGTGGGACGAGTGGTGCGCGAGGCTGCCCGCCATGTACCGACCGGGACCGGAGGTCACCATCGACGAGAGACTGGTGCCGTTCAGAGGTACGTACGTGGTGTGTGTTGTGTGTGTGTGCGTGCGTGCGTGACTGGGGGAAGAGAGGAGGAAGAGGAGCGGGGAACGGCGACAACGCTAGCTTTCTGGGCATTGTTGTCGTCGGGTTCTGCGTGTGTGCTTTTACATGACTCTTTCTATCTTCCACGCTTGCAAGCGCGTTCTCTGTCAAACTCACGTGTCTTCTTCTTGCGTTTCTACCCCGGGAATGTCAAAAACACGCTAGCTCGCTTTGTTGTATATTCGTGTTGGGTTCTGCGTTTGTGCTTTCGCGTGACTCTTTATATCTTACACGCTTGCAAGCGCGTTCTCTGTCAAACTCACGTGTCTTCTTCTTGCGTTTCTGCCCCAATCTCCCACACTTTCCCACATCGCTCTGGGGGGACGAGAGGAGGAAGAGGAGCGGGGAACGGCGACAACGCTAGCTCGCTTTGTTGTATTCGCGTCGGGTTCTGCGTTTGTCCTTTTTACATGACTGTATATCTTCCACGCTTGCAAGCGCGTTCTCTGTCAAACTCACGTCTCTTCTTCTTGCGTTTCTGCCCCAATCTCCCCCCACACTCTCCCGCATCGCTCTGGGCGATGAGAGGAGGAATAGGAGCGCGAACGGCGAAAACACGCTAGCTCGCTTTGTTGTATATTCGTGTTGGGTTCTGCGTGTGCTTTTGCATGACTGTATATCTTCCACGCTTGCAAGCGCGTTCTCTGTCAAACTCACATCTCTTCTTGCGTTTCTGCCCCAATCTCCCACACTTTCCCACATCTCTCTCTCTCTCTCTCTCTCTCGCGCCATCATCAGGAAGGTGTCCGTTCAGACAGTACATGCCCAGCAAACCGGCCAGGTACGGGATCAAGATATGGGTGGCGTGCGACGCGCGTTCCAGCTACACGTGGAAGATGCAAGTGTACACCGGCAAGCCCGACAAGCGCGGCCCTCCCGAAAAGCACCTGGTCGCTCGAGTGGTCGTGGACCTCACCGAGGGATTGCCGCCGGGACGCAACGTCACGTGCGACAACTTTTTCACCTCGCGCGAGCTCACCGACAGGCTCTTTCGCGAAAGAGGCCACACGGTGCTGGGCACCCTGCAAGCGAACAGACCCGAGATCCCCAGGGAGCTGCGCTGCGTCAAGGGCAGGGCCGTGGGCTCCGTGGAATCCGTAGTACTCGCCGGCTCCGCGCCACGAGGAGAGGGAGGAGGCGGTGGTGGTGGAGGAAGAGGGCCAGACACGATCATCCTCTCCTACGTGGCCAAAAAGAACAAGAACGTGCTGCTCCTCACCACCGACGCTACGGCCCGGAGCCCCGGCCTAGCCGCCGCAGCGGCAACAGCAAAAGCAACAGCAGCAGCGGCGGCAAACCTCCCTTGGTGCTGCATTACAACCGCACCAAGGGAGGCGTCGACAACCTGGACAAGGTCGTGAGCACGTACAGCTGCAGGAGAAAGACCTGCAGGTGGCCCGTGGCCCTTTTCCACAACATGGTGGACGTGGCGGCCTACAACGCGTTCGTGCTCTGGAGGGAAATTCACCCCGACTGGATGGCGGGCAAGCTCAACAAACGAAGGCTCTTCCTCGAGAGGCTGGGCAAAGCGCTCGCGCGCCCCATGATCGAAGCCAGGGCGTTAGCGCAAGGAGGAGGAGGAGGAGGAGGCCGAGTCGCGGCCCGAGGTACTACTGCTGCTACTACCACTGCTACTACCACTGCTACCGAGGCCGACGATGACGACGCTACGCCGTGCGACTCCTCTCCGGTCAAGAGGCGAAGGTGCCGCGTGTGTCCCAGGAGCAAAGACGTCAAGACCAAGATCCTGTGCCGCGAGTGCCGAGCGCACGTGTGCATCAACTGCGCCGTCAAGTACTGTCCCAACTGCGCCGCTTCACGCAACGCCGCTTCCCAGACGCCGCCGACGTCGTAGTAACACGAGCGCCCCTCGGGGGGTCCTAACGACCCCCACCCCACCCTAAACGTTTTTAGGAGACCGGTGACCGTCCTTTACACGAAGGAGAAGGACGAGAAGACGAAGACGGTCTCTGAACGTATTCTGCGCAAGATAATACCGACCGATGTGTGAAACGAGTGCACGCGTGCTGTTATGTTGCCTGAAAGAACACAAATGCGGTATGGTTTTGTTCGTGATTGTTTTATTGTCGCCAATAAACAAAGACTACAACATTTCATGTGAGTTGTTTGTACGCTTGGATAATGAGATTATACTAGAGAGCAGGTTAATGCAGAGCGCCACGTCTCGCTTTAGCCGGCGTTCTGAGGACTTTGTGATTCGTAACGCGTACGCCCCGAGGGGGTCCTAGCAACACCCCCCCACACACACACACACTATCATCATCATCATAACGCATACGCCCCGAGGGGGTCCTAGCGACACCCCCCCACACACACACACACTATCATCATCATCATAACGCATACGCCCCGAGGGGGTCCTAGCGACCCCACTATCATCATCGTAACGCATACGCCCCGAGGGGGTCCTAGCGATCCCCACACTAAACATCATAACGCATACGCCCCGAGGGGGTCCTAGCGACCCCCACGCTAAACATCATAACGCATATGCCCCGAGGGGGTCCTAGCGACCCCCACGCTAAACATCATAACGCATATGCCCCGAGGGGGTCCTAGCGACCCCACTATCATCATCATAATGCACATGCCCCGAGGGGGTCCTGGCGACCCCCACCCCACCCTAAACATCATCATAACGCATATGCCCCGAGGGGGTCCTAGCGACCCCCCCCCCACCCTAAACATCATCATAACGATACGCCCCGAGGGGGTCCTAGCGACCCCCACACTAAACATCATAACGCATATGCCCCGAGGGGGTCCTGGCGACCCCACTGTCATGAACATAACGCATATGCCCCGAGGGGGTCCTAGCGACCCCGCCCCACCCTAAACAGCATCATAACGCATATGCCCCGAGGGGGTCCTGCCGACCCCCACCCTATCATCATCGTCATAACGCATACGCCCCGAGGGGGTCCTAGCAACCACCCCCCCCACCCTAAACATCATCATAACGCATATGCTCCGAGGGGGTCCTAGCGACCCCCCCCACTATCATCATCATCACCATCATCACCATCACCACCACCACCACCACCACCATCATAATAACACACACGCCCCTCGGGGGTCTCCACGACCCACGCCCCGAGAACAGGCGGGCGCACAAGGGTTAAGACTGCATTTAATTATGCAAGATAACTTGAGATTTTTCTATGATAACAAGTACAACAGCCTTGCTTGATATTAGCTAAAAGAAAAACTCATGTTGAAATCCAAATGATCCCTCAATGGATCAAGTTGCCCTCTGATGTTGATCATGACTGTAACCATACAGCTAAATTTCAGTTTAGATGGATAGACTTCATTATAGGGCTGGGCCATATCATACCGTTCATGGTAATAGCGGTATAAGAAAATGAAATATCGCGATAGAATATGGGTAAAACGCGCATGCGCAGTGCCTTCGTTTTCATACGGACATGGCAGAAAAAGCATGGCGGCAACGGAGAATGAGAAGGGCGAAAGTGGATTGTTGAATGACAGATGAACCAGAATTGGTTTGTAAAAATAGTGCAACTCCAGTGGTGTGGAACTGATTTGGCTTTCGTCCGTCAGATACACACCAAAGCACAATTTTTGGCAGAGCATGCAAGCGTGTTTTTTGGAAAATAAGTTGCTCTTAAAATCCTTTGATTTTCTGAAAAATCGACAGTGCCCCTTATAATTCTTATGTATGAATTCTGGTTGTGCTTACGACTTTGCTAAGCTATGAAGCCGCACCCCTTGATGGATTGTCGGAGCATTACGGCTACCGTAGGCAGGAGCCTCGCGGAGTGATACGTACTGTGCTTTAACATAATATTACCGTATTGTGTGTGTATAACCTCTTTTTAACTTTCGTGGATATTATACATGGTTATGCTCAGGATATGTCGGCCCATTTCCACTGGAAATGCCTTTCGGTTAAACTGTCAGCAAGGTATTTGCATTTGCAATGTAAAATTTTTATGTAGCTTTAATGGACATAAAATAAACTGCTGCTTGTTTAAGTGAAAATACATTGATTTTTTTTTTTTTGCACTAATAAAGTTGCAGAGTTGTAAAGTATTTTGTCTCACGTCAATTATATCGTCGGTTATATCGTTATCGCAAATTTTCAAATATGTATCATGATAAATATTTTTGGTTATATTGCCCTACCCTACCTACCTACCTACCTACCTACTTCATTATATAAAATGACTTTATTCTGGCTAGTGCTAGCAAATGCTTGTCCGGTGTAGCAGCAAGATCGTAAACTTAGCTTCTTTGTTGCTATTAACTATCAGAAGCCACATCAGAGTTTGTTTTGTTTTCCTTTTATTGAGTTTTTTTTAATTATTTTAAATAGATTTTTCCAGCTGTAAGCTACACTAAAGTTATTCACGCAATGAAAGAGAGGCATTGAGGCAAGACACTCAAGAGTGAGCATACATGTCACATTCTTTGGATTTTTGTAAAAAATCTGTGTTGACTACTTCACATAGAAGTTACTCAACTGGTTGTTAGTTCAGTATCTTGTGCCCACCAGTAAGAAAAACGGCTGGATGGATATTAATTAGTTGCACATTTTTTAAAATCTTTATTCTTCGTCACTGCTTCAATCTTAATGAATGAAAGAATATTTAGGAGATTCTCCTAACCACTGGGATGCCTTTTTTACTACATCAGGCATAAACATATTTCCACTGATAGATTTTCTCTTTAAACATGCAAATATGCTTTGTCATCTTTTGTGGCAGATTACTACTTTACTTAAATCTACTGACTGATGGATCTCAAACAGCTGCCAAGTCAGCATTATAGATTTAGGAAAGTGAATTCATCCCATTTTGATTTTTCAAATCCTCTAAGTAGTCTACACCCATGAAAAGACTCTCTCAGGTGTTGGAGCTGGTAGATATCTCCAACTATTACATTGTTCTAATTATTCATATACATGCAGAAAATTTGTTGCTGCATTTTTCCATGTCTGTGTGATTTATTGATATTGCAGTCTGTAGGATGCAGCTGCAACCCTCGTTCAGTGTCTGAACTGTATCTTTTCAGATAGATAATAGTGCTTTGGCCTTCTATATATCTGAAAAGATGTTTTGACAGAGCTCAAAGCCTGCGAATGTAATTAAGTACTTAAGCAAGATAAGCGGATACAAAATAGATTTGAAGCATAAAGGGTTGCTATGGGTCACGGTTGAACCCTGTCTCTTTAAATTATATTTTTATACTTCATGACTTTTACCTAACATATTTTGATGAAAACATAATTAGTGCATGGTTTTTATTCTCAGCTTGCATAAGGAAATCTACATTGTACAGAACGTTGAGAAGAGGGAAGGTGTTTGTGTGATTATATTTTGAACTTGCTAAACTTTAGCTAAATTCAAATTGAAATTTTGACAGTAATACAGTAATATTAAATGCAAGGAAAAGTTTCCAACTCGTTTAGTAGCCTTTGGTTATTGTACCTACAACTGATCAACAGATCTATTCATCCTGAACATCCTGTATACCTATGCCCTTGATTTTAAGTGGTTACAAAAAGTGCCAAGTTTGTATTAACAATTTAAAATATTGACTTCAACAGGGCAGCCGTGTAAGATGAGAGTTTGTACCAAAATATGAATAAATGATCCCAATCAGAAAGAATCCTAATTATGACCTGTTTCAAATCTAGGTTTCACTTTCTGCAACTGAGGCAAAAAGCCTTGCTTGCTGTTTACGAAAGTCTGTACTGTGTATTATGAAGCAGGTTCTTGCATTTAGCGAGGTGACTTTGGGTTTAACCTTTATATGTTCTACATAACGGTGCATGCAATGCAACAGTGTTATGTTGCTTTGATTTGGTTTCATTTCTCTTGTTTGATTGTGTTTGATTTTGCTAGCAACATGGGACGCTACTTTTTGGCCACATGGCACATGGATGACTGTTCACCCACTGAGCTAAACTGGGACCCCAATTTGCTAAAAATTTAATGAATGTGTTTGCACTTACTCCAACTGTTTCTTCCTCCACATATGCAGCGTCTGCAGAGAGGAGTATCCAGAATCATTTTGTCCTTGCATTCCATGCCTTGTGCTCAGAAGAGGAATCAAGTTCCAAAAACTTTTTAAAAAATCATCCTTTCACCTCTGTCCGAGTGCGTGATTTTACAAATGAACTGGCTCATCACTCCGCTTGTGTGTTTGTGGATCATTTAATAACTGGAATGTCCCAAGGCTTTCATGTTGGTGTTCTTTCCCATTTAAATGTGTCATATGTGCGTAAAAGCCCTCAGTTGGCAATTAGGCTACGTTCACACTGCAGGCGAAAGCGCATCAAATCCGATTTTTTTGACCCTATGCGACCCATATCCGATCACGGTATGACAGTGTGAATGGCACAAATCCGATATTTTCAAATCCAATCTGGGTCACTTTCGTATGTGGTACTGAATCCGATACGTATCCGATGTTTTCGAAAGCGACTGCTGTGTGAACGGTCAAGTCACATTAAATCTGTCTTCTACGTCACTGACACAAGACAGATGCCAATTATCAGCGCCGGAGAAGCGCCCGATAGGACATCGCGAACGGTTTCTTGCCATCCGGTGAAACTGTTGGGAAGACCACGTTGGAGAAATGTGAACATTTTATTTTTACTGTATTTTCTGCAGATTCTGACAGAAATCTGCAACTATCCTTTGAAGCACCGCTCCTCTAAAACAGGAAAAAGGATCATTATTAGGTTATTTGCATTATTATGTAAATAACAAAATAACTTAAAGCAAAAATTTGGAAACATAAAGTCCGAAGTCTTTATATTAAGGGCAATCAGTCAAACAATATTGTTTGGTCTGGGTCTAAACAGAGCGCGTTGTGTGTGACATCTTCTTTTGCGCATGCGGGCCGCTTTGAGCGTTCACACTAGAGCGCGTTTGATGTCGCATTTTATGTGTAGTGTGAACAAGCAGACAAAAAAATCGGATTTGATCAAAAAATCGGAATTGAGCATTAAGACCTGCAGTGTGAACGTAGCCTTAGAGAGCCAGATTTGGTGTCTCCTGAGAAAAGAGTGTGAAAAAGGTTATCTCAGAAGTACTTTCACAACTTCTCTTTTCCATTTATTCTGCACGAGCCCAATTGGCATTACAAATACTTGGATACAAAAAGATGAATAGTTGACTTATCTGCCCCGCATTCAGGTCCCAGGGCTCGCAAAATCGCTAGCCCGACATCCCGGGGCTAGTGATATCTCCGATCGGGTGACCAAAATCTATCTCAGCCCGACGGGTGGGGCTGAGATAGAATCAACAGCATGATTCCTATCTAGCCTTTTTCACTCTACTATGTTTAGACTGATCAAGTTTACTGGTCCTGGAGCTTATCTCTCGAAAGCTGTCATCACTGATACATTAAAGATTATACCCATTCATCTGTCACAGTGGCTTCTTTTCTGCATCAAGTGGGATTCAAAAATTTTCTTTGCAGATAGTGTAACATTTGGGTGTAAAAGCAGTCCAGCCATTTTCAACTTAATCTCCAAAGCTCCATATGTTAAGCTCCCTGCTGTCCATCTGTTGGGTAATTTTCTTCACTCATCAATGCTGGCGTGTCTCTTTCCAAATTAAAATCCTCTTTTCGTCACTTGGGAATTCCCCTTTCAGATGAAAAAAACTATTGAAATAAAACTAGCCTGGAGTTTTTACCATAACTCTCAGTAGCTGCAATGAACACTTCAGCCCCTCAAGAAAACCAGAAAATCACAGATTTGGTTCTTTCTCTTGCTTCTGTATGTAAATGCCAGCTGCTTTCTGTGCTCCATAACCGGAATTTTGCCATGCACGTAATTCCCCAAGGTCAGCGGTTCCCAAACTTTTTTTGCTAGCCCCCCCCCCCCTATTTTACAAAAAAATCTTCGTGTAAGGTTAAGTGAAAACCACACAAAAAAATTGAGTAAATAACACTGACCTGCTTGGTCAATGTAACTGAAATATAGATGATCAGTTAATCCAAAATTTTGTTCCATTCACTTAATTTTGTAAACTGCACTTAATGAAAATTTAAAATGATAAATGGCTTGCATTTCTATAGCAGTTTGGTCCCTACGGGTGACGGCAAGCTACACTGTAGCCACAGCTGCCCTGGGGCGCACTGACAGAGGCGAGGCTGCCGGACACTGGCGCCACCGGGCCCTCTGACCACCACCAGTAGGCAACGGGTGAAGTGTCTTGCCCAAGAACACAACTACCGAGACTGCCAGAGCTGGGGCTTGAACCGGCAACCTTCGGATTACAAAAAACGAACTGCCAACTCTTGAGCCACGATCGCTCCCTAAATTTCAAATATGAATGTTATTGTATTTCACTGGTAGTCTAAGTCTAAAAAACCAAACAAACTAATATGTAGGTGTGTGTTTCATAATACATGTATGAAAAATGACCACATGTTAACATTTTTCCAAATGAAAAATTTATTTTCATAAACATGGCAATAACTCGAAATAAACTAGCACTAAAAAGACAAGAGCCTTTTCCCTTTTAGCTCAAAGCCTTACATACTTGAAGGATAAATGGCAAACCACGAGAGCAAACACAAAGCTCAGATTATTTAAAAAAGAAAATGTACAAAACAATGGAAAAGGCTCATGGTTTATGTTCCGTGATGGTAAATTCGATTCTTTTTACTGAATCAAGTTTGAATGAGTCACTCACCAAAGTGAATCGGGTTTTTTGAGTCACTGAGTCAATTGACCAGAGACTGCGAAAAATGTACATTTTCACTCTAACGTAATTTGTTTCTCTTTTCAAGTAAATCCTACTGCTAAGATGAGTGATTGAAAAAGAAAAACAACTATTTTTATAGAGCAAAAAAGAGCAAAACACAAAAAGATTTCTAAAGGGAACATTTATTTTATTTATTTTTATTTTATTTTATTAGTATTTTCGTCAAATGAGTCAAATATATATTTTCTCATCAAAATGTCCACTGAGCTGTGTGCCAGGGGGCGGTAATGCTCCTTAACATTGGTTGCCAACAAAGAACAAGAAGAAGAAACTGAGCCAGGAGTGAGGGGGTGAGTGAGTGAGTGATTCGTTTATACTACGATTCAGCACAGGAAGGGAGGGGGTAAGTAACTCAAATGTGCTATTAGCATGTTAGCAGAGTGATGCTACTATGAACTAAGGAGCTATTGTCTTGATGTGAGCTTCCTACTCAGGGTTTTTTCTTCCAGTTCAGAGCAGAAATGTTTTTGTTAAGAAACTGGATGTTGTTTTTTTTCCACACAATTTTAATTATAAGCTAGATATATTTCTGCTAATGAAATTAGTTTGCTAGCAGCAACAGGGATGAGTCAGTTGGGCTTGTGAATCATGATTCATGAGTCAGTAAAGTGATTCTCGAGTATTGAACGATTCGTTCATGATTCGCGCATCACTAGTTCCATCCCCTAGTAAATTACACAAGAACTGTGATAACACAAGAACAAGCTTAGACCCTCCCTCAGCCTACTGACCTGTATGAAAAACATCTTTCAGGTTATAGTTATTCCCTTTGCTTTTTTGACATATTTGAGATTTTGTTAGTCCAGAAATGTGAAATGTATTCATCTACAATGCACAGAGGTGATTCTTCAGTCTCTGAACCTTGACTGAAAGGTTTGCAGGATCCAGGTCCAGGAACACTTTTTGAAATACCTAGAAGCAATATTTGAGATTCTTGGGGTATTTCAGATCCACAGCATAGGCTAGTCCCAACAGATAGCAGCAGGCTCTGCTGAGATCCCCAAGATTACTGAGGACAGTTATGCCCTCAATAATGATCCCATCACACGGTTTGAGTGACCCATCTTGGTTCTCCAGCACATAAATCTTCATCGCCTCCTCAGCCAAAGCCTCTTCAACACATACATCATCAGCATCCTCCTGTAGACATCAGGAACTAGAGTAACCTTACTTTTATTCCACATATTTTAAGACATGGACACAAAAAGGTTGTTTTCACATGAAATCTGAAGCTACTAATTTGAACACTGAGATCCCAAATTTTAAGCAATTTGAAGTAAATGCTGTTCTCTGATATACTTCATAGCTTTAGTTTTTCCGCTGGAGAAGTGGTCTCTCTGTGTGAAATAATATGGGGGGAGTGGTTCTTTTGGAATAAGTGGGGGATGTCCAGCAGTGATTCACAACATGATACAAAAAGTTACTTAATGTTTCCTTAATAGCTGGTGAAGGATTTCAGTTATCCAGTGCATGGTAATCCTAGTAGTTTGAGTGAAGGAAACTAGACTTCTTTAGTTCCTTGAAGATGTTTTGCTTCTCATCTCAGGAGCTTTGTCAATCCTGAATTGAGTCCAGTTTCCTTCACTCAAGCCTACTACAAAATGTTAATGCTGCAGTGATGACATTTTCATGTCTGTCATGTTTTTAAATATATCCACAACAATGATGAACAAGTCTAAATACATATATTTACACACACACACACACATATATATATATATACATATATATATATATATATATAAATATATATATATATGTATGTATGTATGGAGCATCTGTTCTCTGGTTGAGAGTAACTTTTTGCATTAGGCTATACAAAAGTATTTACCACATGGTTTAAATTGGTATTAAACAACAATTCAAATAATAAACCGAAAACCTGTAGAAAGTAAAGTAAAACATGCATTTTGCACACTAACTGTTCTTATGCTGGATAAGTAACTACTAACGTTAGTTCTTGAGAAGGTTACAGTAAAACAGCCTTAACGTTAATAAAACGCTATACAAATACAGGCCATTTACCATTTAGGCCATTTACGTTACATTAACAGTTTGCGCCCAGGCCACTTACTGGCAAATTTTCTAGGTGGCTCCCCCGTGAGTTTGTGTCTGTTGACCACCGTTGTGATGACATGGAAAATTTCCCGTGAGGCTAGGCCAGGGGTCGGCAACCCGCGGCTCCGGAGCCGCATGCGGCTCTTTAGTCCTTATAGTGCGGCTCCGCGTGGTTTGGGCAAATAAATTGGAAGTATTTAGCTGAAGTGTATTTTATTTATGTTAGTTCTTTTTAACTCGTAGTTCTAAAATGGAAGATTATTGTGATATTGAAATATAAAAGTAAAATTATATTCTATTATTTTTTCATCGCTCAAAATAAGAGTCATACTCGCGGAAGCCGGTATACCCGCCGTGCATTTATCCAGACTTTCAACCCCAGGTAGGCCAATTATGGATCTTCGGATCCACATTATGTCAGCAGCTGTTTTCCACCATGAACTATGTTAAAGACAAACACCGCTCACCAATGTTCCCTCTAATTTTTCATGTGTCTGAGCGAACACACAAACTCCCTGAGCGATCTCGTGGACCACTGTGAGCGACATCAGACGTGTGCACTGTGGTCACGCCAGCGTCGAATCCATCCAAGTTACATGTTTATTAAAATAATAAAATTACATCATTTACATTTCTGTTAGACTACTTTTAATTAACTGCTTTAGCCCACTTACAATGAAAATATAAAAAAAAAATCTTGTTCATGACCTGTTTAGTATGTTAACACTATTGGAAGTAAAAATAACTTGAACTCCAATTTTGAAAACACAACTTTCTTTCTTTTTAAAAAAAAATAAAATAAAATAAAACTCTAACAACAAAGTTTTTTGCAGCTCTTTACCTAAAAATGCAGCCAAGGCGGTTTTTTTAAACAAACATTTCAAAAATATTTACAGAACAATCAGGTGTTCTGCATCAAATCTGATGCCACTCCAAAAAATAATTTCTGTCCACTATGAGATAAAGGAGAACAACAGCCTGATACCTGCAGGCCTGACAACAGGAGATGTATCACTGCTGTAACACCTGTAACATTCAGCAGTCGCCTCATTGTTCTGACACACACAACAAAACTATTGACTACACTACACACTAACTACACACTAACTACACCCTAACTACACACTAACTACACAAGATTTGCGCTAAACGTTGCAAAATCTCTCACGTCTCAAAACACCATCGTCACTCCTAAAACTTCCTTCCATTTCTTAACAACTAAATGCCGTGTTTTGATTGGTCGACATGGTACATTTTTCGACCAATGGGAAAGGGTGGAGTGTTTTGGTTTCATCTTTGCTCACAGGCGGAGAGTGCTTTCGAGCGTTTTCCTTATAAAACCCTGTTTTTACCGTTTCTTCCCACAGTAAATATCAACAACAATAGTATTCAGGAAGAAAACCGAACATTGCATTTTTTTTTATCATAACTCTGGTTTTACGTGCCTCTCCGTGAATCGCTACCTTATCGTGGTGGAGGGGTTTGTGTGTCCCAGGGATCCCAGGGGCTATGTTGTCTGGGGGCTTTTGCCCCTGGTAGGGTCTCCCATGGCAAATTGGTCCTGGGTGAGGGACCAGACAAAGAGAGCGATTCAGAAGACCCTTATGAAGAAAACATCGAGGGAACAGTTTACCCTGCCCGGGATAGGGTTACGGGCCCCGCCCTGGAGCCAGGCCCGGGAGGGTGCCCAGGGCGAAGCGTCTGGTGGCCGGGCCTTAGTCCATGGGGCCCGGCCGGGCACAGCCCGAAGAGGAGACATGGGCCCATCCTCCCGCAGGCCCACCACCCGCAGGAGGCGCCATAGGGGTCGGGTGCATTGTGTGCTGGGCGGCGGCCAGGAGCAGAGGCCCTGGCGGACTGATCCCCGGCTGCCAAGACTGGCAATAGGGACATGGAATGTCACCTCTCTGGTGGGGAAGGAGCCTGAGTTAGTGCGTGAGGTTGAGAGGTACTGGCTAGATATAGTCGGGCTCACCTCTACGCATGGCTTGGGCTCTGGAACCAGTCTCCTAGAGATGGGCTGGACTCTGTCTCAGTCTGGAGTTTCCCCTGGTGAGAGGCGGCGGGCTGGGGTGGGTATTCTAATATCCCCTCGGCTTGCTGCCGGTACGTTGGGGTTTTTCCCAGTGGATGAGAGGGTTTGTTCCCTGCGCCTTAGGGTCGGGGAAAGGGTCCTGACTGTCATCTGCGCTTATGCGCCGAGTGGCAGTTCAGAGTACCCAGCCTTCTTAGAGTCCCTCGGGGGGGTGCTGGAAAGTGCCCCACCGGGAGACTCTGTTGTCCTGCTGGGAGACTTCAATGCTCACGTGGGTAACAACAGCGAGACCTGGAAGGGCGTGATTGGGAGGAACGGCCTTCCTGATCTGAATCCGAGCGGTGTTTTGTTATTGGACTTCTGTGCAAGTCACAGTTTGGCCATAACGAACACCTTGTTCGAACATAAGAGTGTCCATAAGTGCACGTGGCACCAGGACGCTCTAGGCCGCAGGTCGATGATCGATTTTGTAATCGTATCACCAGACCTGCGACCATATGTTCTGGACACTCGGGTAAAGAGAGGGGCTGAGCTGTCAACTGATCACCACCTGGTGGTGAGTTGGATCAGGTGGCGGGGGAGGACGCTGGACAGACCCGGTGCACCTAAACGTGTAGTGAGGGTGTGCTGGGAACGTCTAGCAGAGGCCCCAGTCTGCGAGATCTTCAACTCACACCTCCGGCAGAGCTTCAACAGCATTCCGAGGGAGACTAGGGACATTGAGTCCGAATGGACCATGTTCAGCGTCTCCATTGCCGAAGCTGCTGCATTGAGCTGTGGCCGCAAGGTGGTTGGTGCCTGCCGTGGTGGTAATCCCCGAACCAAATGGTGGACACCAGAGGTGAAGGGAGCCACCAAGCTGAAGAAGGAGTCCTATCGGGCTTGGTTAGCCTGTGGGACTCCGGAGGCAGCCGACAGGTATCGACAGGCCAAGCGGAATGCGGCTCGGGCAGTGGCTGAAGCAAAACTCGGGTGTGGGAGGAGTTCGAGAGGCCATGGAAAAAGACTTTCGGACTGCCTCGAAGAGATTCTGGCAAACCGTCAGGCGTCTCAGGAGGGGAAAGCGGTGCTCTACCTGCACTGTGTATAGTGCTGGCGGAGCGCTACTGACGCCGACTGAGAAAATTGTCAGGCGGTGGAAGGAATACTGAGGACCTCCTTAATCCCACTGACACGCCTTCCGAGGAGGAAGCAGAGTCTGGGGATGAGGGAATGACCCGCCAATTTCGGGGCGAGGTCACTGAGGCAGTTAAACAACTCCTTGGTGGCAGAGCCCTGGTGTTGATGAGGTCCGCCCGAGTTCCTGAAGGCTCTGGATGTTGTAGGGCTGTCCTGGTTGACACGCCTCTACAATGTTGCGTGGAGATCAGGGTAGTACCCTGGACTGGCAGACCGGGTGGTGGTCCCCATCTTTAAGAAGGGAGACCGGAGGGTGTGTTCCAACTACAGGGGATCACACTCCTCAGCCTCCCTGGGAAAGTCTATGCTAGGGTGCTGAAAGGAGAGTTCGTCCGTTAGTCGAACCTCGGATACAGGAGGAACAATGCGGTTTCGGCCCTGGTCGCGGAACACTGGACCAGCTCTTTATCCTCTCAAGGATACTTGAGGGTGCATGGGAGTTTGCCCAACCAGTCTACATGTGTTTTGTGGACTTGGAGAAGGCATTCGACCGTGTCCCTCGGGTGTCCTGTGGGAGGTGTTGCGGGAGTATGGGGTGTCTGGCCCATTGCTACGGGCCATTCGATCCCTATACAACCGTTGCAAGAGTTTGGTTCGCATTGCCGGCAATAAGTCGGACTCGTCCTCGGTGGGTGATGGGCTCCGCCAGGGCTGCCCTTTGTCACCGGTTCTGTTCATAATTTTTATGGACAGGATTTCTAGGCGCAGCCAAGTGGCGTGGGCTTTCACCGGTGGCCTCAGAATCTCATCTCTGCTTTTTGCGGATGATGTGGTTCTGTTGGCTTCATCAGGTGAAGGCCTCCAGCTCGCACTGGAGCGGTTCGCAGCAGAGTGTGAAGCAGCGGGAATGAGGATCAGCACCTCCAAATCTGAGGCCATGGTTCTCAGCCGGAAAAGGGTGGAGTGCCCACTCCGGGTCGGGATGAGTTCCTGCCCCAAGTGGAGGAGTTCAAGTATCTCGGGGTCTTGTTCGCGAGTGATGGGAGAAGGGAGCCGGAGATCGACAGACGGATTGGTGCTGCGGCTGCAGTGATGCGGACGCTGCACCCGGTCCGTCGTGGTGAAGAGGGAGCTGAGTGTAAAAGCTTAAGCTCTCAATTTATCGGTCGATCTACGTCCCTACCCTCACCTATGGCCACGAGCTGTGGGTAGTGACCGAAAGAACGAGATCGCGGATACAAGCGGCAGAAATGAGCTTCCTCCGAAGGGTGGCTGGCCCTCCCTTAGAGATAGGGTGAGGAGTTCGGCCATCCGGGAGGGGCTCAGAGTAGAGCCGCTGCTCCTCCACATCGAAAGGAGCCAGTTGAGGTGGTTCGGGCATCTGACAAGGATGCCTCCTGGGCGCCTCCTGGGTGAGGTGTTCGGGCATGTCCCACCGGGAGGAGGCCCAGGGCAGACCCAGGACACGCTGGAGAGATTATATCTCTCGGCTGGCCTGGGAACGCCTTTGGTATTCCCCGGATAAGCTGGAGGAGGTGGCTGGGGAGAGGGAGGTCTGGGCTTCTCTGCTTAGGCTGCTGCCCCCGCGACCCGGCCTCGGATAAAGCGGATGAAGATGGATGGATGGATGGATGGTTTTACGTGGCCTATCAACACAATTTAAAAACTGGTATAAAGTCCACACTTTTTCCGTCAATTGTTCGTCTGTCCTGCTCACATCTCCAATGGTTGTACACGTTGTCATTAACGTGGCTTCGCTCCACATCAGCCACGACGCTTTGCTAGCTGAAACACCGGTGTTGGCACATATTTTACTTTAATTTCAATTCAGGTTAGAATTTTTTTTGTGTGCGCAACGCAGATTTTCTCTGCGCAGAGACCGTGCCAACAGTGCGCAATTGCGCACGTGCGCAGCTTAGAGGGAACATTGCCGTTCACGCCTGACAGATGACAGCTTGCAGTCCTGCGTAAACTGACTTCGTACAGCCCCGATTTGCAGACTCTGTGCGCAGAGGTTCAGGAGCAGAAGTCCCACTGTAAACAAATCACAGCAGACCCAACGATGTTTCCATGAGCATGCTTTTGAGCATCTCTTTATTGAGCACTTTTCACACACGGTTGCTGTACGCATACAGCCGGGTGTAGCTTTTCAGCTCACAGCCCGACATACACTACCAACAACACAACAGCACAGATAGTGCAGACGTAAAGGCAGCGAGGCGTGATTGCGGGTGTCGCTCAGGTGCGTCCGCCTCCCCTGCAGCGGCGCTGCAAACCACGCCCGCCAAGACGCATTAACCAGGTAAAATACATATTTAGGCAGAATTTTGCAAATATCTATTTTTCATTTTTCAGCAGCATAGTGCTTTTTTCCAATTATTTTTTAAGAGTCAGGTCAAGGCTCCAACAGCCCAAAGGCGATATAAGGGTGGCGGCTCACAACAGTTTTTGTTTGCTACATGGATCATTTTAGTTCAGGTTGGTGTCTTTCCTTTTGTTATATTTCTTTAAGAGTTTAAAATGTGTTGATTACATAAATATAATTTAATTTTCTCTGTTGCACTTAATGGATTTCATAAGCAGCACACCTTAGTTGTTCACACAAAGCATAAAGATAAAAAACAATATATACAGTGTTATCTTCATTTTAGATGTCAAAAAGTATTTGTGGCTCCCAGTGTTTTCTTTTGCGTGGAAACCGGGTCCAAATGGCTCTATGGGTGTAAAAGGTTGCAGACCCCTGGGCTAGGCGTTCTTGCCGCGCATTAATACTCAATTACTCTACGTTATCATGTTTTACTTACACTTTTAAGTTGTAGTTGCTGACAATAAATAATATTCATTTGAATAATTAATGATTTTTGTACAAGATACTGATGAGTATAGATACCTATTTCTCAAATATTTTGATTCAATTTTAAACAAAAATATTAAGTACATGCAAAGAAGGTATTCTGTGAACCACATACTGAATTTTTTGTCTGAGATAAATGTAAATAAATACCTTCATTTAACACGAACACATAAGTTAAAATTTTAGACATTCATTTCAATTTATCAAACTCAAATAATTACTAAAAGGATATTCATAGATTTTATCAAGCTCATCTAACTTATATTTATAGTGATATTTACTAAGCCTCTGAATTACTTTTTAGAGTGTACACTACTAACTCTTTACACTACTTCCACACCTACACGGGTATTTTTGAAAACGCAGCTTTTTCTATGCATTTTTACCTTTCGTCTACACCAGTGGTTCTTAACCTTGTTGGAGGTACCGAACCCCACCAGTTTCATATGCGCATCCACTGAACCCCTCTTTAGTGGAAAATAAAATGTGATTTTTTTCAAATTCAAGACATAGATATGTTTTTTACTGGTGCACAAAATGAGGAAATTTGGGGAAACCTGCAGTCAGCTGAGACTGAAGAAGTCACTTGAATGAGTGACGAAACGTTTCTCCCACAAAACGCTACGTCCAGATGAACAGATTCAACTTTTGGAGATTTATTTTCCTGGATGATTGAGAATGCATCAAGATGTTACTGTTAATCTGACTATCTTCAGTTTTTACACGCTTCCATACACACACGCAGTTACTGTCCCTCCATTTAGAAAGGCAGAGGCGTCACGGTGTAATTATTTTACGTGTAGTTGTTTTTTTCCTGTGTAATAATATTAAACATTGCTATCAATACATTTTTCAAAAAATATCTCTCTGTGCCAAATGGGTTCAAAAACATAAACAACTGTGGGATACTGTTTGTCTGTGATTTGGACAGGGGGAACAAATTGTGGCAGGATCAGCCTGATATTATTTGTATCCCACTGTAACTTTACTGCATAAAGAGCTAACATGTCCAAAATGTCCGGAGTAGTTAGTCATTACAACAAGTGTTTGTGAACTAAAAATCCAGAATGTGGGATCCTGTTTGTCCATGATTCGGACAGCCCAGCGTGTGGTCCCAACACAGGGGAAACTAATTCTGTCGGGGAGACCTACCTTGGCACTTGTGCAGGTGAAGCCAAAGGGAAGATATGCTTCTTCATATTTTCTAGTCTTTGGCTTGGAGGGAAGTTGGTTTGGAAACATATTTGGCGATGCTTCTTCCTCTGCTTTGCGTTTGTGTGGGAGCCCCGTCAAAAACCTGTCCTTTATGCTAGCAGTGTCCAAGCGTCATACCGCGCCCCCCCCCTGCAATGGCTCTGCGCCCCCCACTTTGGGAACCTCTGCCCAAGGTGGTGCCTTCAAGTCTCACTAATATGACCTAGCTTCCTCATTACCAAACCTGCTATGTTCAGTCTCAGTAGATAAGTGTTTTTGCTCACGTTTATGGTTTTCGTCCACCCTACTCGATAATTGCAATGTTGTTCATTTATTTATTTATTTATTTTATGATGATGCTGCTTCTTCTGACTCTCCCCAGTTCTTCACAGATGTAGCACCCTATAGGTTTTGGGGGGTATCATCAGGACAACTGGTCAGAATTGATGGCACAAAGACATCTCTGTGCTATCTGACAGTGAAGCTGCTGTCACCGTCATTATTGAAAACCACTCTATTTTCCTTGTCATATGCATTTCATAAGATGCCTCACTTGGCTTTCTGACAGTTCACAGGAATGCCATTATGAATTCATTGTCTCGTTTGAACTTTCAGGCTTTCAAGAACCTGTGCTCAGACACCAGTCCAACTCCTTAACTGATTCCACCCTTTTCAGCTACAGTCCCATCCTAACTAATTCTCCCCTATTCAGTTTTCTTCAGTCTAATAGTCATTATATGAGAAAGGGTTTAACTTCTTCCACTTTACATTCCTATTATTTTGCTTGGAGAGCTTTTGCCTTCAGTAAGCACACCACTTTGTCCCATCTTTATTGTTACTGTCTATGCATTTATCTGCCACTGTAAAGATCTAAAAAACGTAAAACTTCCATATATTTGAAGTCTAATTGCTGGAATACAGTTGAATGCTAGAAGTCACAATACAATGTTTGTAAGTTTGTTTCCCATCCTTCTACTAAACTCCTGCTTAAAGGTATAGTAAAGGTCACTCCTTAACTTCCGACTATGAGCTAAAATTACATTTTTCTCTCTCTTCTTAATGTTCAAACTTAGCAACTTTTTACTCATAAAAAGTCCGGACTCATTCCCTTCAGCCTTGATGTTCCTAAAATCTAGCATCAGTTTTTCATAGACAGTCTGTGATTCAGTCAACAGGGAGGTAGGCAACAGTCAGGCAAGGGCAGGCAAAGGCAGGCAAAGACTCATTACCAGCCAACTTGGAAACAAAACTTGCTCTGCTGGATTGGTGGTACATGGAACGGCTATAGAATCTTTAGCATATGTCAACATAGTCTTAGTCTCAGCTCCCTTGGTTTCCTAGAGAGCTGGTTTCAAGAAACTGCTTACTCACCACTGCAGTTAGGTCTGGACACCTGGTCTCAGCTCCCTCCAACAAAACTGCGGGTTCCAGTGGCGGTGAGGCATGCCGGCAGTGTGGATGTGCTTCTTCCACGCCGAGGGTGCGGAGGGAGCTGTTGGAAAAGTGGCTCAAACTCCTGGTAAATCAGCTTATAGGTAGTGGTGGCTTTCCATTGGCTCCATTCCTGCTCTGTCTTTTCCAACCTGCCTTTAATACAAGCTCTTTGTCCTTTCTCTTGTGACCTTTGCAAACTCTATGTCTTACTGCATGCTCTACTTTCCCCAGTTTCAGTCGTCAGGGCCCATGTTAGGGAGTAGGAAAAAAAGAGTTCTCTAACTCAACAGAGGTGAGTTTTGTCAATATAAAAGTAGTAAAGGTAACGGCTTACTTGGGAACAGGGAACAGTGACTCATAGGGAGAGGCTGCCAGGCAAGCATCCTTCGCAGTGGAAATGTCTGGAAAGAATCTGTCCAGTTTAATCCTTTCCAGGAGGTGAATGAGTCCAGGGGGGCAGGCAGGAAGTTTTTAACATGGAGGCTGTGTTCAGCCACAGGAATCGGAACAACCCGTGTCGAGAAACTAGGTGAGTGAAACAGGTAAGATGAGAATTCTGAGCCCAGGCCAAGGTAAACCGTAAAGAAGGGAGACAAGAAGTTCAACGCAGGAAAGTCAAAGCACAAAAATAACAACATGGAGAGCAGATTTACCATTGACATGTAGCATATAATCTGAAAAGAGCCTGCAGTGGTACGATTGCTTTTCTTTTCCTGCCTAATTGTTGTCACCACTCCCAAGAACCACAATCCAGGAATTATCTGTGATTGAGATTAGAGTTCAATCACCAAATTTCCTGTCTGACCTCGGCTTATAAATAAATCATGTTCAGTTCAAAAATCTCTCCCTACTGAAATGAATGAATTTAAAGTGTATGTATAAGTTCAATAAAGAAGATCAAATATATCTCTACCTCCTGGATGTTTGGTGGCTAGTCTATGGTTTTCATCACTTCTAGTTTCCCATGGTGTCAAGCTCATTGTTGACATCACTGGTCTAGTCCAATCATCTTTCTGGCCACCTTGTTCAAGACAATCAGCCTCCACTCCATGTACTTTAAATCTCACTTCTCATCTGTCATTCTCACTTGCAGACTCCTTCCTGCAGTCCGCCTTCTCCCCATCTCCACCTCTCCCATGTTACTCAGAGCTCCAGCCAAGCCTTCGTCTTCATCACCTCAAACAGCATCTCTTCCTGGGGTTCCTGCCTAATTCTCCACGCGGAATCCATTTTTTTTTCTAACACTTTTTTTTGGGTACTTTTTCCAAGTTTATAGAACATACAAACAAAATAGAAGAAAAAAGGGAGGGAACACAAAAGGAAGAGAATGAACAGAATCTGTGGGGCAAAAAATAAAAAAGTATCATGAAAAAAGGCAGATTACAAATTATGTTGCCGGTTACACATTATATTCAGATATCTCACAGAATTCCCTTGTCTCATTCTCAGAGATGCAAAAAAACACATATTGTAAACATATCTGTCCCGGCCACTGTCAGGTCTGGGGCAACCCAGCAGCTGTCCAAATACTCGTCTGACAAACAAAATTACACCCCCAAGAATTCCCAAAAGTCAGAATCCATTCAATTTTGATGGGATATCGGGAGTTCAATCACCAAATAGCTTGACTTAATTCTGTTTATCATTAAATCTTGTTCAGTTCATTCACACAAAGACACAGCAGGTGGAACCAAAGATCTCAGACTTGGACTCATTAGACCAAAGCACATATTTCCGCTGGTCTAATGTCCATTGTTGGGTCTGTGCTTCCACAGGCCCCGCTGGTTTAGAAACTTATTCCCGTTAACGAAGCAAGACGAACAGTGTCACCGGTTCGTGATTGAGGTGAGACAAACGACCACAGGTCCAAGTGCGTCAAAACAATGATTTTATTAAACACACGTGTGGAGGAAATACACCGTCACAATCCTCAGCATAAAATCCTCACAAGAAAGCATACTCAGAATGTTTTATACGTCAGGGTATTATTACGCCCCTTCATGCGTCAAAGCAGATACATGACATGCATAAGTTACAGCAACCACAACCTTTGACACATTCAAAAAGAACATTTTGTCCGTCTCGACGCCAGGTGCTTCCTGTCTTCTCGCTTCTTCTCGCTTATCTCTGGAACATCAGAAACACATCCTACAACAAATTGTCACTTATGCAGGCACAAATGCAGTTACAAGCAAAATATGTTTGAACTCTTACCTAGAAATGAGTCTATAGCTGTGTCCCAAAACGTCGGCTGCATCCTCTGAAGACCGCATTTGAAGGCCGATTACGTCACAGCCAGGCGACGAAGGCTGTCCCAATTCGTCGACTCCTTCAAATGCGGCCGACAAATGCGTCCTTCATTTCCCCAAATTTGAAGGATGGGTTGGGTGTGTCCTTCGTGGCCCACCACATCCCAGAGTTCATAGCGCAGCCCAGCCAAATTTCAGCTGCCAACAATGGCGGCCGCTACTAAGTTTTAAAATTAGTCTTATTAATCTTTCTGGGGCACAAAATAAACTTTTAACATATTTTCAGGCGAGAAAGTAGCTGTGTAAACTTCAAATATCTGCTTGGTTTATCAAGACATCGCATATTTGCAAAAGTGCGCCGACGTTTTCGGAGACGTCTGTTACCCACCCGCTCGATAGCAAGCCGGGGGGTTCAATTGGTCGCTCGAGCTGGCGAGAGCAGCGGACCCCCGCTCTTTTGCTACTCAGGTTAAACATGATATATAAATCACTGGGATAACTTAAAACTGTAATTGTTTGCCTTTTTTCAGTGTTTTATTTGTTCCGGAGTAAATCGGTTTGGCTGAGATCAAAGTTATTAGATTATTAGATTAAATAAAACTTTATTAATCCATCGGGTGGGTTCCTCCGGGATTTTCACACAGCTGAATAAACGTCAAACAGAAAACTGATTAAACAGAAGTGTGAGACGGTCGAGAATTTACGCCAGTGTCCTGTTATATTTTAGATAGCAAGGAGCAGACGGCCGAGTTTATTCCACCGACACAGCGGTGAGGCAAATCTGAAGGCTAGACCGTCCCATTTCACAGCCTCGCACTTCCGGCCTTCTCGGTCTTCGAAGGACCCGGCCAACGTAGACCACGAAGGCCGGGTCCTCCGAAGGATGCAGCCGACGTTTTGGGACACAGCTTATATACTGTGTGTGTATGTATGTATGTGTGTGTGCCGGCAAACTGTGTGTCTCGACCTCAGTGCACTCTGTCTCACCTCTCACTTCGCCAACTAAGGCTTATAACCTCTTACCAGACAGAAGGCCAACTCTAATATGTGTAATAACATAATTGAAACTATATGTGTAATATATTGAATAAATGTTTTAATCAAATGCCATTACTCAAAGCTTAATAAAAAGAATATAAACGAATAAAAGGATATGAATGAATAAACATGATATTAAAATGATATAATCCCCACAACAGCAATCGATCGATTTTACCTGCTAGCAAGGGGAGCCGGACGGCAGCGGTCCTCTGCCCTCGGTGTCAAACGAGTCCAAAGAACCACCTTCCCCTGCATCCTTTTATTCTGTTACACACAGTTTACACAAGCACCCATTGTAACCCATTGTATCGGCAGTCTTCAACCCACTCCCCCAGCACACAGCTGCAAAGAACACAACACTCTCTACCACAGAGTGATAGAACATTGTCAGCATTTTCCTACAAACATTAAAGGACCTGAGCCGCCTCTGTAGGAAAAGCCGACTCTGCCCTTTTTTAAAGACAGCATTGGTGTTCTTGGTATGTGCACGTGAGTGAGTGTGTGTGTGTTTGTGTTTGGGGGTGCATTTGTGTGACCTCCTGCTCACCAAAAGGGTCATAAAGGCAGGAAGTTTACTAAACAAGAAAACAGAACCCTCACATAGGATGTGCCTATAATAAAACACTACAGCCTCCCCCACCATTCAACAGGCTGGGGAGGAGGTCAGAAACAAAGGAATGTCCTTGATCATATAGTTTGAACCAAGACTTACAAATTTAAGTACAACAATGGCAACATTTAACAATTTGACTCTAACATCCATTCCTTGTGTTTTTTGGCCCCCAAAATATCTCTTCTGCTTGGTGCTTTTCCTTAGTTGTGGTTTCTCTTTAGCTATTTAACTATAAAGGCCTGACTCACACAGTCTCCTCTGAGCAGTTGATGTAGAGATGTGTCTGCTACTGGAACTCTGTGTGGCATTAATCTGGGCTCTAATCTGAGGTGCTGTCAACTTGCGATCTCTGAGGCTGGCTATCCTCATCAGCAGAGGTGAGTCTTGGTTTTCGTTCCTGGGCAGTCCTTGGTAAGATGGTTTTTGTGACTGCACTTGGGGATACAGTCAAAGTTTTTGTAACTATCCAGACTGACTGACCTGACTGAAGTAATGATGGACTGTCATTCCTCTTTACTTCGCTGATTGGTTCTTGCCATATTATGCATTTTAACAGTTGTCAAATAGGGCTGTCAGTTGTGTATCAACCTGACTTCTGCACAACACAACTGATGGTCCCAACCCCATTAAGAAGGCAAGAATTCCACATACGAACCCTGACAAGGCACACCTGTGAGGCGAAAACCATTTCAGGTGACTACATCATGAAGCTCATTGAGAGAAGGGTTTGCACCGCTGTCAACAAAGGAAAGGGAGGCTACATTCAGGAATCTAAAGACACATTTTGAGTTATTTATTAGTTCTTTCTTTGCTACATTGTTCCATATATCCCGCTTCATATATTTGATGTCTTCATTATGTATCTACAATGTAAAAGTAGTAGATATAAAGAAAAACAATTAAATGAGAAGGTTACCCCAAACCAGGCAGCACGGTGGCACGGTGGTTAGCACTGTTGCCGCACAGCAAGAAGGTCCTGAGTTCAGTTTCACCATCAGGCCGGGGTCTTTCTGTGTGGAGTTTGCGTGTTCTCCCCGTGTTTGCGTGGGTTCCCTCCGGGTTCTCCGGCTTCCTCCCACCGTCCAAAGACATGCAGTTTGTGGGGATAGGTTAATTGATTAATCTAAATTGCCCATAGCTGTGAATGCGGGAGTGAATGTGAGCGCGAATGGTTGTCTGTCTCTGTGTGTTAGCCCTGCGACAGACTGGCAACCTGTCCAAGGTGTACCCCGCCTCTCGCCCTATGACAGCTAGGATAGGTCCAGCACCCCCGGTGACCCTGAAAAGGATAAGCGGAAGCGAATGGATGGTTTCCCCAAACCTTTGACCGGTAATATATATAAATATATATAGAGAGATATGCATACATACATATTTATACATATGGTCTGGATTCCAGTTTTTAATCATTTTTGTCACTGAGGCCTCTACAGAAGCATAATCTCAATGTATGATTGGAGAATTCTCAGCTGTAATTAAATGATAAGGTGTTTATGCAAATATATCTGATTTATGTTGGCGGCAAGGAAACAGCAGTTTGAATGAGGAGGTTGAGATAGTACAGATCATTGATTAAATAGAGAGTCTGTTAGTGTCATCCCATTTGCTTTCTGTCTATAAGACAGTCACTTCCTCACGTTATCAGTATGGCAGATTAGCTGTGAAAGTAATACCAATGCCATGAATGCCATCAGATATCTTTTAATAGGAACAGTGGCAGCTTGAAATTTAAAGCCAACATGCACGCAGAAATGGGAAGCGTACCCAGTGCTTTTGAATAGCTCTCATCAGTCAAATTATCTGCCTGCTCCAGCAGCAGTAAAAACATCTGAACATTTGTGCCATTAAAGCAGCAGAGAGAACAGTGCCATGAAATGAAATGGCTCAATGCTCATGTAATTACAAATGTAGGTCATCTGAATCACCAGACGATGTTCAGCAAGCACAGGTTTTCTCTCTTTTTTGAGTTTAACATAATTGCTTTAACATTTCCTACCTCAAAGTGACTAATAATGTGACTCCAATCATGGCAGAAGCTTTTAATTGAATTCATCAAAGTCTGGTGCTTTCCTTGAGGTTTCAAGGGGCTCATTGTGTGAATGTTCATTAGCTTGAAACCAGCTATGGTAAGCTGGACTGCTTCAAGTTAGCGAAAGGTATAATTTCATCTGTTTCTGAAGAGCCAGTAGGAGTGGTGTTGGTGCGAAACTTATCCTGCTGCACAACAGCAAAGGCATTATTAAATCCTCTGGAACTTATATAATATTTGATAGTAGTTAAAACAGCTACAGCCTCTGAAAATGAAATCCATACTGGAGGAAGCTTTCTGTTTTTTCCTTAGAGGGGCCTCACTATTCTGCTTTGTCAGCTTATGTTTTTATTTTCAGTACCTACTAGGGTAGATTTCCATTAGTCATAGTTCAAAATTATGTTTCCTAATTTTATAATGGCCCACAGTTATCCTCTACAAACCTGAACAAGCAGCAAGACTGAAAGGATCAGGCTTTAGTTAAAAGGCGTGTTCCTTTGTTATTTCTGAAACAATGTCTGTAATACAGCAAACTGTATGCTGAGTAGAACACCAGCGTGGCTGTGGGTCAAGAGGTTGATCAGGTCATCTTCTAATGGGCAAGCTGATGGTTTGGTCCCTGTGTTCCAACAGTCTTGTTGGGGTGCCCTTGGGCAAGATTCTGAACGCAAATTGCTCTCAATGCTTCTGTGTGTGAAGTCGAGAAACAGCCAAGCTACATCCCTGTAAGAAGTAGTAGTAGAAAAGGTGCAGATTCCAGGGGTTTTTTTTCCCAAGTGCTCACTTAGAAAAAACTGTATCCAAGTATCAGTCCATTTACCAACATTTAGGGACTCAAAGTAACAAAGAATATTAATTGCGAGTCCTGTACAGTTTCAGTGTATCTATAAAATTTCTGAAGAAAAACTAAAAAAAGCCACCATTACCCTGTGCTTGGAATCTCCTCTACTTTACAATAGCTGGGAATCAAAACAAGTCAGCTGCTCTGAATTCAGCTGTGTTCACCACTCTGAGAAAAACTTCTCGGCTGAGTCATTGTCTTTTTTAAAAAAAAAAGGGTTAGTCTAGCTTTAATGATGCATATATTTATGACATATTTCA
Organism: Oreochromis aureus; assembly: GCF_013358895.1. NCBI lineage: Eukaryota > Metazoa > Chordata > Actinopteri > Cichliformes > Cichlidae > Oreochromis > Oreochromis aureus. Next base: position 4,227,146 of record NC_052950.1, read on the forward strand.
AAGCTAAACAAATGGAAATCTACATTTCATTTCTCATCAGAAAGGTGTAGCATACTGAGTCCTGGTCATCAGAAGGTTGGAATAGTTGTTATTCTGTCTCCACTGTCTCTGGAGGTTTTTTCTGCTTTCTCATCTCTCTTTACTTTTTTTAGTAAAGAAAGATGGGAAAGCAGCTGGGACATCAAGGGATACTAAAGATTCCAGAGGGGCTTTAGCTTGATTCATTTAGGGCTCCTGAAAGACACCTTTTGAAAGACGAGGTATTAATGCAATTCATCCATCCATCCATTCATTCGCTTCCGCTTATCCTTTCCAGGGTCGCGGGGGGCGCTGGAGCCTATCCCAGCTGTCATAGGGTGAGAGGCGGGGTACACCCTGGACAGGTCACCAGTCTGTCGCAGGGCCAACACACAGGGACAGACAACCATTCACGCTCACATTCACACCTAGTGACAATTTGGATTATCCAATTAACCTATCCTCTCAAACTGCATGTCTTTGGACGGTGGGAGGAAGCCGGAGTACCCGGAGGGAACCCACGCAAACACGGGGAGAACATGCAAACTCCACACAGAAAGACCCCGGCCTGATGGTGGAATTGAACTCAGGACCTTCTTGCTGTGCGGCAACAGTGCTAACCACCATGCCACCGTGCTGCCATTAATTCAATTCAATTCAATTCAATTTTATTTATATAGCGCCAAATCACAACAAAAGTCGTCTCAAGGTGCTTCATACGTACAGAGAAAAACCCAACAATCATATGACCCCCTATGAGCAAGCACTTTGGCGACAGTGGGAAGGAAAATCTCCCATTTAACAGGAAGAAACCTCTGGCAGAACCAGGCTCAGGGAGGGGCGGGGCCATCTGCTGCGACCAGTTGGGGTGAAAACAGGATGAAAGACATGCTGTGGAAGAGAGACAGAGATTAATAACAGATATGATTCGATGCAGAGAGGTCTATTAACACATAGTGAGTGAGAAAGGTGACTGGAAAGGAAAAACTCAATGCATCATGGGAATCCCCGGCAGCCTATGTCTATTGCAGCATAACTAAGGGAGGATTCAGGGTCACCTGGTCCAGCCCTAACTATATGCTTTAGCAAAAAGGAAAGTTTGAAGCCTAATCTTGAAAGTAGAGATAGTGTCTGTCTCCCGAATCCAAACTGGAAGCTGGTTCCACAGAAGAGGGGCCTGAAAACTGAAGGCTCTGCCTCCCATTCTACTTTTAAATACTCTAGGAACAACAAGTAGGCCTGCAGAGCGAGAGCGAAGTGCTCTAATAGGGTGATATGGTACTACAAGGTCATTAAGATAAGATGGGGCCTGATTATTTAAGACCTTGTATGTGAGGAGCAGGATTTTGAATTCAATTCTGGATTTAACAGGAAGCCAATGAAGGGAAGCCAAAACAGGAGAAATATGCTCTCTCTTTCTAGTCCCTGTCAGGACTCTTGCTGCAGCATTTTGGATTAGCTGAAGACTTTTCAGCGAGTTTTTAGGACATCCTGATAATAAAGAATTACAGTAGTCCAGCCTGGAAGTAATAAATGCATGAACTAGTTTTTCAGCGTCACTCTGAGACAGGATATTTCTAACTTTAGAGATGTTGCGCAAGTGGAAGAAAGCAGTCTTACATATTTGTTTAATATGTGCGTTGAAGGACATGTCCTGGTCAAAAATGACTCCAAGGTTCCTCACAGCATTACTGGAGGCCAAGGTAATGCCATCCAGAGTAAGAATATGCTTAGATACCATATTTCCAACCTCAGTTTGATCTGAATTAAGAAGCAGAAAGTTAGCGGCCATCCAGGTCTTTATGTCTTTAAGACATTCCTGCAGTTTAACTAATTGGTGTGTGTTACCTGGCTTCATGGATAGATAGAGCTGTGTGTCATCTGCATAGCAGTGAAAATTTATGCTATGTCTTCTAATGATGCTGCCTAAGGGAAGCATGTATAATGTAAATAGAATTGGTCCTAGCACTGAACCCTGTGGAACTCCATAATTGACCTTAGTGTGTGAAGAGGACTCTCCATTTACTTGAACAAATTGGAGTCTATTAGATAGATATGATACAAACCACTGCAGTGCAGTACCTGTAATACCTACAGCATGTTCTAATTGCTCTAATAGGATATTATGGTCAACAGTATCGAACGCAGCACTGAGGTCTAGCAGGACAAGCACAGAGATGAGTCCACTGTCAGAGGCCATAAGAAGATCATTTGTAACCTTCACTAAAGCTGTTTCTGTGCTGTGATGAGCTCTGAAACCTGACTGAAACTCTTCAAATAAGCCATTCCTCTGCAGATGATCTGTTAGCTGTTTGACAACTACTCTTTCAAGGATTTTGATATGAAAGGAAGGTTGGAGATTGGCCTATAATTAGCTAAGACAGCTGGGTCTAGAGATGGCTTTTTAAGTAAAGGTTTAACTACAGCCACCTTGAAGGCCTGTGGTACATAGCCGATTATTAGAGATAGGTTGATCATATTTAAGATCGAAGAATTAATTAATGGCAGGACTTCTTTGAGCAGTTTTGTAGGAATGGGGTCTAAAAGACACGTTGATGGTTTGGAGGAAGTAATTATTGAAGTTAACTCAGAAAGATCAATATTATTATCAAGATATTATACCCCTCTGCAACCCCTAAATGCCCTGCAGTGGCACAGGCAGAGTTTTGAGTTGTTTCCTGGTCTTAACTGCTGTTCTCTCCACCTGCCCAGGTGAAAGCACGCCTGAAGTTGACTTTGGAGGGACACCATCTCTTGCTAGTCATTGTCATGCTCTTCTGGCTATTGTTTTCAGCTGTGAATGTTTAATAGTTTGAATAAAACTGTGCACTATACAATAAAGCCCAAGTTTGTAACAGTTACATTAAAGATTAGTTATAATTCCCAGCCCTTCCTCTTTCTCCTTAATAAGCAGTGATAAAATAATATAAAGTAATAAGAAAAGGCCATTATTATAATACAGTAAATCAAAAGAATGAGAAAACATTTAAATATTGTGCATTGGGATGACAATTGTGGCCCATTTTGTGGTGGCTGTGCTGCAGATATAGACCTCAGGCGCATTTTGAAAGATGTCTTTGAATCAATGAACTCATGCATTGCTGAGATACCTGCAGTATTCTGCTCCAGATGACCTGAAGCTGTCCTAGGCAGGCCTCACTACAATAACCAGATGAAAAGCGAAGGCCACAATGGTAGTTGCACAGGCAGAAAAAGCCAGTCTGGAGCAAAAGGAATGACTGAGGTCTGGGCAATATATCACCATCTTTGTGCCAGCTTGCTTAAGGCAAGAAGAAGAGAAAGCTTAAAGGCAAAGTGGAGTAACACATCCAGAGTGATGCCAGGGCCCGAGAAGCTAGGCATCAACTTTTTTTTAAGTTTATGAGAAGGATGGAGATAACAAATACAAGAATAAAACTGGGTTTAACACAGTGATTCAAAAATGTTATAGTTTAGTATTTTTCCAACAAACACAGATGTAGACTTCCTCTTTAGAACAACGTCTGAGTGAAGAAGTCTCTATATGGCTCAGATTTAATTTGCTAAAGACAACTGCGGCCATAAAAGATGTGGAAGTGGCGGCCTGGTGACAAAGTATTTTCAGTGGGTGTTTGATTCTCTCTTCCTGTCTAGAGAAATGTGTCAAATTTTGGAACCGCAGATTTACATTCCTGCTTTTGACGTGGTTACGTTGGCTAACACAACCTTCGGCATGTGGTTTGCAGCTCATATTTGCAGTCTTGGTTTTGTGCCAAGAGATGGTAGATTGCTGTCTCTGGGTTGGGGTAGTTATAGTATTCCAAATGAAAGAGTTGAAGTATTCTCAGGAGTGATGGGAAGGTGGATGGTGATGTTGAGCTGTGGATTAGAACAGCTGTAATGCAGGTATTATACCGGACTGTTGTGGTGAAGTGAGAGCAAAACTGAAAGACAATACAGTTACCAGTTATTCTACATTTAACTCTCATCTATAGTCATGGGCTTTAAAGAATGAAGAAGAAGAAGTTGAGTTTCCTACTTCGTCAACCGAGGAGGTTATATTCTTTGTAACGTTTACATGCACATATAATTTATAACTAACTTCATAATGAAGAAACTATGATTCCTTTAAGCGTGGTGTGTATTTTGAACATATAGAAGGCAACACATAAATGTTTAAAATATCATGTCATATTTGACCTCTGACCTTCAACTCAATCTACTGACCTTGAAGGAGAGGTCAAAGTGTCAATAATGCTATAGACAGTAGGTTTTCTGACTGACAAGAACACTTTGGCATGAGGTTGTTTTTTAGTATAGTTGATTTATTTTATTTGAAGAGGTTGTAACAATTTGAATACATGCACAGTGTTTTTGAGTAAGTGTTATTCTTTTTGGAAAACAATAAATTTGCCATCAAAAAATTTTTCACCTGATATTTGTTACTAGGGCAGCATCTCGGTTGCTGTATTAACGGTGGGACAGTGATTAGTACTGTTGCCTCACAGCAAGAAGGTGCTCGGTTCAAATCAACCATCTGGCCACGTTCTCCCCATGTCATGCAGTTAGTCAGGTTAGGTAAATTAATGATTCTAAATTGCCCATAGATCTGCGTGTGAGAGCTTCTCTGTCTGTCTGTGTTACCCCTGCGACAGACCGACGACTTGTCCAGGGTGTAGGTGGGATAGGCTCCACCCCCAGGCCCCCCCCTCCTTCAACCTTGAGTTGAATAAGTGGATAAGAACAGATGGATAGACATTAAAATGGGTTTCAACAGAGCAAATAACAAAATCCTGCACTTTGCACTTGTTTTTACTCCACTACAAACTTCTTAAAGTGCATTTAAAAAGAACAATAAAAAAACAAAATTAATATATACAAAAATATAATAGCCTTAAAAGTAAATATTACTCAGAAAGTGAGCTGCCTTGGCAGAGGGTTGTACTCTCAAAATGCTCCTTGTTATTGTTTCCTTATGGTCATTATTTACAGTTGTCACTTACAGTCTAATTTCTTAGCACTATTCCACAGAGGCTGGAGAATCTTTTTTCTTTTTTTCATTCCACTGAGTTTCTCATTTTGGTCTGATGGATCACCTAATTTCTTCTTTTTCTTTAGTCTGTTATTCTTTTCTTGTCTTTCGTGTCAGCTTTGATGTCCAAACTTGTTTCTTTTTTTTTACAGTATTCTGAAGTTCCATTATTTCAGCCAGATGCTTACATTTAAAATATATATATATATGTGTGTGTGTGTGTGTGTGTGTGTGTGTGTGTGTTTTTAAGCACTCCTAACTCATTGTAATGGAGGAAACACTTCTGTTTCTTCGCTTTCTGTCTTGCCTTAGCAGTGCAGTCCTCTTTTTCATAATGTCATCACTGCTGTCTCTGCTTCATCTGGAGGTAAATGTGTTACCTTATATGAAGAAATGAGAGTGAGGGAGTGAGCTATTTTGCAGATAGTAGGCAGATTGCATGCAGATCGCACAAGACTGTTAGTGAATTAGAATCATTCTGAACTAACATATGCACCTTGGTTAGAAAAAAAATAGGCAGACGTGCACAAATCGGATGACAGTTTTGCATATACACTTATTTTTTGTGCGGTATAAGTTTTTCAAATATTAGTCAATAGGGAAAGCAAGGCAAGTTTATTTATATAGCACAATTCAACAGCAAGGTGATACAAAGTGCTTTACAGAGACATTAAAAAACAAAAACAAATAAAAAGCATGATTTAAAATGGAAAAAAAAGAGTAAGTTTTGAAATTTAAGCTTAAAAGTAAAACAGTGTGGATTTGGTGCTTTATTCAAATGCAGCTGAGAACAGGTGAGTCTTCAACCTGGATTTAAATAAACGAAGTGTTTCAGCTGATCTGAGGCTTTCTGGGAGTTTGTTCCAGATATGTGGAGCATAAAAGCTGAATGCAGCTTCTCCGTGTCTGGTTCTGACTCTGGAACTGATAAAAAAACGGATCCAGATGACCTGAGGGATCTGGAAGGTTCATACTGGGTCAGGAGGTCTCTGATGTATTTTGGTCCTAAACCATTCAGAGCTTTATAGACCAGCATCAGAACTTTAAAGTCTATTATCTGACGGACAGGCAGCCAGTGTAAAGACCTCAGAGCTGGACTGATGTGGTCCACCTTTTTGGTCTTAGTGAGGACTCGAGCAGCAGAGTTCTGAATGAGCTGTAGTTGTCTGACTGACTTTTTAGGTAGACCTGTAAAGATGCTGTTACAGTAATCAAGCCTACTAAAGATGAATGCATGGACTAGTTTTTCCAGGTCCTGTTGAGACATCAGATCTTTTATCCTTGAAATATTCTTGAGGTGATAGTAAGCTGACTTTGTTATTGCCTTAATGTATTTTTCTTAGTTTAGGTCTGCATCCATCACTACACCCAAATTTCTCGCCTGGTTTGTGGTTTTTAGGTGTATAGATTGAAGTTCTCTGGTGACCTGTAATCATTTTTCTTTGGCACCAAAGACTATTACCTCAGTTTTATTTTTGTTTAGCTGGAGAAAATTGTGGCAAAACCAGTCATTAATTTCCTCAATGCATTTACCAAGAGCCTGTACAGGGCCTCGGTCTCCTGGTGACATTGTAATATATATTTGTGTGTCATCTGCATAGCTGTGATAGTTTATTTTGTTGTTCTTTATAATCTGTGCCAGTGGGAGCATGTAAATGTTAAACAGAAGGGGTCCCAAGATGGAACCTTGGGGAACTCCACATGTGATACTTGTCTGCTCAGATGTGAAGTTACCTATTGATACAAAGTATTTCCTGTTTTTCAAGTATGTTTTGAACCAGTTTAGTACAGTTCCTGAAAGACCTGCCCAGTTCTCCAGTCGTTTGAGTAATATGTTGTGGTCAACTGTATCAAATGCTGTACTGAGATCCAGTAAAACTAAGACTGACATTGTTCCACTGTCTGTATTCAGACATATGCCATTAAACACTTTGGTCAGAGCGGTTTCAGTGCTGTGGTTCTGTCTAAAGCCTGACTGGAAGGGATCATAGCAGTTATTCTGTTTTAAGAAGTAATTGAGCTGTTGAGAAACCTGCTTTTTCAGTGATCTTACTTAAAAATGGGAGATTTGAGATCGGCCTGTAGTTGTTCATTTGTGTCTTGTCAAGATTGTCCTTTTTCAGTATAGGTTTAATTACAGCAGTTTTTAGTGGTTCTGGAAACACACCTGACATTAAAGAAAAGTTGACGATCTGTAACAGGTCTGACTCCAAAGTCTTTGAGACCTTTTTGAAAAAACTTGTTGGCAGGACATCTAAACAGCATTGTTGGTAGGACATCTAAACAGCAAGAGGAGGAGTTCAGTTGACCTAAGATGTCCTCCAGGTCTTTGCTGTTAATAGGGTGAAACTGTTTCATGGTGTTTAAACTGTTTTTCGGTGGACACAGTGCATATCCTGATATGTACCTCTGTTGATGTACCAATTGCTTGTCTAATCTTTTGGATTTTTTCTGTGAAGAATTTGGCAAAGTCATTGCAGGCCATGGTCGAATGAAGTTCAGCTGCCACTGACACAGGAGGGTTTGTTAGCCTGTCAACTGTAGCAAATAAGACCCGAGCATTATGACTGTTTTTGGTGATGATGTCAGAGAAGTAGGACCTCCTTGCACTCCTCAGTTATAAATTATAATTGTGAAGTTTCTCTTTATAGATGTCATAATGAACCTGGAGGTTTGTTTTTCTCCATCTGCGCTCAGCTTTCTGACACTCTCTTTTTCATTTTTCACCAGTGTGGGGTTTTTCCATGGAGACTTCTTCCTTCCAGAGATAACCTTCACCTTAATGGGAGCAATAGTTTCCATAACATTTAACATTTTAGCATTGAAGCTATTGACAAGCTCATTGACTGAACCTCTGGACAGGCCAGGTGTTAATGGGAAGACCTGGTTAAAGATCTCACTACTGTGTTCAGTTATACACCGTTTTGTGATCACAGCTGTTGACATATTTTTGTGTGCTGAAATTTTACTTTCAAAGAAAACACAGTAATGATCAGACAGGCCCACATCAGACACAGAAACCTTTGAAATGCTCAGGCCCTTGGAGATCAGTAGGTCAAGAGTGTGTCCTCTATTATGTGTGGCCTCTGTTACATGCTGAGTCAGCCCAAAGTTGCCCAGAGTGTTACTCAGGTCTTTAGTCCCTTTGTCCTGAGGGTTGTCCACATGGATGTTAAAATCCCCAACAATAATTACACAGTCGAAATCAACACAGACAGCAGTTCACTGAGATCATTAAAAAAGTCTATGCAGTATTTGGGAGGCCTGTAAACATTAAGAAACACAACTTTGGATGGGGCCTTCAGCTGTAAAGCCACATATTCAAACGACTGAAAACTTCCAGGAGATAGCTGCTTACATTGAAATGATTCATTAAATAAGGCCCATTATGATGAAAGTAACCAAACAATGTAAGCTGGGACTAGAGGTGCCAGTGCTTCGTAAAGAAAGGAGGTTTTAAGGCATGCCTAGCTGGGAGGAGCCAAGAATCCAGTGGATGAATTATGTATAGTAAGCTCCATAATTTGTTTAGAAAAATACAAATTTTGCACCATTGCCTCTGCCAGCACGCTGGATTTTAAATCACATAAGCTTTGTGAATGAAGTGCACAGTTTGAGCTGCCACATGTGCAATTATTGTTTTTAAGAAATGGATGAATATCTATAAACAAAGCTGTAATTTCTACACAGTTGTGGCAGTAGTGTTCTAAACCCCCTTAAATTAATGCTGAAAGTCTGACCTAATTATATTGATTGTTGATGTAAAGAGACAAAACTACAAAAACTGTCTTTATCCCCCAAATTATGGACTTAGCTACTTAGCATTTGGCCTGAATAAACTATATGCCAGCTAAGACAAGGAACCTTAAAATAAAGGAAGTCAACAAAATCTCAGTTGGAGGGTTCAGAGTTGACAGCAACTTTCCTCTCTGATTACAAAATGCCAGACATGCAGACATGTTGTTTGCTGGGCTAAATCAAACCATTCGTGGCCTTAAAAAGCAACACTTTAGAAGAAAATTTAGAATCAAAGGTAAAATGTCATCCTTTCATATAACCAGTTCCTTTTACCCACAGAGCGACGTTAAATTTGGTTTAATAGTGAAAGTACTTATGTTTGCATTTCAAGTTCAGTTAGAGCCACCTGTGCATTCTGTTCACACATTTATTTAGTTACTAAGAAAACTAGTGCTGTTATTGAAAAAAAGTACAAATAAAATGTACTTATTTTATAATTCACATGTCGACTAAAACAACCAGACAAGTGGCAAAAGGAAAAGACATACAGTCTATAATGTAATAAACAGTTAACATGGACATGGTAAACGCTACAGAGAAAATACAACACAATAACATACACCTAAGTTTATGAAACACTAAAAAGGAACAGTTTGTTCGTGTCCTCTAAAATGTGCAGACGTATGGTGTTTTTCTTCTTCAGCAGGCAACAATCTACCACAACTCTGCACCAAGTACTGCTGACTAACACTCAGCAAGCCTCACTGAGAAGATTCTTTTTCACCTTTCATTTTTAGCCAAATCCTAATGTTGTGCTGGCATCTCAGTGTCACTGAAGTAAGTTTTGCTGTGTGGGAAGAAACTCCTCCTGGCAGTGAAATGAGATATGAATACAGCAAGAACCCCAGGCTTAAACGCAGAATGCAAGACACCATTCTAAGATTTGGAAATGTCCATGGAGATCACATCACACTGAAATGTAGATCCATTCGATCCTTAGCGTGGAATGTGGTGCTTGTACAAACCAACAATCGGCGCGAGTCTGTGTGAAAAATGGAATTATTATCTTTCCTGTGATTTGGCTAGTGAACGAGGAATTCTCAGCCAGACAAAAAGAAGCAGAGCTGGAGTCGAGCACCCAAACCTAATATGTTACTTAGGTCACTCGCTACAATAAAATGCCAAGCTGAGCACTGCAGGGAGTTTGAAAACATTCATTTCCCTCCTAGGGACAACGGCAGATTCCCCACTAGGGCAAGTTAATATTGTCACTTCTTACAATGGAACAATAAACTCTGCATAGCAGGCAATATGGAGTGACAGAGCCTAGACCTCAAAACTGAACCACAGTATTTATTGTAAATGAAAACATGTAATGGACAACTCAAGAGCTGAAATTTCAGCTCTTATTAGGCTCATGCTTCTCATTAATTAGCCATTCTTCGCCCTTTTTTGCTGTTATAATAAATGTACACACACATGCAAGCACTCATATGCAGTGCGATTCAATAACAAAAATCACATTTCCCCATTTTATATGCTCTGGAGAAGTAATATCTGATCTCTTATCCCCAGCTCAATAATGGTTCTTTCCAGTATTTGTGAGGCTGGGTCGAAACGTAGTGCTAGAGGAGTATAATGGACAACAAAACTTCCCCAGGCAGAGCTGCAGCTCGAGAGCCACTTGCATAAATATTCCAGTAGGTTCCATATAAACCTCTGTGAGATAAAGAAGGGGGAAGAGGAAGATAGAGAAATTGGGAGCCATTTCTCATTCGGCATGCTGTCTGGCATTATAAGTGACCAAGAGGTGGTGTGCCTGGTGTATGTCACATCCTTCACTGCCCTTGGTCTCTTCAACCTTTTTTTTATTGATAATTCATGCTAATAGCTATAATTTACAGAGTTCTGTTTTAAACACTGTCAGGAGGGCATGTATTATGAATTATCTGTCTCTCTAGTGCCTTGTTAAACAGCGCAGTCACTGACAATTGAAAATATCCTCTTTTAATGGCAGGACAGAGGTTTATTCTTGAATATAGTAACTCCCCATAAAATCAATAAATGTTACTCTGGACAAGCCATTCGAGGGCAGTAAAAAGTTTTTTCTAGTATCGCTTCTAGTTTGCTTACAGTGCTTTCTGACACACTTATTTGGTATTATATTTCGATCAAAGACACTAAATTCAGAGTCAGTCGGGTGTAGCTCAGGAGATAGAGCAGAAGGTTGGTGGTTTGATCCTTGCCTTCCTCCAGTCTGCATGCCAGATATTTTCGGCAAGATATTAACGATGCATCCAGAGTTTGAATGTGTGTGGATGTTAGTTAGTAAGCACTTAATAGAAGAAAGTGGTTGTGTGAATGTGGCATGTTGTATTAAGCACTTTGAGTAGAGTAGAAAAGCTCTATATAAGAATCAGTCCATTTACAAGAGTACTAATATTTTAAATGTAACTTTGACAGTAAGGGCTGCATTGTGCACATTTAAGCTTTCCCAGCAAAACGTTGCATTGTGAAGTTCTGTGGTTTGAAGATTGGGCTGAAGAGGCTAGCTCATAGGCTGTATGTAAAAGCTAGGCGTTACCATGTGGTTGTAGACTCTGCACGTCGAAGTTTATACTTTACCCACCACAGTGCTTGTCTTTACCATATTATGAGAGCAAGCTGCATTAAGTTATATTCACTGTCGCTCTTCTGTACATATTCAAACCATCTCAGCCTGCCCCTCTAACCTCATCTCCATACTGTCCCTTTTAAAAACACATTTCTAATCATGCCTCTCTTCACTATTTTGTTCCCTTTCCCTCTCGCTGCTCTCCTTCTGTCGTAAATCATCCTTCAGACACTCATTTCCATCCTGCCTGCAGTCACTTCTTAACTTGGCCCATATGCTTTCTGTCACTAAGGATGGTTGACTCCAGGTATTTGAACTCTACTACTTTCATTCCTCTTCTCTGCAGTGCATACCTCCACGTCTCCCTGCTCTCAGTACAGATCACAGTGTCGTCTGTGAACGTCACAGTCTGCAGAGACTCCTGTCTGACCTCTCTGTAAACCATCACCACTGCAAACAAGAAGGGGGCTCAGAGGTGATCCCACCCCCACCTTGAACTCATCCATCATTCTGATCACACTCCTCACCACTGTCCTTGCTTCCCTCATATGTGTCCTGCACCAACCTCAATTACTTCTCTGCAACTTCTGATTGAGATTATTACAGTTCCTCCTTTAGCGCCCTATCATATGCTTTGTGAAGATCAACAAAGACAGTGCAAGTCTTTCTGATCGTCTCTATACTTCTCCATTAACATTCTCAAGGCAAACATCACATCTGTAGTGCTCGTTCTCAGCATGAAGCCATACTGCTGCTCACTGATCATTACCTCTCTTCTTAACCTAGCTTCAACAACTCTTTCCCATCTTCATGGTATGGCTCATCAGCTTCATCCATCAGTAGTTACTATATTTCTCAACACCACCCCTGTTCCTGAAAATCTGTATCCCTACCCTTTATCGTCGTTCTTCATACACCTTCTCACTTTCCAGATTAGGGTTAAAATCTCAAAGATTAAAAATGTGGTAAGTCTGTTAAATTTAAACCTTAATGTGTTTGCTTATCAAATACTGAATTCTGGGACGTGTGGGATAAAAAGAAAAAAAGAAAATGAACGAACAATGGGTTGCCTAGAAACATGTTTGTTTACACACATGAAGGCTGCTATAACATGAGCCAGAGCTAGCTACATGTGATTGACAAATAAATATATAGGAGACTGTAATTACATTAAAGATGAATATTTACTGGTCTGCTGAGGATGGGATTTTGTGCTGAAACAGAGGACTGCAGAGTGGGGAGCGTGTGACTGCGGTGGGGGAACTGTAGCAGAGCACAGTAGCCAAACATGTTACAGGCCGGAGGAGATGAAGCTGCAGATTGAGGTGGAGCAGTGTGGGCACTATCAGAAGCTGCAGGTTTGGTGATCGGTGGCAGATGTGAATGAGACGATAAACTCTGACTGTTCTATTTTTACAATTATTATTCCAAATGTCTTTCTCAAGTCGTTGTGGCTGCACGATCAGCTTTATAATGTAGACAGTCATTTCACAGTGAGCACAGTCAGACAGAAAGGGAGGCAGGACAAATCATGAAGAGGGTTTATGGGGCACTTCTTAAATATGGAGCAACTTAGTCTCATGTTTCAACACTAAAGGATCCTGCTGGATTGTCTTCCTGTCAGATGTCACGGGGCACCTTGAGGTATTGAAGAGTTCAAACTGATGAACACTGCTGGTTAATCACTATGGAAGGCGTTTTAGTACATATGTGATATCAACCTTTTACGTCAGTGAAAACATACTAAGGGTGTTTTAGAATACATTTTTGACATATTATATTAATATTTGGAGTTCAGATATTACTGTTCTGCTAACATCCAAGCTTTGCCTTCTAGAGAATAATCTTCTCCAGATAATAAATAAATAATCATTGTATATTATTACACATCATAATATATCATTAGTTCATTATAACATAGCTAAATGTTTTACTGGAATTTAGCATCAGGCTGAATGTCGGTGTGGTTAGCATGTTAGCTTCACTCCACAGTTCAAAGACATGCTTGTAAGATTAATTGGTAATCTTAAATTGACTGTGAATGGTTGTCCATCTCTCTGAGTTAGCCCTGTGACAGACTGGCGACCTGTACCCCGCCTTTCACCCCATGGCATCAGGGATAGGCTTCAGCCCCCTCACTACTCTGAATTGGATAAGTGGAAGAAAATGAATGGATGTTTTAGCTGAATTCAAGCTGACCGCAAATAGACAACAAAGACTCTACAAGATTAACGATGCCCTGTCCAAGCCAAGAAATGTACATTTGATCATTAGTGGACTTCAAGTAGAGATTTACTTTGTTTGTGAAAGGAAGATTCTTCATCTTGAATAATGGTAATGTTGAGATTAAATTGTATGGGCAAAACCTTATATCAGACATCTTGCAGGACTTTTATTATTTCAAATAAGATGAAGAGAAAATAAATAATAATGAATAAGTAAATGTAAGAACAGAAGGCTATATTATATTTTAGTAAAGTTGAAACAAAGAACAGATACAGGATCCACTCATAATGTATGACATGCATTTGCTTTAATATACTGATTATGATCTTGCAAAGTCTGTAGTGTGTGAAACCGTCTTTCTGAAAGATAGAAAAAAGAAACCAACAGACTGAGTTTGATCCCAGAATCTTGTTACTATACAGAAACGACCACTGTGCCACCCTCACAGTACAGTCAATAAATTGCAAACATGTGAAATCCATTTGATCTAAGTGAATTACCTCTGTCTGTGCCTAATAATAACCTCAGCCAAAGAGAATCTTCATGTTCTCTTTCGTTTGCTCCCATTGTACCGCAGAGCCAATGCCCGCCAGCGCCAATCCAATTAGTAACAGTAGCAACTCTCCCTCACTTACATTTAATATGCTTTCTCAACTTTTTGTGGGATTAGAGAGAGGAGTAGACTGTATAATAAGGGAGTGCAAGCTGTGAGATGTAAGAGGAGCAACAGAGGGAGGTTGAAGTTTATTTTACACCTTTCCTGATGTGAACCAGGTTCTCGATTCGTGGCTGCATCTCCAGCTGAACAGATATCAGCAGTGTTGTGAGGTATATGTCTAATTGAATATGTACAAGTGGTTCCTGACTATGTAAAAGTCAACGCAGAGCCTCATATTAATTTAATTAAAAGGAACTTGCATAGAGCTTAGAGTCAAAATCCATATAAATACAAATAAACTTTGCACAAAAAGTAAGGAAGTTTTTGTTTGGTCACTCATTATCATTATTATTATTATTTCCCTTTAAAGGGAACCACATTTGCAAGGGAAATGTGCGTTAGACACCAGAGTTGAGTATGTGTGTATGCCTATATAAAACTATTAGACGGGGTCTAACTTCAAGCTAGTGTTTTGCTAAATCAAGTCCCAGCAGTATTTGGAGTAAGCATTAGTACCGTGTCCAAGTTGAATACCGAGTTCCGTATAAATGGATGTCAGAGGCAGTCTTCAATTTGACCTTTGACTTGTATTCTGATGTTACTAATATTATTAATATTACAATATTACTAATATTGTCAAATCAACACAAAGCAAAACCATAAATGTAAATAAAGAGTCTTTATTTCTGCCAGACATCCTAGTCACATACAAAGAGATATCTGTCCTTTATAGCAGTGGTTCCCAAACTTTTTTTGCTAGCCCCCCCCCCCTTTGTTTTACAAGAAACTCTTAGCGCCCCCCCACGAACACATCGTCCAACCACACACACCCATGTTTTGTTTTCAGACTTCATTTCAGTTTATTTCACACCTCAAACGTTTAGTAAACAATGAAACTAATAAAATTAAACTGCAATAAATTACAGGTAGCAATAAAATACACTAACTCTTTACGCTACGTCCACACCTACACGGGTATTTTTGAAAATGCAGCTTTTTCTATGCGTTTGGACCTTTCGTCCACACATAAACGGCGTTTCAAAGCACAGAAAACTGAGATTTTTTTAAACTTCTGTCAGGTTGGAGATTTTCGAAAACTCAGTTTTTGCGTTTACGTGTGGACGAGGAATTCAGAGTTCGTCACGCAACGTCAAAGGTATGTGCCTCTTTCACATCACGCTGTGCGCCACGTTATTGTTTACATGAGATGGATTGCAGAATGGCAGATAGAGACAAAATACTGTTACTGTTAATCTGACTATCTTCAGGTTTTACACGCTTACATACACACACGCAGCTACTGTCCCTCCATTTAAAAAGGCAGAGGCGTCACGGTGTGATTATTTTACGTGTAGTTGTTTTTCTCCTGTGTAATAATATTCAACATTGCTGTCAATACATTTTTCAAAAAATATCTCTCTGTGCAAAATGGGTTCAAAAACATAAACAGCTGTGGGATACTGTTTGTCTGTGATTTGAACAGGGGGAACAAATTACGGCAGGATCAGCCTGATATTATTTGTATCCCGCTGTAACTTTACTGCATAATGAGCTAACATGTCCAAAATGTCAGGAGTAGTTAGTTATTACAAGAAGTGTTTGTGAACTAAAAATCCAGAATGTGGGATCCTGTTTGTCCGTGATTTGGAGAGCCCAGCGCTGCTCCCGACGCAGGGAAACTAATTCTGCAGGGGAGACCTACCTTGGCACTGGTGCAGGTGAAGCCAAAGGGAAGATATGCTTCTTCATATTTTCTAGTCTTTGGCTTGTAAGGAAGTTGGTTTGGAAACATATTTGGCGATGCTTCATCCTCTGCTTTGCGTTTGTGTGGGAGCCCCGTCAAAAACCAAAACTAAGTTTTGACAAAATAGCTATTTAAATGTAAGGGTTTTTATCAATTTTACAAACTATTTTGATTATTTCAATAAAATTTATATGTAAACTAATAAATATTAGATGCATTAATAAATAAACAGTACAACAAAAACCTAAAGACTGAAGAAGTCACTTGGATGAGAGGTGAAATGTGTGTCCCACTGAAAATGCAATGTCCAGATGAACAGAATCAACTTTCTGCAACAACACAAAATCAAACACATCTGAATAATTTCATTATTGTAGACGAATGACATTAACAAAGAGTTGAAAATTAATTTGGGATAACTTGTGGTATTAGTCATGCTAAAGTAAAGAATGTATAAACACAGAGTGCTCACTGTGAAACAGACTAAACCGCTCATTGCCTACATTTTAAATCTATAAAAAAGAAACACATTTTAACAACTTAATTATTGTAAAAGTGAAAGTTAATCACACTGTTCACATCCGCTCTTCTCTTGGCTGGACCTGCATCATCCTCCCATCCATCGTCCACGCTGCTTTGCCTCAGTCTGGAGCCATTCACATTCATTTTTAAAATGTTCAAAATTGCAGTTGGCAGGTCTAGTGTTAAAAACATCAGTTGCAATAATAGCTGACTGGTAAACATTTTGTTCTTTTTATTTTTTAACTGTTAAAAAAACATGTTTAAATAGTTATCGATCTTGGCTTCATTAATACTGGTGACCAACTTGACGGGCAATCTTGTTTTTGTATTTCTTGTGAGAACACAGCAGCATTTCATGCCTCATTTCATCAATACTTCAATATCCCATCATTTTCTGATGAAAGTGAGGCAGGAGTAACAAGTGCAGGAGCCTTACTCAAAATTCAGCCAGAAAGCAGCAACTGCTGGAGCGATGCATCCAAAAAGTTTAAATGCACTGAATTATATAGAAAGACAATCGTTCAAGTAGGGTGCATTACATATGCTTTTTACTGTGAGAGCATTGCAGCAGTGATGGGGCATATACATTCATCCTAATGGATGTATTTATGTACTGATTTTATTGTTATAGCAAGTAGAGGTTATGAGTGATGTTAGAGCCTTTCTATTCCCCTCATTACCTGAATGCAAAAGCTTCAGGTACAGGTATATGTGATTATCAAGAAAACAGATGTCCAGTAGATCATATTACAAGTTCATCAAGCACAAACACACACATGCAAATAATATATATAGTTTTTGTCTTCTTCTCCCAATGCCATGAATGTTTAAGTTTAAAGTAAAATGAAGAACTCGTGCTTTTAGACTGCCTACATATACAGCTGAGCCTCTGAAGAATGACAGCAAAGTCTTTTGAGAGCATTTATGTCATTAAATATTGATAAAATAATAAAACCGTTCAGACTGAGAAACGTGTATCGCAGCACTTTTGCCTGCCTTGGTATTCTGAGGCCAGCCAAGCTCGTTCACATGGGGATAGAGCTGAGTCAGGCTGCTCTCAGCCTCATGGGAATCCTCACCGCATTGTTCAAATGGAAGCTGAACATGTTGCTCATGCCTGTGCTAAAGAGTGGGCGAGCTGATCACAGCATGATGGAGGCTGTGTTTCTCCTTGTGCAATTCATCTATCACTGCCTGGATAGCTTAGACTCCCTCACTGAGATGCAGTATTTCATATACATAGAAAATGCATAAAGCTATTCTGGGTGTTCGTCTTCAACTTCTCTGCGATCCCCTTTGGCAAGGCTTTTGGCTTGTTCTTTATGAGTGTCGGCTTCTATTACTGATCACATATCATCCTATGGTTTGCCTGAAACAATAGCTTATATTACACTGCAAAAAACAAATGACAATTTCACACAATACTTGCAATTGTGGGGGTATTTTAAACATGAATGAAATTGTCCCTAAAATGCAGAAAAGAAACTTTAGCCTTCAGAGTTCCAATTAGGGATGGGAATTGATAAGAACTGAGCGATTCCGACTGTACTATCGATATCACTCACTGACTTGATTCCTTATCGATTCGCATTGGGGTCTCATTAGCTCTGCTTTTGACACTCACCATCATCGCTAAGCAGCATATCAAAGACATTACATTCATGCAAATTAATTTCATGCTGTGTGGTCAAATGTTTGTGCATGTTGGAGGTATTTCCCTTCTGTGTTGGGATTGTTATTCCAACAAAGTAATATATTACACATATTAAGGAGAAAGTAATTTGTTATAAATTACTTGTTATATTACTTTCATGTTTCTGAAATGCATTTTCTCATTTTGCGGTATAAGCCTATGGGCTACAGTCTGAAACACAAACACAAGTCTGTATTCTACTGAGGACACATGTTATCTTTCCCTTAGTATTTAGGTATGAACACAAAGCTGACAGCACAAAGTGTCACAGTCACTCTGTCCCTGACTATCCACTGCACTATAGATTTGTTACCTGTTGGCCCATTATCCACACCTATAAAACTAAACCCTGAACAAAATAACAGATAAAAACAAATACCCACTTCCCCTTCTCTCATCCGCTTTTGACCTCCTTCAGTATTCTCAATGCCTTCCATTTAATCTGGATAAAAGGAGATGAATGGAAGACAACATTTAATACACATTTAGGTCACTTTGAGGACCTGCTGATGTCCTTCGGTGACACACTCATTTTCTCCAGTTTTCTTCAGGAACACGAAACCCGTGTGTGTTTGGTCCTCCTCTTGGAAAAGTGGGTCTACAGGGTGGGCCATTTATATGGATACAGCGTAATAAAATGGGAATGGCTGGTGATATTAAAGTCCTGTTTGTGGCACATTAGTATATGTGAGGGGGCAAACTCCTCAAGATGGGTGGTGACCATGGTGGCCATTTAGAAGTCGGCCATCTTGGATACAACTTTTGTTTTTTCAATAGGAAGAGGGCCATGTGACACATCAAACTTATTGGTAATGTCACAAGAAAAACAATGGTGTGCTTGGTTTCAACGTAACTTTATTCTTTCATGAGTTATTTACAAGTTTCTCTTTGTTCACAGCCATTGACATGTCGAAATTGTGTTGATATCTGGTGAACGCAGTAACCGGGTCATTGCAGCAGATTTCAATGCAAGACACCCTACGAGACCACCCATCTCCCATGCTACAGTTAGCAAACTGCTTGCTAAGTTTCGTGAAACTGGTTCAGTGTTGGATTTGCCAAAATGTGGATGCAAGAAAACTGTCACTAATGAAGAAACATCAGTGGCTGTCCTAGCTTCATTCAGCAAGAGCCCACAGCGTAGCACTCGCCGCATGTCACTGGAGAGTGGCATTAGTCGAACATCCCTTCGGCAGATATTAGCTACTCACAAATGGCACCCTTACAAACTCCAGCTATTGCAGCATCTCAACGAGGATGACCCAGATCGGTGCACAGAATTTGCAGAATGGGCAAAACAAAAATTGGAACAGGACCCTCAGTTCACGCAGAAGATTTTGTTCAGTGATGAGGCAAACTTTTATGTGAAGTTAACAAACAAAACCACCGCTATTGGTCTGACACTAACCCACATTGGATGGATCCCTCCAAGACTGTTGGAACAACAAAAGTGATGGTTTGGTGTGGTATATGGGGTACAACGATAGTGGGTCCATTCTTCATCAATGGAAACCTCAAGGCCACTGGATATTTGAAATTGCTACATGATGATGTGTTTCCCTCTTTATGCACTGAAGCTGGCACGTTCCCTGAGTTTTTCAATGCAAGATGGTGCACCACCACATTATGGGTGCCAGGTCCGAGCATTCCTAGATGAACAGTTTCCTGGAAAGTGGATTGGTCGTCGTGGGCCAGTTGAATGGCCCCCAAGGTCTCCCGATCTGAACCCCTTAGACTTTTATCTTTGGGGTCATCTGAAGGCAGTTGTCTATGGTGTGAAGATACGAGATGTGCAGCACCTGAAACTACGGATACTGGATGCCTGTGCTGGCATTTCTCCTGCGGTGTTGCTATGAGTGTGTGAAGAGTGGGAGAAGAGGGTTGCATTGACAATCCAACACAATGGGCAGCACATTGAACACATTTTATAAGTGGTCAGAAACTTGTAAATAACTCATGAAAGAATAAAGTTACGTTGAAACCAAGCACACCATTGTTTTTCTTGTGACATTACCAATAAGTTTGATGTGTCACATGGCCCTCTTCCTATTGAAAAAACAAAAGTTGTATCCAAGATGGCCGACTTCTAAATGGCCACCATGGTCACCACCCATCTTGAGGAGTTTGCCCCCTCACATATACTAATGTGCCAAAAACAGGACTTTAATATCACCAACCATTCCCATTTTATTACGGTGTATCCATATAAATGGCCCACCCTGTACATCAAGGGCAAAAAATCTGAGTTTCATGCCGACTCAGTTTCATTCCTTTGTTTCATTGTGGAGAAGGGACAATTAAAGGCAGACTGAGCAAAGGTCAAAGCAGTTCTGGAGCGGTCCTGTCCCAGGAAGACAAAGGCGATAGAAGGTTCTTGCCTTCTATCTCCAGCTGAAAGAAATGATGATTTGGGGGACTGGGATATGCTGGCCATCAAGTTGGCCCTAGAGGAGTCGAGGCACTGGTTGGAAGGCACGGAACGTCCCACCATTGTCTGGATGGACCACAAAAACCTCTCATACATACACTTGGGCCAAAGACGGCTACAGCATTCAGTCTTTTTGTTAAGGCCAAAGTTTATGAGTATGTTCTTGCTTGTCCAGTTTGTTCCCAGAAAAAGCTGTCTTAAGCTTCATTCCACCCTAGAAACAGCACAGTTACTCACCAGGTGGCGGGGGGGTGGCTGTAGCTCAGGTGGTAGAGCGGGTCTCTTATTCAGTGGAAGGTTGGTGGTTTGATCCCAAGCTCCTCCAGTGTACATGCCAAATATCCTTGGGCAAGATATTAAAACCATGTTGCTCTCCCATGCATCCGTCAGAGTGTGAATGTTAGATAGAAGCACTAAAAACCTTAGATTGGGTGAATCACTTTTTTTTTTTTTTTTTTTTTAGATAAAGTGCTTGTGTGAATGGGTATGATTGGGTGAATGCACGAGTTGTATAAAGCGCTTTGAGTGCTCAGTGAGAGTACAAAAGCGCTATTCAGAGCACAGACTAGTTTATCTTTTGGCTTCCACCCAAAGACAAATGGTCAATCGGAAAGTGGAGGCCGCTCTCCACTGTATCTCTTCATCCAGCCAATCAATCTGTTCAAAGTTGGAATGGACAAAAAAACCCGTCAGCATCGGAAGGGGATAAGCGTCGAAGGCGTTTGGAGGCGTTCCTTCGCCCTGCCAGGCTAAGTAAACAGTCTTCCAGCCAACCCAGGTGGCCTTGCATAGAATGGAAAGAACAGTCTAAACACAGTCGTTATCAGGGTGTTGTTGTTCAGCTCCAGCCTTGAGACCGCAGCTGGCGCCGAAGGGATAGCCGCATGAAGTGATGGTGGTTTTTACTTTAGTGTGAACAACTCATGAGAATTTCAAAGCTGTTCTAACAGTCCGACACTGGTCTCTCAATCTCCCGTTGGAGAGCCGTGAGCTTCTCCATGATGTTATCAAACTTACGCTCCATGATGTTGTCATTCTTGTGCTCAAAGAGCAGATTCTGAGAACTCACGACTGCAGTGAGCTTCTCCAAGATGTGATCCAATTTTCGCTTAGAGGTGTTATTCTGAGTATTCACGGCAGCCGCAAGCTTCTCCAAGATCTTGTCCGTGCTGCACTCAGTGAGCCCATTTTGAGATTGCAATTGCATTCAGGGACCAGTTGATCAAATCCATAATTCCTCTTTTAGGTTTCAGAGAACAGACTGTGAGAGACTGTTCCAGGGAAAGTAATAAAAACACGAGACTAGACAAGGACACAAGAGGCTAAGCAGGGAAGCTAAGGGAGAGGAGAAGGAGGAGAGGAGAAAAGTGCGACCGCCCTCATCAAGAGCAAGAACAGAATATTGACAGAACGGATTTGGAGTCCATTATGTGAGTCCTACCTGTGTCCAGACCATGACGCAAAGCAAAGTTGGTGGGTTGGGTTCTTCGTTAGCTACGTATTAGCATGCTGTCTGTGCAGGTGCTTGCAAAGAGCTAAAGTTGTTTCTGTCCTGGATGCAGTTTGCACATTATCATTATGCTTTTTTATCATCGTCCTTTTGTGCAATAAATATGAAAGTCATCTCCATATCTGTTCGATAGACTTCGTCATCACTTTCATCCTCCCACACACGAACTTAAGTCAGGGAATTCCAAAAATTGTTCCGCAACCTTATAAACAGAACCTTTGCACAATGACTGAAACTAGCACCACTGAATGAACATGATATGATCCATGGTCTTTGATCAGTGGTGATTAGGATTACTGGTCATGACAATTTGCATATTAATAATCAAGGAGCTGACATCACAGCCCATTTCTTGTCAGTGGCGTTTCAGTCATTGTGCAAAGGGAAGTTTATAAGGTTGGGAAAACTTGCTGTCAACAGAGAAGTCACTTGGATGAGTGACGAAATGTTTCTCCCACTGAAAACGCCACACCCAGATGAACACAATAAATTTTTTGGGTATTCCTACCTGGATGGTTGATCATGCATCAAGACATTTAAGTCAGGGAAATGAGGAAAAACAAAAAAACACTGGTAGATCTGGTTGAGCTAGCATACACAAAGAAAACTGGACAAGCATGCAAAGAATACCTACTTTTAAAAACAAAACAAAAAAACAACCACAAAAAAACTCTGAGTTGATTAACTGTGAGATTATGATTTGGGTTTTCCTTTAAAGAGTAGCTGATCAGAGTAAGTTCTGTCATCTCTGAGTACATTTGTTGATCGGTGAAGCACATGCATTGGTAGAAAAAGAAAGGCAGCATCAATGGAGGTCTGATACTATGATTCACTCTGGCAATGTGTAAATAAGGAGGAGAACCTCTATTTTAATGCAGTAGAGAGCTGTTGCCTTACAAGCATTATTTCCATTGGACTTTTTTTTTTAATCAAGAAACTCTGGAAAGCAGGAGTTGTGAGTATGTTGTTTTTTGCACTTCAGACTGTCTACAAAAAGGTGAGCAGCAACGTAAACGGTGAGGATAAAGGTTAGTGTAATCTCAGCTTTTACTCAAAAGAGTCGCCCACTGACTGAGTGTTTTGGGTCTGCAACTATTGATGTCGTCTGCATACGCAGTATATGATGAAGACAATGGCTAGAAAACTACATCACTGAGCTAACAGTGATGCTAACTTGGGGTTAGCATCCCTGGGCAAGATGCTAAACCCAAGTTGCTCTCTGATGCATCCATCGGCTGTTAGGTAGAAAAAAGTGTTTGTCTGAATGGGCGAATGAAGCAAGTTGTGTAAAGTGGTTTGAGTGCTCTGATAGACTACAAAAGCATAAGAACCAGTCCATTTAACAATTGTGCAGTGAATTGTATGTCAGTAAATGTGAACTATGTCAGAGACACAAGAAAATATTCTTAAGGTGAAGTTGGTCTGCCACCTGCATTTAAATACAATGACACTGTGGATCTGCTTGAACTTGAACCAGGAGTGAGGTATCTCCACATTATTGATCAGGTCACATAGTTTAGTGCACGCAGCATTAAAAACTTAAAGAAACCACAAGCTGCTTCTGCCTGCACCCTTGCCAGCAGGGGTCACCACAGGAGGCAGCTCTGCATTTTTGCTTTGACAAAGTTTTTACATCAGAAGCTCCTGCAGTCAGTAGCAACCCCAAACAGTATCTGTGTCTACAGATGGAATCAAACCAACAACCTTTCATTTGCCAAGCAAATATATTATGATGTGGTATTAATATAACACACCAATAATACTGGAGGCACTCATTCTATCCTCAAAGAAATCTTCTGAGATAGTCAGAGACTTTGTCCATTACTGGATGAGGGAACATGGCTCATCTCAGAAATTGTTCAGTGACAATGGCGGAGAACGACAATTTAAAAACAAGACACCAAACACTTTCTAATATTATGATGATAATGATATCATGATATCCTCATCAGTTGGTTTTTGGCCAAAATCCTAACCTGCATTTTGTGCTAACTGATAAACCACCTGCCCTAGAGGGCACAGCATGGAATGCGTGGGCAGCAAGACACACGTTAGATCCATCTGGAAAGGCTTTTACAGAAAAAGCATGTTCAGAATGAATATGAAGAGCACAGAGACTTGTCACACAGATGAGAAATACAAGGCTGGAGACAATGTGTATAACAAGCATGTGGACTCCTTAGAGTGGAAGGGTCCAGGGGTTATTGTTGGCCAAGATGCATCAGTACCGTTTGTCAGACCTGGAGGAACATGCATTAGAGTGCATCATCTAAGAGTGAGAAAAGTGAAGACAGACAATGTAGCACATGTCATAGATGATGATATGGAAAATGACACATGCACTGAACAAAGGCAACCTGATGAAACACAGAGCACAGAAAAGATTACAACTGGGGTTGAGGGAAGCTGAGCCCACAGAAAGGACCACAAGAGGGGAGAATCTAACATCTCCCCAAATGCAACAGAGAGACTCACATTGAGAAAGAGCAAGAAACAAATGTCATTCTAAGAACGGGAACAATTGTCGAATGCAAAAGTAGAGAATAAATAATAAATAGCAGTATCTCACACATAGTACTTATCACACAAAGTTTCTGAACCACAGTGATACCTCAGTCCATGTGGTACATGAGGAAAATGAAAACTTCCATTATGTAACAACAACTATTTTACCATTGACAAGAAAGTGCAAATGCACCAGGAAGGCTACACTCATCCCATACATGTGGGTCCGTCACTCCTTTGTAAGAAGGACCTGCTTAAATTTTCTGGTTAGCAAGACAGACCAGAACAGATGTGATATTTGAAACAAGCAACTTGGCATCAGACATAAAAATGCAGCTGTGCTGCCTTTGCATGAAGCTAGTGTGCAAACTAAAATCTAATAAGGTCATTTTAAATATTCAGCACTTAGCAGTGACAGCGCTTTGAAGTTGATTGTGTTCAGTGATGCCTCATTAAGAAACCTGTCCAACAGAAGCACTCAGGGCGGAGATCTTATTATTATAACACAGAAGTGGAAAGTTTTCACGCCTTGGAGTTAAGAACATTTAAGAGGTTGTATGGAAACACTAGCAGGTGAAACACAGGAAATGGGATCAACAGTGCCAACGTTCTGTCTATGCAATAATCTCAACTGACCTGTCACGGAACTGTCACGGATAATGTTTGATGCAATCAAGTCTACAAAGTCGGTCAGTAAAAAAGACTACATTTTAAAATGAGCAGCATCAAAGACCTTTTTCAAACCAGTTAATAATTTTGGAAGAAGTATTGATTGTTTTAGGCATAAAATATCATTTAGTTTTAGTCAAATTCAGGCATCTACATTTTTTTTAGTTTCTGTCTAATTTTAGTAGATTACAGTAGATTATGTTACAGACTCAGTAGGAGTGTTGTTTTTGTTGGCCTTACAAGATATTGATGTTCACCAATAGAGAGAAATGAAAAAAGGTTAAAATGTGTGTTATTGTTAATTAACATGAGTAATATGAACATGCTGTGGTGCTGACCATGACATTTATCTTAAAAAATAGGAAAGAAGAGTCATTTTAATTAGCTTGAGGCATCTTCAAAGACAATAAAAGTTTGATATCAAATATACATAGGGTCAACTTGAATTTTCATTAGCTGGAAATTTAATTTTAGATCTCATTTTAAATCTAATTATTCAGCTGTAATCTGACAAAATGGGACAGAAACTGAAGATAAAAATAGAGAGAAGTAGATAAGATGCAGCTTACTGATGGACCTTTGATATTCATTACTCAGAAAGCAAAAGACTCTGGGCTTGATCCGTCCTTAGGTCAGTGATTAAATGAAAAACTGTTCTTGTAACATTTTTTGATCATTTTCCTTTTGTTCATGATGGTGTTCAGTAAACATTTAATGTACTGATATTATTATTATTATTTTTAACAAAGAATTGTATTATTTCTGCCATTACTGGTTAAAAATGCTTAAAGGCATTTACAGCTTTAATTTACCCAATTGTAACCATTTATCATCTGATCTGATATCAGGCTTCATTGATAGATGATGGGTGTCTTCGAGCCAACACCATACAGGCCAACTTTCCAAGTCATTAAACGCAATCACGTTATGAGAAATGATGATTTTATAGATTCTTATGATTTTTAAATATTTCATTATATTTTCTGGAGGATGAGTCAATTTAAATAAGGAACATAAATTGTGTTGTGATAAAAATAAGCTGCTATGAACAAATCCAAAATCAGATAAACTGGGAATAATCAAAGCTACTGGATCCAGTCCTGAATCTGTGATCTGTTGTTGATGTGATCAAACTGGACATTTGTTTGGAGCCCCTTGTTACCCAGAATGGGTAAACACACTGACACTGATTTAGATGATTTTTAGTGGAAACAAGTCCAGATTCCGACTTTAAATTTCAGACACAAAATAATCAGAATCAGAATACTTTATTGATCCCTAGGGGAAATTATTTTGGTTACAGTGCTCCAGTATAAACAGTAACAAAGACAGACAATACACTAAGTAAGAAATAGACACAATATATACAATATATACATGACTTATATACATATAAGTCACCTATTGATAAATAGCTGAATAAGAAGAAGAGCGTGTGCAAAAAGGGTGTAGCTATTGTAGTATACAGTGTGTTAAGTGGATGAGTTGTACAGGCACAGGCCACAGGCAGGAATCATTTCCTGTGTCGCTCAGTGGTGCTTTTTGGTAATCTCAGTCTCTCACTGAACGTGCTCCTGTTACTCATCAGCATGTCATGCAGTGGGTGGGAGGAATTATCCAACATTGTCTTTATCTTGGACAACATCCGCCT
Source organism: Oreochromis aureus (assembly GCF_013358895.1). Classification (NCBI taxonomy): domain Eukaryota; kingdom Metazoa; phylum Chordata; class Actinopteri; order Cichliformes; family Cichlidae; genus Oreochromis; species Oreochromis aureus. The sequence continues at coordinate 4,254,133 of NC_052950.1, forward strand.
CTCTAACACCACCTTAAGGGAGTCCAGCTCCATCCCCACAACATTACTGGCCTTAGGGATCAGTTTATTGAGTCTGTTAGCATCTGCAACCCTCAGCCTGCTCCCCCAGCATGCAACAGCATAGAGGATTGCACTGGCCACAGCAGACTTGTAGAAAATCCTGAGCATTGTCCGGCAGATTTTGAAGGACCTCAGTCTCCTCGAAAAATAGAGGCGACTCTGGCCCTTCCTGTAAAGTGCTGTGGTGGTTTTAGCCCAGTCCAGTTTATTGTCATTGTATACTCCGAGGTATTTATAGTCATCCACAATGTCAACACTGACCCCCTGGATTGAATCAGGGGTCAAGTATTTCCTGGTCTTCCTGAAGTCCACAATCAATTCCTTGGTCTTTGCCACGTTGAGCTGCAGATACTTCTGCTCACACCACGTGACAAAGGAGTCGACCACAGCCCGGTACTCCATCTCATCATCTCGGCTGATGCATCCAACCACCGCGGAGTCATCAGAAAACTTCTGAAGATGGCAGGTCTCTGTGCAGTGGCTGAAGTCTGTGGTGTAGAGGGTAAATGGTAAATGGCCCGTATTTGTATAGCGCTTTACTTAGTCCCTAAGGACCCCAAAGCGCTTTACACTACATTCAGTCATTCACCCATTCACACACACATTCACACACTGGTGATGACAAGCTACATTGTAGGCACAGCTGCCCTGGGGCGCACTGACAGAGGCGAGGCTGCTGGATACTGGCGCCACCGGGCCCTCTGACCACCACCAGTAGGCAAACATGGAGTTAGATATTTGGCATGTAGACTGGAGGAGCCTGGGATCGAACCACCAACCTTCCGGTGAGTAGGTGACCCGCTCTACTAGCTACAGCCAGGGTGAAGAGGAAGGGGGAGAGGACGGTCCCTTGTGGTGCCCCTGTGTTGCTGATTACCTTGTCAGACACACACTGTGGAAGACGCACATATTGTGGTCTTCCTGTCAGGTAATCAACAATCCAGGACACCAGAGAAGCATCCACCTGCATCGCTGTTACCTTATCTCCCAGGAGGGTCGGCCTGATGGTGTTGAAAGCACTGGAAAAGTCAAAAAACATGACCCTCACAGTGCTCGCTGGCTGGTCCAGGTGGGTGTAGACACGATTGAGCAGGTAGATGATGGTGTTTATGGAAGTTTATGGAAGACTCCACACAGCTGGGGGGCACAGGCCTTGAGGATGTGGGGAATCACTCCGTCTGGTCCAGCCTGAGTGGAATCTCCTCATTTGCATCTGAACCTGGTCTGCAGTGAAAGTGATGGGTGGGGGAGGGGTGTCAGGATTCTCACCAGAGGCAACAGTGCTATGTGGAGAGAGAGGCAGGCACAGTGGTCTGGCTCTGGATTCCAGGCTGACTACAGTCGAGGTTGTGGGGGTCCAGTGATGAATCCAGCGATGGTCTTCATGCCACTCCACACCTCTCTCATGCTGTTCTGCTATAGTTTCCACTCCAGCTTCCTCCTGTAATTGTCCTTAGCCTCTCTGATCTTGTCCTTTAGTAGCACCTGGACCTTCCTCACCTCCTCTTTATTGCCCTCTCTGAAAGCCCTCTTCTTGTCGTTGAGGAGGGCTTTGATGTCCTTAGTCACCCACGGCTTGTTATTTGGGTAACAATGAACAGTCTGAGCTGGAACAATGGAGTTGGTGCAGAAAGTTATGTAGTCTGTGATACACTCAGTAAGCCCATTGATGTCCTCGGCGTGAGGCTCACAGAGTGTTTCCCAGTCGGTCATCTCGAAACAGCCCTGTAGTTCCGCTAAGGCCTCCTCTGACCACCTCCTAATGCTCCTCGTGGTCACAGGTTCCCTCCTCACAATTGGCACATAGCGTGGGGTGAGGTAAATCAGGTTGTGATCTGATCTTCTAAGTGGGGGGAGGGAGGAGGAGCTGTATGCATCCTTAGCATTAGCATACAGGTCTAGGATTCTCTCCCCCCTGGTGGGACAGGCCACATACTGTGTGAATGTTGGTAATGTATTGTCCAGTGTGACATGGTTGAAGTCACCCAAGATCACAATGGAGGCACTCGGGTGCTGAGTCTGTAACCGGGCTATGGCAGAGTGGATAGTGTCACATGCAATATTGTTTGACATCATTTAATAACTGAATCTCAATCTGTGAACAAATTTCAACTGGAAATGTTCAGAACACATTCAGGCTTCCTGATTTAAAGAGTCATTTTAAAATACATTCAGTTCAGTTTTAGGGTCTGGTCTTGCATAGGCTTTGTCCATATGTTCTCCTTGTTTCCTTATTCATTCATGCTAATAATGATCAACTTTAACAAGAAAACTGAGCAATCTCAGTTTTCTGTCCAAGTTACTGTTATTCTGTTATGGTATAAGAGGAAATCAGTATTTTTGTATAAACTGCATAAAAAGCCTTAACAAAATAGACTTAAACAATTCCTCTAGTCTGTGACATGCAAGTGAAAGCCTGCCTTATAATGGAAATATGCTTCAAATATATGATTGCAAGAAAATACTCAAGAACTCATTAAATCCGAGCAACAGATAAAGAAAATACAACAACTGTATGTATCTTTTTTGCATCATAGCTGCTGTAATATTAGTGTTTTGGTTTTTGTTAGGAATTAGCCTGCTAGATTATTCCTGTCCATAGGTACTTAAGATATTACAAACGTAATAGACTAAAGTGAAAACTAAAACTACCATCAGAAACTCTAAATTTATAAAACAGACTTGATAGATTAGTCAGACGTATTGAATGTTATGCTTAGTCACGAACCTTGAATATTTTTTAGGAGAGGTAAATTAGAAAGAGATCTTTAGGTATTGACATTTTACAGTCATCTATCCATTCTCAAATGAGAATGCCTGGGCCAGAAGGCCTAAAGGTCTTGTTAGGTCCACTTTCCCAAGCATGCTTAGTTTGTCTAGCTTGGATTAGTTTGGATTTAGCAGTGAAACGATACCATGTCTGCAGATGAAGTACCCAAGACCAAATATGCCAGGAAGAATAAAAGTGGTCATGAAAGTCACATTTCAGACAGAAAAGTGCAGAATTTGGGATTTTAAAGAAAAAGGCTTAAGACTCTTGATTCACCTCTCCACTGCTCATGTTGTATTCCTGACACTCATGGCTGAATATTCAAAATGTGTGACCCAGCCTCTTTGTACTTATACTAAGCTCTCTTTTGTTTTCTGCTACCAAGAAAAATGTAAATGGTAGACTTGTAAAACAATAACAGTCTTTACTGCATCTGTGCATTAAGACTCAACAATGAAGTTTGGTTCTCTTTTGGCTGAATCTGTTGACTACAGTAAAAAATAGTGAATATTTCTGCTTTCCAACAGTAAACATAATGCCATCCCTTAGTACCCTTAGTGATAGGGACTTTTAGATGAGTCCTCTCCTTTTCATAGAAATGTCCCAAAGGATAAAGCCCAGAGGCTCTGCACTGCATGAGTGGATTTTGTTAAGCGCCTCGAAGCCTTTCTCTGACACCTGTCTATCATGTTTACTTGTGTCTGCAAAAATGTGAAGGTCAAAAAGCAGAGCTTTAGTGAAAACAGGGAGTATTTTATAGTTAAGACAAATATTCTGCTTTTATCCTTTCATCCAGATAAGGTGTTTTCTCCTGTGGAAGAACTGCCTCAAAATTGGGGTGATAACATCACTTGCAAAGCTATCGGGCTGCCCTTAATGTCAAGAAGATAGTAAATATTCTTAAATCTTCCATCTGAATCTCCTGCGAATTCTTTCTGCATAAAAGAACCTGGTTCATCAAAAATTACAATCCACTGCATGCCTTTTGCAGGTACTTTTTTTTTCACCCCATCTATAGACCATTTAAATATTCATCCGCTCTTCGGTGTCAACTCTGGATTGCGTGTCTTGTGTCGTGTCTTGCCCTCTAAAATTTTGACAACCTGCTGTTGAATAACAAATCTGTTTTGAATAAGAAACTTGTTTCAGCTTCAATATGTACACATGGTTATTGATTATTATCTGTGAAATGATCAGGACCGCACGCAGCATTCAGGAGACAGTTTTCAGGGTTTTTTAATTTATATGACAACGTTCTTTTGTGGTTCGGCACCGATGTCTTGTCAGGTCAGTCAGCTGCTTCCCCATTCCACACTCCTCTCTCATCTCCGATCCCCAGCTTCACTAAAAATGAAGGAGACCTCATCAGCACAATCACCTTCTCCTGCCCCATCAGCCTCCCTGGCACCACCCCTCCACTGCCCCAGACCACACCCCCGCCACTGACTCATCCAGTCATCCCAATCCTACCTCTGTTAATTTTCTTATTTTAGAACAATCTCTATTATAGTCCCAAGAGAGCTCTTGTGGCAGATATAAATATAAATGGCAAACCATCATCCCACAACACAAATGACAGCAGGAATACAATGAAATGTACTGTGAGTTATCATCACCAACCAACTCTTGGCCTTACCAAAAGAGGATGGAACATTTTCGAGTTAAAAGGTTTTGGAAACGATGTTTGATTTATTTGTAGGCCTAGTTATTTTGAAGTTTTAATGCCTGTTGCTCGGTCAAAGTAATTTCATCATCACTCTTTCAGGCATCTGCAGGAAAGGTTTACTTCACAGAAGCCAAAAGGCAAAGACAAGAACAGGACTTCTAAAAGAATTTTTTACACTCTCCAACTATTAGACCGTGTCTTTCTGAATGACAGACATTTTTACCAGGCTCACTACCTTCTATTATTTTTAGCCCATTCATCATTTAATTATAAAATGATAATTGCAAAAACATTGACCCATGTGCTCATCCAGTAAAGCCAAACAAACATGACAGTCTTTCAGATCTTCAGGGATTTTAGACTTTTTATTGTGCATTTATTTTTTATGTTATCTGATTTTTTGCTTTTTTATTTAGGGATATTAAAGAAAAAAAGAAAAGAAAAAGAAAGCTTATCACCCCTGAAAGCTAAATCTTTATGTAACATTATGATTAAGGATGGACTAAAAATAGAAAGGGGAAAATACAAAGGATGAAATCTCAGAGGATGGGTGTCAAGTTCACCTGCCAGTGGAAGTGGAGAGCCTTGTCTACTATGTCCATCAAGGTGAGATGTAACACACCGTCAGGTGGCTGAGCTCAGGACACTACAGGACTGAACACATTTGAAGCCTTTTCTGTAAATATACAGTATGTCAAGCAAGAGAGAGGAGGTATTTGAAAATAAAAATAAACATGCAGGCAAGAGCCAGCTGTTGGCAAACACAATAACTTAAAATAACAAAAAATAAATAATCTTTAGGTTAGCCAACATGTCACAGGAAATAACAAAACGTCCATGGGTTTGTGAGGAAGTAAAAACAATAATTTACCATAATTTCACATAAACATGATTTTATATTCACAATTTGTCAAATGACTATGATGCAGAAGCTGTTTTTTGTGGATGTGTAATAAAAGCCAATAACAGGCACTTGCATCATTACTAAGATCAGGCTATATGAGGAGCCTATACGGACATTAGTGAAATTATTATACACAGTGGTTACATGTACGCATATACACATCTGAAATTTTCAGTTGAAATGGAAGGTGACTGAAAATAAGAGAAAATGTAGCTAACTATGGCTGCTCTACAGCGTAGTAGCAGCCTAGCAAAGTCGGAAGAATCACTATGTGCCACTGCCACCGCAGGTGCTTCTGTCTGATAAGATATCCCAGAGGATTTACCTGAAACTGTTAAGGAGGGAGGAGCTCATTTACACAAAAAAGTTTTCACACATCTTGAAAACAATAAGTGTCTAATTTTCATGGTATTAAACACTGTGATTATTGTTATCCTTACAGTTTACATGAGTTCGTTCACTAGCTAAATGAGCAATGTTGGATTTTACACATTGTCACTGCTGGCTGCTGATGGCAACGTTTCACGTGTCAGCACTAGCTCGTCAAGCTTTATGGCTTATGAAGTGTAATGGCCTAACAGCAATATTATATTTATATTGTTTGTATTTGTATATTTATTTCATTGGTGCTCTGAACAATGACACAAACACACACATAAATTATTCCAAGAGTAACAGTTTATTTTTACAATAGCAGAATTTTTTTGTTTCATGATATAATTTTTGTTTTTGTTGATTTTTTTTTAACTATTAAGAGGCAATTAATTAAGTGTTGCAGCTACAGATAACTGACCAAAAGGACTCAGAAGTAAATGGAATTTTCCCCACATATACACCAAGTTAAAAAACAAATACAGTTCTGGAATACAGAACATCGTTTCTCAAAATGTAATTTGAGTAAATATAAATAATAAACACAGTAATTTATATTTTTATCAGTGTATAAAAAAATTGAAAAACAAATATGTATGTGGATATTCAGGTTGATGAAGAAATCAAAGGCCATTGTTTTACAGAGCCACCTTGCCCTGGTAAATAAGGGCCTTTTATTACTTTTTCAAACCTGAGGGTTGTTTTTTTTTTTTTTTTTTATTTAATGACAATTTTTCATTTCTACTTCTTTAGTTTTGTTCCTTTCCATGAGTGTCAGTGATTTCAGGGACACCAGTCAAATATGAATATTTATTGGCATTATGTGCGCAGCATTTCCTCTTGGACCCAAGGTTTAGAGTTTTCAGAATTTTAGTCATTTCATTTTAGGTTTACATATTTTTGAATTTATTTCACTGTTTCTTTCACATGTTTAGTTATTTCACAGTTCACATTTTCTTCATCATGTTTTTTTGTTTGTTTAGAGCTGTTGCCTTTATTTCTTCATATGAGATTTTCAAGTCTTGTTATGTTTTGTGTGTGTTCTTCATACAGCAGTTTACTTTGTAGGCTTGTTATTATCACTCTGTCTACTTGCTTGCTACCTGGTTTCTATTTAATGTTACTGGTAAATCATATTTAATCCCTTGTTTTCAGTTTATTCCTGGTTAACCTGTGTTCATTTTGTCCTTTTGGAAATTCTGTCGGATATTTTCATATTTTGGTTGCTTCCTGTTTTATTTTGGTAGTCCTAAAGTTTTACTTCCCTCTTGTCTTTTTTTATTCTGTTTGTCTGTGCTTTGTGTTCTCTGTCCCTAATTATGTCATGTGTCTATTTAAAACCTCTGCCTGCTTGCGTCGGTTGTTGGGTTGTCTCACTGTGTGGCTGGATTTCCTTCTTTGTTCCTGGTGGTTTCTCTGGATATTCATTCAGTTTTGTTTTAACTTATAGACATCATCATTATAATGGCCACTTGAGAAGCTAATTCCTCTAGATTCTTATATGAAATTTCAAAATTTGCCAGCATTAAAATGCAATTAAAATGCATTGCACCTGTACAGTTTCTGGATGCAGGTACCTAACCGATCTTACTAGTGTAAGTTAATAACTTGCCACTCCGCCCTCCACATGTTTTCACTTCTACCTCCAAAGATCCAGCAAAACTGAGTGTTAACATAAAGCACGCCCACGTACTTTGGACTTAGGAACACATTTTTAAACGCTAAAAGAGCATTTCCCAGAGCAAAATCTATGGTAATATAGGTACTTTTAAATTAGAATTTTTTTTACAAATAATTATACCATGTATCACCACTACCTCACAACTTAAAGTTAAATCAGTCTATTTGGTATTCTTATCAAAAGCTGAACACAGCAGGCTTCAAAGAGGTCCAGTATTTGAACGGATATTAGATCGTGTTGGTTATTGGATTATATTTTCCAGTTTATGATTTTATTGTGTACAGGCCTGTACAGGCTAACCACAACTGTGCATTTCCTGCAGCTGTGTACTGTGCTGCAGCATTTCTTTGTTAGATGATTTGTTTGGCCAGGGGCTGTCTGTTCAATTAAATGTCTTCTCTGTCAGTCGCACTATTGTCAAAGTTAGCAAACAATGTCTGTTTTGCCTTGGAGTTCAAGTACAAAAGGTGGACATAGGTAACAGTCCAGTGATTGCATTTGACTTTCATAATTGTACAGGAGGGATAGTGTGTGCTGTACTTTGTAGAATATTGATTTTGTGTTATATGTGCTGAGCACAAACAGAATAAATTGGTTTGCCTGGCTTCCCCCACCCCGCTCTCTTATTGGAGAATAAAGGCCATTCACTGTTTTCATTAAGTTTTCTTTTTCTCATGCACCAATCTCAGCTGAGCAGTACCAAGGTTAACATGCACAGCAGCAGGAATCTGCATGGTGAGTGATTTTAATCTGTTAGAAAATGTGTTGCTAAAGCACTAAAAGATTAGAACTGAAGAGCCTCGATAGAAGCAAGTCCATAAAAAAGGCGTATAAACTTTAACTAAAATGAAATTTGTTTGTAAATAATCAAGTTTCTAAACAGCAAAACAACAATTTGTAAATGCAGTGATTTTTTTTCCCCACTGCCCATCTTTACTTCCCAGAAACATTTTAAACAGTATCCCAAGTCTTTTGGAGTCATCTTCTTCATCCCTTGGCTGCTACCATTAGGGATCATCAGAGCGGAGCATCTGCCTTCATCTCACCCCATCCCGAGCAATGCTCAGCAATTCTCATTCACCGCATCCATATTTCTCTGTGTTCACTGATCCTTTAGAACTTTTAAGTTTACTATGAAGCACCATACAGGTCTTCACAGGCAGAATAAACCAGCTGTTCTCCACAGAACCAGCCAAGGTGTACTCTCAGTGGCAGGGGAACAATATGAGAACAGCACCACCAAGGCTGGAGACAGAACAATACTGGAAGAGCATATGGAAGGACGCAACCCATAACGGCAATGCTCAGTGGCTAGTGGATCTGAGGGCAGACCATAGCAACCTCCCTGGCAGCTGCTAGTTGACGAGAGACACCCGGAATGGCTAACCGAAGGTCGGACGGTCATGATTCCCAAGGACCCCAAGAAGGGACCGGTCCCATCCAACTACCGACCAATAACCTGCCTCAGTACTACATGGAAGCTCCTGTCACACGCCTTTGGAGCAGAAGATCGCAAGTTCGATTCCTGCCTGGGGCGTCTGTATCCAGTAAGGGTCCTAAGGCTAGACCCCCTATGCTAAGCGAGCCTACCGCAGACATGAGCGAGACAGATAAATATGAAGGCATGCCGGCTCGGACGTCGCCCGGATCAACAAGGTCCGCGTCAGGTGTTGAGGAACCAGGGCACCCTGATGACAAGTGGGCTACTGGAACAAGAAGGCATCGGTGGGCAAGAGACGAAAACAGGGCGTTGTTGGAATGCTACTACGCAAGTAACCCTGGCGGAAGGGGTTACATGAATAGGATGAGGGACCTATGGATTCTTCGATACCCAACATCCACAATGACGGCGAAACAACTAGTAGCTCAGTGTTCCAACATTCGAAAGAAGGAACTGCTCTCACAGCTAGAGATTGACGAGGTACAACATAAATGCTACGGCAAGGAGGAGTCAGGACGCCAGGTCAGGGGGGAGACATCATCATCACCCCCACCCGAGATTGGGTACATAGCCCCAAGTGCGATAAGAGAAGGATCGTTGAGTGCCAGAGGAACTGACCTGAAGGATAGGATCATGGCCAAGCTTGAAACCTGGATCCCCCGTAGCCGGTTACCAAGATTACGTGAAGTACTCTCAGAAGGTCTGCTGGATGATGTTAACACAGCACTACGGATGATACCTACAGCCACGATTACCGACACTAACAAGCTGATCTACACTACGGCAGCAGTGATCAGTGAGATGCTTGGCTACAAGTTGAACAGCCACAAGGGGCAATACCCTCCATGGAGAAGGAGGCTAGAGGGCAAGATCAAAGTAGCACGGAGGGAGGTTAGCCAACTAACAGAGTTGCAGAAAGGTGCGACAAAGAAGGTGCATAAGAAATACAGCAAGCTGTCCATACCTGAGGCCTTGGAAACTGCCAAACAAAGACTCACAGCCTTGGCCACCCGCTTGAGGAGGTACACCAGAGAGAGAGAAGGCAGGAGAATAAACCAGCTGTTCTTCACAGAACCAGCAAAGGTGTACTCTCAGTGGCAAGGGAACAATAACAGAACAGCACCACCAAGGCTGGAGATGGAGCAATACTGGAAGAGCATATGGGAGAAGGACGTAACCCATAACGGCAATGCTCAGTGGCTAGTGGATCTGAGGGCAGACCATAGAGACCTCCCTGAACAGGGTCCCGTAACCATCACAGTGGCAGATATCCAAGAAAGGGTCTCCAGTATGAAGAGTTGGACAGCACCAGGGCCCGACATGGTTCACGCCTACTGGCTGAAGAAGCTGACTGCACTCCACGAGCGTCTGGCAGCACAAATGAACCAGCTGCTAGTTAACGAGAGACACCCGGAATGGCTAACCGAAGGTCGGACGGTCCTGATCCCCAAGGACCCCAAGAAGGGACCGGTCCCATCCAACTACCGACCAATAACCTGCCTCAGTACCACATGGAAGCTCCTGTCAGGCATCATATCGGCTAAGATGAACAGGCACATGGGTCAATACATGAGCGGGCACAGAAAGGGATTGGCAAGAATACCAGAGGCGCAAAACACCAGCTACTGGTAGACAGAACGGTCAGCCGAGACTGCAAGACCAGACTGACCAACCTGTGCACTGCCTGGATTGATTACAAGAAGGCCTATGACTCAATGCCCCACAGCTGGATACTGGAATGCCTAGAATTGTACAAGATCAACAGGACCCTAAGAGCCTTCATCAGGAACTCAATGGGGATGTGGCGTACAACACTAGAGGCCAACCCAAGCCCATAGCACAAGTCACCATCAAGTGCGGGATCTACCAAGGAGATGCTCTGTCCCCACTGCTGTTCTGCATAGGCCTGAACCCCTCAGTGAGATCATTAACAAGACTGGCTACGGATACCGACTACTAAACGGAGCGGTTGTCAGCCACCTCCTGTACATGGATGACATCAAGCTGTATGCCAAGAGTGAACGAGACATCGATTCACTGATACACACTACCAGGCTATACAGCAATGACATTGGAATGTTGTTCGGACTGGAGAAGTGTAGTCGGATGGTAACAAAAAGAGGGAAGGTAGTCAGAACTGAGGGGATCGAACTACCAGAAGGCAACATTGCAGACATAGAGGACAGTTACAAGTACCTGGGGATCCCGCAAGCGAATGGGAACCATGAAGAGGCGCTAGGAAAGCTGCAACCACCAAGTACCTGCAGAGGGTCAGGCAAGTCCTGAGGAGTCAGCTGAACAGTAAGAACAAGATCCGGGCCATCAACACCCACGCCTGCCCGTGATCAGGTACCCTGCTGGGGTAATAGGCTGGCCAAAGGAGGAGATAGAAGCCACTGACATAAAGACAAGAAAGCTCCTTACCATGCATGGAGGGTTTCACCCCAAGTCCAGCACCCTGAGGCTGTATGCTAAGCGGAAGGAAGGGGGCGGGGACTGGTGAGTGTCAGCACCACAGTCCAGGATGAGACAAGAAACATCCACGAATACATCACGAAGATGGCCCCAACTGACAGCGTGCTCAGTGAATACCTCAGGCAGCAGAAACCCAAGAAAGAGGAGGAAGGCGAGGAACCATCATGGAAGGACAGGCCCCTGCACGGTATGTACCACCGGCAGATAGAGGAGGTGGCTGATATCCAGAAATCCTACCAGTGGCTGGACAAAGCTGGACTGAAAGACAGCACAGAGGCACTAATCATGGCAGCACAAGAACAAGCTCTGAGTACAAGATCCATAGAGGCTGGGGTCTATCACACCAGGCAAGACCCCAGGTGCAGGCTGTGTAAAGATGCCCCAGAGACAATCCAGCACATAACAGCAGGGTGCAAGATGCTAGCAGGCAAGGCATACATGGAGCGCCATAACCAAGTGGCCAGCATAGTGTACAGGAACATCTGTGCCGAGTATAACCTGGAAGTCCCGAGGTCAAATGGGAGATGCCCCCAAGGGTGGTGGAGAATGACCGAGCTAAGATCCTGTGGGACTTCCAGATGCAGACGGACAAAATGGTGGTGGCTAACCAACCGGACATAGTGGTGGTAGACAAACAGAAGAAGACGGCTGTAGTGATCGATGTAGCGGTTCGAATGACAGCAATATCAGGAAGAAGGAACACGAGAAGCTGGAGAAATACCAAGGGCTCAGAGAAGAGCTCGAGAGGATGTGGAGGATGAAGGTGACGGTGGTCCCCGTGGTAATCGGAGCACTAGGTGCGGTGACTCCCAAGCTAGGCGAGTGGCTCCAGCAGATCCCGGGAACAACATCGGAGATCTCTGTCCAGAAGAGCGCAGTCCTGGGAACAGCTAAGATACTGCTTGGGACCCTCAAGCTCCCAGGCCTCTGGTAGAGGACCCGAGCTTGAAGGATAAACCGCCCGCAGGGGCGTGCTGGGTGTTTTTTTTATATATATATATATATATATATATATATGGGACAATATTAGTGATGCACAGCATGATTGATGTCCCAGGGCAATTAAAATTGTCACATGCACAGTTGCTTGCAAAGCTACGTGCCAAAAATCTGCTATCAAGGATTCTATGCAAGAAATCTAAAGACGAGTTGCACTGTCTAACCTGATCTTTGACTACATTTTTGAAACTCTAAATATTTCTGCAGATGCTGGTTTTTGGAGGGGAAAACATTTGAGATGCTAAAAAATTCTACTTGCACTCTTTTTCTTGACTGAAAGCTGCCTGACAGCTTTTTAACTATTAATAATGCATTTTTAAACTTCAGCTTCAAGAAAAACAAGACACATTAAGTAAATAGAAATAAGGCATAACTTCTTGTAAATCCATTTCTGTGAGAAGGAAAGGGTGAGGAGAGTTTTTTTCACTTGTGTTGACCTGTAGCTAAGGGAATCTGAGAGGGGAATAAACACACAACATCATACCAGAACTTTACACTGAAACCTTAAAACACACTTTTACTGATGGTGGGGTCTTTCCGCCACATGGGGAAAGCAGTGATAGAATAACCAGTGCGGCCACAGTAAATACAGTCTTTACCTGCAAATCTCCTCTGTCATTCCTCCTGGGTTAAGCAGGCTCTCCCTACCGTCATTGGCTTAATGGCATTCCTGCCGGAAGAGCTTTTTAAACAGAACCGAAGACAGAAGACTGGGAAGAGGAAGTGGGAGGTATGCTGCGAGCTATGGTCATCTTGTGACGCTAACTTATCTTTTATTTGCTCATTTAATGCATGAAGAAACAAACATTGCATAGCTCCAGCATCTCAACCTCCCTCTAGAGCCAGAGTGTGGGACGCAATTGCAATCGTTACATTGTCATTAGTTGAGCAAGCATTTAGCCGCTAAGAACAAAAAACGTTATTCACATTGGCAAAAGTTATTCCTCAAAGCAGATCACAACTGTGAAATAGTACTAGTGTGCCTGCAAGCGTCCAGCTCTACACATAGCTCCACATAGCCAAACACAGTAAAAGCTGCATTTAAACAAAAACAGTTATGTGTTAAACACCGTCTTCTTTAGTACAGCTAAATTTAGCCAAGAATGATGTAAAACTTCTGACATATCTACCAAATAAAAGAAAATGTATCTCAAAACTTGTTGCTCATTGTCTCACAGTCCAAACTAGAGATGGACCGATCCGATATTACGTATCGGTATCGGTCCGATACTGACGTAAATTACTGGATCGGATATCGGTGAGAAATTAAAAATGTAATCCGATACATTAAATATAAAAAAAAACACCTCACAAAACTTGCGACACGGCGTAACTCGGCTCATAACAGTAGCACGTCTGAGCAGTGTGCTCACGTGATAGAGCGGCTGTGTGTATTTGTAGCCTCGCTACCAAACCAGCATTTCATCTCCGAGGAAGTTATCCCAGAGAGAAGTAAAGCAAGTGTGTAAGTTCATCTCTGAATGTTTGTAAAGCGTTCCCACGTTAAGCTTAACAACCGATATATGGAGCGACTGCCTCTCTCTCTCTCCCTCACCTTCCTGCCACTACTTCAATCATGAAACTGATCAACGATCAGCTGATCGGCTTTTCTGTCACGAGTCCATCTCTCTTCTTTGTTTTTGGCCCACTTTGCACCAGAAAGAGGAAACCAGCGGCGGAACAACAGCAGCACGTTTAAGCTTGATAAGCTGTTGTTAGAATGTATTTAATATTACTTTCTACACCAGGATCCTTTTCTACGTAGCTGACGGCTGGTAACTGTGCAGGGGCGGATCTAGCAAAGTTTAGCCAGGGGGGCCGATAGGGCATGAACAGGGAAAAGGGGGCACAAAGACATACTTTTCTTTCTTATTCTCATTTCAAATGTCTCGCTTTTAATAAATAATTATCTGAATCTTACACCCAAAGTTTTAATGTATAGAAGTCCATTACTGTATATAGTAACTGTTAAGTCTATATACCCTAGTAAGCTATAGTACTTTTTCCTTTGGGAAGGTACCATCTGTGCAGTCTGCAATTCCGTAGAAGAAAGATGTTGAATCTATTTAATTATTCTTGAAAAATAATTTATTTCTGTGCATTTTTTTTCACACTGCATCAAATTAAAGTTGATTACATCGATTAAGCATCATGAGGTGGAGGGTGGGGGGTGGTTCCCTATTTTCTTTGCTGGTAGTTTGCAACGCTATTAGTTAGGTTGCTTAATATTTCTGCTAAGTACTCTTTAAAATACCAGAATAGGAAGGATGGAGTAGGTTTAAGTTTATTAGATTGATCAGTGTTGCTGAACTATGAAATATTTTGGGCGCAGTGTATTTTTTACATACAGGTATAACAGAATAGCTTTAGAGTTGTTGTTTATTTAAACTTGAGTATGAACTTATACAAAATGCAGCAAGATATTAAAAAAACAGATTTATTGATTAAAAAACTCACTATATCGGATTCATATCGGTATCAGCAGATATCCAAATTTATGATATCGGTATCGGACATAAAAAAGTGGTATCGTGCCATCTCTAGTCCAAACTGTAACAAAATAGCTGTTACGTCCCCACATGAAAGCTAGGCGAGGTGAGCGGGGAACAGTAACAATTGGATCCAGGTTGGAAAGAAAAGGACACCAGGCAGAGGTGTTTAACTTATAATCAGGCTTTATTGTAACCAATTAAACCAATAACCATATAAACAGTCACAAGAGAAAGAGACAGCAACGCTGCTTTAACAGTAACTCAGACTCAGGCCAACCCAAAGAAATGGAGGCCACTTCACCTAAGAAAAACAACTGCTCAGTTGAGAGCTACTCAAAAGTGCCACACACGGTGAGGCTGGTCAAACATACACAACAGGCCTTTTCCAACACCTAGGCCAGACCAGCACAGAATCACACGCAGAAATACATGGAGGTGAAATCCTCCAGAAGCCTCTCCCGCACTTGCACTGCTCTCCTCTGGCTTATATCACCTCTGGAAGTTAATTGGTGATAAACAAGGGCAGATGAGCAGCAGCTGTGTCCTAAGGGAGAAGGCAGGGGCAGAGAGAGACAAGAGAGAGGGGTAAGAAAAAAGGAGGAGAAGAGGGAGAGGACAACACCACGCCCACACACTCCCACAGCCTCACAGGATGTAACACAGCACCGCACCAGCTCCGGTGCCACTGGTGTCAACTTCCAGTTTGAAAGGCTGAGAGAAGTTTGGAGCTGCCAAGACCGGGTCATTGCAAAAGAGGGACTTTGCAGACTCAAATGCATGTTGGTATTCCGCCGACCACTCAAAAGGGACTTTTGGGCTACATAGCTTAGTCAAAGGGGCCACAACTACCGCAAAGTTCTTACAAAAACAGCAATAGTATCCAGTCATGCTCAGGGACCACTTTAGCTCCCGCCTAGTGATTGGTAGCTTAGGACAGCCACGACTTTCACCTCCACTGGGCGAACCTGCCCAAAACCCACCTGCTTTCCCAGGTACGTGACTGTTGCTTTGGCAAACTCGCACTTACCGAGATTTAGAGTTAACTAGGCTTCGGCTAATCGGTGAAACACTGATTGAGACTGACACAAAGTTCTCAGAAACTCACACCTTTTGAAATCATTCACGGTAGACCATTTCCACTACCAATTACAAGTGAGCCTACAGATAAGTCAATAAGAGAAACTACACTAGCCGAATGGATGACTAAATTACTTGAAAATAAAGAGATTGTTCTAAACAACCAACTGCCGAGTGACATCTCTCCAGTGTCTTGCAGGTTGAAACCAGGTGATTGGATCCTGATCAAAGTACTCCAAAGGAAAAACTGGAGTTCACCAAGGTGGGAAGGTCCTTATCAAGTGCTACTCACCACACCTACTGCCTGCAAAATAGCAGAAAGACCATCTTGGATCCATCAAAGCCACTGCAAAAAAGTGAGTGACAACCTAAACGTTTAGACACTGACACCCCTAACTCCTGGTGATCTATTGGTGGAGGGAGGGCTGATCGGGTACACCCCGCCTTCTTCTTCTTGCCAGTAGTCTACTCATCAGAGGTCACAGGTGTGTCTGGTCATCATGAAGACACTCGTCCTCCTAGTGGCTAATGTTGCACTCCTGGTGAGTTTATTAACACTCACCCGAAAGAAAGAAGATGAACAACACCACCTGCAGACAAGATGGACACATGACAACTCACATCTTCGTGACATGACACAAGACCACATTCACCCATGGATGAATAACGCATGGTATCGATATATACATGACAGCACACCCAGAAAGGACTGCTATGTTTGCTCCTATATGCCCCCAACGACACAGTACGCCACCTTGTACGCGAATGGAATGGACATAATTCAAGCAAAGTGTGCCGCAAGCTACGCCAGCCTTGGGTATCAATTCCAGGGAATTGTGGTCGACCATGAGGAACCTCTCCAGATAGGACTGCGAAATGACACATGTGACGAATGGTTCTGGGTTGACCTGAAAGTGAAGCACAGAAGTAAGGCTAAATCATTCCCAGTCTTTCTTGAAAACAATGGGAATTTGAGCCACAGCCTATGCTACCGCCAAGAGAACGGATCCACGCCAATGGGAAACACCACCAACTGCAAAGCAGTACAGACACACGCTCCTGGAGGGCCCGTGAAGAGCAACAACATCTCAAATGGCACCTTCTGGGTGCAAGGGATGGCCTGGATCTGTGGCCAACAGGCCTATTTTATCCTTCCTGGGAATTGGACAGGTCAGTGCGCTCCCATTTTCATATCTGACCACACTTTCAAGATAACCATGGACGCCACGTCAACTTCAACGTCAACAACAAGGAAAAGACGAAGCACCCCGGACCTCAAGCAGCATGATTCTGTGTGGGGTTCCGATGTCCCAGAGGAATTCAAACTTTGGACTGACAGACAGAAAGTTACTCACGCACTCTTCCCATGGGTGGGGGTAGGAAAACACGCCTTAAGGATAGAGACCCTGAACTACCGCTTTGGACTTTTTCTGAATGCTTCATGTAAAATCGACGACGAACAGGATCAGGAAATTGACGCTCTGCGCATTGCAGTAATGCAACACAGGGTAGCATTGGACATGATTCTCGCCGAGAAAGGAGAAAGGTGTCCTCTTTAACAACACATGTTGCACATACATTCCAGATAATGTGCACTCACCGAACATGACTGATGCTCTGAAAACACTCAGACAACTTCGGGATGCACAACAACGAGACTATGCCACAAACACGGAAGACTGGCTTACGTGGCTTTTAAGCGGCTCTTGGAAGTCCCTGCTGATTAAAGGACTTGTTTTTGTTGGTGTTATAATACTGTTATTGTGTCTTTTCACTTCATGTGTCATACCATGTTTGAAGAACATGGTATCAAAAATGGTAACTGCTTCAATTCATGCTTGCATCACCCTGTCACAGAATGAAGAAGGTGATAATGAGATAGACACTTGGATATAACATACTCACGAAACCCACTATTTTATGATGTCTTGGCTAATAATGTTTACAAGTGGCCGTAGGCTGATACACTGTTAGTGGTTGCTATGTACATATACATATGTACAACAGGAGGGAATGTTAAGAGATTTTTTAGGATTTTGGGATTTTTATTATGTTATGCTTAAAAGTACGTTTATCTAAATGTGTTTGCTCTTTCAGTATTCAGCTTAAATGGGGAAGTTACACTCTGTGCTCCACAGGAAGTCTGCACGCAGCACGGTTCTATTTTCTCTCTTCCTGTATGTGCTCTCTGAATAAAGGCTGTTTTTCTTTACTGCAGGGCGCAAGTCTCCCTGAGTCTCACCCGTGTACACGTTAAACCTGTCTGAGCGTTTTTATTCTGGCCTGAGTTGCAATACAGGAAATCTCCTGACAATAGCCACATGCTCTTCCCACGTCTGCGTGTATATCACTACATCATCCAAGTACACATTACACTGAGGCACATTTAAGATCAAATGATGATCACACAGATGGCGGCGCGTGAACAACGCGAGGCTCAGTGTCTCTCCAGAATCTGCTATTTAGCGGTTTTTTATCGACTTTTAACCGGATTATTCGTCCAGAATTGCTGTGCGTTGCTGACCTACAGCAGACAAGAGCTTCTGGACATCTGGACTCATAACTCCAACAGTTTTATCGCCGATCTCCGACTCATCCCAGAGATCTCCAGAACACCGGAGGCTGCCCACTCTCCCCGGCCGGGCAGAAGTGCACGCAGACGGCGCCGAGATCGTAAACAAAGGCGAGGTAGACGTGGAGGGCTACGGGCTAAGCTAAAGCTAACACCACACCGGCTGCCTTTACCCAGTATTTTCCTCGCCAATGTCCGTTCTCTGGCAAACAAAATGGATGAGATACGGCTCTCCATCACTAACAACAGATGGATTATGGACTCAAATGTCATGTTTTTCACCGAAACATGGTTGAACAACAGCTGCCCGGACAATGCTATCGAGTTAGCAGGACGCCACACACACCGAGCCGACAGGCTAACAGATGACTCCGGCAAGACCAGAGGTGGAGGTTTGTGCATTTATATTAACAATGCTTGGTGCATGAACTCCACTACTACTGAGAGTCACTGCTCACCTAATGCGGAGTTTTTAATGGTCAAATGCAGACCTTATTATCTCCCCAGAGAACTCACTTCGATCATACTCACTGCCGTGTATATACCCCCTGACGCTAATGCTAGGTTGGCCATGAAAGAACTTTCTGCAGCCATTAACAAACACCAGAATAAACACCCCGAGGCTGCTTTTATTGTTGCTGGCGACTTCAACCACACCAACTTAAAGACAGTCCTCCCAGATTCCACCAACATGTCTCCTGCCACACCAGAGGAGACAAGACTTTAGACCATGTTTATTCCAACCTGGCTGGAGCCTACAAAGCAACACCCTCCCCACATTGGACAATCGGACCATCTCTCCCTGTTCCTCACACCTCGGTATTCACCACTCATCCAACGTGTGAAACCTGCTGTGAGGACAATTAAAGTGTGGCCAGAGGGGACAGACGCAGTGCTCCAGGACAGATTTAAAAACACAGACTGGAATATGTTCACCAACACAGAGCTGGACCAGTACGCCTCATCTGTACTGGATTACATCTCCAAAACCACAGACAGTGTCACCACCCAGAAACGGATCACCATGTACCCCAACCAGAAGCCTTGGATGAACCGGGATGTTCGTCTCCTCCTGAAGGCCCGCAACACTGCCTTTAGGTCAGGAGATGCACACGCCTACAGTACAGCCAGGGCTAATCTAAAGAAGGGCATCAAAAAAGCCAAACACCATTACAAAAAGAAGGTAGAAGAACACTTCTCCAACTCCAACCCCCGACGCATGTGGCAAGGACTCCAGACCATCACAGACTACAGGACCACCAAACCCTCCCCCGCATCCTCTGATGTCTCCTTCCTAAATGAGCTCAACAACTTTTACGCTCGTTTTGAGCGAGGGAACCCCACAACCACAACCAAAGCAGATGTGACGCCAGACCACCAACCTCTGACTCTCTCCCCACCGATGTAGGAGCGGTGCTGAGCAGGATCAATGTCCACAAGGCTGCAGGTCCTGATGGCATCCCGGTCGTGTTCTCAGAGCGTGTTCTGGGGAGCTTGCAGGAGTGCTCACAGACATATTCAACCTGTCCTTGGCCCACGCTGTGGTACCGCCTGCTTCAAATCCACCTCCATCGTCCCGATACCCAAAAACTCCAACCCATCTTGCCTCAATGACTACCGCCCAGTAGCACTCACCCCCATCATCACTAAGTGCTTAGAGCAGCTGGTCCTAGCACACTTCAAATCCTGTCTTCCCCCACCCTGGACCCCCACCAACGCAGATACCACCAGAACAGGAGCACAGAGGATGCAGTCTCCATCGCACTGCACTCTGTCCTCTCACACCTGGACAACAACAACACCTACGCCAGAATGCTGTTTATAGACTTCAGTTCAGCGTTCAATACAATCCACCCTCACAACTCATCAGGAAACTGACAGACCTGGGCATCAGTTCTCTCATCTGCAAATGGTTACTGGACTTCCTGACCAACCGCCCCCAACATGTCCGGCTGGATAACCACTGCTCATCTACCATCACAATGAACACCGGTGTACCACAAGGCTGTGTGATGAGCCCTTTCCTCTACTCCCTCTTCACCCACGACTGCAGACCTGCTGATGGTTCCAACACCATCATTAAGTTTGCAGATGACACCACGGTGATTGGCCTCATCAGTGACAATGATGAGGCCGCCCACAGGGAGGAGGTGGATCGTCTGGCTGAGTGGTGCGACACAAACAACCTGCTGCTTAACACCGAGAAGACCAAGGAGCTCATCGTGGACTACAGGAGGAATGCTGACCCACATCCACCCATCCACATTAAGGGGACGGCTGTGGAGCGTGTGAGCAGCTTCACGTTCCTGGGAGTCCACATCTCCGAGGATCTCACCTGGACGACCAACTGCTCCAAGCTGGTCAAGAAGGCTCACCAGCGCCTCTTCTTCTTGAGGACTCTGAGGAAGAACCACCTGTCCTCAGACATCCTGGTGAACTTCTATCGCTGCACCATCGAGAGCATCCTGACCAACTGTATAACAGTCTGGTACGGGAACTGCTCTGCCTCGGACCGGAAGGCGTTGCAGAGGGTCGTGAAAACTGCCCAGCGCATCGCCGAGCACCACTTCCTGCCATAAAAGACATCTACAGGAAGCGGTGTCTGAAAAGGGCTGGGAAAATCATCAGAGACCCCAGTCACCCATCACATGGACTCTTCACCCTCCTGCCCTCTGGGAGGTGCTACAGGAGCCTCCGGACTAAGACCACCAGGTACCGGAACAGCTTCTTCCCCACAGCTGTCAGACTCCTGAACTCTGCCTCCTGACATCTGACCCACGTTAACACATGGACTGAACATACACACACCCACAATGGACAACCGTACCCTCAAACACACAATAATAACATGGACTGAACCACCACTCACAACCGCTAGCACTTTATACAGCCTCTGTAGAAATTATCCACACCCTCACTTATCTTAACTGCACTACTGTATAGCTCTGTGTAAATAATCATTCTGTACATACAATAATTTTTAACCTTACAACTGTTTACAACTTGCATAGTTCCCATTTCTGTATAACTGTATATCTCATATTTCTGTATAGTTTTTCATATTTATATCCTGTTCATATCCTGTACATAGCTTGTACTCACTACAGCCTGTACATACCTATAGTTATAGAATATTCACAACATACTTCATACCGTGTACATTATAACATACCACAATAGACCCATTTCTGTAATATACTTGCATATCTATACTATTGCTAATATATATTGTAATATATCTATATCACTAAAGGATGGATGCAAACTGCATTTCGTTGCCCTGTACCTGTGCATGTGCAATGACAATAAAGTTGAATTCTATTCTATTCTATTCTATACCCCAAAACCAGCTGCATTAAGCGCTGGAATGTGGCCGGTGCATTTTTCATGCCAAACGCCATCACCGTGTACTGCATGAAATGGTCGGGCATGACGAATGCCTAAATGTCGGAGGCCCTGGGCATCAAAGGCACCTGCAGATACCCTTTAAGAAGGTCCAGTTTGGAAATGTATTTGGCAGGACCTATATTGTCAATGCAATCCTCCATACGAGGAAGTGGAAAAGAATGAGAGACTGTCGCTGCATTTACCTTCCGGTAGTCGGTGCAGAAATGGGGGGTGCCATCAGACTCTGGCATGAGCAAACACGGGGAGCTCCAAGGGCTATGGCTGGGTCGTGCCAAACTGTTCTCTACTAAAAAACTGATTTCCTTATTCATCACCTCGCACTTTCCCATGGGGCAGCAGTACGCATGCTGTTTCATTGGGGTTGCATCACCAACATTAATATCATGTTCACAGACACTAGTACACAAGGGCACATCCCCAAAGAGAGAAGGGTAAGAGTGCAGTAGGCACATCTCCGCACTGTGAAGGGGAAAGATGAGACAAATGGGCCATTGAATCGGTTAAATAAGCCAAATTTGCCAACCGCCCACACTTGTCCCTCAGAAAGTATATGCAGATCGTCGTCAGCTCTGGCCTCACCGCTCAGCACGGCGGCAGGGACAGAACTGGAGTTGCTGTGTCAGCCACAAACTCACGGGTTTTCCTATCATGGTAGGGTTTCAACATGTTAATGTGGCACAGGCCAGTTTTTCTCCTGCGTTCCGGGGTGCTAATGACATAATCTGTCTCGGACACCTTCCTCAATATAACATAGGGTCAAAACAGGCCGAAAGGGCAGAACCAGGCACCGGTAGCAGCACGAGGACTTTGTCTTGAGGCTGAAAATGTCTTTTCACGGCCTTTCTGTCAGACCACTTCTTCATGTTTGCCTGGGATGTACACAGGGCCTCTTTTGCTAGTGAGGTAGCCATCGATCCCTACATGTCTTCACAAAATCTGCCATATCAGTTTTTGCAACAGCCCCACCCAGGAAACCCTCTTTCAACACCTTCAATGGGCCCCGCACATCGCGGCCAAACACAAGGGTAGCTAGGCTAAACCCCAAGGAGTCCTGCTTAGCGTAGCGTATCGCAAACAGCACGAAGGGGACACCCTGATCCCAACTCCTGCCCATGTCATAGCAGTACTTTTTCAGCATTGTCTTAAGCGTTTGGTGCCAATGCTCAAGTGCACCCTGGGATTCTGGGTGGTAAGCACTGGACACAGAATGAGAAATCCCAAGGGAGATTAAAGTCAGTTCAAATGCCCGGGATAAGAAGTTAGTTCACTGGTCTGTTTGTATCGTTTACGGACCAGACCAAAGACCAAAGGTGGTAAAAAATTTGATTAGCGTGTTAGTAATGTTTGCCATGATGATCCTCTGCAGAGGAATCATTTTGGGGAACCGCGTGGATGAGCACATTATAGTCAATAAAAACTGATTACCTGCCTGCGTTCTTGGCAACAGACCAACATAATCCACCAAAATGTGTTCAAATGGCTCACCAATGGCAGGTATTGGACATAGTGGGGTGGGGGGCACTTTTTGGTTTGGTTTGCCCACCAGCTAACACATGTGACAGGTATTACAATACCGCACCACATCCTCCTTCAACTTGCTCATTGTCTCACAGTCCAAACCGTAACAAAACAGCGCAGACAGATTTCAGACTCATTGTGTCCTGGTGAATGCTTTACTTTTGAAACAGTGCAAAAATATTTTACATCAGTTACTCTTGTCGATGCAGCATAAGCTTAAGCTAGTGATTTACTTGGCAGCTAGAAAAAAATCAAGATCAAGGAATCTTGATTTTTTCAAGGAATCAAGAACCGGTTCTTATAGAGAACTGATTTCCATTAGTCCCGTTCTTGGGAATTGTTCGTCTGCCTGCCCATCGAACCCATTTATCTCGTGCTATAATCAGACAAATTCTGTTTGCATGCTGGAGGAGGAAAATTGTGGCGCAGAACACAGTGTAGATATGGACAGTACTTTTATTTTTATTGCACAAAAGTACAACAGCAAAATGGGTAATTGGACACTGCTGCAGGACAGAAGCAGCTGCATTATGCTGCTAACACAGCTTTGGCTCTAGTGTGCTTCTAATGTGCTTTGTGGTCCTGTTTTAATTTAAATGGTTTATTTTCTTTCATCTCCTGTGTGCTTCCTGTCTCCTCTTAATGGTCTTCACTGTGAGTTCATCTATGTCACCTTCCTGTGGGTCTCTGTACAGAAACAGTGCCATCTTTGGCTTTTTCTAGCTTGCATTGTCTGCTATGTTCCCCATCTGCAGCCCCTTTGCATTTTTTAAAAATAGCTCTATGTTGGACTTCTGTGCCGATATTAAAAGCCTACCTTTTGGTAGTTGATCTTTTTGTATTCTGCTTTTGTATGATCTGAATTAAATTCCACACATTGTAACACAGTTAGGACGAAAAGCCTTGTTTTGTTTTACTGTAGTTCTGCATTTCATCCAAAATATTCATGCATAAATCAAAATAGGAGGATCCATAGGAGACTGCATACATTCAAACAATACGAATACTTATCATCACTATCAGTTCATAGCTATAGCTGCTCACAGTAAAGATACAGGACACTAACTATAAAACATCATGCGTCGTTTATTTAGATGCTGGGGCATAAACCACTCCAACTCTGCTGCTGGCCCTTGCAAAGCAATCACAGTAAACACTGAGCTTAAACATTAAAATATAATGAAGTGCAACAACAAGAAAAAACACATTGTATAGAAAATAATCATGTAATTGAGGCACTTTTACAACATTCCTTGGTTTCAGGTACGCATACGGCACAAAATTAACATAGTAGGACTACTAGGAAACCTTAGCTGAAAAGCTAGTGATTTGTTTTCATCACTTTGCATGAAGGAGTGCGCTGCTAACAAGCAGAGATGTAGCCCAACACTGCGGCAGATATTTCCAAATGAAAAATTAAGACAGACTCCTCAGTACATGAACCTCCCAACAAACGCAACACACACATAGTTTGACTGGAAAATCGCCATCTTACAAAGTATAATATTTATTTTTAAACAAAACCCATGCGGGATGCCACTGACGGTGTTTACCTTGCAAAGCAATCACAGTAAACACTGAGCCAAGATGGCACCTGTGCAAACAAGAAACTTGAGCTACGGTGTCCTGTAGAGGACAAATGGTCATAATTGTGCAAATCTACATCTACATACCTTACATCATCTAACTTACTGATCTTTATTGGCAAGAATGCTTAAATAAAAAGAAATCCAAAGAAATGTCCATTAATGTATTTTTTCACTGAACTTTTAAAAAAAGGGTGAGTGGAAACACAACTTGTGATTATATCTTCCAGCCAACACAAGATGATGGCACAGAGGAGCGTTTCATTTTGACTCTAGATAAGCTGAATGAGAAAGGTGATGGATGGCTGGACTCTTGTTCATAAATAGGATGTATCACCACCTAATACAACACAAACAGGTATTTAAAGGGTACTGAAGGACAGCTTTATCATGATAAACTAAAAGGTCATTTAGAGGCATGACAAGAAAGCACGAGCACAGAAAAACAAATGTAATTCAAAGCAGGATAATTACCCTCTCAACACGAGCATCAACTGTCCTTAATTCAACATCACATAACCTACTTTTGCTTAATGTCCTAGCCATGAGATTTATATTTCAATGTCGCAGAATACATTTATATGCAGGATGAAGGGAATATGTAATTCTGTGATGTTTGCAACCATCTTGTAAAGTAACAACAAATACACAGGGACTGGGGGTCTTAATTGGCCAGCTCCAGTGGTTAGAGTCATTATTTTGTCCATCTGCTTTTTACCCAAACTAAACTCCCAACCACGTGAATCATTAATCACTACTTATGTGTCATATTTTCTCCCTAAATGCTTCAGCAAAACATCAAATTTTCAAAAATGTTTAATGGAATTTAGAGTGAATCAGCAGTTGGAGCAAACAGGAGGGGAGGAAGGAAAGAGAAGAAAACAGGATGGCTTAAAACACATCCCTGATGATTTCTTGGGTCTTAGCTTACTGGCATTGACAAACCCCTATTTCTGTGATTAGAGGGCAGACAGCATTAGACTGAGAGGATTGTTGAGACAGATGGCCAGTGAATATGCACGAAAGAAGATGCTTTGTCTCAGTGAGTTAGTCACAGACGTATGAGGAGTGGGCCTGGTTGGGTACCACCACCATGTATTTGAACTAAACCCTGTAATGATGTATTTTCCCGTTTTCTGTAGGCAAGTCAGACAAATAGGGAGACTAAGGGAAACTCACCAGTGAAACGTCATTTCTGATTCTCTCCTGTTTCCTCCAAAAGCATGGTCTGTCTATAAAGATATTCTGCTTTGTACTTTATTTAATTAGTTTGTCAAAGAGAGAAACACACACTGACAGCAAACAGCTAGCTGGCTGTCAGTGCATTCCAAGCCAATGTATATCGCTGTTTTCCCATCGACTGAATTAAATACACTGCCACAGTCATCTGATTCAGGATAGGAAGAAAACAAAAGTCTTTTCTTATATTTTATTAAATTCGTGCATGTATAAACTTGATAAGAAGCTAAAGCATCAGCTTAAACCAAGCAGTACTTTGCTAACACTTCAGCAGTTAGACTCAAGAATTACACTTTTATTGCCTCCTATTAATATTATACAGACCTAAAATACATTTTAAGGAGGAACCCAGTAGCTTTTCAAAGTTAACTTGAACTGCAGTCAAAATAAATATTTTTAATCAAGATTACTGGATTAGAATTTCTTTTCTAAGCTCGTTAATCTTATCCAGCTGCACTTATAAGCCCTTCTTTACTCACAGAGTATATCTGGAGGGCGGTGCTAGGTTTAGTTCAGGAGCTGACTCGATTATGAGCTTCTGCTTTAAGTCAGCCGCTTATGCGTGAATATTGCAACCTCAGCCTTAACGAATAACCCCGTGCCCAGCTGGTATTTTCTTTATAAAGAAAAAACTATCAATCAGAAGTTTTGTAACACTTTTCGTAGCAACATCAATTCTTGGGACACTCATATCAGCATGCTAACATCCTCACAACAACACAAAAGTGACCTTTACCATTCATGTACATAGTGCCAAATCATGGCAGCAGTCACCTCAAGGTACTTTGTAATGAATATTTTAAGGTAAAGATCCTATAATAATACAGAAAAAAACAATTATAAGATGACTCCCTGTCACCAAATCCAAACTGGGAGCTGGTTTGATATTCTAGGAATCACAAGGAAGCATGTATTCTGAGAGTGAAGTGCTCTCTTAGGATGATATGGTACTATAAGGTCTTTAAGATAAGATGGGGCCTAATTATTCAAGATCTTGTATGTGAGGAGAATAATTTTAATCTGATTCTAGATTTAAAAGCAAGCAAATGAAGAGAAGAACTATATGCTTTGCCAAAAAGGAGTCTTAAGTGTAATCTTAAAAGTAGAGAGGGTGTTTGTCTCACAAATCCAGAAAAAGAGAAAGCTGGAGGCTCCAGTCAAGTAAGCCACCAGTCTGAGAGTGAAGCGCTCTATTGGGTGATACGTTGCTATAAGGTCTTTAAAATAAGACAGGGACTTATTATTGAAGACCTGTTTCTAAGATTTTTAGTTCAAAGTACAATTACCTCAGTTTTTTTTTAAATTTAGAAGTAGGAAATCAGATTGGTTTAAAAGTATCAAGTTTAATTAGTCCCAAGTCCAGATAAATGGGGTGGGTTGTACCAGGAAGAGTATCTGGTGTTAAATCTTGGCCAAACTTCACCATCAAGAATGACATTTCCACTCAGGGCCTGGATTAATAGAACATCCAATTTCATTCTTGCTGCCCAACAGGAGGTTGGAGGTAACAGCAGAGACTTTAAATGTAGAAGCGATGCCAGTAAAGGGACAAGGCTAGCTGATACAATGGAGAGAAGGAAAGTAGGTATACTGTGTGTGCAAGCAGAAGGGAAGCAAGGCCAGGGGCATTGGAGATGGATTGAAAATATTCTAGCATGGCGTAGATAGGCAGAGAAATGGAGAAGGAGTATTCTTGAAGGACGACTGTGGGAAGAGTATTGTGCAGGCGAAGAGAGTGTCATACAGAACATGAATTTGAAGCTGGAAATCAAAGGAGTGATATTAAATGTTGTCAGTGCATATGCCCAAAGGTTTGGATGACAGAAGAGACGAAGAAATCCTGGAATAAGTTTCATATATTGGTAGAGAGTGTCACCAGGGAGGGGAGACTGAAGAGACTGGATGTCTTCAGCGGACATGTATGTAAATGGAACAGTGGTGATGAGGATGTTTGGTGTCAGGGAGAGAAGTGCTGGAGGACAGATGATAGCAGATTTTGTGAAAATCATTTAAAGGGCTGTGAACACATACTTTAAGGAACACAGGGTGATTTATAAGAATAGAGGAAGGTGCACACAGGTGGACTGCATCTTATGCAGAAGGTGCAATCTGAAAGAGATTGACTACAGGGTGTCAGGGGAGAGAGTAGCTAGGTAGCATCTATTCAATTCAATACAATTCAATTCAGCGCCAAATCACAACAACAGTCGCCTCAAGGCACTTTATATTGTAAGGTAGACCCCACAATAATACATACAGAGAAAAACCCAACAATCAAATGACCCCCTATGAGCAAGCACTTTGGCGACAGTGGGAAGGAAAAACTCCCGGCAGAACCAGGCTCAGAGAGGGGCGGGGCCATCTGCTGTGACCGGCTGGGGTGAGAGAAGGAAGACAGGATAAAGACATGCTGTGGAAGAGAGACAGAGATTAATAATAACTATAATAATAACTATACTAATACTATAATGCAAATTAGCAAAAAAACAGCATGTGCATGGAAATAAATTATTTCCAATGGTGCAATTTGAGTTCCAAGCATCCCAGAAACTACACAGAAAGGCATAAAGTCAAACATGTTTTTTAAAAACAGCTGATCAGATCGGTAAAGCGTGTGATGATAACAATGATGAGAAAACTGATGGCAAGGATGGTGACGCTTTGGTGCCAAAACATGCCTCAGCATATTCATCCAGTAGAATTTTTACCATTTTATCTTTCTGTAGCAACCGTTAGTCAGTTAATGTTGGCGAGCTAACTTTAACAAATGCTAGATAATATAAACACATTTAAAAAGAAAAACAAATTTATTTAGAAACCCCCGGGTTGAGCCCTCGGTTGTGGTCATAACCTGGTTAGTGGCTCTGGTCGCTCTTAGAGGGTGTTCTCCTCGTGGCTGCGTGCAGCGGGGCTGGAGGATGGTCTGTACTGGCGGACGTAGGTTACTGGCCTGGTAGCCTGGCTGCCCCTGAGTGGATCCGGGGCAGGCGTGGGGGCTTGGGGTTTGGGGGTGCTTCGTCTCCGTGATGGGGCTCTGGCTGGGCCTTGGGGACTTCGGTCCTTGTCGGTGTGTCGCCGAGGTTGTGGGCGGGTGGGTGCACGGGGGCTCAGCCCTGGCGCAGGGGGCCTCTGGTGCATCGGCCTAACTGGGGGGCTCTTCAACTGACAGGGAGGTTGTTCCATCCTTGCAGAAGTCCACTCTGCAGGTGGGGGAGAGACATAGGAGAGGTGGAGAATAAACTTAACCTGGGTGTCTGTTGTCTTGTGTAGTCTGGAGATGATTGAATGTTGGGGTGGGTACAGTTTCCTCTGCGGTGGGGTAGGGTGGGCTTCCCCAGGTCCTGTGGGGCTTGGCGGTGCTGCTGCCGTAGGCCCCGGTCTGGATGGGCCTGGGCTCCCTTGCCTTGGTGGGTACCAGAGGACGGGGGTGCCTACTGGGGTCAGCGGGGGAGCTGGCCCTAAGGAAGGGCATCTTGCCCCTCCCTTCTTTTCCTCCCCATCCCCGGCTGCCTCCCTCTTCCCGCTCCACCACACCCACCCACACAGGTAGGGCCTTGGGGTGCGGGTGTGTCACCAGGGTGCAAGGGAGGCATTCCCCCCCCCTCTGTCCCCTTCTGGCCACCTGTGCCTCAATTTTATTCCACAACTTAGACATCCACATTATTCACACTCTCATAACACACACATACATATAGGGCCTTGAGGGTGACCACGTTAACGGCGTCCAGTGGACGGTCTGTGTTTTCAACCCTACCTCTGGCGCCGGTGCCCACCTGTCAATTTTAAATCCATTGAGGGTTCTTGGGAGGGGCCGTGCTAACACCTGCTGCTCTCTGGCAGCAGCACCATGCCCTCCCTTGTTTTAAATGCACTTTAGAACAACACGCAGCAACACTACACATGAGCGGGAGGAGGGAGGTATGGGGTCTTCACACACCCCGTTCTCTACTAGCCATCGGGCGGGGACTGGGAGGAGGTGTTGGCTGTCCGATTGGCCTCCCTTCTGCTGCGGAGCCTGGGGCGGTCTGCTTGCCTCCACCCCGGGGGAAAGGGTCACATCTCTTGGGTCTGGGTGCCGTTTCCCCCTCTGGGGGCGAGGGTACCTGGACCCGGGGTATAGAGTATGTTTGGGGAGTATGATTGTGTGTACATGTCCATGTATGTCTATCCCTACGTTGGGTGAGTGCTGAGTGTTTGTATATGTGTGCATGAGGGTGGGAAAGCATGTTTATGTCTGTGTGTGCCTGTTTGTCTGTGTCTATATGTCAGGTCGGGTCTTAGACTCCACCTCCTGGGAACTCCCAGGCCCTCCAAAGTGTGGAGGCTATCTCCCCTCACCACACTCCCTGCCAGTAACTGATGCCCTCAGGGGTTGGTGCATTGGTGGTTCTTGGTGTCCGGGCTGGGCGCTCAGGTATGCACCAGCTCACTCCCGGTGGCTACTTGGCGGGGCCTGGTGCCTGTCGCTCGGTCAGGCCTCTTCCGGGGCAAAGGGGCCCTCGGGCCTCCGGCCTCGGGCCTGCAACTCGGTTCACTCTGGCACAGCTGGCTGCCGGCAGAGCCGGCGGGCACGCCGGTGCAGCCCCCTCTGGCTTCTGCTCCGTGGCTACTGGGTGACCTTGTCTGGGGATCTCCTCAGCCCTTCCCAGGAGGGTGGCACGGATGCCCCTCCGGTGGTACTCCTTGGGCTCTCGCACTCTGGGGCCTCTGGATGTCTGGAGCCTGGATCTCCTCCATGCCTGCTTCATGCCCTGGGGGACAGGGCTATGGCCCTCCACACCCTCTAGCAGACCGTTACATGGGGAAACCTTTTGTATACAAGCGCGCTGATCCACACGGGTGTTCACTGTTCGTAGACATAAACTACACCTTTCTTAGCTGCTACTTCAAACCAGATTGTGCGCTGTCTGTCCTGCGTGCTGCACAACAACATTCAATATTTAGTATTTACTGCTGTTCACACTTAGCTATATTAACGTGATGGTGTTGTGTTTAGTATGTTGCTTTGTTTTTTTGTTTGTTTTCTCTTCTTTTTCTCTCAACAGGTGATCCAGGAGATTTTTTTTTTCTCTTTGTCTTTGTAAGTGCCCTTTCTCACTGTCCCTTTTCCCTTCTGTTTTCTTTTCCTTCCTCTCTTTCTTTCTCCCTTTCCTATCCCCCAGTCATGTCTGTCCCATCTGTAACAACTGAAAATAAAATAAATAATAACAACAAAGTTTTATCAAATGGACCGGCAATGCCATGATGATCCATTTGGCAAAATAAATCCATTTGGTATCCTTGTTGGTCTTCAGACAACAATTCTGACGGCTAAAGAACCAAATGGGACAGACAAAAGAAAAAAAAAAAAAGAAAAAAAAAAGAAAAGAAATGTAGCACTAGAGCCACGAGGACGGCCATTCTGGCACAGCTCACTATGCAGCTTTACCTTCTCAGTTCTCCTGCTCAGGCCTGAAACACGTTTGGGGAGATTGTTGTGCTCTGAACTTGATTATTTTTTTTGCTTGGATTAGTTATTAGCCACACTCAGGGACTCTCTTCTCAGTTAAGCTATGGGTCAGAAAAGCTATACCTGCCCATTTCTCTCTGTCTTCAGTTACATACTCCCCACTCTGACCTGCCCTGCTCCAGCTCAAAATCCCATTCTCAGCTCAGCAGTAATTGTTCATCTACAGTGGCTTGCAAAAGTATTCGGCCCCCTTGAACTTTTCCACATTTTGTCACATTACAGCCACAAACATGAATCAATTTTATTGGAATTCCACGTGAAAGACCAATACAAAGTGGTGTACACGTGAGAAGTGGAACGAAAATCATACATGATTCCAAACATTTTTTACAAATAAATAACTGAAAAGTGGGGTGTGCGTAATTATTCAGCCCCCTGAGTCAATACTTTGTAGAACCACCTTTTACTGCAATTCCAGCTGCCAGTCTTTTAGGGTATGTCTCTACCAGCTTTGCACATCTACAGACTGAAATCCTTGCCCATTCTTCTTTGCAAAACAGCTCCAGCTCAGTCAGATTAGATGGACAGTGTTTGTGAACAGCAGTTTTCAGATCTTGCCACAGATTCTCGATTGGATTTAGATCTGGACTTTGACTGGGCCATTCTAACACATGGATATGTTTTGTTTTAAACCATTCCATTGTTGCCCTGGCTTTATGTTTAGGGTGGTTGTCCTGCTGGAAGGTGAACCTCCGCCCCAGTCTCAAGTCTTTTGCAGACTCCAAGAGGTTTTCTTCCAAGATTGCCCTGTATTTGGCTCCATCCATCTTCCCATCAACTCTGACCAGCTTCCCTGTCCCTGCTGAAGAGAAGCACCCCAGAGCATGATGCTGCCACCACCATATTTGACAGTGGGGATGGTGTGTTCAGAGTGATGTGCAGTGTTAGTTTTCCGCCACACATAGCGTTTTGCATTTTGGCCAAAAGTTCCATTTTGGTCTCATCTGACCAGAGCACCTTCTTCCACATGTTTGCTGTGTCCCCACATGGCTTGTGGCAAACTGCAAACGGGACTTCTTATGGTTTTCTGTTAACAATGGCTTTCTTCTTGCCACTCTTCCATAAAGGCCAACTTTGTGCAGTGCACGACTAATAGTTGTCCTATGGACAGATTCCCCACCTGAGCTGTAGATCTCTGCAGCTCGTCCAGAGTCACCATGGGCCTCTTGGCTGCATTTCTGATCAGGGCTCTCCGTGTTCGGCCTGTGAGTTTAGGTGGACGGCCTTGTCTTGGTAGGTTTACAGTTGTGCCATACTCCTTCCATTTCTGAATGATTGCTTGAACAGTGCTCCGTGGGATGTTCAAGGCTTGGGAAATCTTTTTGTAGCCTAAGCCTGCTTTAAATTTCTCAATAACTTTATCCCTGACCTGTCTGCTGTGTTCTTTGGACTTCATGGTGTTGTTGCTCCCAATATTCTCTTAGACAACCTCTGAGGCCGTCACAGAGCAGCTGTATTTGTACTGACATTAGATTACACACAGGTGCACTCTATTTAGTCATTAGCACTCATCAGGCAATGTCTATGGGCAACTGACTGCACTCAGACCAAAGGGGGCTGAATAATTACGCACACCCCACTTTGCAGTTATTTATTTGTAAAAAATGTTTGGAATCATGTATGATTTTCGTTCCACTTCTCACGTGTACACCACTTTGTATTGGTCTTTCACATGGAATTCCAATGAAATTGATTCATGTTTGTGGCTGTAATGTGAGAAAATGTGGAAAAGTTCAAGGGGGCCGAATACTTTTGCAAGCCACTGTAGCTAGCATTGGCTCGTGATATAGCTTTCATGCCAAAATATGTGCGCAAATGACCCATTTTACTGTAGCACGGGGGCTACATTAATTTCTATGGGTTCAAAATTATGTCCCCAGCAAGTCGAGGTGTAAGTAGTTTGATAACGTACCTTATTATTCTTAACAATGAGGTAACCCAGTTCCAATATGGGTTGCCCACAGGACTGTCCACTTTCAGCAGTGACTCCAGATATTTTCAAAAACCTCTTTTGTGTTATTGAAATTTTTATTGAAGTAAGCACTTCAAATCTATATTCTAAAAAACAGTGTTTGTAGCTACAGCTGACTGGTACGTAAACTGATGATACAGAGAAGTGGATCGCTGGATTTTTTTTCCATTTTCATCCTCTCTTGCCCTCACCTGGGAATGGCCCTTTCCAGTACTTCACTATCACTTCAAATTGAGTGTCACTCAGTATGTAAGTGGAGTCATACAAGCTCTAACAGGATAGAGGAGGGAGTAGTGAATACTTAGGCTTGCTTTTTTTTTTTTTAATGACATCTGTAATTCCTCACATGAATGAAGTCTGTTTCCATATTGCTCTCGGGTCAAGGTGGTATAACCTGAAAACACATGCAGACATTTACAATAAGGACATTGGAAAACAAGCTATATCTAATAAAAGTGAATGTTTGGGTTCCAGCAGGAAATGCTGGGCCTATGTTGAATGTAACAGTTGGACTGTTTTGGACCACATGAAGAGAAATGCTGAGTTAAAATGACCTTTGTTCCTTTAGAGATGTGACTTTTATTTATTTGCTTCAGATCATCTTCCACCACCTTTAGTGAATTTAGTAGGATGTAGTGCTTAAGCTCAGTTCTTGGATTATTTCCCAGCATGCCAGAAACTCAACAACCCAGTATCACAGCAAAACATGTAATAGACATGCCGGTCCACCATGTCCATTTCATGCTTTGCCTCTCCAAAGCATGAAATGGACACGCATGCAGAAATCACATTACTGCATGCAGAAGTTACATTACCAGCAGGGATGAAAATATATGTAAAGCCACAAAGCCAGTAGTGAGCAAAAGACCATCGCCAGAAACAATTAAGCTAGGTTGCTAATATGTATTTACGTGAAGATGTGTTAAAAATGTCTCTTTAAACACTTTACCGTGATTATTTTTATGTTGGCTTGAAATCAGATATCTTCCTGTGCTCTTACTGCAGTTTCTGAGACTCCTTTTAATATGCAGGGTTGCAGGTTTCAACATTACAGTGTTACTCCAATGAGTGGTATAAAAGTGGTATAAATATTGATATACATATTGTATCTATAGGCTAAAGGAACATTGTTGTGGTTGAATGGTTAAGGTGATGGAGTTCCCTCACAGGTTCCAACAGTGACACCTTTTTGCACTGAGATCACGTGGAAGGATGTCAGGGTAGAGAGTCTGGCCTTCTCACAATAAGATACATAACACAGAGGAGTGGAACAAAAAAAGAAACAAAACAGCTGTTAGCACAAAACTTAAGAGACTCTTCCAGAGGTTTGTCCACTTCATTTTCAGCAGCACACTTGTCCATCTTTGAAGAACACCCCCCTATAAAACAGCATAAGCAATGCATAGTCCTTCATATTGTTGAACAAAGCAACTTCTTCATAAGTGAAGTGAAAAAAACTTAGAACCAACTTCTTCTTGATTTAGTTTGAAAGTTATCTTCCTCTGACAGACAGCGGTGCCTATTTTAATGATGGCAAGGCACACATTTGAGTTTAAGATAAGATAAGAAGAACTTTATTTATCCCGAGGAAAATTCGTTTGTCATACACATGCTCAATGCAGCATGTATATGACACATGCTGTTTAGGAAGTTTAGGAAGTCCATCCTATGATTGCCATCCAAAGGCAGAATAACAGGTATTCACACCTCGACTCATAGGACCTCAAGGACTTGTGTGACAATGACGACTCTCAAGCTGCTAACAGTCAGACAACAGGTTCAATGCCTGGGTCGATACACCAGCTGGTTATTAAAGAAAGGATTACCACCTAATCACAAGACGATTTATGTGACCTCAGTATCTCGTGAGAATGAATCAGCTCATGAGGTGTTACCATTACCAACTCCACAAAAGGAAAAAAACCTCAGAATCCTCAGCGTTAACCCGGTTAACACTAAAGAAGAGAGATGAAACATAAAGTTGCATTTGAGCTCAAAATTGAACGCCATTACACACAGAGCGCATTGCAATGTAGGTACAAGGAATTAGGGTTGAGCGATAGGACAAATATATCGACTATCGACGATGGGCTGAGCATTTTTACAAGGACGATTTATTTATTTATTTGCCCATGAGTAAGTTTGCTAATAATGATGGAGCTAATAGAAGCAGTCAACAGAAAAAAATAATAGCGCTGTTTTAATAGCACCTTCTTTCATCTGTGAGCAAATGCACCCTCCTCAGAGTGCGCCCAAATGCTTGTTGATGGAGCTGCAGAAGTTGGTGATAGCCTAGCATACTCAGCCGGATGGTGGACACGCACATGCTCATGCAAGTTAGCCGTGTTTGAGTACTTTGCTCGCACTATACATCTGCACAAGCGGCACACCGCTTTGGTTACATCCTTAGGTTTGCCTCTTTCATCTGGTTTAAAGACAAAGAAATCACAAATTGGCGACTTTATATTCTTTTTGTGCTGCCCGCGTTTAAGCCGCGTTAACACTGGCAGCGTTTTTTGGGGGGGAAACTAGTTCGTCCATGTTTGGACTTCTCCTGTGTTGTACACGCGCAAATCAGTCCGTGCATGATTACATAGCCCGGCCCATCAAAAAGTACGCGCATGGGCGAATATGTCGCCCATTGGCGATTGTTGGACTGACGATTGCCGGTTGGAAAATTTTTACATAGCGCCCAACCCTACAAGGAATTATGAGTTCTTTGGATCTTAACCTGTCATGTGACATATAAACACACTGAACATTTTGTGTGTGTTTTCACTAAATGCACTGTGGACAAAATGAAGTCCACATCGGGCAGTGAGGCTGATCCTGATGTTTCTAAACAGGAAGAAACCTGAAATTCTGGTTTCATCCATTCTCGTGAGAAGGCAGCAGCAGGGAGAGTTTCATGCTGTGATCCAAGAGTTTAAGCTGCATCACCGCTGCTTTTGTACATATTTCAGGATGTCGGTGGGGCAGGTTGAGCTCCTGTTGGCAGAGTTGGGGAGGAGGCAGAAAATAATTTCAGAGAGCCGACTGACCCAGAGCAGCATCTAGCTGTGTCTGAGGTAAAATTGTATACTCAGTACCATTGCAACACCTCAAATCAAAATCAGTTGTGTAATTGGTCAGCTCTGTTTTTTCATCTAGCACAATTACGCAGTCAATATGAACGACTGCATTAAGAATAGGTGAGACCGAAAAATATTTTTAACGCACAAAATACACAGATTTTACTCGTCTGGTGTGTAAAAGCCTTCAGACTTTTCTGTTGATCTGCTTTTTTGAACAAGTTTAAACCAGATGAATATAATCCTAACGCTAACCTGGCTAAGATCCTAAAAAGATTCAGTTAAAAGGATCACGAGTCCCTTAAAGAGCCATTATCTACTCCCAACACATACACTCCCACAGCAGTTTTCACTTATTTCAGTGTGACGATATGCTGTAAAGGCCGTCCTTGCAAACTTTCACATTATACTTTGCATTATGTTTGGAAACCACCTAAGGTAATAATGCCACTCTTAACTTCCAATGACAGCAGACTCTAATCATTCAGATATTTAATATTTAATAACTTGCATGTCAAAAATGGCTTAACAAGTGACGCTGAAGCTCCCCCTGGCTGTACAGTATAGGATATCCAGTATGTCATGATTTATTCAAGCTAGCCACCAGCAAGCAGGATAATGAACCAGTCATGAAGGCACAAGTGCACTGCACACTCCCACTATGTGTTTTCTGATGGGCTTGCTTTGATCTCATTTTATACTGCCACATTCTCACATCACAAGTTAAAAGTTTACTGAGCATTTTAGAGTAGAGAAAGGAGTTCTTCCATATGATGAAAGTCCATCAGTCATTTTCATTGAGCCTCCAGCCACAGTGACAGCACTTCGTTTCCCTGTTTTATCTTGCATTTAATAACTTCCCAGCTTCAGCATGTGGTGTAGAGACACAGATACTATGAGAGGTAGAGGGATGAAGAGGACTCTAGAGGAATGCTCAGCAGCTCTGTTCTCCTGTGTGGCGCAGGGCAGGAGGGAAGGACTCAAATGTATGTTTTTTGCTTTGAAAATTATAATTATAATAAAAAAAAATACCTATTGATCTTCACTGCTAGAATTTCAGAAAGGATTTCAGAGGGGATGGGCGAGACACAGGCACTGACTTCAGAGAATAATACTCCAGCTACTGAAGCTTGAAGGTCCTTTTTTTGCTCTGGTCATGTGATTGAAGTCTGATCCTCTCTAGGCTAAGACTAACAATAACATTTTATCAAGTGTCCAGTTCCTCGGTTTGTTTCCGGCTGACAACGGTGGGTGTAGAGGTCGTTCATCAATTTTCTTAAGCATCTGATGGATAGCGGCCATCCCAGCTTTTATAGTGTGAGGTGTATGTGAGTATTTTGTTGTGCCTGGTTTTGTCCTGAATGCAAAAAAAATGTCTATAATCGACAGTAAGTAAGTAATTTTTTTATATATATAATGCTTTGTTTAAGTGTTTTTACAGGAAAAACAATAAAAACCTCCCAACTTTAAAGAGCATATAATGGACACACATGAACCAATAAAAGGCCCAAAACACTGTAGGTGGAACATATCAATCAGTTTGAATTAGTTTTTTGCCCAGCCTTCTCATACAGCAGCCAAAGTCTTCAGAAATCAATAATAAGCCAATAAGAAAGAACAAGTGTCGACTTCAATGAGGTCACACAAAACGACATTTTAAAATATAAATTTAAATATAGGCAGAAAGATTAAAACACTGTGGGAAGACGAGTACTACTACAAATAACAGGAAACACCACAAAAAATGCACAAAAAAACCCTCAGTAGAATAATTACTCGATGGTGTTTCACTGCTAGAAATTAAAAAACATATACTGTGAGTTCTTTTGTAAAGAACTACAGTAGAATCTAATTTAAGGTTAATTAAAATATCAGTTTCTTGGAAAAACACTGTCTGGTTTGGTATGTCTTTTACTAGGCTTTTAATTTTTTATGAATTATCAATAAATCTTTTATATTCAGTATTTTCATTTTAATAATATTGTGAATAGAAAGGATGAAACAAATATAGACAGAAATAGTCAAATTTAACAAAATACTTATGAGGTCAAACTAAAAGGTTTAAAGAACAAAGCTTATCAAATATTTAAGTCTTTCAATCAGGTCTATCTAAGGAATTTCTTGGATAGCTGCTATTTTTCCAAGGTTGCTTCTTGGAAAGTCCCATTCTGCCCACTTGCATAGAGCACTATACATAGTCCAATTTCCAAGCCCAAAGGTAATTCATTAGGTGTGGACTAATACTTGGTCATTCGTGGAGTCTGAACATGTGAAGATTGCTTTCAAGTCTTTTTGAACCGGTTTCAGTTTTGGGTTCATATGTAAATATTAAAGATTGTATTTCT
Source organism: Oreochromis aureus (assembly GCF_013358895.1). Lineage (NCBI taxonomy): Eukaryota > Metazoa > Chordata > Actinopteri > Cichliformes > Cichlidae > Oreochromis > Oreochromis aureus. Next base: position 4,293,290 of record NC_052950.1, read on the forward strand.
GTCTGGGGTTGGGACTTGTGTCATTGTTAACTGGTAATTATGTGACAGTGCAAAAATAATATATTCATTATAGTCAAACAAATTACTTTCTCCAGCAAGTAATGCAGCATATTGCATTTAACCGTAATATCTCATGTGTAATGCACTGGTTTTTATGAGTGACCCCAACACTGGTGGTCACTTGCTAATTGCTTATTTTAAAATGAAATAAATAAAGTTTAACCTTTTCATGCATTTCCCACCAGTCATTTTCATTGTGGATTTTTTGGAATATAATAACTACGGTCTTGTCACTTGACAATTTAGTCTCCATGTTTCTGCTTATTGTTATATATGTCTGCTAACCTGTTGCCTGATGTTTCTCCAGTCATTTGTCTTTTGCTCTCTCGCCCATTCAGAGGAATGCAGTAATAACATTTGCAGAAAACTCTTCTGTAATTAAAGTCATTAAATTTCTTTGTGGATATTTTTGTGGGGAAATGTAATTTTGGAATATTTTACAGTATTACAGACCCTGTATAATCCCTTGGTAACTGTTTTTATTTCCATTGATAAAATTGGAGTTCTTTGTGTTAACAGCATTGATACTCATGTCTTCTGCCTAAGGTCACACACTCACACACACACATATGTTACATTCCCTCAGCAGTTTTCACTTACTTCTCAGCATGACAGTACATTGTGCAGGCCATGCTTACAAACCTTTACATCACCCTTCCTAGTTTACATGAAGTGGGTTTCCATGGTGTGATGTATGTGCATTGAAAATACAGATTTCTTGCATTTGGTTTTGTTTACATGCTGAAATAAAAAAATGACGTTAAAGAATCACCATTTTACACACTGTAGGAGATTAAGCACACAATGCAGAGGCACAAACCCAAAGGGACATAACATGTGCACAACAAGATTTTAACCAAAGTTGAGTTAAAGTACTGATTTGTAGGTCATTCGCAGAACTTTTAAATTCTTCCTCTTACAATGAGATTAAGTATCTGATAATTATAAAGAACATGGGAGAAACTATGCTGTTTGCAGATTTCCCTGCACCTGTTCAGTTCTCTCAGAGGCATGTAACTCGTGGATTTCACTTGATCTCTGGTTAGAAAATCTTCCAATCACTGGCCCTCAGTAGTTATGGACCTAGTCTCCTCCAGGTTGTTAAAAGATTGTTCAAGCACTTTGTGTATTGTTCCTAGTACTGTAACAATTCCTGTTTCTCAGATCCTCGTTTCCTACCAGCCATTCCTGCAGAAACTCATCAGCCTCCTCACACTCCATCAGTCCACCAGACCACCTCAGGATCTGACTCCTCTGCCTCGAACTTTTCTCATTAAGTTAAAGATAAACTAAGATTGATTTACCAAGCTTAATTAATTTACCTTTAACACATATGGTACAGAAAGACACAGTCAGCCAGGTGGGAATCAACCTGCCATGCCAAATTTGTGCCCATGTGGTATGTTCCTTAGCCCGTCAGTTCGTAGCACTGTAAATGCTTCTGCTGGCTGCAAGTTGTGTTTAACTTTTAATTATAATTAGGTTAATTTACATGTTATATATTTATATTATCCTGTTTTTGCAGCCCTACTTCGATATTTAGTTTGTGGGTGGTGACACAGTCTTGCTGCACTGGAAACAGACATGACTCTGAGACACCGAAATATATTATAAATGACTTGTAATTAAAAAGTAATTTCAAATTCAAATTTTACTGTCATATTTAATTCATATTCACCATAAATTTTTGAAAAACAGAGTTGGGCCGCTTGTTGGTTCTGTTTCTCAGGGTTTCGGGCGATGCATCGCCCGGTCCTTCAATTAAACCAAACAGATCATCAAAATAATAAAGTCAAACATCAAAATAATTTGTGTTGGTAATTGCACACAAATAACAATCAGCTAATCAGGTAATTTAGAAAATGCGTCCGCATGACATTTCAGAACATTTTATACCCTTGACAATAAAAAAAACTTCATTTAAGAAAATCAAACGAGGCTTGTAGTTTTATATTCATAGAACCTGACCTTTGGCCTCGATTTACTTCTCCCTAAACCCAGGTTAAGGTGAATACCTAATAACCTAATAACTTACCATTGGAAATCTGCAAAGGTAACAAATTTCAAAGATAGAAATAAAAACTTGTAACAATATAAAACAACAAGAGACCCCAGAATTGGTCCATGGTACACAAAATATAAACTAGGGTTACACAACTAATCACATTTTATTCCTCATCTCAACTTTAGCATCTCACACTTGAATGAACATGATCGAGAACTGCTTTAAATGCCAGTAGATAACAAAGAAACCACAAATCAAGACTATTCTTGATGAAATTATCTGTGTTTTTTCTAAACAAGTATGGACAGAGATCTCTGATGTTGTTCCTGGGATCTGCTGGAGCCACTCGCCTAGCCTAGCCAGAACAGTAGGGACGACCATCTTCTTGGTAAAACCTGCACTTGATGGTGACTTGTGGAACTGGCTTGAAGTTGGCCTCTAGTGTTATACGCCACATCACCATGGAGTTCCTAATGAAGGCTCTTAGGGTCCTGCTGATCTTTTATAGTTTTGGCCTACCATAGCAATTGTGTTGTTCCTCATCTTGATAGAGTTTTATTTTAATAGAACTACATTATATTTTCAAATGCATTCCAGTGTCCTTATAATCAAAAGATAAAGATTTAGACTTTGAACATCTCTCATAATCTATAAATTTGTCAGGTTTGGGATTGACTGATTGACTTTTAAAAAAAAAAATTGTTTTCACAGAATTCATGTTGGAGTTGCCACATGTTTGCTTTATGGCATGGTTGGCCTTAGTTGAAGAGGTTTCAATTGTATCCTTCTATTTCTTGTCTTTTAAGACTAAGATGCTGCTTCAGTACCATGGTTGTTGTTGAGTACAGGATGTATTTATAAGATATAAATTGCACTGGTACGTTGTGTTGAGTGGACCTCAGGGCAGAATTAACAGGTTGCTGTCAAAAACATATGGTGGTACTTATAGACTTCAGATGTCTGGGAATTAATGACTCATCAGTGGAAACCCTTGGAGAGGAGGTTTTTTATAGAGTTGGATATGACGTTGTCAGTGTCTGTGTGTGTGTGTTTGTGTGTGTGTGAGAGCAAAACAGCATCACTCATTAGTTCTTGTGCGCACTGGGTTGATGGTAACATGCATGCCTCACCTCAAGAGAACATCATCTAGTTCTATCATAGTGTGCCCTTAAAACATAAACCTCTGCTGCCTGATCTGACTCCTGCTTGTGCTTTGAAGAGGCTGGCGCTACTGAACGGAGACCAGATGAAACATTGATACTGAGATGAAACACCAGCTCCTGTGTATGGAGGACCAGGAGAGTCGCACACATTGAAATAAAGCATTTCATAATTCACTGATGAATGCATTAAAAAGATACAATAATAAATTCATTTACAAATTAGTTTTTATTTTACTCTTACTTGATATATTAATAAAGTAATTCATTATTTGATAATTCTATGGACAATAAAAAAGGAATTAGAGATAAACATTTCTAAATTCATTAGTAAATACCTGAAATTGAAAAGGTACTTACAGAAAAAAATCATTATCAATAAAAATCTATTTGAAAAAAACCCATCTTTGAATGGCTAAAACGAGCATCACTGCATGTAGTCCCACTCTTTTAAGCTCATTTTAGCTTGTAAAAATATCACATCCCAGCAGTACTAGCTAGCTCCAGTCTTTACTAAGCTTTATTTGCTCTTCACAAGTAAAGCTTGCAGCAGCTAAAGGATTGTATTTATACACAGCCTTAGAGCAATGACTGCCAGCTAAAGCCTTAAAATAATTATTAAAATGATGTCTAAACACAGTCTCACCAGACCATGTTACCACATAATTCCTGATACTTAAGCGCTAAACAAATTTTACAAAGTGACGATGACAGCTGTCATACCTTTCGACACGGTACTGACCCCTGCCAAGGCAAAGACTAGAGATAATACTATTGATCTAAGTTCACCCACATAGCAAGCAGGTCTGGCCCAGATCTGGTATCAAGCCGGCACTGCTGGATGACTTCTGGCATGGTAAGACATATGTCATCCAGATGGGCCAGGCCTGGCATAGATGGCACTGTCTATGTGATGGCATGCCATATCTGGCCCGATTGTGGTTTGGTTTTTGTGGCCCAGGCTCATAGAAAACAGGTCTGGCCCAGATTCGGCATCAAGCTGGCACTTCTGACTGACTGGTGTCATGTCAGGGTGTATGTCAACCAGATGTGGGCCAGGTCTGGCAATGATGGCACTATTTATGTTCCTATTTTCCTATTTTAGTTCGAAGACCCAAATGCCATTTTGCAATACTATACTGCTATGGTAGCCAACGTTTCAAATGCAGGTTTGACAGGTTTGTGAGTGTACACTTTATCCAAAACCTAGTGAGGGTTTACTCATGTTAACCACTGGGTAGCTGTAGCTCAGGAGGTAGAGCAGGTCATCTACTGATTAGAAGGTTAGTGGTTCGTTCCTTGGCTCCTCCAGTCTGCATGCCAAGAGTGAGAATGTGTGTAGCTGTAGTTAAGAAGCACTCAGTTTAGAGAAAGTGGGTGAATGTGGCATGTTGTATAGAGCACTTTGAGTAATCCAGGAGAGTAGAAAAGCGCTATATGAGAATCAGTGTCTGAACAAAGTTTTGTCATGTTACTTTTGCACTGTTATGTTCCGGCACATGTTGTTATTACATGGCTTGATTAAGGTACACAATAGGCTGACATCTGGGGCCAGAGCTGAAACTGTTCTGGGCCAGCATGGGGCCAGCAGCGTGTCTACAACTGGCCTTGTGCTGGCCCATGTGTGGGCCACATCTGGCAAACCAGATCTGGGCCACCAAAGGGCCGTCATTCTTTGGGGTATGTGGACCATGTGTAAGCACATTGTGTGGGCCAGATCCGGGCCATACCAATTTTGCTATGTGGGCATTTGTATTAAATACATGAGTTCACACATTTAAGGCCTCTTCAAAATATGAGTGTTGATTTAAAACAATGAATAGCAAATAAGCAGCACTGCACTTGACATCAGTGGTTTGTAACATGAGTAACTGTAGAGTTCACAAGGGTCTAGTTAAAAATCACAAAAGTTTAATACTACATATGATTTAATTACATTTTATATAATGCACTAAAATAAAAAAAATAAAAAAAACTCCAGTTATGGTTACTTAGGAGTTTGTTAATATATTTTTTTAATGGTGAAAAAAAAGAGGATTCCTGTTTTTTGAATTCGTGAGCACTGCAGAGGGCTGTCCTTGAATATTTCATTGGATGTCTTCTATGCTACTTTACATCACTTGGAACCTCCTTTAAAATCCTGACAAAGAGACAGACCTCAGTCCTTTATGTCCTTCTGTTCAAGAATTCCAGAAAGACAGAGAAACATTGACTCATCAAGTTCAGTCTGTTCCTTTCTACAGCTGTGGTTGACCAAAGCACAACTGTTTGTTTGACAGTCTGCTGTTCGAAATTCAAAACATCTAAACAGCAAAACCTGAAACAGCAGGTTTTGGCAGGAATTGGAAAATGCAGTTTTAATTAAATGTCCATGATCTGCTTTGTCATCTTTTTTGATCGTTTTAATCAGTGGTCCGTCACTATGAATTATGATACACCTTTTCTCCTCTCTTTTTATAACTGATGGTCCCAGTGTATCTTATGCTAAAGAAGGGAATAGAAGAAGTATTAAACCTCCTTTCTGTAGTATCTGAAGTATTGGAAAAGCTCTGATTATGGCCACTATGCAGATACTTTGTAACTAACTGTCAGGGTGCAGGCTGGCTGGAGTGGTTATGTCTTTTTCTTCCTCCTTCTCAGGTGGATGAGAGGTCAGGCTGAGCTTCCTTTACACCTCTGCGGTGGAGCTGTGCCTTCCCTGTACTCCTGGGTGTAATCTACTTATCTGAGGGCTATGTATTTAGACTTGGCTGTGGTTAGTTGCCAGATTGTCCCATTGCACTCGTTGTGACAAAGGATGCCACAACATACTCACCTGTGATACTCACCAGCCTCATTTTACAGATTACCCAGCTCACAGCCAAGGTTCTCAGTCCTACAGCCTCATCATCTGTTTCTAGAAGCTCAGATACAAACCTCTCTGATTGTCAGCTATGTGTTTATGTCAGTCCTGAGTCTGTATCACCAAACCACTCACTTTTGTAAAAAAAAAAAATAATTTTTTATTACAGTCCTTGGTTCAGGCTAAATCAATAACCATGACAGTACAATGGTTTATACAAATGAAGAACAGACATAAATAACATGAGATAAACAGGGCTTGCAAAAACAAGGAGATAAGAGTAACTCAGTAAATGGAGAGCTGAATACTGGCTAACCAAGATATACAGAAAGCCAAGTAAATGAGTCAAATAATAAACAAAATACAAACAGAGTAAGTAATACTTGCAAAAGGGGTTCACACATTCTCACACATTGCAAGAATGTTGTCAGTTTCCCTCAGCTTTACCCACCATTTCAACATCTAACAACTTTTTAGCCACAAAAAGTTAGGTTCTTCTGAACACAGCAGTTTTAATTGGGAGATATGTTTCATCACTCATATCCAAACGATTCAGGCTCAGACTAAATATCTCTCTCTCTCTCTCTCTCTCTCTCTCTCTCTCTCTATATATATATATATATATATATGTATATACATATGTATATATATGTATATGTATAAAAATTTCCCCACTCGCCCCTACGGGCGATTTATCCTTCAAGCTCGGGTCCTCTACCAGAGGCCTGGGAGCTTGAGGGTCCTGCGCAGTATCTTAGCTGTTCCCAGGACTGCGCTCTTCTGGACAGAGATCTCCGATGTTGTTCCTGGGATATGCTGGAGCCACTCGCCTAGTTTGGGAGTCACCGCACCTAGTGCTCCAATTACCACTGGGACCACTGTTACCTTCACCCTCCACATTTTCTCGAGCTCTTCTCTGAGCCCTTGGTATTTCTCGAGTGTCTCGTGTTCCTTCTTTCTAATGTTGCTGTCATTGGGACTTCCAGGCCATATTTGGCACAGATGTTCCTGTACACTATGCCGACCACGTTTTTTGGTTATGGTGTTCCATGTATGCCTTGCCTGCTAGCATCTTACACCCTGCTGTTATGTGCTTGAATGTCTCAGGGGCATCTTTCCACAGCCTGCACCTGGGGTCTTGCCTGGTGTGATAGACCCCAGCCTCTATGGATCTTGTGCTCAGAGCTTGTTCCTCTGCTGCCAAGATTAGTGCCTCTGTGCTGTCTTTCAGTCCAGCTTTGTCCAGCCACTTTGTCCAGCCACTGATTTCTGGATATCAGCCACCTCCCTGGGGCCATCTAACTGATGTATTCGTGGATGTTTGTTGTCTCATCCTGGATTGTGGCGAACTTATTACCCCAGCAGGGTACCTGATCACGGGCAGGGCATAGGTGTTGATAGCCTGGATCTTGTTCTTACCGTTCAGTTGACTATCAGGATATGCCTGACCCTCTGCAGGTACTTGGTGGTTGCAGCTTTTCTTGCGACCTCTTCATGGTTCCCATTTGCCTGTGGGATGCCCAGGTACTTGTAACTGTGCTCTATGTCTGCAATGTTGCCTTCTCGTAGTTTGATCCCCTCAGTTTTGACTACGTTCCCTCTCTTTATTACCATCCAACTACACTTCTCCAGTCCGAACGACATTCCGATGTCATTGCTGTAGATCCTGGTGGTGTGGATCAGTGAATCGATGTCTCGTTCACTCTTGGCATACAGCTTGATGTCATCCATGTACAGGAGGTTGCTGACAACTGCTCGATTCCGTAGTTGGTATCCGTAGCCAGTCTTGCCAGTGATCTCACTGAGGGGTTTAAGGCCTATGCAGAACAGCAGTGGGGACAGAGCATCTCCTTGGTAGATCCTGCACTTGATGGTGACTTGTGCTATTGGCTTGAAGTTGGCCTCTAGTGTTGTCCGCCACATCCCCATTGAGTTCCTGATGAAGGCTCTTAGGGTCCTGTTGATCTTGTATAGTTCTAGGCATTCCAGGATCCAGGTGTGGGGCATTGAGTCATAGGCCTTGGTGTAATCAATCCAGGCAGTGCAAAGGTTGGTCAGCCTAGTCTTGCAGTCTTGGCTAACTGCTCAGTCTACCAGTAGCTGGTGTTTTGCGCCTCTGGTGTTCTTGCCCATCCCCTTCTGTGCCCCACTCATGTATTGATTCATGTGCCTGATCATCTTAGCTGCTATGATGCCTGACAGGAGCTTCCATGTGGTGCTGAGGCAGGTTATTGTTTGGTAGTTGGAGGGGGCCCCTTCTGGGGGTCCTTGAGGATCAGGACTGACTGGCCTTCGGTTAGCCATTCTGGGTGTCTCTCGTCAACTAGCAGCTGGTTCATTTGTGCTGCCAGGCGCTCGTGGAGTGCAGTCAGCTTCTTTAGCCAGTAGGCGTGAACCATGTCAGGGCCTGGTGCTGTCCAACTCTTCATACTGGAGACCCTTTCTTGGATGTCTGCCACTGTGATGGTTACTGGACCCTGTTCAGGAAGGTTGCTGTGGTCTGCCCTCAGATCCACTAGCCACTGAGCATTGCCGTTATGGGTTGCGTCCTTCTTCCATATGCGCTTCCAGTATTGTTCTGTCTCCAGCCTTGGTGGTGCTGTTCTCATATTGTTCCCCTGCCACTGAGAGTACACCTTGGCTGGTTCTGTGGAGAACAGCTGGTTTATTCTCCTACCTTCGATCTCTCTAGTGTACCTCTTCAAGCAGCTGGCCAAGGCTGTGAGTCCTTGATGGCAGTTTCCAAGGCCTCAGGTATGGACAGCTTGCTGTACTTCGTAGGCACCTTCTTTTTTGCACCTTTCTGCAGCTCCTACAGTTGGCTAACCTCCCTCCGTGTTACCTTGATCTTAGCCTCTAGCCTCCTTCTCCATGGAGGGTACTGCTCCTTGTGGCTGTTCAACTTGTATCCAAGCATCTCACTGATCACTGCTGCCGTATTGTAGATCAGCTTGTTAGTCTCGGTAATGGTGGATGTAGGTATTGCCCGTAGTGCTGTATTAACATCATGTAGCAAACTTCTGATGGTACTTCACATAGTCTTGGTAACCAGCTACGGGGGGTCCAGGTTTCAAGCTTGGCCATGATCCTATCTTTCAGGTCAGTTCCTCTCGCACTCAGCGATCCTTCTTCTATCGCACTTGGGGCTTGGTGCCCAAGGACGCCAGGTGGGGGTGATGATATCACCCCCACCTGGCGTCCTGGCTCCCCCTTGCCGTAGCATTTGTGTGGTACCTCGTCAATCTCTAGCTGTGAGAGCAGTCCCTTCTTTCGAATTAAATCAGCAGAGCATTGAAGTCCATTGCTTACTTTGTGCCCCAGCACTTTGTGCGACCGCACTTTATGTAGTCGCGTGCTTCATAGCTGAGTTGCTGTAATTCCAAAATGCTTCCACTTGGGAATAATACCACTTAAAACTGATCATAGAAGTTTTAGACCCCAAAAAACTTCACAAACTGACTTGTTACAATGATGGCACTGATTTTACATTTGATTTCGTCAAGAAAATTCCTCCCAATGTCCAATCAGTTAGGCAATGAACAATAGTACTTGCTATTGTTATTATATTTCTATTGTGCACATGATTACCCTTCTGCTTTCACGACTTTCCCTGTGACTTCAGAGATCAACAGGCACTCGTCTTGGCAGGAAAATTCACAAATGCAACAGTTTTCATGACAGTGACACTACTCTACTTTCTAATACAAATAGACACAGATGTGGCTAAACCACCATTTTCATGATTTCATGCATTCATGTGAATCTCAAGTCACGATATATAATCAACATGATCCCAATAATACTTTTTCAACCGTACCATAAAAGAAGAACGGGAGGCATGGCTGCACTGAACAGGTCACCTGCACTGAGCAGATGAGCGGTGGAGCAAGCAAGATGATTTCTGACACGAAGATTACAGTGTGATGCAACGCCCCCTCCCACTGTGGTGGTCACTAAGATATCAGACCAGTGCAGCTGGGGAAATAACCTCATAGCATTGCAGGAAAATGGCAGCTTACCAGTGTAACACTGCATTTAGCACCCTGTGTAACAAATACTATGTTACCTCAAATAACCCATCAGTTATTATCAGACCAAACCTGCTGTCTGCATTGGTCATAAAATCATTTTATTATGTATTTCCTAAACACTGAAAATTGTATTCATGTCTAATAGTTTGATTTAATTTTAAAGAGATATCCATTCCTGGGGACATCTGCAGGGGTAAGAATTGTTAAGATGATTGGTGAAACAGCTAATGATTTTTTTGTCTCTAAATCTGATTATTATTTTCTGTACTAACTGATTAATCAATCTGTTTATTATCTTTAGAATTTTTGTTCAAGGGTTAAAGCACTTTACCTTTATCTCCAGTCTGTGTCTTTAAACATGTCAAAAGTTTAAATCCTCAATGTAAAATGTCATTCTTTTGTCTATTCTGCTCTTTTCATTTCCAGTTGTGTGATGAGGTTGATTTAATGCAGAGGTTCCCAAAGTGTGGGGCCCGCCCCCTACGTGGGGGGCGCAGAGCCATTGCAGGGGGGGCGCGGTATGAAAAGAAAAAAAAAAAAAAGAGCGCTTGGACACTGTGGACAGGTTTTTGACGGGGCTCCCACACAAACGCAAAGCAGGAGATGAAGCATCACCAGATAAGGTTCCAAACCAACTTCCTTACAAGCCAAAGACTAGAAAATATGGTGAAGCATATCTTCCCTTTGGCTTCACCTGCACAAGTGCCATGGTAGGTCTCCCCTGCGTCGGGAGCAGCGCTGGGCTCTCCAAATCACGGACAAACAGGATCCCACATTCTTGATTTTTAGTTCACAAACACTTCTTGTAATGACTAACTACTCCTGACATTTTGGACATGTTAGCTCTTTATGCAGTAAAGTTACAGCGGGATACAAATAATATCAGGCTGATCCTGCTGTAATTTGTTCCCCCGGTTCAAATCACGGACAAACAGTATCCCACAGCTGTTTATGTGTTTAAACCCATTTTGCACAGAGAGACATTTTTTGAAAAATGTATTGACAGCAATGTTGAATATTATTACACAGGAAAAAAAACAACTACACGTAAAATAATTACACCGTGACGCCTCTGCCTTTCTAAATGGAGGGACAGTAACTGCGTGTGTGTATGTAAGCGTGTAAAACCTGAAGATAGTCAGATTAACAGTAACAGTATTTTGTCTCTATCTGCCATTCTGCAATTCATCTCATGTAAACAATAACGTGGCGCACAGCGTGACGTGAAAAGAGGCACATACCTTTGTCGTTGCGTGACGAACTCTGTAATCCTCGTCCACAGGTAAACGCAAAAAAGGAGTTTTAAATAATCTCCGTTTTCGGTGAATCGCAACGCCGTTTACGTGTTGACGAAAAGCCCAAACGCATAGAAACAGCTGAGTTTTCAAAACTACCCGTGTAGGTGTGGACGTAGCGTAAAAGAGTTAGTAGTATATTTTATTACTACCTGTAATTTATTGCCGTTTACTTGTATTTGCTTAATTGTGTACTAAATATTTGAGGTGTGAAATAAACCGCAATGGAGTTTGTAAACAAAATATGGGTGTGTGTGGTTGGAGGATGTGTTTGTGCGGGGGGGGCGAACATTTTCTTGTAAAAAGGGGGCCTGGCAAAAAAAGTTTGGGAACCACTGATTTAATGCATCCCTGCCAAGACAACATCTGTCGCTGCTTTAGCGAAAACTTCACTGCTGTTCTTCAAAATGTTCTTCAAATGACCAAGGATTTGCCACTGAAGACATTACAGGTGCTAATTTGACCTCATACAAATAGTAAATTTTGTGACAATTCATTTGCTCTCTCTTCCAAAGATAATTGATGTACCATAGTGCCATGTCAAGAGCATGTTAATGGGAATTTGCATGCTATCAAAATCTAATGAAGTGCATTTGCATGTGTATGACCTAGGAATTGACTTCAAGGGGGCACTTCTCCTCTTGCCATCCATCTTCAAGGAGAAGATAGACGATTTCATCATCCTTGGAGAGGTAAATGCATGATGCAATGCATAGCCTTTGGCCACAAGTTTCATTCTCTGTGTTTTGTTGGCATGGAGCTGAATTCAGCTGCGGTTCAGCATCACAGCTAAGCTAATGTAGGGGAAACACTGCTGTTAATCCACAGTGCTGCTGTGCTCTTGGGTTTTGTCTGGTGTTTATATAGATAGATAGACCTTTATTGTCCCCTTAGGGAAATTCTTCTTCACAGGCACTGTCACTGTCAGGGGTGATTGCTTTTGCCCTTGAATATTATGTCAGACTTTAGCAGCTTATCAAACACTACCACAACAGTCATTGGTCAAGAAGCTTTTTGTTTGGAGTAGGGGCCATGTTTACAGGTTATCAGAATAGACAGTTTTGTTTTGCAGCAAAAAAAGAAGGTAATTTGAGGAATCTGTTGAAAATCCACTTGGCACATATTGCTTAAACATACTGTATACTAATGTTTTTCTTCCTCTTCTGCAGAATACTCCCACGAGTCCACACCCAACCATTCGAATGAAGGATCAGAGTTGGACAACTGCCCTCTCAAGACAGTGTCGCTGTGTTGTGACAGTTGAAGGAGTGGATGTTTGCTCGTGCCGCTCGCTGGATGAGGCCTACATCTCAGCATTCTCCACCTTCTTCGTGTTCAACATGACCTACCCTGCATACTTCAAGAAAACACTTGTCTTTCTTCAGAACTGCATTGTCAACATAGGAGACCAGGGAGACAAACCCCTGCCAGTAAGTGTCACCAGGGTACTTAACCAACTCTATTAAATATGCCCCCACTCAACAAATGTTCAAAATGTTCAAAAAGGGCATTTACTCTGAGGAAGTTGATTACACATGTTGGGTTAGTACACGCACATGAGCCTCATTTCAGCATCACTTGTGGAATAAATGACTGCCAGGCAGCTTTTTCCAAGTATCACTCTTTTCGACGCCATGTGTATCGCAAACACAAACCCTCTGTTTTGAATAGCCTTGAGGTAGTTGAAGATGGATTTGAAAACCATGCACACAAAGAGGTTGAAGACCCACACACACACACAGTTCAGACGAGACGCACACACTTCAGCAGCCCACATCACCTAGTATGGACAGTTTGCTTGATAATTTAGGAGATCATTTATTTAGCTTTATTCTCAAATGTAGGAAAAAAATAACCTTCCACACTCTGTTCAGCAAGACATCGTTGATGATCTTAGTTTTCTTTTGTGTTTTTTTAAAGAAAACTACGACTCATTTATTCGTTATCATTTGGATAAACATGGTTTCCGCCTCAGTGATTGTCCAGAACTTGAGCAGGTTTTGTCTACTTCAGATTTTTTCCAGAAAGCATGTGATTCAATTCGTTCACCATTTATGATAAAAGAACACTGCAAATCAAAAATGAACATGACAGAACCTATCAGTTACACAGTAAGACCATTCTGGTTTGAAAATTGGTAGTTATTCGTATGTTCCAATCCCACAGGTATTAAACAAATACTGTCAGGTGGAGGATGTGTGGGAACAAATTGTTCTGGATAACCACAGAAATCAAGATGATGATGTTTTGACTGATTACAAAGATGGCATGTATTTTAAAGACCACTCATTTTTCAAAGACCATCCTCAAGCTCTAAGACTTCATTTTTATGAAGATGAATTTGAAATTGTGAACCCACTTGGTGCAAAACAAAATAAATACAAAATCTGTGCATTTTATTATACTATAGGAAACATAAGTGGAAAACATCGCTCAAAGTTGAGTCACATTCATTTAGCCTTACTGATTCGCCATTCACATTTAAAAGAGTGTGGGCTTGAAACTATACTTCAGCCCTTGATAACTGACTTGAAGATGCTGTCCACAGATGGTTTCACTATCTGTGTCGATGAAGTAGAGCACACAGATCATGCTGCTCTTGCTACCATTTCATGCGACAACCTTTCCGCCCATATGATTGGGCGTTTCTCAGTGTCTTTCAATACAGGCAGAATATGCCGATTTTGTATGGCCTCGCACTCGGAGATACAACAGCACTTTTGTGAGGACCATTTTGTTATTAGAACAACCAAAGTACAGTGGCTTGCAAAAGTATTCGGACTTTTCCACATTTTGTCACATTACAGCCACAAACACGAATCAATTTTATTGGAATTCCACGTGAAAGACCAATACAAAGTGGTGTACACGTGAGGAGTGGAACGGAAATCATACATGATTCCAAACATTTTTTACAAATAAATAACTGCAAAGTGGGGTGTGCGTAATTATTCAGCCCCCTGAGTCAATACTTTGTAGAACCACCTTTTGCTGCAATTACAGCTGCCAGTCTTTTAGGGTATGTCTCTACCAGCTTTGCACATCTACAGACTGAAATCCTTGCCCATTCTTCTTTGCAAAACAGCTCCAGCTCAGTCAGATTAGATGGACAGCGTTTGTGAACAGCAGTTTTCAGATCTTGCCACAGATTCTCGATTGGATTTAGATCTGGACTTTGACTGGGCCATTCTAACACATGGATATGTTTTGTTTTAAACCATTCCATTGTTGCCCTGGCTTTATGTTTAGGGTGGTTGTCCTGCTGGAAGGTGAACCTCCGCCTAGAGCAGGGCGATATGACCAAAAATATTTATCACGATATACATTTGAAAATTTGCGATAACGATATAACTGACGATATAATTGACACTAGACAAAATACTTTACAACTCCACAACTTTATTAGTGTAAAAAACCTCATCAATGTATTTTCACTTAAACAAGCAGCTGTTTTTTATGTGCATTAAAGTTATATAAAAATGTAACAGTGCAAATTCCTCGCTGACAGTTTAACCAAAAGGCATTTCCAGTGTAAACTGGCCGACATATCCTGAGCATAACCATGTATAATATCCACAAAACTTAAAAAGAGCTTATACACACAATATGGTAATATTATGTTGAAGCACAGTACGTATCACTCCGCGAGCCTCCTGCCTACGATAGCCGTAATGCTCCGACAATCCATCAAGCGGTGCGGCTTCATAACTTAGCAAAGTCGTACTAAAATATTTGACAGATTTTCGAGCGCCGTGTACATAAAATCGTTTTGAGGTCAGTAAACACAACCAGAATTCATACATAAGGCACGCGGGATTATAAGGGGCACTGACGATTTTCAGGAAAATCTAAGGACTGATTTTAAGTGCGCCATATTTTCCAAACAACACGGTAATAACGACGGCCCGCTAGCATGCGCTACCAAAAATAGTGCTTTGTTGTGTATCTGACGGACGAAAGCTAAACCAGTTCCACACCACTGAAGTTGCAGCATTTTTACAAACCAGTTCTGGTTCATCCGTTTCATTTAACGATCCACTTTCGCTCTTCTCATTCTGCGTCGCCGCCATGTGCGTATGTAAACAAAGGCACTGCGCATGCGCGTTTTACACATATTCTATCGCGATATTTCATTTTCCTATTGTTGCCCAAAATTACACCGGTATTACCGTGAACGGTATGATATAGCCCAGCCCTACCTGCGCCCCAGTCTCAAGTCTTTTGCAGACTCCAAGAGGTTTTCTTCCAAGATTGCCCTGTATTTGGCTCCATCCATCTTCCCATCAACTCTGACCAGCTTCCCTGTCCCTGCTGAAGAGAAGCACCCCCAGAGCATGATGCTGCCACCACCATATTTGACAGTGGGGATGGTGTGTTCAGAGTGATGTGCAGTGTTAGTTTTCTGCCACACATAGCGTTTTGCATTTTGGCCACAAAGTTCCATTTTGGTCTCATCTGACCAGAGCACCTTCTTCCACATGTTTGCTGTGTCCCCCACATGGCTTGTGGCAAACTGCAAACGGGACTTCTTATGGTTTTCTGTTAACAATGGCTTTCTTCTTGCCACTCTTCCATAAAGGCCAGCTTTGTGCAGTGCACGACTAATAGTTGTCCTATGGACAGATTCCCCCACCTGAGCTGTAGATCTCTGCAGCTCGTCCAGAGTCACCATGGGCCTCTTGGCTGCATTTCTGATCAGCGCTCTCCGTGTTCGGCCTGTGAGTTTAGGTGGACGGCCTTGTCTTGGTAGGTTTACAGTTGTGCCATATTCCTTCCATTTCTGAATGATGGCTTGAACAGTGCTCCGTGGGATGTTCAAGGCTTGGGAAATCTTTTTGTAGCCTAAGCCTGCTTTAAATTTCTCAATAACTTTATCCCTGACCTGTCTGGTGTGTTCTTTGGACTTCATGGTGTTGTTGCGCCCAGTATTCTCTTAGACAACCTCTGAGGCCGTCACAGGGCAGTTGTGGAGCTGTTTTGCAAAGAAGAATGGGCAAGGATTTCAGTCTGTAGATGTGCAAAGCTGGTAGAGACATACCCTAAAAGACTGGCAGCTGTAATTGCAGCAAAAGGTGGTTCTACAAAGTATTGACTCAGGGGGCTGAATAATTACGCACACCCCACTTTGCAGTTATTTATTTGTAAAAAATGTTTGGAATCATGTATGATTTTTGTTCCACTTCTCACGTGTACACCACTTTGTATTGGTCTTTCACCTGGAATTCCAGTAACATTGATTCATGTTTGTGGCTTTAATGTGACAAAATGTGGAAAAGTTCAAGGGGGCCGAATACTTTTGCAAGCCACTGTACATGAGTACCACATATAAACTGTGTGGAAAACAACCCAGAGAGTGCTGCTTTGTACGGTGTGTATGGTAACTGTACATTTGATGCACTGCCTTATTTTGATGTGACCCAGTCTCTTCCCCCAGATGTACTGCACGACTTGCTGGAGGGGGTTATTCCTTTGGTAATGAACTTGGTTATTTGTAAAGCTCACAGGGAAAAGCACATCACCATATATGAAATCAATGATGAGCTGAAAAATGTGAAGTTTGGGAGGAATGACAAGCCGAACAGAACAGTGCCACTGACGGAAAAGATGCTTCGAAATTCTAACATAGTTGAATCAGCCAGTCAAAAATGGTGCCTTTTCAGGCTCTTGCCTTTTTTAATGGATCACCATGTTCCACCAGGCACTCCATATTGGCATGTGTTCTTATTATGTGCAGAAATCGTAGATCTTGTAATGGCTACAAATGTGAGAAAAGATGAGCTTGCTCATTTAAACCTGCTTATTCGAGAATTTCTTGAAATGACTACAGAAGTCTTTGGAAATGTTTTAACACCCAAGTGTCACTACCTTATTCACTACCCAAGGCTGATTTTGATGTATCGTCCTCTTCACCCTTTGTGGTGTATGAGATATGAAAGCAAGCATCAATATTTCAAACATATAGCGAGTAAATGCAAAAACTTTGTAAACATCACTGCAACTCTTAGCAATCGTCATCAAATGAAACAGTGCTGGGAGTTTTCTTCAGATAGGTTGCTTGTTGACTTTGAACATTCACTCAGCACAAGTGTCAGTGTGCCATTTTCATCTCTGCCAGGTGACTTACAGAATGCTCTGGAAATGAACAAAAGTTTTACAGATGTGCATTTTCAGGATAAAGTGCTTCAGCGTGCGTCTGCTATATCTGTCAGCAGTGTCAAATATGAACTTGAGAACGTTTTTGTAGTTGGCCATGTACACACTGAAGCCATACCTATATTCTTTAAAATCAAGTATATTTTGAATGTTGATACTTGTTGGGTATTGTGTGGGAAACTGTTACTTCCTTGCACTTGAATGTCATTTCCATGCTTACCAAGTGGCAGTCGACAATGACTGGATCCTGTTCAATCCAGGAAATGAATTAGACTTTCAAGCTCTAGACACCTATTTAGTTGATGATAGGCTGTTTGTGTCCTTGAGGTATTCTGTGTGACGTGATTGCAAGCACATTTTCCACTTTGTCTATATATATATGACATATATATATTCTGGCTTGTTGAAGTAGAGCAAAACATTTGTGTGGACAGTTTTTTAAATACATGCCACCTCTGTGATCCGTCAAAACATTGTGTTCAGGTGTTTAATGTCTTTATGTGATTGTTTACTTTTTTTAAATGAATGTATTTTTCTTGACATGTCCTATGGCAATATACGAATGTAATCAAGGATGTATTCCTGTGGTTGTTTAAATGCTTTGATGTGATTCTATTATCGAAAATAAATGGTTAAATAACCAAATATTTTGGACTATTGGGGGTACATTTTTGTCTCTTTAGGTACGAAATAGGTTGTCGCTGGGGGGGGGTACCCTCGTAGGTACCCTATTGTACCCTTTTCAAGGGAACATTTCTGTACTATAGTTTGAAGGTACATTTATGTCTTAGGAAAGTACATGATTGTACTTCAGATGGTACAACTTCATAAGGTACAAAAATGTACCAAGCCTAAAGGGTACAGAAATGTCCCACAAAAGAGAACACCCCCAGCGACAAGCATTTGTACCCTTTTTGGTACACTTTGGTACCCCTATTTCTGAGAGTGTAGTGTTCTTGTCACTGCTGGTATATGAGTAGTAGTCCAAGCACATCCTGAAGAGTGTGATAGAGGCACTACTAGACAGGGTTATAGAAGAAGACAGAACGGGGGAGACCAGTGTCTGCTTCTTTGTGCAATGAGGAACAGAACAAATACCTGCAGTTGTTTATTGGAACTTATGCTTATAGCCCAGCACCTTGCAGATCAAGTGGTATTCCCCAGAGAAAATCAGAATTGGCTGGTCTGTCACTGGTATCGCATTCTCATCACAAATAACGGCAGGTTCATATATATGTATATAAGAAAAGTTCACCACCCCCCTTTGCTGGCATTTATCTTGAAGAGGCATCTGATGAATATTACCAATAAGGCATACACTTACTGGGAATTTGCAAAGAGCACGTTTGTGGTAGGAGTCAGCATGTTATTCCTGTACCTGAGCAGTGTGTATTTCCAACGAGGTTAGGCCAAGTAATAACTCTAAATTGTTATACTTTAATATTACAAATTAGTAAACCGTGTAGTAATTGTGTATTTTTGTATAAAAGCTTTAGTATTTGTATTTATGTTCTGTCATGAAGTGTGGAATAAGAGCAATCCAAATGTAAACCAGCAGGTCAGCCTTTGATTGGGCTTTATCAAAGCCCAAAAGTCTATGATAATGTAAAACCACAGAGACTCATGTCTTCAGAGACAAGAGCACACAAGTGAAGGTTCACAATAAATGATCTGAAAAACAAACAAACAAAGAAAATAAAGGAAATAAAGAAAAAACAAAGGAATTAAAGCAAGTGGATATACACGAGGAACAAGACACAGCTAAAAATAATCAAGACAATGATACAAAGGAAGCAAAGCTAAACACAAGAAACAGGAGACAAACGGCTACCAAAATAAAATAAGAACTGAATGAAAATTTGAAACAGGGAGACACAGAGATAAGAATTTAAAAGAGTGAATAACACTGAAAGACCACAGTGAGGGAAAAACACTATAATCACAACAACATTAACTTGTAGTCACTTGCAGTGAGCCTTTATAGAGTAAATTACAATCTTGGATTGTGACACAGAAGATAGAAGTTAGTGGATAAACAAGACACTTGAAAGCATTATAATTGTTGACATGAGATTTACAACCCAATATATAACATGCCTAATGCAATAGATAGGATTTTCTCAAAAACGTCTCTGCCACGACATGCACATCTTTAACATGCATACGGTGCAAACTCACGTTTTCAAAATATCCCTTGACATCAATAAATCATATAACAAATCTGCTGAGAGAAAGAAAAACAAACCCATGTGACTGTAGGGGTCATTTGAATAGATAAATCTGCCTAAAGCATGTGGAATGAATGCTAACTACTGTGTGCCAATAGCTTAAAAGGTTTAAACAACCAGCATCACTTTAGTTATTTGTTAGCAATCCTCTCCTCTTAAAATCATGAGAGGGAAGAGTTGGTTTAATAACTTAATCGATAGCTGACACTTCTGTTAACAATATGCAATGTGACTGCTTATAGAGGTTTAGGGCCAAGCTGGAGTAAAGACAGTGTGGTATAATAGCAAGCAAATGCTGCTGAGCTTAGGTTTGGTATACTTGCAAATGTGTGTGCACATGTACCATTGTGCACATTGCTGATTGGGAATGCTCCTTTTCCCTTACCATAAAATTAGCTATTTTTGTTTGTAAAACAGAAAGTTCCTGTGTTCACGGTGCTTATTCAAAAGCAAACAATGGTTGGTCTTGGTAGGTCCATTGTGTTTCCGCTAACTACCATGAATAACATCACATCTGACCATGCACGGGCAATATGCACAAACCTTTTCCCTCATGACAGAAGCATGGTGAAAAACAAAGCCATATGAAGCAATAGATCAGCAATCAGCAGTAAGACAGGTATTTTCCCTAATACTACTTATGCAGACAACAGGGCAGCACAGAGTTTCTTTAATCATGCCACCATGAAGAAAATATTTCAGAGTTCACTTCAGGATTGATTTTGGCATTCATCTGCCAGAACAGCAAAGACACTGAGTGTTCTCGCTGCTCCACCTTGATCTTCTGAATTAGTAATCAAACTTCAGCAGCGCTCACTGAATTTCATCCTTATTTGTAGAATTATGTAAGAGCCAATGATTCACTTAAAGCAGGGCGTACGGATCAGTCAGTTGGTCTTTCTGGCCATGCAAATCTATGATACATCATTAGATTACTTAAAAATACCTCCTGAATATTTCTGCTAACACCGCACATACAAACACAGATTTTTTTAAAAAGAAGCAACAAACAAAAAAGCTTAAAACGATCAGATTCCTGAACAGCTTCACCTTTTCATTCAAGCATTTTTTCTCTTCTCAGATGGCACCCCTTTGACTGGCACATGAAGGATACCTCCCCTCATTATAACAGTCCTCAATATTCTGTTTCAGGTAGAAAGCTCCATGGGACATGCTGAGGATCCTACAGCGTCCACAGTTGACATGGTAGAAGAAATGCTTTGAAGTATACAAAGGAAGGTGTTTTCACGGCTCACATATAACAGCTCAGTTATGCAAATAATCAAACTACAACAGTGTTGCAAGTTATTTCATCAACATCCCTTACACATCAAATGCACACAGTAATCTCCATGATGATAATATTAATAACATGAGTGAACACTACAGCAACATGAAATGTCCTTTCAAATACTTCCCATTCAGAGCCACGTGGAGCTACTTGCAACAGCTCAGCTTGAGGTTCTGCAACCGGTGATAGGACAGTGGCTACTTCTGTCTTTTATATGCAGTCATGCATGCATGCCCATCCAAGACATTTCTGGTCTAGTCACTGACCTTTATAGAACTTCCCCTAAAGAAAGAAGTTCCTCCTAGTGCATGAAATGGATCTTAAGTATATATCCTCTGCCAACTCTAAAAAGGATGCAACTGAGGACAATACTGGGTGAAAGACGGGAGTCAGCATTCATTGTGACCTTGAGTGAAGCTTTAGCAGCTCATGAGAAAATCCAATAGAAAACTGCTGAATGTTCCTCAAATCATCTACAACAATTGATTAAGTACTCCTGATTGGAATTAAATAAACAATATTAATGTAAGTGTATTAATATTAATCTAAGTGTACCCAAAACTTGCAGTATCAACACATTACGTAATTTAAATAATTTGAATAGAGCACATTCCCACAGTCATCCATCCACTGATATTTTTTTAATTCCTCTTTCAACTCCTTGTCTCCAACCCCCACCTCCCTTGAGCCCATTGATTAGTATGATTAAGTCTCATCAGCCCAAATCAACAGCACCCCCCACCCCCAGCTCACCCGTACCCCACAAGCGGAAAGAAGCTCATCAGACATTACTAATCAAGTACAGCTTGATGCTAGATTTCAGCCAATCATGCGTAGCCTCTGGTGCTGTGAATAAATAAGGCTGATTTGATCAGTCTAAATTTTTAATCAGACGTGTGAAATGCTGCCGTTATTTCAACTGTTGTGCTTCTCTTTGTTTTGCTGAGCTGAGGTCAAGAGGAGGTCAGGGTGACTTTGTCTAGAAGGAAAAAAAAGAAAAGAAATACAGTTTCTTAGGAGTGATGATAAAGATTATTTGGTCTATTAACTACTATCTTTTCGTGCCAATGTAGCTATACTTATAAAAACACTATCCTGATAACAGGGATACAGTTCATTTTATGGCTAATATGAATGTGAATAGAAAATGTCATGTAATTCAGTGCAAGATTCATTGAGTTAGGCCACTCCAAAACCCTCACAAAAATATTAAACTAAACATGAAGCTTCCCATGTGTAGAAAGCTCCTTGTGCCCTTAGGGCTCACCATAGGATTCAAGGATTCAAGATTTATTTATTATCATTATGTTGCTAGAACATAACAAAAAAAAAAATAGTGTTGCGCTCAGTGATAAAAAAATACAAAAAGATAAATAAATAAGATTTAAAAGATAAATGCAAAAGTCTTTAGCAGCCTTTAGAGTACAGTGACTGAATGTGAGTGTGTAGGTCCATGAGTCTATGTGAGTGTGTCTGCAGGGGAGCAGAGCGAAGGGCAGGTGGGTGGAAAGCTTTCACAGCTCTTGGAAAAAAGCTGTCCCTCAGCCGGGTGGTGCTGGTCTTTTTGTGTCTATACTGTTTCTTAGACGGCAGCGGTATGAACAGTTCGTATCCCCCGGTGAGTGGGGCCAGAGACTGGCCTTCCTCTGCAGTCTGCCAGCGTAAACTGAATTGAGGTCTGCTAGCTGCCCCCCCACAATCTGCTGGGCAGTTTTCACCACCCGGGCCAAGTCTTTTTTGTCCTGGACTGTGCAGCTGCCATACCACACAGTCATGCTGTGGCAGAGGATGCACTCGATCACGGGTCTATAAAAGTTCTTGCGCAACTGGAGGGAGAGTCCAGCCCTCTTCAGTTTTCCGAGGAAGTGACTAAGTCAGATCTGAGGTGATGTGGAGTCCCAGGAATATGATGCTGTCCACACACTCCACCACCTCCCCTTGGATGAGGAGAGGTGGGTGCTTGCAAAGTCCTCCTGGGCCTCACCACCTGAGACTGGTTGGTGAGAAAGTCTCTGATCCATAGGCACATTGGTGTTGAAAGTCCCAGGTCATGGAGCTTCACTATCAGCTTGTCTGGGATGATGGTAGTAAATGAAGTCCACAAATAGCACCCTAACATAAGTGTCACGATGCTACAGGTGTGTCAGGGCTATGTGCAGTGCAATTGAGACAGTGTCCCCTGTGGATCGGTTCCCTCTGTAGGCAAACTGATGCCAGTCCAGACCAGCAGGAAGGTCTGTTCTTAATGTGTCTTAGGAGGATCCTCTCAAAGCACTCAATCAGGTCATAGCTGATTGTTTTCGCACAATGATGGAGGACTTAAGGCAGACAGGGACAATGGAAAGTTGCATGGACAGATTGAAAATGTCCAAAAAGATCCCTGCCAGTCAGCACGTCCTCAGAGTCCTCCCCGACACCTTGTCCGGTCCTGTGGCTTTGTTAGTGTTAATCCTCTTCAGAGAAGAAGTCACTTGGAGCTGCAGGATCAGGGGCTGATGCTACTCCTCAAGTTGGAAGGGAGAAACGGTTACGCTGCCACTAGTGGTGTCAAATCTGGTGAAGAAACTGTTCAAGGTATCAGGAAGTGAGAGATCCCTGCTGATCTGCTGGCTGGTGCTCCTGCAGTCTGCCATGGTCCTGGGTCCTCTCCACATGTTCCATGGCTGTTGTTGAACTGCTCCCCAATGTGTTTCCTGTACCTACATTTTCTTTTTTTCAGATCTCTTCAGGCATTGCTGTCACCTGACCTGTAGGCAGCATCTTGTGCTTTGAGCAGGGACCGCAGAGTACCATCCACAGCTTCTGATTAGGAAAACCCTTAACAGTTTTAGTGGGTAGGACAGCATCAGTGGAGAACTGCACAGCAGTACAGCAGATGTACAGCCCTCTAGATCTGAGCCCTCTTTGAAAACCTCCAGTGAGTACGCTCAAAACAATTCTGAAGTGCTGCAGAGGCCTCCTCAGTCCACACCTGAACAGTTCTGATGATGGGTTTTGATCTGCAGATCAGTGGAAACAAACCATCACTAGACATTTGTAGCAGTCATGTGAACAGCACAGCCATTTAGAGAAGAAAGTTTACAGGACTCTGTGTAGAGTACAGTAACATAAAGTAATCATTTTCTGTATGACTTTCTAAATCTCTCTTATTTTGGAAGACTATTGGTGCACTGTAACATTCATTCAGCTTACTGAAGTTTGTAACCTTTCATTTATGCACAGCTCTCTCCACAGCATGTCATTTGGCCAAGCTTTAGCTGTTGTACAGATGCACTACACTTTGACCCATGAATACTTTGGTATACAGAGGAGTTGATTCAATGACTGCAACATGCCCAGGTCCTGTGACTGCATAACAAGGCCAGATCATCAGCCCTCCACCACTATGCCTGACAGTTCAGTAAGGAGGGATCATTAGAAGGAATTGAAAGTGATTTATTGATATACAGAATTTAATTAAGTTATCTGACGAGTAAACTCTGATAGCCTGTCGCAGCAGAACAGAATCCCAGCACTGATAGGGATTAGGGCAACACTGAGTAGGGGGAGAGGGCAACTTCCTACACCCCTGTTTTGCACACCCTGCGAGGTATGGGGGTCTACAGGTGGTTAGTGGGGTGCTGTGCCTGCATCTTGCTGGTTTTGGGGGGGTCCGCTTGCTGGCACCTCAGAGGGTCTATGTGTGTCTTTGTGTGTCTTTGTGTTTGTGTGGGAGTGAGTGAGCAAATGGTGTGTTGGTGTGTGTTTGACTTGCTGGCTTGCCCCCCCCCTGGAGTTGCGAGTACTTGTTGGTTCTGGAGCACATGGCTGGATGCTCTAGTATGGTCGTTGATCCACAGCTTTGGTGATATGGGGTGGCTTGGACCTCTTCCGTGTCGGGGAGCTCTGCCAGGTGCCGGGCGCCTGAAGGCCTCTGGCAGGATTGGCTGCCCGTAGCCTTTGCTCCTCTGAGACTCCTACCCCTTGGCCTTGGGCACCCCATCTGGGGCCTCCCTCCTTCTGTTGGGATGGGTAGGTAGATATTGCTGAGATGTCTGGCTTTAGATCTTCGGTACTCTTGGGGGCTGGGTTCTCCTGGGGGGTGTTACTGCTGCTTCCCACCCTCATTTTCAAGTATATTTTGTGACAAAGACACACACAGACACACACGCTCAATACTGTGTCTCTTTCTCTGGAGAACATATATAAATGCACATGACAGACAAGGGAGACATGGAATAAAACACAAGGAGGGGAACATGTAAACAGAAAAGGGAGATGAAACACAACAACCCGAGGGAGTGATAGCTACAAAAAAAGTAAGCACAGACGACAAGACAAGTTCTCAAAGGAGACATAAAGACAGAGGCACAAAGGGGACCTAACAAACAAGAGAACATAAACCAGAAATTACCAATAAACTCAGTCACATAGAAGGACTAAAGTCAATACTAAATTATAGAAAACTCAATCATAACAACTCAGGAATCACAAATGTACAATAAACTCAAAGAGCTGGGTCAAATGACCCAGAACCATGAGAGTTACTCTGTTCATTAAGGGCTGATTGCTAAAAGGGTCCATTACAACTAATCCTTTACAAAAGTAATGCAGGCCAGTCATGGTAATGGAAGTCGTCAGTAACACAGATCTGCTATTTTTCTGTGCTTCATCCAGGTATACTTTGAGTAATAAAGTACACATGGATGAACATGTCTTCCTTCAGTGTGTAACATTATCACCCCATTCTTTAATCCATTTTAAGGAGGCTGTTGGTGTTTTCCATATAAAGTCAGTTAATGATAATAATGATAAATCATAATAATGCTCATTTTAAGTGGCATATTAAAGACATTTTTATTACACAGACTCTCAACTCTGGTAGTGTTTGGTATTTTTCTGTCACAGATTAAAATCCCAGTATTGAATTCAGCTACCTTAACGCCTTTCCTCAGTGTTTTATTCCATCGGTTTGAAAGGTAGACACCAAAAATATTCCATTATGTGCACTGTTTCATGTGTGTGCTTGGCAGGAAGGCTATGAATACAAATTCCGAAAGGCATACAATTTAAGTTTCGTGACAATGGCGGTTGGTAATACCATATCTATTTCTCTTTCTGAGAACAATTGTAGAAAACATTTTATGATTTGGCACCCAGAGTATGTATTGCACTTGACCTTTCTTTTCCATCTCACAATTTTATGAGATGCCATCCTGGGTTGCTGCAATTTGTGCAGGTAAACGAGGCAAAGCTGAGTAAAGCAGCCGCCAGATATGGAGATGAGACTTTGTTTCATGTCCCCGTGGGCTAGAGGTGAGATTGAAGGCTTGGTTTTGAAAATGCATTTAAAATGTTGATGTTTTGTCTCCACCCTCTCTTTTTGCCTTCATCTGTAAGCAAGACCTAAATCAACCCACAGCAATGAAGTGAACAATAACTGATGTTTACTAAAGCGGTTTCCATTTGGCTGTTTTTCATCCTGCAGGTCATCCTCTCCTGGAGGTTGTCATCTCTGTTAATGCATCCAATTCTATCTGTGTGTCTATCTGTGTTCTCTCTAAGATATTTCTATCGTACAGAAGATCTGAGGAAGTAAAATTAAACAAATTGTCAGTTTAGAGGAGACTATGCTGTATGGGAAAACACAGCTGTAACAGAGCTAAGTGTTTGACTATGTGTTTAATATTTAGTTTTTGTTTTTCTTTTGTTTGTTTCATTTTCATTTCAAGCTTAAAGATGCATTTGTTACGTTTTGTAACTGTATCTTGCAAAGTAATCAGGATAGTCTTTGGTAGTTTCTGTTATCCGGTCTTTAAGTGATGACGTGATGAATTCCACTTCCGGGCCCAAACTACTCTGCGTTTATTAAGGCTGTTGTGGTTTTAACATGTTTTAATGCTTTGTATCTTGTTCTATTTAATCTCAGCAAGCCCCTAAAAACAGTCAGTGATCACTCTCTCAGTTTTTATTACCGCTAATCATTTTAAAGCTCAGTTTTTAAAACCTTACTATGTAACTGCAGCTCAGCCATGCAGCAGTATATTAATGACTAACCTCGTATTGTGGATGGATTATCTCAGTTGTTGTCCTGACTGAAGTTTGGTCCATTTACAGCATCCTGCCATGTGATTGCATTTGTCCCTAATCATCGGGAACCCTCACATTAACGTTTATCGAGTGGAAAAAAGTTAACGTTCATCCTCCAGCTTCACTGTTTATGATGCCTGGATGTTAAACTTAATTGTTACACCTGGTAAAGCAGCAACGCTGATCATTTTATTAAAGATGAAAGAATTTAGACAGTTTTTCAACTCTCAGTGATGCCGCAGTGTTCGTTTGACTTTGGGACCTGAAACGGAGTTTGGACCCAGACATGGCTGATGACGTCAGACTGACAGACCAGATAGTAGTTGTTTTGCCATGATGACACATAGATTTTGTCAACGTCATGGCACTAGAACAGGGGTGTCCAAACTTTTTTCACTGAGGGCCACATACATAAAAATATAGGAGGGGCTGGGCCACTTACTAGAAATTAGGTATATAACCTTAACTGTAGTGTATTAAAGTTAGAAAAATCATTTAAAAGTGGTCAAATGTGTTATATTGTTGAATATAATTAAAGACAAAACTGCCTTCATCACAGCTTTCCATAAATGGATCTTTATTGATTTATTCAGAAAAAGCTTTGGTAGCTCATTCTCAGAACAGCAGCCTCAGATTTCTTCTTAGACAGAAGATTTACAGCACAGAGGAAAAACAATAAAGGGGAAAATGGGACGGGTACATTTCAAGCTTGTTATTTAAGTTCTTAGACTTAGCAACACACCTGTTAACGTTCGTTTGAAACGATTATCAACATTAACAGACTGAACTGGACTTAATAACAGGAGTGCATATAATTTTAGTAAATTATTCTGGTGAGTATCAGCTGCGCTGGGTATATAAATCGGGCCATCCAGCCGCGGTGCTGATCCGACGCCACTCGTGCCAAAAATCCGGACAAATGTCACTTGATCAAGGAGCAGATCTGCATCAGATGAGATCAGCTGACTTTGCGTGCGCTGTGCACAGCGGTGTGTACTCTGTGTGTTAACAAGAAAAACGCATGTAAGAAAGTGGTGCGCAAAAGCAGGGTAGTGACAGAATTGATGCGCATTATTGATATTTGAAGCATGTGTACCTGCACATTAACACACGGGTACTGTGGAATATATTTTTTACTCACCTAAAGTGCTCGTGCTCTCGTCCACTCCCCGCAAAAAAAATTAGCAGCTGTGCGACGTCTGTGGCATCGGTGCTCTCATCGCATGCGATGGAGTAAAAATCAAAAGCACAGCTTTATCAGACAGTTGCAGTTTAATGTTGGCTGACAGTCTTCAGTGCGTGGCACAACTGTACTTCTGGACTTGCTGACGTTGTTGAAGTCCTGCACTTTTTCCGGGCACATTATTTCGGTGACTTTAACGAAGCAGCGTTTTATGGGGTCTCATCTGAAAAAGGCTTGCCATGTCTTGCGATGAGTTGGGCGACCTCATAGCTGCTATTGGAGCCTTTTCCTGGACAATTTGAGCACGAAAAAATACTGTTGCTGACCCTGCAGGAGAGCTAGCATTTGCTTTAATTTCTGCTCTCAATCAGCACCAGTGTAGGATGCATAGGCCTGATGTTTGGTTTCATAATGACGTCGTACATTATACTCTTTTATAACTGCCACAGTTTCAGTGCAGATCAAACAGACACACTTCCCCTTGAATTCTTTGAAGAAATATTCACTCTCCCACCGTGTCTGAAATTTTCTGCAGTCACTTTCTACCTTTCGCTTCTTTGGTTCTGCCATGTTTGGTAACTTGGGGTAAATTTCTTCTGTGATTGTCCTTTTTGGTAGACCAACTGCCTTGATCAACAGTAGCTCCCCCTGGTGTTAAAACTAAGAAGTGCAATACACTCAAGCAAAAGTTGAAGTGCGGGCCGTATTCTATTCTATTTATAAAATTACTTGAGGGCCAATTAAAAATGGGGCCCACGGGCCGGACTTTGGCAACTTATTTGATACCTTTGGACATTCTAGTGCAGGGGTGTCCAAAGTACTCACCACATCTTTTACTGTTATTCCCACTTCAGAAGATCTCGAGAAGCAAAGAAGGAAAACTCCAGCACACTCAGATATACACAGTGTGATCAGAAAGACACAAGATTTAAATCTTGCAATCTTGCACTGTGTGCTCTGTGATTTCCCTGGGGACTACAAACTTCTGGAGATAGCCAACATCAAATTCTATTTCAAACTGACCTGAATGCTGTATGCTGGTAATGAGTATCACTGGTAATAAGAGGTGGTATATTAGGTGGGCAATGAGACCAGCTGAATTTTTTTTTTTAGTATTCATTAAAATCTAAACCATGAATTCACCTCCAAGATGATACTACGTATCAGTGCAGCGTTCGAATGTAACAAGGCATCTGAAGGAGAATGTCCAAAGCAAACAATCTGAACGGTGGTGCATGTCACTTTACCATCTTGTGTTGCCTCAGAGCACATGAAAAGAAAAATAGTAAAATCTTTGCTCACTAGCTGGACCACATGCCAGTTTTGGCTCTCTGTACCTATCACAGAGGTACAAGTGCAAGGGGACACAAAATAGGTCCCTGACTCACTACATGTCTCTTCAAACACATTTTGCTATAATAATAATAATAATGATAATAATAATAACTTTATTTATAAAGCGCTTTCAAACAAAGTGCTGTACAGCTATTTGAAACACACGCAGCCACAGGAGACAGATGCAATGTAGAAATAATACTCACCATGGTTTGTATTATAACATAGTGTATATATTCAGTGAAATATTATAATATACCACCACATTTGAACTTATTAGGTTTTGGGAACACATGAATTCCTCCCTATTTTCCTGTCGTAGCAATGTGGGTGATGGTGGAATGGGTGGAGGGCAGAAAATTCCCCAGCCTCAGATCACTGCCATTCTTCATGCAGACACTTAATGCACATGAGAGATTTATACTCTTTGTTAAGGGGTTACTGCATGGCTTCAGTAGCAGCATCTTGCAGGCCATGAGTGCCTTCTCAAAATCTTAATTTCATTGAGGACTGTGGAAGCTGACGTGACAAAAAGGCTCACAAAATTGCCTCTACTGCAAAGCTCAAGCTCTATCCTGGGGGTATTAAACTTAAGCTTGACTTTAGTTCATTGGCCACATATAGCCCAATTCAGGCTCTTATTTATTTAGTTTTTTTCTCCCCATTTTTTTGTATTAAATAGTGAAATACTTATATTTTTTTTTATAAAAAAAGATGATCAGCAGTTTGAAACATCTTAAGAAAAGTCAAATTTCATATCACTGAGAGAATTCAGAAAGAATTTAAGCACAGTTAATGGAAAATTACATTCTTCTTACTTGCATGAAATGTGTCTGCTTAGTGTCTACACTTACTGTAAAAGCTATGTTTAAGGTATCTACAGGTAAAATGTGAGGTTTAAATTATCATCGATGAGAAGCAACCCTATTCTTGATTTAACTATAGTTAAAGGCAAGGTCTCCTTTTCATATAAATTTTGATCCTGGGTTCATTTTGTAGCTTTTATTCTGCCTGTGTCAAAACAATTAAAATATAATCATGTTTTGATTGAAGTCGAGACATTATTCATTTTTCAAGTCAACATGTTTCAAAATCATTGCATGTTGATCACACAGAGGCAGTGATTGATTATTGTTGTGGGAAAAAAACATTGAGAGAATAGCTTTCAATGCCAAAATAGCACCAGTTCAAATACAGGTTAGGACTGCTAGAGGGTTAACTAATTTACATTTTGCTATGACAAAATAAGTCTGAACTGTGAGCAATAGTGCAAGCCATATTTTGGAGAATAGGAGGTATATGCATCCAAGACTGTGATTATTACTTCCAATCTGCTCAGATTTTAGGATCAAGATCATAAATCAAACCTTATCACACAAGCAGCACTTTGAGGGAAAATTGCAGCTATAAATATTCTTTAAAAGCTGTCAATAGGACATCATTCAGTAGATGTAATATAGAGTAACTGCACATGGCAATAACCATGACACTCCCAAAGCACTTAAAAGTGAGGTCACTTGGAGTTCATGCCTGGGGAAGAAAGGTTGCTTTCAGGTGTTGAAGAGGTGACCCATACAGGTTTGACCAAATTCATTTTTATGTGAAAATTGATTTTCTTTGGTAGTATATCATCATCTTCTTCTTCTGATAAGTTTGCTGAATAGCCTGATAGATGTTCACAATACCATTTTAATTTTCATGCTGTGTTTTAACCAAGTGTCAAAGCTTTTTAGTCACTGTTGTCCTTCTCTTTCACACTAAAAGACTTGGGACTCTGAGCCATGGCTTATTTTCTGTTTGTAAGAGTACATTAATTGTGTGATTTGTTTATAAAAGAAAGTTCTTTTAAATTGTATGTACCGATATACAACTACACTAGAAAATACTGTTCATTAATATATATTTCGAGCCTCTGAATTTGTCCTTAAATGTTTTTGCTGCCAAAATATCCAAAATTGCATTACAGTGGCCAAAGCTGGGGATTTGTCTTTTCTGAATATATTTAGGAACTTTGTTACTTTGTTAGAGAAGTGATCAAGATTTTAATGATACTATCTGGAAAACATTCTTTATTGCATTACTGCACAAACCAAAGATTTCCAACTGATGCAATTTCAAATTCAAATCATTTAACTGACACAAGTCAACTGTTATTGTGTCCACAAAGCACAATGTCTTTTTGGACATTCTTTAATAGCGGCATAGTTTGAAATAATGATGGTAATGGAGTCTAAGGAGCTTGGAAAGAAAAGCGTCTGGACTTTTTCAAGTTTCCTTGGAGACGTTTCACCTCTCATCCAAGAAGCTTCTTCAGTTCTAAGAGCAATTGATGGAGAGTCCCAGATTTTAAGCCCTATGGGAGTGTCCCCCAAGTGGGTCATGAACCCCCTGTTGATCCTCTAACTAGTCACACGAGCCATGGTGCCAAACGTCTTCAAGGAAATTTAAAGAAGTCCAGACACTTTTCTTTCCAAGCTCTTTAGACTATGATGACCTGGATGACTGACAGACAGATGCTAATGAAGCAAGAATGAGCAGCTTCAGCAAGCTGTTAGCTGATGATCTGCAAGCAACAGGCTGAACACCCAAACTCCAGAGGTGTGGACTCGAGTCACATGACTTGGACTCGAGTCAGACTCGAGTCATTAATTTTATGACTTTAGACTTGACTTGAAAAAAGGTTGTAAGACTTGTGACTTGAATTGGACTTGAACCTGTTTACTTGAAAAGACTTGATATTTTACCCAAATCTAAAATTTAACATACATATTATATAAAAAGTGCGGACCATTAATTCACTTTATTCATTCATTCATTCTTACCACACTCCGTATGTATGTGAGCGTGGGCTGTAGCACAGCCAATCAAATTAACCAGATTTGAAAAAAACAAGAACAAAAACGCTCGAGCCAAAAATGCTTCCAAGAGTAATTTCTTTCGGGTACATAAACTACGAAGTAGTCAACAAAAAACGAAATGCAATATGCAAAACATGCAAGAAGAGAATCACAGACGGAGATGGAACAACTTCCAACTTTGTCCGACATTTGAAGTTGCATAAAGAACGGTAGGTGGTGCTTTTTTTTTCTTTTTTTTTTTGCTACGATGAGACAGCTGACTTAGCTAACTTCATCTTATTAGCAAATGTTCTTCGGGCTACGTTGATGATACTGTTTGGCTTTAACAGGTATGATATGTTTGTCATGCTATTTTAAATCCGGTCCTGCAAGCGCATCCAAGAATAACATGCAACTTGTTAGCTCAGAATTGTCGGTGAATGGTGAGCAGGGTCCGTTTCAGAAAGTGGGTTCTGTAGCTGTACTCAGTCTCTCTCCGTCTCCTCCCCATCATTAACCCCGTAGATTTAACCCAGTTTAGACTGACAAATATTTATTTTACCATCACATCACAATTCAAAATCACTGTGTTTAATTTGCAATTAGTGTATGGTCGTGTTTAACTTTTGCATGTCTGAGCCAGGGAAATTTTTTTTGGTTAGAAAATCTGGCCCACCTTAGTGTGTAATTGAGTAGTCCTGCTATACATGGCCTTTTTCTTCTGTCATTTATGTCAATACATCAAATAAAATACTTGGATCTTATATTATTAGCTGTTGTTTATTTGCAAAGGTTATTCTCAACAGGGATGCTAGACAAAAACGGCGTTTTCTACAGACAGCCTAGCTCTCCACTTGCCAGTGAAAAAAGAAAAAGAAAAAACACCCCTTCCCTATTGGTGTTAGAGTTTACCATGTCAGCCAATCAAAAAATGATAAGGCAACATGTGACATTTGGTTGTTTAGGGTGAAGGGGAAGTTTTAGGAGTGACACCCATGACGGAAAGCGGGCGAGCGAAAGAAAGAGAGAGAGAGAGTTTTCATATGTGAGACATTAGTGACGTTTAGCGTGTTTGGAGGCTGTAGTTAGTTTGTTGTGTAGTTATTGTTTTGTATTGTGTGTCGGTTAGACTGCTGAATTTCATATTTGATCTAAAAAAGCTGTCAAAGGCAGATTCCAGTGTAAACGCTGTCTCCACATAGAAAACTGGACTGTTGCACCTCCAGTTGTCAGACCTGCAGGGTTTAGGCCTGTGGTGTTCTCCTCTGTCTTATACTGAACACAAACTACATTTTTGGACTGGCACAAATAATTTGTGTGCCTTCTTATTTGATGCAGCACACCTGATTGTTCTGTAAATAGATTTAAATGGTTATATAAAAAACGCCTGAGGCCTTGGCTGCATTTTTAGGTAAATAGTACCATATAACTTTGTTGTTTGCAAAACTTGTGCATAATTTTTTAGAAATGTACAATTTCTATTTGCATTTCAAGTTATGAAAATGATTCGTTAAACATGTAAAAAATATAACTTTTTTCTACTCGGATTCTGAATTTTTGTCTGAATTTAGATCAACTGTGCTAATATAGTATACCAAAATGAAAAAATAACTCAAATTTCAGATATTTGAGGTTGTGCTGTAAATAATGATACCAAACAAGGCAAGAAAAACATATTTTAAAAGTGAAATATAGAAGTAAAATCAAAAGTAGTCAAGAACGGCCAATTATACCCGGGACCCCAGAGGGTTAAAAAAAAGACTTGAAAGGACTTGAAATTCAAAGTTTCGGACTTGGGACTTGACTTGAAAGTTGTCTGTCTTGACTTGCGACTTGACTCTGAGTTGCTTGACTTTACTTGTGACTTGAAGATAAAGACTTGGGACTTACTTGAGACTTGCAAAACAATGACTTGGTCCCACCTCTGCCAAACTCCTTAAAGAAGTCACCAACTTTCACTCATGCTGAAACTGAAACTGTACAATTTTCCTCTTTGCCTTTGAATTCTGATTGCACACGATGAGTCTCACTTATTGTTACTCACTGTTTAAGGGTACTGCTGTAAACATTCAGCCTTTGCAGCAGCATTTTGTAACCATATTGTAGTTTTTGCATTGTAGTTTTAATTATATAGATACAGTGCTAGGCTATGATTACCTGAGATTAGTTTTTGTTCTGTTCTGGATATCTGTCACCGAAATTACCACTGTTTGAAGGAGCATCACGGCCTTATGATTGCAACAACTAAGGGCCAAGTGTGATGGTTAGAAACACAGAGTGCTTTAACTTAATGAACTCTAATGATACAGGCAATTATTTCACACAGAGTAAACAATCTGTCTTTCTCAAAAGCTGTTCAAAAGCTCCAAATAAATGTGTCTATCAGTAGGCTGTAGTTTCATTACAACACTCAAATTAATCTCCTTTTGTCCACACTTGAATTGGGACTAATGCAAAAAAATTGCCTGTAACCTCTACACTTTAGGAAAAAGGGCTTTTTCCCCTCTTTTAATGGGACTTTCAAAATAAATCACTCATAGCACCAAGCTAAATTAAATGCAATATATTTTCAGTGGTTGCTTTTAACCTGCTGTGCAGATGGAGTAAGCCATTCTATCGCTATGGTGCATTTACTCAACAAAATGTAGCTATAAATGACTTCTGCACAATACTGCCTTTTTAGTTAATGATTTTCAGTTACTGTTTCAGGAAAATTGAGCCAGTAGAAAGACACAGCTTTCAGTGAAGGTTATTTCAGCTGCCATACATAAGGACGAAGGATGTGCTCTAATACAAGTGCCTGATCACAAGTGAAATTGCTCTCTTTTTATTTTCCTATGCACTCTATTTCCTCTCAGTGTTTGCTATATTTTACGATGACAATGGGAACATCAGCATTGTGATAGCTACCCCCTAGATTCTCATAATTCAGTCCTCCAGCCCATATCACAGATTACAGTTTTTTGTTGTCATCAAACCTCAGAAGAGTAAATGTTCATTTCTGGCCTTTTTTCCACCCTGATGTTTGAGTGTTAAAAGAAGGTTGTCATCTTTGTTTCCACAGCCCACCCATCCATTCTGTACTGCAGAGACAGTCATTTCAAGTCAGTGAGAGTCAGCTGCACTTTTAATGTGTGATTTTCTACACTGGGCAGATCAAATCAGCAGTAGCAGCACACTGAAGAAAAAAAGCAGGTCTATTGTTAAATTTGCATATAAGGACCTCATATATCCAACATGACTAGTTTAACTTTCTCAATTGGTCTTAAATTTTTCTATATATTGTTTAATGATGTTCAGTCCATTAGAATTTATTATGTTCAAATGAAACAAAGTAGTAGTTTTCTCTGGAAGCTCTGCAGGAAAAAATGGCTGCGCCGTCCAACATTTCGTGTCTTATTTGGAAACGAGTGGTGTGCAAATTTTGGCATCAATCTGATATCAAGTAAACTGAGAGCAGCATTGCTGATACTAATACTTTTAACCTATAAAGGGAGCTTATGTAGGGGAGAGCAGTGAGTCATGAATCTTCATGCATTTGCCACTGTTGTGATTTTAACTACCTACAATAATTAGTTTACACAGTTTTCTTATATATTGATACTGTGGTGTTTAGAGACCTGGGATGTAAATGTGCCTGTTTTTAAAGGACTTCTGTTGTTTAAACGTGCTATAGGCTAGAAAGAATTGATGTCACAATATTTTTTCTTTAAAAAACAAAAAAGGGTAAAAAATTTTTACTGGTATGTGGACTGGTTATCGAGCAACATGAAAGACACACGTAAGGCTCCAACTAGCTAATGTTAACTGACAACAAATGATGTAATAATGAAATTAATAATAATCAAATATAATATGAGTTAAGATTATTTGCATATTTTTAAACCTAAATTAACAGACCATTACAAACTTCCATCAATGTCTGCAGTAAGTGGTGGAACAATTACAAAAGCTAATATAATGTGGGGATAAAACTGGCTAGTTGAAGCTTTTTTGCTGCCACAACATAAAGGAAACGTATTGTAAGGTCGTACTTTTGGGATGTTTGCTTCTCTATAGATTAAGTTTTTATTCTTCTTCTAAAAAGTATTTTTATTACTATTAGTGTGGCTGCTCTATTGGAAGTCTGTCAGCAGTAACATTACCAGCATGTAAGTCAAACTTAAAACAGCTTTATCGGAAGTTCTAATTAATATACAAAGATAAGCAGGTCAGGAAGGGCAAACAAACTAAAAACACACACGAAACGAGGGCCGAGGCCTAGCATCTCTGACATTCAGTAGTTACCTCATGGTTTTAACACATAAAGCAAAAAAATAAATAAATAAATACTAGCCTACACACTAACTGTACTCTTGCCCTCTCTCCCCATCAGTTCTAACCCCTGTGGCTTAGTTTACCAAACCACTAAACTAAACTCAGTCATATTCCAAGAGCACTGATCTCAAGGGGAGCTGCCGGTGACGGGTGTGGCTGATGAGTACCAGGCCTGCAAAGGACACCGGCTTTTATTAGAGGAGGCAGAGTAGATATTGGGAGGCCAGAGACAGTTAGAACAGGGCAAGTCCCCTCACCCATCGGCTCCATCTTAAGCTCTGCACTGCCTACTGGATAAGACTCACAGGATTAAAGTCTGGACTTGTTAAACATAAACTGATCTAGACTTGCTGTATTGAGGTGTTGGTTCCACAGACTGACAGGAAAGGAAATGCAAATTTCATTCCACATATTCCTCCTTTAGCACTGCTAAAGGTCAGCTAAGTAGTGTGTACTTTTGTCATTTGTAGTACAACAATGAATCCTGTGACTGGTTTATACAGTGCAAGCATTTCCATAGAATAATGTCTTTATTCCTCATAGAAATGCTGCTAGCGACATAACATGCTATAATAGTACACTTATAAAACACAAGATGTTTTCATTCAGTATATTGAAGGTTTATTCTATATATTTGCAGTTCAGTCAATGTATTCAGACTTATATCTTTACGTTTCAAACTAAAGTAGTAAAGTAAAGTAAAGTATCTCGAACTGTTGTTGTCAGAAGGTCAGTGGTTCAATCCTTGGCTCATCCAGTCTGATAATCAAATGTCCTTGGGCAGGATACTTAACCTCAAACTGGTGTGTGTGCGTGTGTGGTAGATAATTTGGCTTAGGTAATAAGAATAAACCGTTATATAAATGGGAATGTAGTTCAAAATGCTTTTAACTGTAAGATATTGGTACAACCGTTACCATTACACTTATATTTGAGCTGCAGTGTAACCTACTTCTATCAGTTGTCCTTGAAATGCACTGTACTGGTGCCTATTGAATTCATAATAAGGTCTTCCAGTTGATGGTAACCTATTAAGGCTGAGAGACTGTGTACTGGCACACACATAAGATGAAAGATGTCAGAAGTTTTTCCAGTATTAAAATGACCCAGCACAACAACCTCTGTCATACTTAAAGAGAGTTTATATTACGTTGCACCAATTACACATGAGCCTCAAGCCAACCTTAAAGTGTAAAAGGAATGATTACTCAGTTGTTGTGTCTCCAGCTATCCATGTCAGTGTCAACAGCAGACTACAGGGTGGGCCATTTATATGGATACACCGTAATAAAATGGGAATGGTTGGTGATATTAAAGTCCTGTT
This sequence comes from Oreochromis aureus, assembly GCF_013358895.1. Lineage (NCBI taxonomy): Eukaryota > Metazoa > Chordata > Actinopteri > Cichliformes > Cichlidae > Oreochromis > Oreochromis aureus. The sequence continues at coordinate 4,331,420 of NC_052950.1, forward strand.
TGTGGCACATTAGTATATGTGAGGGGGCAAACTCCTCAAGATGGGTGGTGACCACGGTGGCCATTTAGAAGTCGGCCATCTTGGATACAACTTTTGTTTTTTCAATAGGAAGAGGGCCATGTGACACATCAAACTTATTGGTAATGTCACAAGAAAAACAATGGTGTGCGTTGTGGGTTAGTGTCAGACCAATAGCGGTGGTTTTGTTTGTTAACTTCACATAAAAGTTTGCCTCATCACTGAACAAAATCTTCTGCGTGAACTGAGGGTCCTGTTCCAATTTTTGTTTTGCCCATTCTGCAAATTCTGTGCGCCGATCTGGGTCATCCTCGTTGAGATGCTGCAGTAGCTGGAGTTTGTAAAGGTGCCATTTGTGAGTAGCTAATATCTGCCGAAGGGATGTTCGACTAATGCCACTCTCCAGTGACATGCGGCGAGTGCTACGCTGTGGGCTCTTGCTGAATGAAGCTAGGACAGCCACTGATGTTTCTTCATTAGTGACAGTTTTCTTGCATCCACATTTTGGCAAATCCAACACTGAACCAGTTTCACGAAACTTAGCAAGCAGTTTGCTAACTGTAGCATGGGAGATGGGTGGTCTCGTAGGGTGTCTTGCATTGAAATCTGCTGCAATGACCCGGTTACTGCGTTCACCAGATATCAACACAATTTCGATCCGCTCCTCACGTGTTAACCTCTTCGACATGTCAATGGCTGTGAACAAAGAGAAACTTGCAAATAACTCATGAAAGAATAAAGTTACGTTGAAACCAAGCACACCATTGTTTTTCTTGTGACATTACCAATAAGTTTGATGTGTCACATGGCCCTCTTCCTATTGAAAAAACAAAAGTTGTATCCAAGATGGCCGACTTCTAAATGGCCACCATGGTCACCACCCATCTTGAGGAGTTTGCCCCCTCACATATACTAATGTGCCACAAACAGGACTTTAATATCACCAACCATTCCCATTTTATTGCGGTGTATCCATATAAATGGCCCACCCTGTATAATCTACACCTATGATTTTGAGGACAGGGGCATTGGTTACTTGGGGTAACTGGGAATCCAATGGTTACTATGAGCAAGACAGGTGTCTATGAATCGGGCACTATTTTTCTGGTTCTTAAAACCAATCAATAAATACTTGCACAATAATGAAAAACCTGTTTTATTTGGATTGGGATAAAAGCAGCTCTGCAAATAAACAAGTAGCCAAGGTTACTGATGATGAGATGAGCTGGTGCTGTTATAAATGTTTGAGTTTCCCATGACAAATTTCAAACAACAGCTAGAGAAAAGAAGGATGTACCATTGCATTTTATTAACTGATGGATGCTCTAAAAACTTGAAATAAGTTGGCTTGAAAGACTCAAAAAAACACAAAAGAATCGGAAAACACTCATCTGTCCATCTATACGTAGCCACAAAACTCATGCAGTAATGTTGCACTTTTACAAGTTCACAGGCAAAGTGATATAAATATATGGTCTCATTTGAATGTCAGCAGAAACACCCAATGTTTTAAAGGCTTAACAAAGTTGTCTGACTGTGTTCCTTAGAAGGTCTTTGCTTTTGTTGCCTAAATAATAAAATTTAACAACACATTACCTCGTGACGTCCTCTAGTCACACTGTCAGCATGTCACTATTTATTCTTGCCATTGCTTATGTCTCTGTCAATGCAGCGTCTGTGGCCTGTAGTAGTTTTGCAAATGAATGGGTTTGTAATGCAAATATATGATCACACTTTAAAGCATACTGGAATACTTTTAAATACTATTGCTGTGGACACAAGGACCAACATGCAAATGGATTTTGTATATTTATGAACCAAACAGAAGCTTCAGTGTGAATATTCTAAAGGCAGAGAATTCTAATGGCCTACACTATTTAGAAAGCACACAAATGTACTTCTAATGATGAAACCATCCATTACTGGACAATAAATCAATGTTTCTCATGTGCTGCTAACTAAAGGACTGAATATCACTTTTTCACAAAAGCCATCTTATCATCTGTAAGGCAAACTGTAATGGTAGATTGCATAATCAGTGTTTATTTGTGGTGTAGTTAATGTCACAGCCTCTAGGAAACACTGCCTTCTCTTGCACTGTGTGGTTTTATGTTCTTGCTTTTATTATTCCTCCGTCTGCCCCATAAATCTTCATTTCAGTCTAAAAGTATTGTTTACCATATTTTATTCTTACATACATATGATGTAACAATACTTTTTTAAACATGTAAATTATTGTTTTTATTTTCTTTTTAATGTAATTGTGATTATGAGCACTTTTGTGACTTATGTCATTTCGTAAAACTCAAAATTCTCAATATTAATCTCAATATCTCAATATTAATAATAATATTAAAATTAATACTACTACTACTACTAATAATAATAACAATGTTTGTTTTTAAAGGAAAAACTAATTTAGCCCCCCAAAAAATATAGAATAATGATTTTAAAGCATTCACATGATGTCCGGGCGTGAAATGTTCATACGCACAATTTGCACACAGATGTGTGTATGCACTGTAACAAGAGTCAATGTGAGTACCACTACAATAGCCACAAAACATATCAGCATGGTCTTGAGAAGCTCAATGTGTGACACACAAATTTTTCCGATGTTTTTGCAGGAGGCACCTATGTCGTTTGCATTGCTCACTGATGTCAGTGAAAGCTGTGCGTGTCTGAGGGACACGCTATGATTTCAAAGGTTAATGCATGGCAGAAATAGAACATGAGTGGGTTTGATAATCACAGGCAAACAAAGAAGCGGTGATACACCATGTCAGCCTGAATATGCAACTGTGCATGTTTGTGTGTGAAAGACACAGAGAACAATTTGTTCAGTGTGCAGCAGGGATGTCTACAAATAATAACTTTAAGGATGTAAGTGCACCTGGTCTTTTATAATGCCTTGTGTGTGTTTTCTCAGAATTCAGTGCTCTATCAAAGAGTTTCAGTGCGTACCATTTATAACAGCGTGAGGTACAGCAATGTCCTCCGACATGTCTGGGCTGAACTTAGAGGATCGTCACTTCCTCAGCATGCCAGGACCATGAGCATCTGTGAGTTTTGTTCACAAAGAAGCAACATGTTGGAGTGCTGGAGACCCGGTCTCCATAATTACCCCGCTGATTTGGCATGGGATGAGATGAGATGGAGTACAAATGGAAATTAGGTTGCAAGCATAGAGCCTCTTATAAGGATTCCTGGATACTAATTTAAAGTGAGTTTGCAGATCTATTATAAAAGGTAACATGTGCATAACATAAAGAGTCTAAATGTAAAATATTTGTGTTTCACACTTGTTTACTCCATAATTCCATATGTGTTATTTCAAATTGTGTTGGCTTAGGTTCTGGGCTGTTAATAAATAAATAAATCACTGATTACATCGCAAGAAGCGTGCCATTGACTGAACTAAAGAAGAACCTAGAAACCAACATGTAAAAGTTATTTTATTTTAACTTCTTTTTAGACAGATAATTTTCATTCTTAGATTGTGAAAATGACCTCAGGGCCTGTACTTGTCAAAATTACACACACAAAAAAGAAGAAATTGCTCCAAGGTACCTAATGAATGTAACAAGCTGCTAGCTGCGAGTGTGAGCACAAAGACACATTCGTCAAGTAATTTCATTCTTCTAAAAAGTTCCTATGGGCAGAAATCTGTGCCATCAGAAACTGAATTTGAATAAGTTGAATTTGAAATTGAATTTATGGTTTGAAAATGATCATCACTAAATTGAAATTGAATTTTATATATTGAAAATGAATTCATTTGCTTTGAAACTGCAATTTAGCTCTCGAATAATTTCAGTTTCAAACCATAAATTCAATTTCAGTTCCAAAATTCAGTTTTTTGGAACTTACATCCGGTTCCGGTTCAAGAGTAAACGAGCGCAGATTAATAGAACTACGTTTTACTAGCGGACCGAAAGTGTTACTGACGGGAATCTACAGCATCTTGAGCTGAATTAAGACTTCAGAAGTCATTCGTCATGTCGAATGACCAGCGGATAAACTCTCAGGTTGGTAATAAATGTATTACATGTATAAGAACAAGCGTCATGTTAACAATTGATAGCCGTACAGTAACTTTTATGCTTATTGTAGCTGTTAGCTAAAAACGCTAATTTAGCGTAGTTTGCCCTGGATTCAGCTTTGACAAACAAATATGATCGACTGTTTCTAGTAGAATTCCAAAGTTGTCATCTTGTACCCTGTCAGAGCCCTGTATGCTTGCAGAGACCCCTACAGTAGGGAAACATGCAAAACAGTGTCCAAACCTTTGTATTTGAGCTTTATTTATGTCTTACACAGCATCCCAACTCTTTAGCTAACTTAATAACTTTAGCTAAAGTGAATAGTTAGTTGTATATCATATTATGTCACTTCAAACAGTGGTGGCCCAGTAATGCTGCACTAATGAATTAGACTATCACTGAAACAGCAAACTTTGTAAATAAACAACACTTCTCATTCTCTAAACATTTGGCCACAGCTGTAGATTACACTATCAGTGCTTTTTCAATCTTGACAATAATTACATTTCTAAATTCTCTTTGTGCATTTACAGGTAAACAATATCTAATATTTTATCTAAATGACTGCTTTGTCTTTGAAAAGGTGAAGAGCCTGAGGCCGGTGACAGTCCAGTTCTACTCCAAGTACATCCTTACGGTGGCTCACAGGACAAGGCGACATTCCTGTCCTGCCAGAAGAGAAGAGAAACTTCAGAGTCTTCATGCAGTTCAACCACACCTGTCATATTCCGTATGACAGGGGTCTCAAACTCCAGTCCTCGAGGGCCGGTGTCATGCAACTTTTCCATGTGTCCCTGGTGCAACACACCTGAATACAATTAGTAGGTCATTAGCAAGAGTATAGAACTTGACTGCATGCTGAGGTGGTAACCCCTAACCCTACCTACTCAAGTAAATTTAAGTAAATATATTTATTTGGAAACATATACTTCTAAAATACTTTTATAGCACCATGTTCATTCACTCATGAGCTGCTGTAACGTGAATCAAATGGCTGAATTGCCAACTCAGCATGCATTCAAGTTCTATAGTCTTGCTAATGACCTACTAGGTGTGTTGCAACAGGGACACATAGAAAAGTTGCAGGACAGCGGCCCTCGAGGACTGGAGTTTGAGACCCCTGCCGTATGGTGTTCATGCAGTTTTCTATCCCACAGTTACAGCATGTCTGACTGCCTGTTCAGCATATGCAAAAATATATGAGTTTAAGCATGTGATGACAAAGGCCTTCCATTATGGTGTTTGTCATCACATGTCACAGACATCTGGATGATCATTTGCAATAAACAAAAAGCTAAAAACTTGTTACTTCATCTTTTATCTTTATTATTATTATTGTTCTTATTTTACATTTTTCATTGTAAGGCATTAGGTTTATTTATAGTAGTCCTTTCCAACTTCTTTGTCATGGTTCGGCTGTGTGCAGGCAGGATGAGGACCCAAACGCAAGCTCACGGAGGCAGGAATGAACTGAAAACACAGCTTTATTGTTGGACAGAAAAACCGTACAAACTAAACTGGGAAAAGCTAATTATAATGTACACTAGGAGACACGGGGAGAATCACACACAGCATGAGGGAGAACGCGACACAGAACTGAGGGAGCCGCAGACATAAATACACAGAGGGTTAACGAGGGAAGTGGGAGCACACGGGGAACACAGGTGACACTGATAATCATAACAGAAGGTCGATCCGGGGGGCGACAGCACAAAAGTTCATAGTTCGACTGTTCTGGGGGCCGACCACGTGAGAAGTGGCAGTGGCAGCAGAACAGGACTGGAGGCCGGCGGTGTGGAAGACGGCGGCAGCTACAGAGCGGGTCCGGAGGCCGGCGGCGTGGAAGACGGCGGCGGCTACAGAGCGGGTCCGGAGGCCGGCCGCGTGGAAGACGGCGGCGGCTCTCAAGCGTTGGGCGTACTGGTCGAGGCTTGGTGGGCGTAGGACTAGATGAGGCAGGACCAGACGGTGGCGTGACGGGCGTAGGACTAGACGAGGCAGGACCAGGCGGCGACGTTGAAGCTGAAGCGGAGGCAGGACCAGGCGACGTTGAAGCTGAAGCAGAGGCTGGACCAGGCGTGGGCGAAGCTGATGCAGAAGGCGACGGCTGAAGCGGCCCCTCGGACCCTCCAGCGGGGACGACGAAATGCTGGCTGGGCTCACCAGAACCCCCAGCAGAGACGAGGAAGTGCTGGCCGGGCTCACCCGAACCCCCAGCGGAGACGAGGAAGTGCTGGCCGGGCTCACCCGAACCCCCAGCGGAGACGAGGAAGTGCTGGCTGGGCTCTCCTGAACCCCCAGCGGAGACAAGGGATGCAGAGCCAGCAGGTGCGGAGACCTCTGGCTCAGCGGACGCTAACTGTAGCTGCACAGGGCACGCAGTCGGCTTGGGATGCAACGGCTGGGGCTGTGCGGGGCAAACAGTCTGTCCAAGATGTGTCAGCACCACGCAGTCCTCAGCTGGCTGAGTGAGCTCACAAGAGCTTCTAGCAGAGGATGGCAGTAACTGAACGGGTTGCTGAGCTACTAACTGAGCTGGTGACAGAGTTAATGACAGAGCTGATAATGACTGAGCTGATAACTGAACAGGCAATGGAGCGAGAAACTGAGGTGGTAACAGAGCGGATGACTGAGCTAACAACTGAACTAGAGACTGAACTGGTGACAGAACAGGAAACTGGGCTAATAACTGAGATAATGACTGCGCTATGGACAGAAGTGCAAGTTGTAGTGGTGGTTGCAGGGATGGTGGGTCAGCAGGTAGTTGAACTGGTGACTGAGCAGGTCTCTGACTCTTGGCTGCTCTCCTCCGGGGAACAGGAACGGGTGCAGGGCCTGGCCGAACACCAGCCATCCCCACCCGAGGAACAGATACGGGTGCAGGGATGAGCTGGGCTCTGGCTGCCTTTACCCTGGGGGCCGGTGTAGGTGCAGGAGCTAACTGGATCTCTGCCGCTCCCACCCGAGGAACTGAGACGGGTGCAGGAGTCGGCAGGGTCACAGCTGACCTCACCCGGGGAACCGGAACAGGTGCAGGCAACGGCTGGGTGTCCATCAACGCCACCCGAGGAGCAGGTACGGGTGCCGGGATGAACGGAGCCTCTGCCAGGCTAGAGACAGAAGCAGGGACCAGCTGGACCTCAGCTACCCTCACCCGAGGAACTGATACAGGTGCAAGGGAAAGCTGGGCCCGAGCTGCCCTGGGTACAGGAACTGGAGTTGGAGAGCGAAACACAGGAACAGTAACAGTCACTGGGTAAACTAAGTTAATGGTGCCGAACACAGTACTAGCAATCAGAGACTTATGGCAGGCTGGTTTCAGCAACTCTGCTGTTCTTAAGCTGTCTAGCTTATAGTTAGCAGTCTTAGGAAGAGTGAGTTCAGGAGCAGTCACAGGTACTGGGGAATTCACACAAGTAGTGTCTGGATAACCTGGATGTGAAACAACACCACACAGAGTTGTACAGGATGTAGCCCGAGACGTAGTACACACAGGGTCCATGAAACTTGGCCGAAAAGCATGGCGCACAGAGTTAAACTGACATGACCGGGGAACAGAAAAGTTAACCTGTGCAACCAGCTCTGCAGTGCTCAACCTAAAATCTTTTGCCAGTCTATGTATAGCAGATGAAACCTTGCGGCTCTTAACCTTAGCAGGCATTGAATACACAGTTTCAAGGAGTCCACGAGGAAAAACAGAAACAGTCTCCTGCTTAGCAGGCACGGGAGAAGGTGAGGTTACACAGGTAGTGTCCGAGTTAGCACTTTCAAGTTGTGGCACAGAAAAAACCACAGCCTGAGAAACTGACGGAGTAACACTGGGAGTCACAGATACAAGAGCTGGTTGAAAGATTAAACTGTTCATAGCAGAGGAATGGCTGATAGTCTCTGTGTCACCTGGCTCAGGCAGAACGCTAGGAGTACACGTTGAATTGGCTTGCTCAGCAACACAGGTCTCATTCACAGTAACTCTTTGAGGAGCTGAGAGAGCAGTGGCTGGTTGAGAAGTTGGCTGAGAAATATCAGAAATGTCTAAAGACAAAACGGGCTGGAACATGAAACAGTCACTTGAAGGAGCATCAGCTATAGAACACTCAGTCTCGGATGGTTTGTGCTCCACAGCAGGCACTGTTACATCTAGAGCTGATGGTGGTGGTGGTGTGTGGCTGAGCTCAGACTGGGAAACCTCAGAATGTACAGGCTGATTAAAACAGTTCTGCGGGGCTACAATGCTGGTAGCAGTATGTAGGTGAGTCTGGTGTAGGATAACAGTCTTTGGTTCAGCTAATTCCACAGGTGAAACATTCATACTGGCTAACTCAGAGGAAACACTGCGAGCATTGCAAGAATCTGATGGCTCAGGAACACAAAGATCATTGGTTAGGACAGCCGGTGAATAACTTGGCACGGAGGTGTCACTCAGAATGACGTCTTTAGAGCCCAAACACAGAGTGGCGGAGTTATCCGATTCAGGCAACACAATGGCGGGCAAAACAGAGTTACTCACAGTGGTGGATAAGTCATGAAGTCCGGGATCAGAAAACTTGGGCTGAGTGAGTGACGCACAGTCACTCTCACCCACGAGTGAAGCCTGCTCAGCAGTACTGGAGCGAAGGCGTGGATGGCGTCTCCTCCTTGATGACGGAATGGAGGCGACGTGGAAAACCAGTGATGATGCAGGGGTGACGGTCTCCTCTTCATCCTCCGACCACATCGCTGCTAGGAAAGCAGCGGGAGAGTGACGGTCAGAGCTGAGAGGGGAAGGAGAAGGGCTCCGCGGCAGCGGCGTCGAAAAACCCTCTTGTTGTAGTAGCCGCTGTTGCGATACCGAGAGCCCCGACTGCTGCTGTGATACCGCCGCGGCGTGCTTTGTTCGCTGCTGCTGCGGCGGCTGCCTGGCGGAGATCTCCGTCTGCTGTCTCTGTGGTGTGGAATCCCGGGAACAGACGCTGTCTGCCAGCTCGCGAGCTTGTAACGCCTCCTTAGTTCGGCTCAGTTCATCAATAAAGCCCTCATAGCAGGTGAGCTGGCGAAGGAAAGGGTTTCCCTCGATTATTGCCCTTATGGCATTAAGTCCGACAGAAATTGTCCGTGAGTCCGAGGCGTGGGTTATTCGTTTCACCAGACTCTGTACACGGAGAATATCTTCCTCACGGGCGGAGCCTGCTGGGTCCATTTCGTGGTCGCGTTCTTCTGTCATGATTCGGCTGTGTGCAGGCAGGATGAGGACCCAAACGCAAGCTCACGGAGGCAGGAATGAACTGAAAACACAGCTTTATTGCTGGACAGAAAAACCGTACAAACTAAACTGGGAAAAGCTAATTATAATGTACACTAGGAGACACGGGGAGAATCACAGCATGAGGGAGGACGCGACACAGAACTGAGGGAGACGCAGACATAAATACACAGAGGGTTAACGAGGGAAGTGGGAGCACACGGGGAACACAGGTGACACTGATAATCATAACAAGACACGGCAGGAGTAAACGCAACACTGACGGAAGACTGTCAAAGTAAAACAGGAAGTACAGAGGTTCAGACAGGAGGAGCGAGTGCAGACATAACGGGCAGGGGAAAACATGGAATAAAACACAAGGAGAGACGAGGGCTCACAGATACACAGAGGGACCCAGAGGGACACACAGGGGGTAAGAGTCACAAGGGGAAAACACATAAGGAAACAACGTAGCAGAGCCAACCCAGGAAGCATGGCCTAAATAAGGAACAAAATACATGAAAACTAAGAATACTGGGCCAACGCGGCCCAGGACCATGACATTCTTTCCCTCTTCCATGTTACTGTGTCAGCATCTATTTGGGGTTGGGAGTGGAACAGAAAGTAAGGAAATCCAAAGTGCCATTAAAACCAGGAGAGGTTCATATATATATTTCAGAAGAAGGGATTAATTCAAAAGAAATGACCTCAATGCCATATTTTATTTAGGAACCCTAGAGAGCACTTTGCAAAATAACACATTCTTATAATTTCACCCTCAGATGAGCCAAGCTACGACTGTCAGGGAAGGTGATGTAGGTACAGAGCATGTGAGAGTGGTTAAGTTGATGTCTCTGGTCTAGATGAAGGCACAAGAGGGATCAATGGCAAGGTGTAGAGATTCAGTATCTTCAGTCTTCAGTGGACACTCCATTTCTGGCACAAAACACCTGTAAAAGATGGTCGATTTAGGAGGTGACCCGACAACTTCAGCCTGTCAAACATAGCAATGGAGCAGTATGTTTAAAAAAAACAACTAATTAAGCATGCACTCAGTACCCTAAGAATTATTATGATAGTTAAACACAGTGATAGTCACATATCATATCACTTCAAGCAGAGGTGATCCAGTAATGCTGCACTAATGAATTAGACTAACTATTCACTTTAGCTAAAGTTATTAAGTTAGCTAAAGAGTTGGGATGCTGTGTAACGGTGTGTTCACACCGAACGCGATAGGCGCGAGCGAAAACGCCCCAAACGCCCCTAATTTGACGCGTGCACATTCGCACCTCGAACGCGTGTCCAAGAAAAATCCATCGCGCGTCAAAATTGCATATTTTGACGCGCGTGAACCGGAAATGTGGGAGGGATGTGGGAGGAAGTTGTGCCAGACAGTATCTTTGCTAGACGGCAGCTGTCGAGCTAGTGTTTCTATTTACTGTGGAGAGCAGAGCAGCAGCGTTAAGGACGTCCTCGCCGTACCTGGGTCCATCAAGTCCTCCAGACGGGTGAGCAGTTTGGTGAGTTTCACCACTTGCTCCAGGAGCTGCGCCTGGATGACAGCCGATTTCAGCGATATCGCCGTCTTTCCCTCGCCCAGTTTGAGGACCTGCTGTCCCGCGTTGGTCCAAGCATCGCCCGCCTAGACACCAACTACAGGCGCTCAATCCCACCTGCAGAGCGCCTGTCCATCTGCCTGCGGTTAGTAAAAGTGTTTAATACGGTAGTCCTTTATTGATACCTGTGCTAATATGCTAAACTATCGTTTATACACTGCTAACATGGATGTGCTATGCTATCAATGAATGCCGTCGGTGTTTACTGATAGCAAACTGTGGTATGGAGACGACTGTTTATAATATTTCTAGTGATGCTTGAAAGGTCTCATCAAGTCCCGATTTAATTCAATTTATGCTGTTATCAGTGTTAGCATTGATAGCATGGCTGTGGTGTCTATCAGTGTATGCTCTCTGTGTTTGCTGATATCAAACTGGTACAAGGGCCACTGTGGGTTAATCTTTGTAGTGATACTCACTCCTTATTTACACCTGGTTTAATTCTGGTATAGATGAATATTTGTATGTAATCCTCGCAGCTGTCAGACTCTATAACAGGGGTCACCAGCCTTTCTTTAAACTGAGAGGTAGATAAAATTGTGAACAGTTTGGTTCATCTTTAGTTATATGGTTCTATCTTGATAAGCTATGTCTTATCACAGATTAATTTTTCAAAAATATTAATGATTTAAGCAAGGAAAGGGCTACATGTCAACATACAACTCTTTATTTCTATTAATGTCTTACTTCATTCCTGCCTGATTTACATGTTTAGGAATTATGAGTGATTGGCACACTGTAGTGGTAAAAGTTGCTACCAATCAAATTATGATATGGTAAAGTTAAAACAAAACACAACTGACTGTTTTATATTATATCTAATATATATTATGTAATTATCCTTATAATTAGAAAATGTTTTATGTAAGATTTATGTTTTGTAATTTAAATCTGACATCACAAAAGTATTTTGGAATTTGAATAATGTATTTTGTAACTGCAGTACACATAATACTAATTTTGAACAATTTTGTCCAGGTTCCTTGCCACCGGGGACTCCTTCAGGACCATCGCGTTCAGTTTCAGAGTCGGTGTGTCCACGGTGTGCCAGATCACCCCCAGGTAGCGACGGCCATCTGGGACTGTCTAGTGGGCGACTTCATGGCTGTGCCTTCACCTGGAGACTGGCGGTCCATCACAGAGGGATTCCAGGAGCGCTGGAACTTCCCTCTCTGCTGTGGAGCTCTGGATGGGAAGCACGTCCAGACAAAGGCACCCCATATATCACATAGGAGACACACACATTGATATACACTAAATATTTATTCCATTTCTTTTTTGTGGTGCCCAAATTTATGCTCCTGCTTGATTTTGTTTAAACAATTATTGCACACTTTTGTAAATCCAGTAAACTTCTTTTCACTTCTCAAATATCACTGTGTGTGTCTCCTGTATGATATATTTAACTGACATTTTTATTGTAACAACTAACGATTTATACAGGAAAATAATGGCTATTAACAAGGTTGCCCAAACCTTTGCATCCCACTGTATTAGTATATTCTGTCATTAGTATAATATGAAATAAATTCTACATGTGTCAAGTCGTGTGCCAACATTTGCTGTGTAGTAGAACTGAGACATTAGTCATTATAAAAGTTTATTTGAAATAATATTAAAATTCTCAGAGAAAAACATTAAACATAAATATATAAAATATAAGTATTTACAGAGAGACAGGAATAAAAAAAAGACCCAGCTGCTCTCCAGAGCAGGAACAAGGCTGAGGAGGAAATGCTCCATTGCAGACTGGCGTGGCCTCTTCAGGGACACCAGGATGGCCAGCTCCACTGCCGATGGACCGTCCTGGGACCAGTCCCTCATCTGCCTCGGAGCTGTCCTCCTCTCTGGGCGTGTAAAACAGCACAAAACACAAAGAAATGAGAAGGCTGCTACTAGATTTTAATTTCAACATTGAAAAAACAAAACAGGATATAATCAGATTAGTTGTAGATATTTAGTAAAGGTGATCACAAGGCAATCCCACACCGAGTAAAAAGCTATCAGTGCTTGCTGTACATACCTGTGGGTGCAGCAGCAGGAGCTCAGGGACTGGGGAGCCAGGAGAAGCAACAGGGGATGCTCTGCAGCAGAATCAGTTGGTTCTATCAAGACAATATTAACTGTTAACAGGTTGAATACAATAATCATAGAGAAAGTATATACAGTGGTCCCTGTTTTATTGCAGCAGGGGTTCTCAGAATAACTAGCCCCTCGCCACGCACTTTATACACTTTTTTCCCCACACACATGAACATTAGTCACAGTTCTCACAAGTTGATTCTCAAAGTGCAAACCTTTGTAGATTGCAAAACGTAAAAGTATTTTTATGCCGCGTTTTGTCTTCATCTGCCTGCCACTGCATGCGCCTTTTCCTTTTCCTCCCGGTGCAGGTGTCTATTTCCGAATGAGGGTCATAGTTATGGGTGTTTTTGTGCTGTTTTTTCTATTGGACGTGATGGTTATCAAAACCAAACATGATCAATTTGGCAAGCGCAGGAGACACGACACGGAGGAGATTTGTCAATCAGGCTGCAGAATGCAATGCTGTACGGTGCAATGAAAAATCAGCGAAAAAGCTTGGCAGTGACGGATGAGCGGGACCACTGTGTGCTGTTTATTAATAAACAATATATTCCTATATGACAACATGCATAAAAGCAGAACGGTATTTGTACATCAGTGGGAAAATAGCGGGACAGTAGGCTGGCTTGCTAGCTTTAGCGCGGCTTCATCGGGTCAGTCTGAAAATTAAAAAGAAGAACAAATGAACTTACGAGGTTGCCCGATCTCCTCACTTCTGTGCCTCCAAGCTCGGTCCTTTTTATTCCTGTCCCGGTAGAAGTAGCAGCTAGCATCGTATAGTTCTGGACGATTAGCCACTGCGTTGATGAGTTTTTCCTCCATACTGAATGAAGAATGAAGGGCTTTGGTTTGATCTGCCCCTTTGACCTGGTTACAGCCACGTCACCAGGCTCCTGATTGGTTGACGCGGCGCGATTTGACGCTGGAGTTCAAATTTTTCCAACTCGAGCGGTAGAGGCGAAAGACGCGTATGCACAAAATGCAACACAAAAACTCACGCGCGTGGTTTTTTCCGCGAGTCAAACGCGCCAGACGCGCTACACTGACGCGCGTTTCACGCGTTTTGGCGTTTTCGCGACGCAAATCTGCTTCAGAATTTTCGCCTGACGCGCAATCGCGTGTCATCACCCTCTTTCCATTGACTTTACATGTAAACCTGACGCTCTGGCCGCCTCTATCGCGTTCGGTGTGAACGCACCGTAAGACACAAATAAAGCTCAAATACAAAGGTTTGGACACTGTTTTGCATGTTTCCCTACTGTAGGGGTCTCTGCAAGCATACAGGGCTCTGACAGGGTACAAGATGACAACTTTGGAATTCTACTAGAAACAGTCGATCATATTTGTTTGTCAAAGCTGAATCCAGGGCAAACTAGGCTAAATTAGCGTTTTTAGCTAGCAGCTACAATAAGCATAAAAGTTACTGTACGGCTATCAATTGTTAACATGACGCTTGTTCTTATACATGTAATACATTTATTACCAACCTGAGAGTTTATCCGCTGGTCATTCGACATGACGAATGACTTCTGAAGTCTTAATTCAGCTCAAGACGCTGTAGATTCCCGTCAGTAACACTTTCGGTCCGCTAGTAAAACATAGTTCTATTAATCTGCGCTTGAACCGGAACCGGATGTAAGTTCCAAAAAACTGAATTTTGGAACTGAAACTGAATGGTGAGAGTGAAACTGAAATTATTCGAGAGCTGAATTTTTAAAGGATAAAATGCAGCTTCAAAGCAAATGAATTCATTTTCAATATATAAAATTCCATTTCAATTTAGTGATGATCATTTTCAAACCATAAATTCAATTTCAAATTAGACTAATTCAAATTCAGTTTTCAAAAGCATTTATTCAAGTTACAATTCAGATTCAATCTGAGCAATTCAAATTCAAATTTAACTTATTCAAATTCAGTTTCTGATGGCACAGATTTCTGCCCATAAGTTCCTTTTTTGCCAGATACAAGAGAAGAAATACCCAGTTGTTGACATAGTGTATATTCTTTAAAAACAGCCTGTTTCAGTTAAGCGTTGTTTTAAATAAATTGCATGCTCAAAAAAATTTTTGGTCTCACTCCCATTTCTTCTTGTTGCATGTTGAAGCTTTACTTGGAACCTTGTTAAGATCCGACCACGCAAAATATGATTTTTTGCCATTTTTCAAGTGGTCTTTTGATCGGGACTGTATATAAATACTAATAATGCTACTTTATTATTCAGATTAAAAATGTGCACAAACACACAAAAGAGGCGTGCTTAGCTCTTAGTTTTTACACTGCATAACAGATAAACTGTTACATTTCTAACATCAAAGATCATTTTCAAGGAAAAACATAAAAAGACAATTACTGGTTAGCTTCAGTTAATACATCCATTTCCTTCATTTGCAAAGCCAACACAGAGAGACAGACAACAATTCACTTTCATACTCACCAGTTAACACCAACTGCATGTCTTTGGACTGTGGGAGGAAACCAGTGCACCCAGAAAGAGCCCACCCTGACACAGGAGAACATGCAAACACTACACAGAGGCCGTGGCATCTGCATGTCACTAAGGCCACCTTGTTGTGTGGTAATGGTGCCAACTACTGCACCATCGTGCTGTCCCTATCAAGTAAAATTTTAACATTTTTAAAAAGCTTTAATCTTCTTCTTCTTTCAGCTTTTCCTTTTAGGGGTCAGTAATTATTCTAAGTCATTATAGTGAAAAGAGACTCCTACATGACCTCATCTGTAAACCTAGTGAATGTCCTTGTTTTTAATCTCAAGTGAGGAGAAACTAACAAATTTTCAGTCTGCGATTAGAAAGAGTGAATCACAGTGTGTTTAAGAATAGGATAAGAATAGAATGGTGCTTGTCCATTTAGTGCTCTATACACATTTAAACAAGGCATTACAATAGTCTGAGCACAGAGAGACAAATGCATGACTTGCATGCTTGACTTATTTTTTTCAGTTAAACTGTAGAACTTTTAGCTTGTACTTGAGTAATGCCTGTTAAATGAAAGAAATAGGAATATGAAATTGATTTTACATGTGAGTCAAAGTCCAGAGTGGAGTATTACACCAATATAACACATGCTGGATTTAGCAACTGAGCAAAAGGGAGCGATCACTTGACTGATTTTTGGATTTTCAGATGTACAATAATCATGATGTCAGTCTTCTTTGAAGAGTCAGTCACCTATTTTTGATAGCAAGTAAAGTAAGTGAGGTTTAAAAGAAAGCTGGATGTCATCAGCATGTCATTAAATGTAATTAAAAAAACTGAAAGATATATACTAATGGAAGAACATAAAAAGGAAATAGTCCAGTTGTGGAAGGACTGAATCTTGCAGAAACCCACAGGTTGGAGAAACAGTGGTACAGGAGAGCTTGGTTGCCAAACAGAAAATGTCCAATCAGATAAATTGGAAGAAAACCAAGCAAGAAATACCAGCCAAAACCTTAAACCCATTAAGTGAAAGATTATGGGCAACAGTACCAAAGGCTGGACTCCTGTGTTCTCCGATAATCCTGTACTCCATTGTATTATTGTATTGTATTATTGTAGGGTCTCTATCTTACAATATAAAACACCTTGAAGCAACTGTTGTTGTTATTTAGAGCTATATAAATAAAATTGAATTGAACTGTAAAATAATACGAATAAAAATGAATTCCTTGCATCAGAAGCAAATAAAAGATCACGAATAAGGGTGCCCACATGTAAGCGTGCACAGACAGTTAACAATGAAAATGTTTTGGGATGTGTGTATCAATGATAATAATAATAATAATGATGACAATGATAGTAAATTAAAACTGAAAATGTAAAAAAAGTTAAAAGTTAGAATTCGTACAATTTTAAAATGATAAGAAATGATTAAATAGTATCTGGGCCCAAAATGTGCAAATGCTCAACACAGGAAATTTTACAAGACTTATTTTATTCAGTCAGACTTAAAACATGCACAATACTATTAGCCTATATAGTTATGTGTCATTTGTGTGTAAAACTACAGTCTTGTGCACAAACTGTGTGTGTATGAGAGAGAGAACTGCCTTTATTAGTAGATTCATTTTTAAATAATGCTTTGAGTAGATTTGGGGTCCAACCTTAGCTTGACATAAAGTTACAGTTGCAGGTGGTACAGCCCACAGTTGTTATTATCATGTAATATTAGTAAAACTTTGCTTTGCTGAAATGGATGATTTATCATTGATAGGTAACCAGAGAAATAACACTAGTGAAATTAACAGTCCTGACTCTCTCTCTCTCTTTCTCTGTTGAAATAGGAGTGGAGGAGTCACAGGGAGATCAAGCATTTGTAGACTATTTTAGCCGCCCTCATTCCACAAAGATTCTTTAGGTTTCACCCACAGCTGGATGTCACAAACCCTGTCATTCACTAGAATGGACGACATGGCATGGAAATGGAAATGGCTGACTGATTGTGGTCAATGCCAGGCTTTATTTTGTTTTCTTTGCCTTGGCTGGTAGGCTGCTGTGCTTTATTTTATTTTAATTTTTGAAATCATACAACGTGCACACATATCCTCTGGTATATTGTATAAATAATCATAGCGGGCTGCCATTACCAAAACATGCCAGGGTCATTTCTTGGTCCCAGTTCAGCCCTGGTACGTCCTGCCATATGAGTAGGGCCAGATACATGTTGAACAAAGTTAAAAGAGTCCATAATGCTCATCCACTCCTTAGTAGTACTGTCTGATGAGTCATCACCATGAATGTTTAAGACCCCAACTATGATAATCCTGATTAGCTTAGTAATAGAAGATAAAAAGGCTACAAAGTCAGAGAGAAGAGATGCAGCAGAGCCAGGCTGGCAGTATATTAAAATATTATACAAGGGGTGAGCTCTTCCAATTTTGGTCATAGTCATCTCAAAGGAGCTATAAGACCCTGAAGAGATCATCTGGCATAAAAATGACTTGGGAAATAATGGCAGTCCCACCTCCTTGGCCAGAAATCCATGGTGCAGAGAAAAAATGAACAACGATATAATTCTAAAAAATGTGAGACTTCATTCTCATACTGCCACATCTCAGAGATAAACAGAGAATCACATTTCCTATGGCAGAACATTAAAAAGAATGACTTGTTAGCAACAGAGCGGGCATTAAACTCCATCATTTTACCAAAAAGAGCCACTCGGTACAGAGTTTAAGGTTTGCAGCTAATTGGAGTGTGTTTTCAACACTTTCAGATAACAACATGGGTGGATAACACCACGAAGCATGTAGCCTAATAGTACCTGTCAGGCAGCAGCCAAGGAGTGAAGCTCTGAGTCCCGTTGATCAACTTCTTTAAAGTCTCTTTGAAGGAGAACATGGGAACCATCTTTCTTCCCCTGCTTCTTCTGGCAGAATCAGAAATGAAGGCAGAAACCTATTAACATCCACCGTGTTTGTGGCGATCCATGTAAGGTTAGAAGTAGGGGCAAGATTTCCAGGGTTTTCAAAAACTACATGATTTTGCATTTCACATGAAGTCTCATACTTTCTTTGTTGCATTATGCTTTTTCTATGTTAAAAGCTTTTCCATACTGGTGCTACACATAGGCACCGATTATATAAAGAGGTAAACACCTTACCCAAGATGGGTCGCTGGTGACCTGGTAGATGATAAAAGGTATAAGCCCATTTCAGACATAGATTGTATAGCAAGACAAAAGTGCAAATGTGAACACAGTTTTTTTCTCACTCTTAACTAACTGACGCCTTCATTGAACTACCAGATAAACAAATCGGTCCTCACTTTCTGGCCACACGCGTGGCAGCACTTCTGCTACCATTTTGTTCGTATTTAACAAAATAAAAATGCAGATATAAGTGTACATATTAGTTTTTGACTCTCTCAATGAACTAACACAGTCAATCCCTCAACATGTTTGTACTGTCTGCTCATATTGCCTCCATATCATTTTTTTTTTAAAGAACTTATTTGAACATCGCACTTAACAACAAATAAATCCTAATAACAAAAAAAGTCACTTGAAGGGCCAAACTGCATTATATTTCTTCATGTCAATGGCCACAAGTGGCCGCAAGTGGCCCCCAGGCTGCGAGTTTGAGACCCCTGTTTTAAAGTAGTTGCATTCAGTTAGTGACAGGCTGGTGACCTGTCCAGGGTGTACCCACCAATCACACTGTGGTAGCTAGATTAGGCTCCAGAGCCTTCCCCCGGTGACCCTGAAAAGCATAAGTGTGAGAGAACGGATGGATGGATGCATTCTGTCATTTAGATATTGGTGACTTCTACTCTGAACAAAAATATAAACGCATCACTTTTGTTTTTGCTCCCATTTTTCACGAGCTGAACTCAAACATCTGAAAATTTTTCTACATACACAATAGACCCATGACTCTCAAATATTGTCCTCAAATCTTTATTAATCTGTGTTAGTGAGCACTTTTCCTTTACCAAGATAATCCATCCCACCTCACAAGTTTGGCATATCAAGGGGCTGAGTGGACAGCATGCCCACAATAAAAGGCCACTCTGAAATGTGCACAGTTTTGCTTCATGGGGGAGTGGAGGGGTAGAAAACCAGTCAGTATCTGGTGTGCCCACCATTTGCCTCATGCAGGTCAACACATCTCCGTCGCATAGAGTTGATCAGGTTGTTGATCGTGGGCTGTGGAATGTTGGTCCACTCCTCTAATAGCTGTGCGAAGTTGCTGAATATTGGCAGGAACTGGAACACGCTGTCGTATACGCCGATCCAGAGCATACCAAACATGCTCAATGGGTGACATGTCTGGTGAGTATGCTGGCCATGCAAGAACTGGGATGTTTTCAGCTTACAGGAGTTGTGTACAGATCCTTGCAATATGGGGCGATGCGTTATAATGCTGCAACATGAGGTGATGGTCGTGGATGAATGGCACAACAATGGGCCTCAGGATCTCGTCACGGTACCTCTGTGCATTCAAAATGCCATCAATAAAATGCACCTGTGTTTGTTGTCTATAACATACGCCTGCCCATACCAGAACCCCACCACCACCATGGGCCACTTGATCCACAACGTTGACATCAGCAAACCGCTCACCCACACGACGCCACACACGCTGTCTGCTATCTGCCCTAAACAGTGAAAACCGGGACTCATCTGTGAACAGAACACAATGTGCCAAACGCCATCAAATGTGAGTGTTTGCCCACTCAAGTTGGTTACGACGACGAACTGCAGTCAGGTCCAGACCCCGATGAGGACGACGAGCATCCAGATGAGCTTCCCTGAGATGGTTTCTGACAGTTTGTGCAGAAATTCTTTGGTTATGCAAACCGATTGTTGCTGCAGCTGTCCGGGTGGCTGGTCTCAGGCAATCCTGGAGGTGAACATGCAGGATGTGAAGGTCCCGGGCGGGTGTGGTTACACGTGGTCTGCGGTTGTGAGGCTGGTTGGATGTACTGCCAAATTCTCTGAAACGCCTTTGGAGATGGCTTATGGTAGAGAAATGAACATTCATTTCACGGGCAACAGCTCTGGTAGACATTCCTGCAGTCAGCATGCCAACTGCACGCTCCCTCAAAGATTGCGACATCTGTGGCATTGTGCTGTTTGATCAAACTGCACATTTCAGGGTGGCCTTTTATTGTGGGCAGTCTAAGGCACACCTGTGCAATATTCATGTTGTCTACTCAGCCCCTTGATATGCCACACCTGTGAGGTGGGATGGATTATCTTGGTAAAGGAAAAGTGCTCACTAACACAGATTAATAAAGATTTGAGGACAATATTTGAGAGTCATGGGTCTTTTGTGTACGTAGAAAAATTTTCAGATGTTTGAGTTCAGCTCGTGAAAAATGGGAGCAAAAACAAAAGTGATGCGTTTATATTTATGTTCAGTGTATATTAATGTTCCTCATGTCTTCATTCAGAAATTCCCACAACAGCGATCAATCAAGTCAAAGTATTTGTGTAATATTAGGTAGGAAATTTAACAGTGCACCAATTTGCTTTTGTAAAGTCTTTATTTGTGTCAAGAAAAATACAAAAGAGAGATAAAACGAAGCCAGGCTTGCTTATTGTTTTCAAATATTTTGTTTTGGTTTTTAGTTTTGTTTTTTTCTCCATTATTAAAAAATAGCCTTCTTGGACGTGGACATAGCTTGAGTGTGTAAATAATTATCATACACCTAGAGTCTAGCTGTAGGATAATTATTTACAATATAATTATGTAAGGTCAAAGATGAAAGAGCCACAGGTCAGAATTACAGCACAGTGGCAGAGAACTTTAAGCCCTGCATAAACGTGAGGTGAAAACATGAACCCCAGTATCTTGGGTCACAAAGCTGTGACTGGATAAAAACCACTCTATGGCTGTGACAGAAAAAAAGTGAGCATTAATCATGTAGCAATCTCACACAGTAAATAACTGCTGGAATAGACATTTAAAGTACGCAGAAATGTAAAGATCATGATATAAAATCTTATTCAAGTACTTACTCCAAATAGTCTGTGACCTTAAGATCATGTCGCTTCAAATACAATGCATGTTAAATGGCATGGAAAATTAACTTTTTCTTAATTTCTCTCATGTGGAGCTTAGTTAGGAGAATGTGAAGCAGATTTCTGTGTGTGTGTGTGTGTGTGTGTGTGTGTGCGTGTGTGTGTATGTGTGGGTTTGTGTCTTTGATCTTCCTCCATTAAAAGGGCTCTAACACACAGCATGTGGTCGATCCTGTGCTACATAAGCCACTAAAGATGCTGCAGGCCACCAAAACTCTGCATTAATGTGTGTGTTTGTGTGTGTGTGTGTGCGAGTGTGTGTGCGTGCGCATGCATGCAGTCTCTGCTCACTCTATTATCTCATCTGCTTCAAGTACCCTTTGAGTGGGGTTCAGGCTCCATGCCACCCGCTCTTTTTGCATTACGCACTGTTCCACTGCATATATTTATTTATTACTATGTCTTTCAAGATCAAAATGAATGGCAAATAGGTTCCACTGAGATAAATATTGCAGAAGTGGGAGTCAGCTGAGGCCATCAGACAGGGTGTTGTCTGAATAGAACTGATCGTATCAAGGTAGATTTTGTAGTTGCTTGTCAGAGGCTCCACAGGTCATCAAGCGAGCAAGAGCAGCAGACAAGACAGTAAGAAAAGGAGTCTTGTGGAATTAATTGGGAGTCTTTTGCTTTTCGTTCATTGAAATGCCAGTATTTAATGTCTTTGGACAAGGATGTTTTGGACATTTTGCTGGCATTGTTTGGGTCAGCTAATAAGCTAATAGCTTTACAGTCAGTGTTCTTAAAGTGCAGCCAGGGGACTACAGGCAGCCTGTAACAGAATTTTAAAAAAGACATTAGCACATGAAAAACAAACAAACAAACCGAAGACTGCGCAGTCCATTGCTACAGCCTATATTTATTATAGTTGGAATATTATGACAGCCTGCATACCCTACAGATGTGTCAGGTCAGGAATCTAAAAACCTGTTTACATGTTCTTCTGTGCATTCATGCCTGTGGACTTTTGGAGGAGGCAGAGGAAAATCGTCACATAGAAAGACCTTGGCTCATGTAAAGATTTGGGTCATATTGACCTGGGACATATTTGGGGTTTTAAAACAAGTCCGAACTAAAATTTTAGTTCATAAAACATGTATTGTATTTATCTCAGTTTCAAACAGTAGAGAAAACATATATGTTTAATGATTTTAATCAGTCTCTACCAGAACACAAGTAACAACACAAGTGTGATGCTGATCTAGCACCACCTGTGTCCCCTGGTTTTTTTCAGCAGCTCCTCCTTCACTGTAAAAAATGTACAAGTTCCACACATAAAATGATGCAAAGATGGCATACAGCCCAAATTTTGAAGCCGTACCTTGCTGGCTTTGCGGCAGTATACTACCTGTAAGGGCAGCCGCCTCTAAACCCCACAAGCCATTTTTCCATAGTTACACAGTGCCCAGTGTCATAGAGATGGCGAAGCTTGTCCACCCACTGGTTCCATACAGTGCAGACTGCCTCTGCCCTCTAATAGCTCTTGATTCCCAGTAATCAAATCTGATGATCCTTGAGAATACATGAAAGCTCTTCAGAGACATCGTAGCTCTAAAAATTCTCTTTCTGTGGCAGAATCCCACAGACATTCAGTCAACTCCCCTCTTGACGTGTAGACACCAGCAAGGATGAGGATTGCAAAATAGGCATACAGATGCATGACGTCCACATCCTTTTAATGGTGACTGAAAATACATTCCCCCTTAAGATTGGTTATGTCCAGAATAATTAAAGATAATTAAAGTAAAGAGTGTGGGAAAGTGACAGCAAAAATTTTCTCTCTGCTTTGATTATAATAATTATAATTATCAACATTATTTGTTTGTATGTTTGTGTATGTGTGTGGGGGCATGTTTTTGTGTGTATCTGTGTATGCGGGTCAATCTGACCCGAAGACCATATGAAGGATGTAAATGTGTTATTATTGCCGTTTGTCATAAGTTACACTTTTCCAAAACACCATAAGCCACAAAATATTCAGAAATACAGAAAAGGGTTGTAAAGAAAACAAAGTACTATCGCTAAGGGAAAGCAAAGTCATTCCTGGGAAGGAGCTCATTTAGACCGCTTGTTTCCGCAATCTCATTTTGGCCACCAACCAAAGGTCATAACCATAGGTAAATGGTAATGGTAAATAGCCTGGCTCTTCTGTAGCACTATTCTACTCTGAGCACTCAAAGGGCTTTACACAACTTCCTTCATTCATCCATTTGCACAAGAACTTTTTTCTGTGTTAGTGCTTCTATCTAACATTCACACACATTCATACTATCTTGCCCAAGGATAGTAGGTGACCTGCTGTACTACCTGAGCTACAGCCACCTCAGCAGGAGGATGCAGACTGTAAATCACTTTTAGAGATGGCTGTCTCTTTATCACGAGATAGAGAAACTGGGGAAAGACAGTATGTAGGCTGTTGGTTCCAAATGATTCTGACTGAATAACTTACGATGATTAGTAGTTGTTGATCAACGGTCATGACAGTTTGCATATTAGTGATCAAGAAACAGACAGTATATTGTTCCTTCAGTGGGCTGGTTTCAGTCATTGTGCAAAGGTTCTGTTTATAAGGTTGGAGAAACCTGCAGTCAGCTGAGACTGAAGAAGTTTCTCCCATTGAAACGCTACGTCCAGATGAACAGAATGAACCTTATGGGATTTACTTACCTGGATGATTGAGCATGCATCAAAACACGTAACAAAGGATACTTTGTGTGTATCTGTGCCAACAGTTTCTGACACAAAGCCAGTATTTCATATCATGGGATGGGAATGGCTTGATCAAATTGAGAAAAGCTAAATGAGCTTGTAACTTTAACTGACTGACATGAAAACAAAGGCTGAAAAGCAAAGCAGGTAATCGATGTAAGCAACTGCTGTGCATGATGATATGGGGAATAAATGAGAGGTTCAGGAGATTATTTGTAGCGACTCAAGACTGAAGTGCTGTCAGTGTTTCTACAGAACACTGATATACACTGTTAAAAAAAAAATCCTAGAAAAACAGTAATATTCCGACAGCTGGGGCGCCAAAATAATACCAGAAAATACCAGAAAATAACTTTCTCATAAAAATACGGTTATTTTCAGTAATGACAATACAGTTTGTTGCCCTAATGTTACATGGGATTTTGCCTTTTTCAAGTGCTTTTAAACATTAAATTAGGAACATTTTAACGTGATTAAACAATGAAATTACCTGTAAACAAGGTCAATGAATGTGGCAATATGAATCATAATACTTAAATATACAGTTAACAGTTGGTTTAAATAATAATGGATTGCATGCCCTGGGACAGACTGACAGAGGTGAGGCTGCCATATCGCACCATCGGCCCCTCTGGCCATCACCAGTAGGCGGTAGGTGAAGAGTCTTGACCAAGGACACAACGACCAAGAGTGTCCGAGCCGGGGCTCGAACCAGCAGCCTTCTGATTACAAGGCAAACTGCCAACTCTTGAGCCACAATGGCCCTACAGAGCAATGATAATAATAATAATTATTTGATGTAACAAAAGTTTATGAGAATCATTTTATATACTTTTCCATAGTATTACATTTGAATTCAACAGTTCAATCTTTCAAATAACGGACACATATTTGTGAAATCATGATACATTTGTGAATGTATTTTAATCTAAATATGCATATGTACAGACAGATACATGTAAAAAACAAGGAAATTATGTTTTATTACATTTACAGTGATTTCACGTTAATTTACATTTGAAATGTGAAGTCACAGTCTATTTATGTCAATTTAATGATATTCTAGAAGAACAGAACAAAACTGTAAAATACACAGTACAATACTTTTATATTAGGATTTTTTTACAGTGTAGTTACACCTGCGAATATTGAGAATATGTGCTATGTAACAGAGAGAAGATTTACACAATTCAGCAACCAACAGGTCAAGCTTTTAAGCAGCATGCTGAACAGAAAAATGTAGAAACTACTAGAGGTTATTTTTCTGTATGTCCCAAATAAATGAAAAATGTATAAAAAGTGATAAAAATAATCCAAATTCTGAACCTAAACATAAACCTGACCCTAGATGAGTTGCCAGTGACTTGGAGGATGTTTAGAGGTTACAAAACTGCATGTTAAACCACTTTCCAAGTTGATTTGAACATTCAGGGTCTTTTAGAATCTAAGAGTTGTCTGATCTGTGTAGGATGCATGAAGTAATTATGTAAACTGGGTCTTAGATAGGCTTTAGATACTGAAGACTGTTCATAGAAGAATAAAACAGAATGAAGAGGCAATCAAAACAGACCTTGTATAAAGAAATAAACCAACTGCTTCAACAAAAGGTCTCCTTGGTTGCTTGAATATGTAATTAAGATGTCAGCACAGACAGCTTTTTGTTATTTATAAAAAGGTTTTTATTCACTGAAGAAAAATCTAGCTGGAACCTCAGTCACCTGCTGTCATTTTTCTGATTTCTCTTTGCATTCTGACATTTAGTTTGTGTACTAACTGAAAGCGTTTCTACCTGCATGTCAAAACCCATCAGTAGGCTGTTGAGTTGATGTGTGATAAGCGTCACACAGTTTAAGTACTGTGAAAGGAGAATCCAGAAACCTTACAAGAATGAATGAAGGAAAGCTCTCTGAAAAATGAATCCACAAGTATAGGATCTATTCTTGTGATGTGAAGTGATTCAGTAGCTTAAGCATCACCGTTGCTGTGGTATACCGGGTAACCTTCCCTCAGCAGGGACTACCGTGGATGCTTTGTTTCCTTTTTGTGCAATCTGGCCTCTTTGCTTTATTCGCACGTTGGCCTTTGTTTCAGGTTTTTGTTTCAACAGTATACAACATGCACTCAACAACAAACAGTGACTCTTACTTATACAGTAGGCAGAAATGTATGTAGCAAAAGCATCCTTTTGGAAGAATTATCTCTCATCTGCCCTTGGCAGAACCTCCACTTGACGCCTCATCATCTATAAATGAAGCCATAAGAAGCCAGATTTGATGTAGCAGGGCAAAGACTATCAAATGGATGGAAGAACAGCCTGAAGCTATTTACACACATGAACTCTGAATGTGATGCATGAGAAAAAAATGATTTTGCAATAGTTAACTTTGGAAGCATAAATTGATCTTCTCACACTTCTCTGTTCCTTTTGAATTCATGCTAAAATCAGTGTTTTGACTGAGTTTAAGTCTACTTCTTCTCTTTAAAAAAGCAGTTTTAGCTAAACTGCCATTTAAATGGTGTAGGTAATCGTAATGTGATCACATACTTTGTACTTTTTTTATCGTTCCATTACAGTGATGCAAAAGAAGGTGGTCTTAATGGGAGACTGGCCAAATTAAAATCAGGTAATGTTTTGATCAATAATCTCAATATTCTAACTTATCGGAATTTTGGCATTCTGACCCATTGGATATAGGTCCTTATACATATATGGCCTTGGTTTCCATGTGGCGGGGCAGTTATGGATAGCTTAAACTTAAAAGTTTATTTAGTATTATGGTGATATTTGGTGACTCTGCATCTGTCACCAGACTTTGGTGCATCGAGTGGGGACAAAGAAGTGATAATTTACTTTTACTTGAGTTATGAAAAACATTTTTTTCTAACTCATAATTCTATGCCTTCACATGCCAATGCTGCCAAGTAATTATTTGTTATTCTTGTAATTGGACGAACTTGTGGTGGATCTGTAAAGTCATTATAGAATTTATCCTCTCTGTACAATGAATGCCTTTTACCACAGTTTGTGTAATCCATCCCTGGAACATATTTCACAACAAACCAGATTACTGGGTCAATAGATGGATGACAATTATTGCCTTCTTTAGAGCTATACAACTGGTCTGTGTATAAATCAATTTAGAGATTAATGTCAAGTAATGCTCAGTTCCTCATTCATTGCTTGAGGACAAACTGAAATAAAAAATTGACACTTTTAATTAACATTCAATTACATATATTGTAACTATTTCAGTCGATGTCTAATTTAAATGTGACCTGCATCAGTTACTCAGAGTGTTGTTTTAATTGGGAACTTGATTGTCGATAGTACAGGTTTAGTGGAACATATCGCCAGTGGGTGACAGGATCTTTTAAAGAGTTTCTGATTAAATATTTGATATGTAATGTTTCCTTGCTGTCACAACTGCTATAACTGAGTGAATGTCTAGTTACTGCTGCTTGCTACACACTGCACATGTATTTCAGACACTTGCCAAGACTGTTTAAATGTAACAGACAAAATTCATCACTTTGAGAAAGCTCTCAAAGTGTTCAGATACTTCAATTAAGAAACACTAATCACACTATAAAATCTAGAAGTCTTGCATGTCATACACATAGTATACAATGAATTCTAAATTTATTGCTTTCTAATTTCTCTAAAATTTCATTAAAATTCTTCTTTTCTAACACAGAGTTCTCTAGATGAATGGGAGAGATTTTATTATTTTGCAAACAAATCTGATTTTATTTTTATTTGACATTTGTCAGCTGTTTCACTCCCATTAGAAAAAGCCAACAGGCTAGCGGCAACCAACTCAGAAGCACTGTTACTGTTTTGCATTTTAGCCTCATGCTAAACTAGTGTACTTTCAGAAGCTAGAAGATGATAGCTTTAAAATAAGGTATGTGACATGCATTTTGTCCTGATAGTTCTGGTAGAAGATTTCTATTTGGATGTGCCAAAGAGGTTAAAATTCTAAAGGTGTAAACACAACAATCTTCCCAGGAGTGGATATCCCTGCAAATCCATGCCAAACTGAACCACGCAGTGCTCAGAGAAACTGCAAAAACCCTAGAGCAACATCTCAGACTATACAGGCCTCAGTTAGCAAGTTAAATGTTAAAGTTCATGACAGTACAATTAGAAAAAGACTGAACAAGTACAGTCTGTTTGGAAAGGTTGCCAGGAGAAAGCATCTTCTTTCTAAAAAGAACAAGGCAGCACAGTTTAGATTTGAAAAGTGCAATAGCCTGGAGAACAATTGCTCAAGACCATGTCAAAAAAATACAAGAAAGCCTGGATCCTTTGAAACAAAATAAAAAGAAATCAGGGGTAACTCAATACTTTTGCACAGTACGTTATTGGCAACATTTAAAACATGGCCTTATAAATTAAGCCGTTTTGTGTTTCAGCATCTTGTCTAAGGAATGAGAGGTCAAACCACCGATCTTCTGAGCTTGACCATCTTCTGTTGCCTACAGTAGGAAACACACTCATGTATTACATTGTCCAAGAATATTTAAAAAAATGATAACATTATATATCAGTCAGCAACTGGAGTACAGTGCTGCCTGCACGTGAATCATGAATCAGTAATCCATACCCACATTCGAGATATGACAGACTTTTTGTGTAAATATCTGGAAATGAGCTTCAGGTGAGTCTGCTTTCTTAGCTCACAGGTGTGTGTTGGAGGTGTTACGAGAGCTCTCAGGTCATGTTATCCACAGCTGGCAAATATAATCTGAACGAAAGGACAAGCCAAACATTGATGCTAGTAAAGTGCAGTTACTCTGGCTAGGTGCTTTGAATACTCAGTCTGAGGCAGAGCAATACCTCCGGCACATGAAAAAAGTTCGTGATATTGAACAATCCTACCAATGGCTGGACAAAGCTCGACTGAAAAATAGCACAGAAGTACTAATGATGGCAGCACAGGAGCAGGCAAAACCCTAGGTGCAGGCTTTGTAGAGATGCCCCTGAGACAATCCTACTCATAACAGCAGGGGTGCAAGATGCTAGCAGGCAGGGTATATATGGA
Source organism: Oreochromis aureus (assembly GCF_013358895.1). Classification (NCBI taxonomy): domain Eukaryota; kingdom Metazoa; phylum Chordata; class Actinopteri; order Cichliformes; family Cichlidae; genus Oreochromis; species Oreochromis aureus. The sequence goes on from NC_052950.1 coordinate 4,360,682, forward strand.
ATGCCATGACTAAGTGGCTGGTATGGTATACAGGCAAAGGGGTGGGTTAAAATAATTGGTGGGTTAAAAAATCGATTTTAGTTTGAATGATGCGATATCGATTCATTCAAACCTGAAACACCAGAATCTCAGGTTTAAGCACACGGAACTTTTTCAACAACAACCAAACAGCTTAAACAGCAAATGAGAGCAGGTAAACACATCCTTCAAAAAGATGTAAATACAGAGCGTGGATTGTTCACCCAACGGTGCGCACACATACCTGGATGCTGAAATCTGATGGAGTCTTACTCACACTGTTAATTACTGCAAATTTCATTTGTCTCCATATTTTTTAATCTCAAGGTGTTAAAAATAGGCACTAAATCAATATTTGAATCGCATATTGTCCTAATCTAAATACATTTGGTAAATGCATTCTTTTTCTATTGTCATATTTTTTTTTACCAATAAGTATCAATTGAGGAAGTGTATATTTTTGAATACACCTTTAATTTTACAAGGTTTGATTGCAATGTTTGAGTCAAGCCTGATATTGTGACATTTTAACCTCCTAGGACCTGCCGTCCACATATGTGGACATCACATTTTGGGTTATTTAGACCAAAATACTCAATTTTGCTCTACATGGGCCTGATATCCACTTACGAGGACATTATACTGCTACTGTTCTATCAAAATTTTAAACGAATATCCTCATATGTGGCTCTAACTTTTCTTAAAAACAAAAATATGGTAAAAAAGAAAAAAATCTGGTAATTCTTTGTTTTTACATTCATCAGGCCCCAATGTGACCAAATATCAAAGAGAAATTAAAAAAGCATGTCGTGGAAGAGTTCGGGTCTTAGGAGGTTAAGGGACTGACCTGAACCCTTTTTTGTAAGTTGACTTTATTTTGTACTTTAAAATATATTATTCAACTAATCTGAAACTAAATGCACAACAATTCCTGGTTTGAGTTGAGTGAGATTAATGGGTAACTCTAATCAATAATGTTATCTGCCAGTATTTGGAAGGAAGAATGCGTTATGGCCTGTGCCCTCAGGATATTTCCCGAGGACACTAAGTCTAGAGAACATTGAATTCCTCTTGAATCTACATCATAAAACTCTCAGAAAGCTCTGCTTCAACCACTACAGTATCCTCATGTATCCAGAGAACAAAGAGCAGGAAACCGCTGTCTTTGAACACCACACTTTGTTTTGTAGGAAAAGTAACCTTTATTAGTCTTTCTCAACTTCATCTACAAACAGCATCTGCTTAAGACAGGCATTTGATGAACTTAGTGCTCAAATGTTAAGCTGAATTTTCAGCTTACTTATCATAATCTAGCATCTTATAATCTTTATAGATTGTACTTTATGTACTTACTTTTCAGTACTTTTCCAAAGGGGGATGTCTGGAACATATTTTTTCTACAGGATACATACTAACCATCATTAACATTTTAAAACTTCCACTTTTTGGAAGTTTAATTTTTGACTACATATAAACCCTGACCTGCTTTTTTCTTCTAAAGCAAACTGATGGCTGTAACTACAGCTCCCACCATCCCCAGGATGACTGTGGTTGTAGTTGCTTGGTATATTTTTGTTCTTTCATACACATCCTCTCAACTACATTCCCATGGGACTAAGTATGGTGAGATGGTCCATAATGCCCATAATGGCATGCATGGCAGCCATTGATGTGAGTATGGAAAGGAATTTCCAGGATTATAATGTGCATATAACAGAATTATTGAGCTGAGCCCCTACTGTGAGAGGGTGCAATTTGCCACAAATGCTACATGCCAAATAGCTAGGAGAAGTAGAATAAGAAAGTGAGGGAACTGTGACTGAGTAAGATAGCTCAAACTGCATATCGTGCCTTATAGAAGACAACAACAAAACTCATCTTTAAATTGAACACATTATCATTAAGAGCTGGATCCACAAACACTGTGAACATCAGTGGTGATTATTCTTCTGCATCAAAAGTAATGAGTCTTATAAGTAGTTGGTGCTTGGCCTGTCGTACTTGAGATTCAGTGCATCTCTGAGCTATTCATAGGAGACAGCTGTCACAGGTTAAGCTCTGGTTGTCACTATTAGCAGAGACTCCCATTTATAGAGACACTAGTGCACCAATCCTTGTCAGCATCCAGCCACTCTGATACAGGTTATGTTGCCGCTCAGAATCGAGTGAGTGGTACTTCAACCACATCAGGCATGTGTGTGGGGGGGGGAGCTTGAGCACTTGCCCCTTTCCTGATGGGTGCCCCAAGTGCCCTTTTCTTGAGGCAATTTAAATAAAAAATGTAATGTGTGTGTGCGTGTGGAGTCCTGACTGTGCCCCTCAACAATAATATTTAACTATTAATCACAGTTTTGTTTAATAAAAGGATCTAGCTTGCATCAGTCACATGACTACCATTAACCAATGAATGCCATGTTTGTAAAGGACTCGAATGCTAACATCTAGTGTCAAAAACTATGCTAGCTTATAATGTGGCTAAAATAAAACCTAACCCTAACCTTACCCCTAAATATGTTACCAGTGAACTAGTGGATGTAAAGAGGGGTTTTTTTTGTTGTTGTTTAAAACCTTTTGACATTTTGTGTTATTTTAGAACCATTATATGCATGTTTCCATGTAGGTTGAGTATTACATGCTTAGTAGTCTGTTTTCACCCTTTTCTTAAAAATATGTTTTGTCTCCTATGTATCAGTGCTATCTACCTCTGCCCTGATTGGTCCTACCTGACAGTAGATTGACTCTCATACATGCAGAGCACAGCCACATCACAGAGTGATGTTTGTGCCTACACATTGCTTGTTCTGCTTTGTATCTAGCAGAAGATGCCCAGTGAAGAGCTTTGTTAGATTGAAACGTTGATCTGTAAATTAAACTTGCTGGGAGCTATCAGAGAAGTGTACTGAATATTTTTGCTCTGCTGCTGTTATCTAACCATGTGCCAGTTAAAAGCATAAAATCCAGATTGTGTGGAGTAATAATATCATTAACTTAAAATGACTCGTTGAGCAGAGCTTTGTAGTTTTAATGAAAGTCCCTAAAGCAGTCTGACATTGACATGGAGCAGATAACAGTTGGGTAGATTTTGAGTCGAGTGCACCTCTCCTATTACTATTTTATATTACCCATAGGAGAAGAAAAAAAAGAATATTCTACTGCCTTACTTGGCCCAAACTGCAGAAGGATCAAATCCATACTAATAGCTGTAGGCTTCATATTCATGCTGAGTAAATTTGCTATTCAAGTAGAGCAATGAAGAGTAGTTGTGATGTTGGCCAGAGCAAAAACGTAATAACATGTCCTTGCAGTGAAGACATGTGTCACAGCTGGTCAGGGGCTCACAGCCAACATTGTAAGGTGAACGCCAAGGGATAGTTTTGGGACTGAAATAGACACTGGCAATGGGCCAAAAAATAGTTTGGTAAGAGTGAAGAGTAGCGACCTATTTAGAGGTGCAGAAGCTGAATAGAACTCAGGCATGGAGCAACCGTTTGAGAAGTCTTTAAATAGTGTATATAACATAATACAGGGTTAGGGTTATCACAGATGATGAATTAGACCTTACTGGGTGGACAAAAAAGAGAGCAACAGATTCTGATGGGAGTGGCTATAACAATTATTTACATGTTATTTATCTGAAGTTGAAAAAAATGCTTCCATGCCCTGGGCTAAGCATAGATATGACTACTCTTTTAAGTACCCTCTTAATCATTTCCAAGGAAGGACTGGTGCCATAGCAGAATTTGCAGTCTAAAAAGAGTTGTTTTAATTTCATTTTAAACGTTTTTAAATACCTGGGTTTAACTATCTAAAACAATGGACCGCGGACATGAAGGAAAGTGAGCAGGCATGGCAGAGTGCCTGGAGACAATGTCAAGAGTAAGATCTGCTATGATATATTGTTTGGAGACAGAATCAATGACAAACAGACAAAAGCTGGAGATGGCAGAGTTGAAGACAGTGAACAATGAAGATTTTCACCTGGACTGACCAGCATTTAGAAATAAATATATATGAAAGACAGCTCAGGTTTGGAGACGAAAAATTCAGAGAGGCAAGGCTGAGGTAGTTTGGACATGTGCAGCAGAGGGATAGTGGCTATACATATGGAGCTGCCAAGCAAGGTGAGAAGCAGAAGACCACAGAGGAGGCTCATAGATGCAGTGAAGAGAGGCATGCAGATGGTTGATGAGACAGAAGAAAACTAGGGATAGGGTGACCTGGAGTGACCCCTACAGAATGCAGTTGAAAGAAGAAGAGGTTATGTTCTGGAACTGACTGTCCCCTGGGAACACTGTATGGAGGAGGCCTTTGAGTGTAAGAGGGCAAGGTATGAGGGGCTGGTGGCTGAATGTTGAAGTGAAGGGTGGAAGACCCAGTTTTATCCCATCAAGGTTGACTGCAGAGGGTTTGCAGGCTAGTCTCTCTACCAGGCACTAAAGTGTCTGGGCTCCAAAACAGTAGACCCATCAAGAACAACACAGATACAGCAGAAAAGGCATTAAATGGCTATGGCTCACGCAGAGTGATCCGTGGAAGATAACTGCTACTTGGACACAAGCCAGGGTCTGATTACCCCTGGATGGGTCTGATGTTGGTAGACCCTAAACACCGGTTGGTAGACTCCAGGTTACATCACTGATGATGTGTTAAAGTTGGATGAGAAGATCTTTGGAAGACCATTCAAATTATTCAACTTCATCTCAAATCAGCAGCTAAATGGTTGAATCTTGGACACAACTGGGTGTTCCAACGGGACAATCATCCCAACCATACACTACCAGTCAAAGGTTTGGACACACCTTCTCATTTAATGTTTTTTCTTTATTTTCATGACAATTTACATTTTAAATTCTCACTGAAGGCATGAAAACTATGAATGAACACATATGGAATTATATTGTAAACAAAAAAAGTGAAACAACTCAAAACATGTTTTACATTTTAGTTTCTTCAGTATAGTCACCCCAGTCACAAACTGTTCAAACTACTTCCATCAGGCAGGAGGTACTGTATCCGGGTATCCGGTCCTGAACCAGCAGACTAAGGGACAGCTTTTTCCATCAGGCCATCAGACTGCTGAACACTGACCACTAACACTAACACTTCACAAACACTTCACTGTCACTTATTGAAACTTTGACACTTTATATATATTCTTATATTCTTATATTTGTACATATATTTATTCTTATATTTCTCATATTTCTTTATTCTTATATTTTGTTTTGTTTTTTATGTTTCTTGTATTTTGCACACCACTGTTGCTTGTGAAGTTTGCACACAAGAATTTCACTCACATGTGCTGTACCAGTGTACCTGCACAGGTGATGTGACAATAAAAGTGACTTGATTAGATTTGATTACCGCTTTGCACACTCTTGGCATTCTCTTGATGAGCTTCATGAGGTCGTCACCTGAAATGGTTTTCCAACAGCCTTTAAGGAGTTCCCTGAGATGCTGAGCACTTGTTGGCCCTTTTGACTTCACTCTGCGGTCCATCTCATCCCAAACCATCTCGATTTAGGTCAGGTGAGAGTGGAGTCCAGGCCATCTGGCGCTGCACTCCATCACTCTCCTTCTTGGTTAAAAATCCTTTACACAGCCCTCTAACATTCATTCCTTGTGTTTCTTGGCCCAGACAAATCTCTTCTGCTTGGTGCTTTTCCATTTTTATGCCAATAATACGAATTCTAACAGCTGTCAAATAGGGCTGTCAGCTATGTACCAACCTGACTTCTGGAAAACACAACTGATGATCCCAACTCCATTAAGAAGGCAAGAAATTCTACAAATGAACCCTGACAAGGCACACCTGTGAAGTGAAAACCATTTCAGGGGACGACACCATGAAGCTCATTCAGAGAAAGTCAAGGGTTTGCAGCACTGTCAACAAAGCAAAGGGCAGCTACTTTGAGGAATCTAAAAAGATAAGACATATTTTGAGGTATTTATCAATTTTTTCTTTGCTACATAATTTCATATATCTTGCTTCATATATTTGATGTTTCAGTTTGTATCTACAATGTAGCAAATAGTAAAAATAAAGAAAAAACATTGAATGAGAAGGTGTGTCCAAACTTTTGACTGGTAGTCTACATCAGAACTGGTTTTGGAATGGATAAAGCAGACTTGCATTAATCTTATGAAATGGCCTTCCCCAAACCCCAAACTCAACCCTGTTCAAAATGTGTGGACTATGTTTAAAAACCAGGTCAGTGCCATTCATTTTAAATGTACTCTACCAATTCTGCAAAGAAATTTGGTCAAATATCCAGCCAGTACCATATCAGAAATTTGTTGATGAGTGTCAAAAGCAGCTGGTTCATCTGGTGCAACATTTGACTAAATATTAGTAGGATTATATATATTTGAGTCTATATGTATGATTTTTCAAATTAACCTTATTTGACACTTATCCTTGTTTTTAGTCCCATGTGATGCTGATTGTATTTAAATGCATGGTGCAAGAGATTAATAATTGTTCACACTTATCAGGTAAACATTTGTATGAGTGAATACAAACACACATGATTGTCCGTCTGTTTCAGAACAGCCTTTATCAAAGTGAAGCTTGATCCAAAGCTATAGTGAACTAGCTTTTCTCTTGTATCAATGATGATACCTATATTTTATTCTAATCTGGCACATGATCTGTGAAAGTTTTATTTTTACATTTAGTTTATGTGCTATAAGCTGCTTGTTCTGGGGTGTATTTGTTTACATGTAGATATGCAATATATGTATGGACATCATTTCATATAAAATATTTGTTGCAGCATCAGCACTTTTTAAAAAAATTATAATTTAGTTTCTATTATGTCATTTTTTTCAATAAATATATTTAAATACGACAATTTTTAAAAAGCCTACATTACAAAATTGACACATTTACAGTATTATCAGCATTTAAACTGTGACTATTACTTGAATTTTTATTGGTTATTGATTTATTGGTTTGACTTTTTCTGTATTGTATTTCAAGCATGCGTTGTTCTGTGTGCATATCTGTGTGTGTGTGTAACCCTGTTAGGAGTGATGCATATTCATTTGTACAAAGCAGATTCTGGCAGGCGAGAGGAGAAAAGAACGATGGAGAGACAGAATTGGGCCAGCGAGTGGCAGAGCTCCCCACAGCCAGTCAGGGCCTGGATGTCTGAGGAGGGACTGAAGGCCCTTGGGCAAGTACTGACATCACCAGCTTGGATTCTTTGTCTGGCAAGACAGCCTCATGTAAATATTACATCCAGGCCCACACATCTTCTGCCTCCACACCCACACTGTAAGTCTGAGTGCAGCCTTTAACTGCTGTGACGTTGTGTTAGACTGAACTATCACCTGTGCTTACTCATCGTTAAAGAAAACAAGCTGGAACAAAAAGATTTCATACTGAGATAACATGTTTTTTGTTTTTTTTCTGCTCCAGCACTTCGATTTTAATCAAAACTCTGGGTGCTTTACAAAGACTTGGTAAGTGCCTTGAAGGTGGTATGGGTGGGTCGGGGGGGTAAGTAAGGTATGAAAACGTCTAAGTTCTAGGTTCATTTCATCCATCTTCTCAGTTTCTAGCATAATTCTAAATAGTATTCCAGTTTTACTACTACCAACCCCAGCCACTGCACACAGAAGACAAGAATAAACAGCCAAATCCAGACTGAACTGTTCTGCACAGCTGAGACACAATATGACAGACAATTATGCACATAATATTTTAACACAGGCACCACAATAATTAACCCTCTGCCCCGTGACAGGGCACACACGTCAGACACACACACACACACACACACACACACACACACACAGGTAAGCAAATTCATTATGAAGCCATTAAAACATATGCCAGTCATGAAGCTGCAAAGTCTCTTAAGACACAGCAGTCAGGACATACAAGGCTGATTTTTGCACAGCTGACTAGAACCTTTTACACCACCTGAGTGTCACCATGTGATACACAATGATTATGCTATATTGTTACATTGTAACACACTCAGATGTACAACACTGCAGCAGCAACAGAGGATGATGTAGCTGACCTTTGTGCATTGTCACTAGAACAGGAACATTTCTTTCAACTTGCTTTGAGAACAGTGTCAGAGGACTGAATATGTCTTTAGGTAAGATGATTATAAACTTCTGTGAAATTATAGATGTTTTGCACTGTTACTATAAACCAGTTGCTCTTGGTTCATTTGAGGTAAATGGTAAATGGTCTAGTTCTTTTATAGTGCTTTTGTACACTCAAAGCAGTGTGTTCGTGAGTTGCAGTTAGGGCTTCAGGAGCTGAGAAAATGCATCAGCAGCATAGCTAGAGGTGACCATGTGGACTGAATCACTATTCTGTAGTTCAGTGTTTCCCAACTTTTTGGAGCCACAGCACATATTTCACATTAGAAAAATCACATGGCACCCCACCAAACAAAAAAGTATAACTTTTTTGCTTTCTTCTGACCACTGCTCATGCTAGGGCCTTCATCTGGGTCGGAGTTTTCTCCAGGACCCAGGTCAGACTGACTCTCTTTTCAAATATTTATCTATTGCTATTATGTGCTGCGTCGTCTCACGGCATGACTATTATGTAATTTCTTCTTCGTCTTCTTCTGTTTCAGGCACACTGCCCTCCACTAGAGGGCAGTGCGCCATCTAGTGGAAGAGAATGTAATTGTTCTGCCTGTTACTCACACCAATCACTTAGCGTACTAAGCAGATGGAACCAGATAATCTTCCACGGCACACCTGCTCATTTCTCATGGCCCACCTATGCACAGTGGTTGAGAAACACTGGTCTAGTTGTTAACCTGTTTAGCAAAACTGCTCCATAATGATGTAACTGTTCTGATGTCAACACACATTTCCCAACATTATTTCATGGCCCCGTATGTATAACATGTGTCAAATATCATTTTTATTGTAATGCATTACTAATGATGTCAGGTACACACACATTGTTAACATAACACTAAGCCTACATGACAACTCGTCAGTATAAATCCCTAACCTAAAGAGGAGGACAGGCCGAGATGCACTTCACAGAAAATTCCTGAAGAAACAATTCTAGAAATGGGCAATCCCTGTACTGTTGAGCTTTGCTTTTGCTACCTGTTTATTAAAAATCAAATTTTAGCTGTTTGGTAAAGTCTGTCTTAAAAAATGCCTTAGTTTGAAGCTCTTTATGTCATCCTACATAATCAGGCCTGTGCACGTGCTTTGAAAGTTTGTCATGTTCACAGCAACAGATAATTGTGTTTCAGTGGACAGTGGATGTTTCAGAAAATGGTGGAGTCTGAACTTTACCATCACTGTCCTTTTGCACAATAAATTCAAAGCCAGTGTTTCTCTCCACTCAGAATTTCTGAATCTTTCTGGTATTGCTGTCATATTTCCTACATAAATCAGGCTCACATAACTGTTTTGCATGAAAAGTATTCTATCTTCCCATTAATATGAGAATGAAAGCATGTGCAAGTAAAGAAATAACTTCAGTTATTTACAATAATGTGATTTTTGAATGTGATTACTTTGTAATGCATCACACATAGTAGTGCCCGCAGCAATACCAACACAGAGAAACACAAAAATAATAATCATAACCAATAACTTTTGGTCTTAACTGGCTGTAGGCTTAACAACTATACTCAGATCTAATGTCATTGCCAATCATCTTCCTTCTTTGTACCTTACCAAAAGACAAAAACGGCCCCACAGAAAAATCCCTTAGAGGAATTTTCCAAAAAGAATAAAAGAAGAGTGACCTCTTAATCCTCTTTTATATAATTATAAAGCTCTGAAGTCTTTTACCACATCTGGTAAAATACCTCAAGGTCATGGATCTTTTACTTAAAGATGGCTTTCAGAATTATAGTGCAATACTCCTCGTGTTAGAGATTGGTTGACAGGTGACAGATGTTAATGTATGAAAAATGAGAACTAATCACATTTCATGTAGCACTAACACATTTGTGTCATTTGTTCTTTGATGAAAGTGCCTTGTCTTATAAACCACATGTAAACATCAGTTGCTGATCTCAATAAAATTTGTGTCCACATTTTTATGTTATTTGTAATATAGTTACAAATCTTCCTCATCCGACTTTTTTATGGCCTAACTTATGGTTGAGAGATGAATAACATACACTGCACAAACAATAAAGGACACAGTCACAAAACCCAACAGAAGTGATTTAGTGGAGACAATAACAGGAGTGAACAGCCGCGGTAAACAACTAGTGGCAAACATATCTACAATATTATAAGAATGAAGTAATTAGAACACACTCCGTCTCACCATCAATGAAAAAGCATGTCTCAGTGCAGTCCTTCACCTGTTTCCCTTTCTGTCGCTTCCACAGCTGTTCTGCCATATTATTGTTTCTCCAAAATAACTTCAATTGTGTTTTTCTATTTGCTGGTGTTTTCTCAGGTTGCAGTGTGTTTGATCACCGAGAGCCACCATAAGAACTTCCTCTTCTTGGCAAAGTTTATTTATTTTCTTTGTGCTTGAATATGTAGACCTCAAATATACATTTCCCACAAATATCATTTATCAACCTCAGACCCTGTATTCCCAGTGTATTTTTTAAAGATTGCATTTAACAGCCACAACAACGTTTTCATGTTGTGAGTCTCTGGCTGTGCCTTTCTGTGTGTCTGTGGCAGAATGCATCACCTGCTGTTGCTCACTGGGACTACTACAGAGGTAGGCGGTACCCTATGATAGTGTTTATGCACTTTCAGAAATGCATTTTCCCTTTAAACTGATGGTGTGATCTAAATGTGTCAGCTTCAAGGCATGGTGGCAGTGTTTCCTGGTCAGACCTAGTAGCTTCCATTTATGACTTTCAAGCAAAGCAAAAGTCTTAATGATGCAGGCACATTAATGGCTAGAAGTGCACAAGATTACCACTGCATATGTCTTTCATACCATATAAATTGCTCAGCTTAACTACTTAAGTAAAGGGTAAGGTTGAGATTGGCTTTTAGCCACATGCTAAACAAACGCATTTTGGCACTCTCATATATATGGTTGTCCTTCAGTTACAAAAATTCTAATAGGATGTGCCACATGTGTGCCAACTGTATGAAAACTATCGACTACCTTATATATATAAGGTAGTCGATGTGAATCTAACCCTAGATCTGAACATGTACAGGTCACTGGCAACCTGGTGGATGTTCACTGGCTAACTCGGTGCCTCTAATTGCTCTTTATTAATGATTTTTAAATGTTCTCTTAAGTTTTGGCAACCAGCAGACATGCAAAATAATCATTTTAACAGTCACACGTCAGAAAATTCCATTAGTCATTGTTATTTTTCTCCAGGATAAGATCAGGGATAGTGTTTGGAGATATGGTTAGGATCGTCATGATGATTTAGACCTCTGATTAACCGCCAAAGCTTCCTCACCTGGATAGGTGTAGATATGTTGGGTAGAATTCAGGAGCTTGATGTCATAATACCATCCATCCATCCATCCTCATCCGCTTTATCCGAAGTCGGGTCGCGGGGGCAGCAGCCTAAGCAGAGAAGCCCAGACCTCCCTCTCCCCAGCCACCTCCTCCAGCTCATCCGGGGAACACCAAGGCGTTCCCAGGCCAGCCGAGAGATATAATCTCTCCAGCTGCCCTGGGTCTGCCCTGGGCCTCCTCCCGGTGGGACATGCCCGAACACCTCACCCAGGAGGCGCCCAGGGGCATCCTTGTCAGATGTCCGAACCACCTCAACTGGCTCCTTTCGATGTGGAGGAGCAGCGGCTCTACTCTGAGCCCCTCCCGGATGGCCGAACTTCTCACCCTATCTCTAAGGGAGAGGCCAGCCACCCTTCGGAGGAAGCTCATTTCTGCCGCTTGTATCCGCGATCTCGTTCTTTTCGGTCACTACCCACAGCTCGTGGCCATAGGTGAGGGTCGGGACGAGACCGACCGGTAAATTGAGAGCTTCGCTTTTACACTCAGCTCCCTCTTCACCACGACGGACCGGTGCAGCGTCCGCATCACTGCAGCCGCAGCACCAATCCGTCTGTCGATCTCCGGCTCCCTTCTCCCATCACTCGCGAACAAGACCCCGAGATACTTGAACTCCTCCACTTGGGGCAGGAACTCATCCCGACCCGGAGTGGGCACTCCACCCTTTTCCGGCTGAGAACCATGGCCTCAGATTTGGAGGTGCTGATCCTCATTCCTGCTGCTTCACACTCGGCTGCGAACCGTTCCAGTGCGAGCTGGAGGCCCCCACCGATGAAGCCATCAGAACCACATCATCCGCAAAAGCAGAGATGAGATTCTGAGGCCACCGAAGTGGAAGCCCTCCGCCACTTGGCTGCGCCTAGAAATCCTGTCCATAAAATTATGAACAGAATCGGTGATAAAGGGCAGCCCTGGCGGAGCCCATCACCCACCGGAAACAAGTCCGACTTATTGCCGGCAATGCGAACCAAACTCTTACAACGGTTGTATAGGGATCGAATGGCCCGTAGCAGTGGGCCAGACACCCCATACTCCCGCAACACCTCCCACAGGACACCCCGAGGGACACGGTCGAATGCCTTCTCCAAGTCCACAAAACACATGTAGACTGGTTGGGCAAACTCCCATGCACCCTCAAGTATCCTCGAGAGGATAAAGAGCTGGTCCAGTGTTCCGCGACCAGGACGAAAACCGCATTGTTCCTCCTGTATCCGAGGTTCGACTAACGGACGAACTCTCCTTTCCAGCACCCTGGCATAGACTTTCCCAGGGAGGCTGAGGAGTGTGATCCCCTGTAGTTGGAACACACCCTCCGGTCTCCCCTCTTAAAGATGGGGACCACCACCCCGGTCTGCCAGTCCAGGGTACTGCCCCTGATCTCCACGCAACATTGTAGAGGCGTGTCAACCAGGACAGCCCTACAACGTCCAGAGCCTTCAGGAACTCGGGCGGACCTCATCAACACCAGGGGCTCTGCCACCGAGGAGTTGTTTAACTGCCTCAGTGACCTCGACCCCAGAAATTGGCGGGTCATTCCCTCATCCCCAGACTCTGCTTCCTCCTCGGAAGACGTGTCAGTGGGATTAAGGAGGTCCTCAAGTATTCCTTCCACCGCCTGACAATTTTCTCAGTCGACGCCAGCAGCGCACCGCCAGCACTATACACAGTGCAGGTAGAGCACCGCTTTCCCCTCCTGAGACGCCTGACGGTTTGCCAGAATCTCTTGAGGCAGTCCGAAAGTCTTTTTCCATGGCTCTCCGAACTCCTCCCACACCCGAAGTTTTTGCTTCAGCCACTGCCGGGCCGCATTCCGCTTGGCCTGTCGATACCTGTCAGCTGCCTCTGAGTCCCACAGGCTAACCAAGCCCGATAGGACTCCTTCTTCAGCCTGGTGGCTCCCTTCACCTCTGGTGTCCACCATTTGGTTGGGGATTACCACCACGGCAGGCACCAACCACCTTGCGGCCGCAGCTCAATGCAGCAGCCCGGCAATGGAGACGCTGAACATGGTCCATTCGGACTCAATGTCCCCGTCTCCCTCGGAATGTTGTTGAAGCTCTGCCGGAGGTGTGCGTTGAAGATCTCGCGGACTGGGGCCTCTGCTAGACGTTCCCAGCACACCCTCACTACGCGTTTAGGTGCACCGGGTCTGTCCAGCGTCCTCCCCCGCCACCTGATCCAACTCACCACCAGGTGGTGATCAGTTGACAGCTCAGCCCCTCTCTTTACCCGAGTGTCCAGAACATATGGTCGCAAGTCTGGTGATACGATTACAAAATCGATCATCGACCTGCGGCCTAGAGCATCCTGGTGCCACGTGCACTTATGGACACTCTTATGTTCGAACAAGGTGTTCGTTATGGCCAAACTGTGATTTGCACAGAAGTCCAATAACAAAACACCCTAATACCCTTAATGATTTTTTCTGAGGTAAGACATTGAACACATACAACTTTTTAGCTTAAAATGTTTGAAACCTAAGGGTATAGAGTGTCATCCTAACAGCACAACAACTATATCAACTTTGACTTTGATCCAATAGCAATAAAGAAATATAACTGTTTCATAGCAGCACTTGTGTATGTGCAAGGTAGCTCTTTCCCTTTTGCCGTAGCACTTAACAAAATGTATATGGCATGTAGCCTGCTGCATACTGTCCCATTGCTCTTGCTGTCTCTGTGGCTGGCTTGTTCAGTCACACATGGCCACATATCTAATTTCACATTACAAGTAACAGCACAGAAAATTCAATTTGTTTTTGTTTCCCTGCCATTTAGTGCAATTTCCATAAAATGAGAGTGGCTGACATCCAAAATCAATGGCTGTTTCCAAACCCCCAAGACTAATGGGGTAGATAGCTAAAACCGCAAGTTAATTGTTCAGGAATGTCCTTGAAAACTGTGTGTCAGCCTCTCTCCCTCTCTTTCTGTCCTTAGCCCTCTCTCTACTATTTACACTGCACTCCTGACTGCTTCCTGAGGAATAATTTCATGCAGGCTTTGTAATGGCATGGATTTGAAAATTTAGAAGTCATGCTTAGCTGAGCCCAAACTCAAGAACTGGGTATTCCAGTATTCATAATTCACATTGCATTTGTTAAATTTTTTACCTTGTAAAGCTACACAAAAGTGTGGTAGTTATTGTGTATCTACGCTCCTAGTGGATACACCTGCGGTATCAATTTCAAAAACCACACGTCGCCTTGTTCTCAAGTTATCACATTCAGAACATCTGCAGAAAAACTGACCTCTGACATTGACCGTGAGTTCTACATCACTGGGATTCAAACTGGTGTGATATCACAGCAGCTGAATCTATGTTATCGCTTTCAAAATCCTAGATGACTTGCTTCTTGAGTTATCATATTCATGAGATTTTCAGAGTTGACCCTGGAGTTATCGCATTCATCCCCGCCCATCCGATAATAACACAGAACTCTTTTACAGCCGAGGAGTCAAATTCACTGAGATCATTCAAACATGATAAGAAAAAGACACATTTTTACAAGTTTTTTTTTATTTTTTTATTTTTGGAAAAGTTAAATTAATAACATTATTTGTGATTGAAAATTATTTTCAGGAATTATCGTCTACTTGAAGCAGGGTAAAAATGCATTGAAAAAAAAAAAACAGAATTTGAACTATTCTTTCTTCTGGGTTTATTTGGCCTCCAATCAGAGAGCTCTAATCTCTTGTATAGCCAGAGCAATCATCAAACTGATGCTGTCATTCAGTCCCATTTCAGCAATCTAATTTCAGTGTACAGTTTAAGTCTACAATTACTGAAGCAGCATCTTCTTAACTGACCTCTGTTGAACTTCCATTCTACTGGAAGCTGCTATCTTTTTCATCCTGCATAGTGCGATAGGTGTTGTTTGTACCTTCCAGGGAAAATGAGACTTTGCTGTAAATACATACAGGCTGTTCACAATGGAAAAAAAAAGCAATCCATGTTAAGTTACACACAAGCTTCAAATCTCCACTATAGGAACTTTTCAAAAACCCATCTAAAAATGTCATTAAAAATAATATGTACAAGGTATTTGATGGTATTTGTTTCATCAGAACTACTTTACTACTGCTTTTACATTTCCTTAATAGTTCTTTAATTGTACCAAAGTTTGTCATTATCTGCAGAGTCATAAATAAAATACAAAGCACATTTTTAGTTTTGAACCTGTGAGGCCAGGTTGAGCTAACTGCTCTAATTTGACTGGCTTTCTTATTAATATGCATTACCCTTGTCAAACACTGACCACCTGTTCACAGTGTGTCCTCCAGCTGACAGAGGCACCAGAGTCCTGCTAACTTACAGGCTGTGTGGGTATAGATAATTAATTACTGTGCTGAAATATTGATGGTTCACATTTTTATTTCTGTGGACAACCAGTGATTATCCTGTATCTTCTCTCAAGAAAGCCAACACTGAACTATGAAAACAACATTTTCATCCTTTACACACAACCTTGTCCAAAGGTCACGTCTGTTTCTAGAACACAGTATAATGGCAGCCAAAACACTAACAAAAGGTTTTCTAAATTCTGCATTCAAAGACAATAGTTCATATTCACTCTAGTCTCGTCTTTATGTGTTACAGCCTTCTGGGTAGGGTGTAAACGCCCTGATATTTCTAACAAAGTTTGAAAATACTTTTCACATTAAGTCATCATCTTAGCAATTTCATAAATTTTTAAGCACTTTAAGCAGCTCCAGCATGTAGCTTGCACCAGAGCTATGGTACTGGTCCACATAACAAAACAGCTGGCTTGCAACCAGCAACAGATTAATTAACTGCGCTGTCAATTTAGAATGCTGTGCAGGGCATTTAAAATGCTCTTTATCTATAGCAACTAAACCCAGTGACAAATGTGCTACGATGTGAAAGCAGCTGATCTTAAAATTTATGATGTGATATATTTTATAGGTAGTTTGTATAGCTGGGAACTCTTGGTAATCGATATAGCATGGCTGTCACTATGCCTCGGATACTTGATGCCTTTCATTTCATTGTTCTAATGTTAGACTTGCTCAGGTTGCTCTTTTACTTTTGGAAGTTCAGCACTGATTTCTTCTAAATTAAATGGTACTGGCAACACAGCAAGGCACTTAGGTACTAATTGCTTATTAAAGCCATCTTCTCCAAGAAAGATTCTCTCATGCTTAAGTAAAGCATTTCCTTGTGCACCCAAACAAAGATGGCAGCCATTTAAGGGAGCAACTATTTTTCTCTTTTTATGAACAAAAGACAGAAAACATCCAAGAGCTTTGAAAATTCCTTTCAAGAAGGGTGGAGAACTGTTTGTAGAGTCTACTTAAAGAAATTACAAAAAAGCTTGTCTAAGAGACTTCCTGCTGAATTAAACAAAAGTGGTCATACCAATTAGTGACTTTTACAAACTCTAGTTTGCACAACAATTTTTATGTGTGTTTACATGATTCAATAAACTGCTACAGCTATTTAGCTAGCCCCATTTTCCTAGGAAAGTATAAATAAAAATATTAAATTATAAGTGGCTAAAGACCACAATGACCACTAACCACATGACATTAATTTCATGATTTTGAAAATATGACAGTCATAGAATAGAATAGAATAGAATAGAATTCAACTTTATTGTCATTGCACATGCACAGGTACAGGGCAACGAAATGCAGTTTGCATCCATCCAGAAAGTGCTTTAGTCGTGATATAGATATATTACAATATAAATTAGCAATAATATAGATATGTAAGTATATTACAGAAATGGGTCTATTATGGTATGTTATAATGTACACAGTGTGAAGTATGTTATGAATATTCTATAACTATAAGTATGTACAGGCTGTAGTGAGTACAAGCTATGTACAGGATATAAATATGAAATAAAAACTATACAGAAATCTGAGATATACAGTTATACAGAATGTGAACTATGTAAGTTATAAACAGTTGTGGGATTAAAAATTATCGTATGTACAGAATGATTATCTACACAGAACTATACAGTAGTGGTAAAGTGCTAGTGGTTGTGGGTGTGTGTATGTTCAGTCCATGAGTTTAACGTGGGTCAGATGTCAGGAGGCAGAGTTCAGGAGTCTGACAGCTGTGGGAAGAAGCTGTTCCAGTACCTGGTGGTCTTAGTCCGGAGGCTCCTGTAGCGCCTCCCAGAGGGCAGGAGGGTGAAGAGTCTATGTGATGGGTGACTGGGGTCTCTGATGATTTTCCCAGCCCTTTTCAGACACCGCTTCCTGTAGATGTCCTTTATGGCAGGAAGTGGTGCTCGGCGATGCGCTGGGCAGTTTTCACGACCCTCTGCAACGCCTTCCGGTCCGAGGCAGAGCAGTTCCCGTACCAGACTGTTATACAGTTGGTCAGGATGCTCTCGATGGTGCAGCGATAGAAGTTCACCAGGATGTCTGAGGACAGGTGGTTCTTTCTCAGAGTCCTCAAGAAGAAGAGGCGCTGGTGAGCCTTCTTGACCAGCTTGGAGCAGTTGGTCGTCCAGATGAGATCCTCGGAGATGTGGACTCCCAGGAACTTGAAGCTGCTCACACGCTCCACAGCCGTCCCCTTAATGTGGATGGGTGGATGTGGGTCAGCATTCCTCCTGTAGTCCACGATGAGCTCCTTAGTCTTCTCGGTGTTAAGCAGCAGGTTGTTTGTGTCGCACCACTCAGCCAGACGATCCACCTCCTCCCTGTAGGCGGCCTCGTCGTTGTCACTGATGAGGCCAATCACCGTGGTGTCATCTGCAAACTTAATGATGGTGTTGGAACCATCAGCAGGTCTGCAGTCGTGGGTGAAGAGGGAGTAGAGGAAAGGGCTCATCACACAGCCTTGTGGTACACCGGTGTTCATTGTGATTGTTGATGAGCAGCGGTTATCCAGTCGGACATGTTGGGGGCGGTTGGTCAGGAAGTCCAGTAACCATTTGCAGATGAGGGAACTGATGCCCAGGTCTGTCAGTTTCCTGATGAGTTGTGAGGGGTGGATCGTGTTGAATGCTGAACTGAAGTCTATGATGATGATATGTTGGGTCAAGTGAATACGAGACCAGGTCCTACAGTTCCAGGGTAATCGGGCAACTGCTGGACTTGAGGGAAGAATGAGTTTTTCCCAAATGGTTGTGAGCGGTTGTTAGAGGTTGATGGCAGTCGGTGGGAAAATTATTTCTAAAGCCCCAGACACACAAGCCTACAAACCATTCAGTGTCTGTCTGAAAACCACCTGTCCCTAGGGAAAGATGTGTATTTACAATATGTTGGCAAGAACCTCCAAATGATCATTTTGGGTGTTAGCATAATGCTGTAGTCTTAGTTTGAATGAAGTGACAGAGTAACACTAACCAGCTACTTTACGAGGTTTAGAGAAACTCAGAAAACACAAACCACAAATGCAGACCTGAAGCAGAACCTGCACCACCTGCATGTTACTCTTGGGTAGCATAGCTAGACAGTGTGCATAAGGACATTGTTGTAGTGTTGAAAAAAATGATCTCTATCTGTTAACCATCTATGGTTGAAATCATCTTTGGTGATGACATCAGCACTAGGACCTAATTCTAGACATTTGTCATGGTCCTGGGTGTGTGACCCACTGCTGTGTATTTTTTGATTAATTTATATTTTTTGATTTAGTGTTCTCCATAGTTTTGGTTCTCCTTATTGTTCCGCATGTGGGTTATATCCTTAGTTTCTAGTCTTTAGGTTTCTGTTACTGTGCTTTTCCCCACATTTCACGTTTCATGTCTAGTCTCCTTAGTCAGTTGTGTTTCCTGGTCTCGGTGTCGCGGTGTCCCATGTGCTGTGTGCTCTTCTGTGTTCCTCAGGCTCCTTGGCATTCCTCAGTTCCTAGCTTCTAGTCTAGTTCCCAGAATTTTGGTGTTAGTTTGCTAGTTCCCCAGTTATCAGTTTTAGGCTATGTTTTCTTATTTCTGATATTTGAGTTTTGTCACATTATAATAAAGCTGCCTCCCTAAGTTCATCCGTCTGTGTCTCGTGAGTCCTACATTTGGGTCCGCATCCTGCCTGCCTCAGCATTACATGACACCATTTGGTTTTGGAGACACGTTAAAAGTACATTTTGGGAGTTAAAGTAGAAATAAAAAGATTGTTGATTTTGTGTCAATTAGATGGACTCTTTTTTCGTTGTTGTTCTTTTTGTCATGGTCCCTGTTTTAAGGTTTGGGGTTTTCTAGTTTGTGTTTTGATAATCTTTTATTGTGGTTCTTCATCCTGTATTAGTTACTTAGTTTTCTGCACTCAAAAAAATCAACTAGGGCATGTGTTTGATTCAGAGGTGGGACCAAGTCATTGTTTTGCAAGTCTCAAGTAAGTCCCAAGTCTTTATCCTCAAGTCACAAGTCAAGTCTCAAGTAAAGTCAAGCAAGTCAGAGTCAAGTCGTAAGTCAAGACAGACAACTTTCAAGTCAAGTCCCAAGTCCGAAACTTTGAATTTCAAGTCCTTTCAAGTCGTTTTTTTTAACCCTCTGGGGTCCCGGGTATAATTGGCCGTTCTTGACTACTTTTGATTTTACTTCTATATTTCACTTTTAAAATATGTTTTTCTTGCCTTGTTTGGTATCATTATTTACAGCACAACCTCAAATATCTGAAATTTGAGTTATTTTTTTCATTTTGGTACTATTTACCTAAAAATGCAGCCAAGGCCTCAGGCGTTTTTTATATAACCATTTAAATCTATTTACAGAACAATCAGGTGTGCTGCATCAAATAAGAAGGCACACAAATTATTTGTGCCAGTCCAAAAAATGTAGTTTGTGTTCAGTATAAGACAGAGGAGAACACCACAGGCCTAAACCCTGCAGGTCTGACAACTGAGGTGCAACAGTCCAGTTTTCTATGTGGAGACAGCGTTTACACTGGAATCTGCCTTTGACGGCTTTTTAGATCAAATATGAAATTCAGCAGTCTAACCGACACACAATACAAAACAATAACTACACAACAAACTAACTACAGCCTCCAAACACGCTAAACGTCACTAATGTCTCACATATGAAAACTCTCTCTCTCTTTCTTTCGCTCGCCCGCTTTCCGTCATGGGTGTCACTCCTAAAACTTCCCTTCTCCCTAAACAACCAAATGTCACATGTTGCCTTATCATTTTTTTTGATTGGCTGACATGGTAAACTCTAACACCAATAGGGAAGGGTGTTTTTCTTTTCTTTTTTCACTCGCAAGTGGAGAGCGTATGCTAGGCTGTCTGTAGAAAACGCCGCTTTTGTCTAGCATCCCTGTTGAGAATAACCTTTGCAAATAAACAAAAGCTAATAATATAAGATCAAAGTATTTTATTTGATGTATTGACATAAATGACAGAAGAAAAAGGCCATGTATAGCAGGACTACTCAATTACACACTAAGGTGGGCCAGATTTTCTAACCAAAAAAATAAATTTCCCTGGCTCAGACATGCAAAAGTTAAACACGACCATACACTAATTGCAAATTAAACACAGTGATTTTGAATTGTGATGTGATGGTAAAATAAATATTTGTCAGTCTAAACCAGGTTAAATCTACGGGGTTAATGATGGGAGGAGACGGAGAGAGACTGAGTACAGCTACAGAACCCACTTTCTGAAACGGACCCTGCTCACCATTCACCGACAATTCTGAGCTAACAAGTTGCATGTTATTCTTGGATGCGCTTGCAGGACCGGATTTAAAATAGCATGACAAACATATCATACCTGTTAAAGCCAAACAGTATCATCAACGTAGTTCAAGAACATTTGCTAATAAGATGAAGTTAGCTAAGTCAGCTGTCTCATCGTAGCAAAAAAAAAAAAAAAAGCACCACCTACCGTTCTTTATGCAACTTCAAATGTCGGACAAAGTTGGAAGTTGTTCCATCTCCGTCTGTGATTCTCTTCTTGCATGTTTTGCATATTGCATTCGTTTTTTTTTTTTTGACTACTTCGTAGTTTATGTACCCGAAAGAAATTACTCTTGGAAGCATTTTTGGCTCGAGCGTTTTTTGTTCTTGTTTTTTCAAATCTGGTTAATTTGATTGGCTGTGCTACAGCCCACGCTCACATACATACGGAGTGTGGTAAGAATGAATGAATGAATAAAGTGAATTAATGGTCCGCACTTTTTATATAATATGTATGTTAAATTTTAGATTTGAGTAAAATATCAAGTCTTTTCAAGTAAACAGGTTCAAGTCCAATTCAAGTCCCAAGTCACTGGTGTAAAAGTCCAAGTCAAGTCACAAGTCTTACAACCTTTTTTCAAGTCAAGTCTAAAGTCATAAAATTAATGACTCGAGTCTGAGTTGAGTCCAAGTCATGTGACTCGAGTCCACACCTCTGGTTTGATTAGTAAAGCAGTAATATGTTTACATTACATGAAGAAATCATTTTTATGGGTGTTAAATGATTCATTCTTTTTTGTTGAATATGAGTCAAAGAAAATTCTAATGAGTTAAATTCATTCATGGCAATCCAGTGAGAATGAGGTCCATCAAACCAACGACTCAGATAGTGTCATGCATTGCGCATGCTCTACGCCCACCGGATGCGGAGAGTCCGTTGAGACGTTAACGAGCGCATGTGGAGTTACTCCTTTGGCATACTTGACAGTAAGGTAAGTTACTCACATATCTCTTTATATATTTATTTAGGTTAGGAGTGTGAGAGATAAATACTATTTGTTAAATGTTTTACCCACATAGTGTGGTAACTTAGAGGAGCTTTATATATCAGGGAGTGTGTAGAGCCAATTTTTTTTCCAACTTAAGCGGAGTCGCTAATTGTTGCAACAGAGCAAAAACTGACGAGGCTATTTTGGTAAGTTCAGTTTTTGTGTCTGTCGACTTTGAATGAGGTGTGTTTCATGGTTATCTGCATGGTTAGGACTGTTTTTTTCTCTGGAGTTAGCTAACTTTGAAGAGCTTCATGTTGGCGGGAAAGCCGCGTAGAGTAATGTCTTCGCATATAGCTCCTTGAATGATGCGTTACTTTCTCCTTAACCGGAGTTGGTGATTGTTGGTAGCAGTGGTAAGACTGACCGAAACAGTTTTGGTGATTTTTATGACGCTGTACCTAAAATTCCTGTTTTTGTCAGTGGAGTTTAGTAAGGGAACAACCGCATTAACTGGATGGATGAAGGGTTGAATTCAACTAAACCAGCATTTTGAGGAATTAATAACAAGGAGTAAGAGAAAATCTGTCACAATAATTGCATGTGCATTTTCTTTTTTTTTTTGTAATATCTTCACTTAGTTTTTGAATTCAGAATGATTTAGGTGGATCATTGTTCGGGTCATAGTTCCTCTGCTCTCTGGTGCTCTGCATTAAGGCTGACTAACAGTCTTCACATTTCACAGTATGTAGATATTAACACAAATTCATCAAGAGTAATATTTTTATTTTAATTAAATAATTTCTCTCCCCAGAAATACGTCACAAAATAAAGCCACATTCCCATGCTCTGAGATTCTTACACCTCCTCAACAATACATGGTAAGTTTCATATGTTTGACATATTATTATTATTAGTAGTAGTAGTAGTAGTAGTATTGTTGTTGTTATTATTAATCTGTTTTTTCTTTGGTTTGGTTTTCTGGTTATGGGCCTTTTATTTCCTGTTTACTTTAGTTTATTTGTTTGTTCATTCCTTTTATATTCCCATTCATTTCCCTGCTCTCTTGTCCCCTGTGTTTTGTCTTCTGTGTCGAGCTTGCGTGTCTTAATCCGGATCTCAGTGTTATTTCCTCTTTTATTTTGGTGGCCTTCTTGCCTCATCATCTTTATTCCTGCATCTCCCTCTGCTCTTTGTCATTTTCTCCCTCAAGGTTGTGTCCTTCCTCGTAGTGTTTTCCTAGAAGACTCTTGAGTTTTCAAATATTTGCTCCTCATAAGTACTCAGCAATAAAGCTGTTTTTCAGTTTATGTCTTGTTTTCTGAGTCCTGAGTTTCCTGGCTGGCACACAGTGGGCCTTGACATTTTTTTGTACTCTTGAGAGAACATTTTTTTTAAAATACCAAAATTACACATTCTGCTAGAATGGTTATGCTTGGGTTGTGGTCGTCACTGATAATAACTTAGACCTCTAAGGGATAAATTTAATGAAATTCCCCATCTATGACTATGTTTCAAAATGTTTCAAAGGAATCTACTCATATAAAATAGTTTTTTCTTCTTTTTCTGAAGCAAAAGTCCAGTCCAGTCTCAGCTTCGGTCTGTCCAACTTGATTTAATCTTAGGTTCTACCTCCAGGAATTGATACCTTGTCGATGGACGTTTCAAAGCCAGCAGATGCTGGATCTGAATGGTTCTGCCTTCAAACATCCCATCCTATCCTATCCTGTCTTGGCACCTACATTCTATAAAACCATTCTTTTCTCATCTTGTCTATCCATTAATAAAGTATCTCTCCTTTTCTCCTTCTACCTCCCTCAGGTGTTATCTGCTCTTTTCAAAAGGTTCTTTAGAAACCAAAGTCCTCAGGTCAGCTTTTGCATGAGTCTTATTTTCTGCTAAAAGCTTGACAGATTGCGGTTATGCCTTCTTCTAGGGTGTGTGTGTGTGTGTGTGTGTGATGACACAAGAGGTTCAATGTTTCTGACAGTTCTCAAGAGGGTCTGATTTTATTCCCAGTGCCAACTTCAGAATGTCCTTGGGCCTTCTTTACCCTTCACCAAGCCTGACCTACATCCCATGTTTTACATGTTTTTCTCACGACAGTGATGATAAAAGGCATTTATCATTCAACCCAGAGCAGGAAAATAAAAGTGTGTATTTTCCCTTCTTCCTCTTTTTAGTTGTAGTTAATTAAATTACACTTCTCCTTGCCTGTGTTTTGAAAAAGAGAGAGAGTGAGACAACTCTGGCTTTGACATCGAAAGGAGTTTGTTGTTGCTTGATTGTGCCGAACACTTGAAATAAATGTGTGGTTTTGCAAAGAAATCAAATCTACCACAGAGAAAAGGTGTAGTAGTTATTTTCTAGTTAAATGTGTTTGTGAGCTTTCAAAGGACATGATGAAGTTTGGCTGCGTAATCTTATGAACATTTCTGTGTTAATATAAAGTTCAGAAAATTCTGAAAACAGAAGACATACATGGATTGCAGTTTGTAAAGCTTGTTCACCATTGTAAGAAAAAAAATATTACTGGGTTAAATTTCTAACTGTCAGAAATCTGTGATCTGTGGTCCTTATTAATTGATTTCTATTTCTCAGTGTAGACAGATGTATGCCAGGCCCCAAGCATCAGCCCTGCTGACCTGTAATATTTTATAATAGTTAAACAGGGAAATGATGAAACAGGAAACAGGTAATATTTATGTCTTTATTAAGCTGATTCTGCCCCTCTGGCCTTATGTTTGACACTCCTACCTTTATTAATCGACATTTATATTTTAATTATGTTTGTATAATTTAATTTATTTTAATTGTAAATGTAGAAGATTATTTTTTCATCAGAATCATTTTCAGATAATTTAAGAACAAAGTTAACATTACTGTAATTAACTTATTCTAATTTCTGGGTATGTACACAAAATGATCTTCATAAACTCAAATGAACTTTTAAGATGCATGGGAGTACTAACAAAAAAGACTCGAACGCCTTAAATCTAAATATGGCAAACACACCTTTGCCTCACAGCCTGTGCATTGAGCACAGACTGGGTTAGCAGCAGGATTTGAACTCTTACATTTCAAAGCCCAAAATGAGAAAATTACACTTCTGAGGTATAAGAATTGTCACTTGTCTCTTTTTGTCTGGTTTTCCCATTGCTTGATTGACTCCCTTTGCAAATTCATTTTCCTTTCCCTGCTCTTCTATCAGTTTTTGCTTAACTGTTGCACCTACATGCATTTATGACTGTCTCCTTTTTCTTTTAATACCTGTGGGTGTTTCTTGGCACTGCTTTGAGACAAGAAAGACTGTGGGTCTGAACACTTCATTTAAGGGCTCACTAAGAGCATTTAAATCATTTTTCACTTACTATGTGCTTATACACCACTCTGAATGTAATCATTAGCCATTATTAATCTTTGCCTCTCTTGGACTGCATGTTTTTTGTCTTGTCTTCCTTACCTGACCCCCGACCGCTTGCAGCTGATGGCCCCGCCCCGCCCCTCCCTGAGCCTGGTTCTGCATGTTATTTCTTTTTGTTAAAAGGGAGTTTTTCCTTCCCACTGTTGCCAAGGGCGTCCTCATAGGGCAGTGGTTCCCAAAGTGTGGGGCCCGCCCCCTAGGGGGGGCGCAGAGCTATTGCAGGGGGGGCGCGGCATGAAAAGAGAAAAAAAAACAAAAACAAAAACAACGCTTGGACACTGCTAGCACGGGGCGCCCACACAAACGCAAAGCAGGAGATGAAGCATCGCTGAATATGTTTCCAAACCAACTTCATTCTAAGCCAAAGACTAGAAAATATGGTGAAGCATATCTTCCCTTTGGTTTCACCTGGACAAGTGCTGAGGTAGGTCTCCCTGCAGAATTAGTTTTCCCTGCATCGAGCAGCGCTGGGCTGTTCAAATCACGGACAAACAGTATCCCACAGTTGTTTATGTTTTGAACCCATTTTGTAGAGGGTTTTTTTGAAAAATGTATTGATAGCAATGTTGAACATTATTACACAGGAAAAAAAACAACTACATGTAAAATAATTACACCGTGATGCCTCTGCCTTTCTAAATGCAGGGACAGTAATGGCCTGTATATGTAAGCCTGTAAAACCTGCAGAGTCAGATTAACAGTATTTTGTCTCTATCTGCCATTCATCTCATGTAAACAATAACGTGGCGCACAGTGTGACGTGAAAAAGGCACATACCTTTGACATTGCGTGACGAACTCTGTATTCCTTGTCCACACGTAAACGCAAAAAAAAGGAGTTTTAAAAAATCTCCGTTCTCGGTGATTCGATACGCCGTTTACATGTGCCGAAACAGCTGCGCGTTCAAAAATACCCGTGTAGGTGCGGACTGAGCGTAAAAGAGTTGGTAGTTTATTTTCTTACTACCTGTAATTTATTGCAGATTATTTGTATTTGCTTAATTGTTTAATAAATGTTTGAGGTGTGAAATAAACCGCAATGGTCAAAATATGGGTGGTGTGGTTGAAGGATGTGTTTGTGCGTGTGCGTGCGTGCGCGCGTGCACGCGCGGGGGTGGGGGGGCGCGAACATTTTTCTTGTTAAACAAGGGGGGCCCAGCAAAAAAAGTTTGGGAACCACTGTCATAGGGCGTTGTTTGATTGTTGGGGTTTCTCTTTATTATTGTAGGGTGTTTACCTTACAGTTTAAAGTGCCTTTAGGTGACTGTTGTTGTGCTTTGGTGCTATATAAATAAAACTGAATTCAAAAATGTAACTGGACATAAAATGCAGCTTAGAGCTGAGACTCAGTGTTTCTCCCTCTTAAAAAGAGCAGATAATGATTGTTAAGTCACATACACTATTTGCACATATGTTTTCATTTGAGTGACGAAGTATTCTAGGTTAGCATTACGCTAATGGAATATTAGTATAGTGGAGAATTATGCTGAAAAGTGGCAAATCTGACAGAATTATTATTACACCAATTAACCTGAAACAATTACTGTGTGTATACATAAAATGTTCTCTGCAAACATATGATTGGAAAAAGTTTCTCAGATGTACATTAGCAAACAAACAACATGAAAAACATCTGAAGCTTCAATGTTTGCGCTTTTGTAACTGGTATTATTTATTTATATTCAAATGTTTTTTTTCTTTTTTTTGACCTACAAGCAAATATTTAGACCACAGGGTCTTGTGATGTAGAAATGGAATTAAGTTATCAAATAAGTTTAGCAAGCTTGATTATGAGCTTCAACCAAATGGTGTAGTGGTGTGCCTCACATATACAGTACCTGTTAATTATTGCTAATTAACAAATAAAATTGCCTACTGCATTTTCAGTTGCCAAAATTTAAGCACAAGTTAGATGGACTGTACATCAATACAGGTCAATAGTTGCATTAAAATGTGTGAAAAGGCAGTAATACCACAAACATGGTGAAAAAAGTCCAGTTTAGTGTCTCAAATTAGCGAGGCTGAGGCCTAGCAGATACAGATGTCTCCACTGCAACCATGCTGCTAACTTTTAGTATCTATTACAGTATCCAAATGGAAGAGAGCAGGAAAGAAAAAAACAAAAACAGTCATCAAGGGGTGAAGCATCCACGCCTGTGGAGCAACGCACCCTTTCATAGTTATAAATAGGCTGTAAATACACTCATTAATTCTTTTAGGTTTGACATTTCAACATGGGAGTCTGTGGAGACTGACATGCATTTAGAGCCAAACTCAAGTGGCCAGAGGAACTGCAGCAGTTGGCACTTGAACTTTGTGTTGCTAACCACGACAAGCGATCTCATTAAGTAGATAATGCCCTCTTGTGCCATAAATTGTAATTTAATTCTATTTAATTTCTTTCCTAGACAGAAACTGTGTGCTGCAGTTTCATAGAATAACACCTACCAAACACAAACCAATCTGCACAGCAATCACAAATGCAGTCATGCAAATGTGAACATTGTACAAAATGCACATTCCTAGGGCTTTTCCAGCTGACCTCTTTTAACCACGGCTTTTTTCCGTGGGATGACTTTGGTTACTGTATGCGCTGCAGAATGTTACAAAAATCATTTTTTTCCACAATGGTTTTGTATGAAAAATCCAAACAGACACAAAACAGGTAAAAAGGAACACTTCTTTTCTTTCTTGTAATGAAAACCCACTCAGCCCCATCACAAGTCTTTCTGTTGTCATCACCAGCTGTCATAAAAATTTGATTACTTGGAGTATATGATCCACTCAGTTTCTCTTTTTCTGCTTCACCTTCTCAGTTTGACAGAGAAAAAAAAAAAACCAAGTTTCTCTGATCTGATTGTGTCTGGCCTGAATTTCTCTTCACATGACACCCCTCTAGAAAACCAATAAATGCCTACAGGCTTTCTCCAAACACAGCAGCAGTAAACATGTTGCACTCAACCGAGACATGTCCCCTTTTTGACCTGTAATTGCAGTTTTCCCCCTCGGGTGTATCAGTGTAATTTTGGATTTGGCTCACTATTGCATCTCTGAGCTTGCCTCAGTGCATTTCCATCTTGACAGACCTAAGACATAAAGCATGTTTGAATACCTTTAAACAGATTATACTGTACATTACTTTATGGTATAATGGGTTACAATGACCACCACCTCTTCTGCATGAGGCTTCTTTTTATTTTTTAAATAACCTGAAGATGTTGATGCAAGCTGACATGATTAAACTCCTGTCATCAAATCTGCTTCTGATGATAATGAGAGTGAAGCTTGTGGTTCCCCCCCAACATCCAGAGGGATCAGCAAAGTCCACATGGAAGCTTCATTAAACATAAGCTTCAGTAAATTTATATATTTACGCTGAAGCTCCTGATGGCTCATCCTCCTGCAGGTTATTCCAAAGAGACTTGCATGAGGAATCAGAGAGGATAGAAGAGCTAAATCCTCAGACATAGTGCATTTCTCATCCTCAAATATTTGCAGTATCTTTAGGAGACATTCACCATGCAGCTAAGTGTGTGACTGAGCCCCTGAGTCTGTGGGCCCGAAGCAGTCGGTGAGTGTTTCTGCAATGACGCATGAGGAGTGTTGACGTCCGCTTGGTGTTGGCCTCCAGTCATGGCAGGGACACTGGAGTCCTCCTGGGTCTTGTGAAGCTAGGTTGTTGCTCTATTAGATCAGTGCTCTACTTCTCTGGTATCATGGCGTTCACTTCCTGTGTGCTGAAGGCTAGTTTACCTCAAGCAAAAGACAAACATATCAGCTCTGTTTGAGCTATACTGATGCTTTTTTTTAATTAATATATATACACACACATTCCCACTGGCTTCTTTTCTTAAGCCTAATACTACAAACATAGGCAAGATGAACAGTATTTTAAGTTATTAATAAAGTTATTAAATTCACATGTTTGTAAACAGTTTTGAAAGAGTAGAAAAACGAACAAAAAGTTGCAAAGGAAAATGTCAAAATAATCAAGAAATAAAAATTAAATCATAAGTGCAGAAAGCTGTTAATACTTTATATGAAACCAACTAAAAAAATGATAACAGGATGGGAGTCATCACTGGTAATGACCTCAACCCGATGCTTTCAGCGTATTTCTTTATTTATATTCTTCTCCAAAGTCTTGGAAATCAGGGGACAAAAATTAATAATTCTAACTGTGACATGTATAAAAAACTTTTTTTTTTTTGCTTTTCTCCAACATAAAAGGTTGGGATTACAGCTCCAGATCCTGCAACTACCATACTTAGCTGTGTTTCCTGTGGGTCGGTGAATGCACTGCAACAAATAACTGCAATGGTATATTTTTGTTTTACTTTCTGGGAGCTATCAAACATCCATCTGAAGTTTAATGGTATGGCTATGAAAAAAAAACCCAAAACTTCAGTAGCTTAATTTTCTTTCCTGGAGTAACAGGGTCTGTGGCTTAAGTGCTCGATTTACTAAACAGATCAAATGAGGATAAGATCGTGATTGCAAAGGTGCACTGAGTCAAAGTTGAACAGACAATCCACTAACAATGCAGTAAGAGAAAGAAACCACGTCATTTCAATAATGCCCAGGGTTCTACCAAAAGAGGTGCAAATTAGAGCGTTAAAAATAAGCTGATCTGATGACGGTGTTTTCCAGATGTGCTTTTCTCTGGAATTCAGATCAGAGAGAGAGAGAGCTGAAGAAGAGCCAGTGTTTGTGGTATAAAGGCAAACTCTTCTGTTAGAAAGTGCTGGGAGCGGTGTGAGGACTTGTCGAGAAAGCTTGAGTCAGTATTACATATTATAATATTCAGACATGAGTCTAATACACTTCAGGTCTATCTGTGTGTCATTAATTGCTGAATTTTGACAGACATTTCAATTTGTTTTGTAACAGGTCCAATACCAGAGGGAGCAATAGCATCTTAGATTGCTATTCTTCTCCTCCCTCTCTCCGGTGCTCCACATTAAGTTCAGTTCAGTGAAGTTCTGCTCTGTTTCATCAAAATACCAATATTATTGAGAAGCAGAAATAACTGGGGCTCATCTCTAAACATGCAGGATGAAGACTCAGTGAAGAGTTACAGGACGGAGCCAAAGCTTAGGCACCATGCTCACAGCTCTAAACCATCCACCCATGCCCATTATGCGTTCATTCTGACAACTTCTCCCCATCTTATTTCAAAACGTTATATGAACACTCCTAGTAGCAACATCAGAACTCTGTCATGTGCAAAGTAAGATCTGTTTTTTCTGTTTAAATTCCACCAAATTTGAAGTAAATTGCAAGCTGCAAACTTTAGTAAATCATATTTGCCTGATTCAATTATACCCTCCACTCCCAAAATTTCCGACTCTGAAAGGAAGAATCTACAAATATATAAACACCAGCTGCAAATATGCCTGTGTCCACAACAAACTGACACTGTGTCTTTAGTAAATAGTGAGAGTAGCTTTTAATCCTAAAAGAGGGCTTTGGGTGAGTGGTAAGAGCTCCAAATGTACAATATGAATCACCATTTTCTGGAGTGAAAATACTCTCATTGTGATATGATGAAAAGTGCTGTTCCTTTTCTTGTTTATACAACTCAAACCTTTGTAGACTATCAATTTGCATTCCTAAGTCTATTTTCTCAACCACGTAGCCATTAACATCACGGGACACTCTGGATAGATCTCCAGTCCATCATAGGACTAACACAAGGAGATAGAGAGCCTAGGAAAACTAGGAACTGGGAACTAAAAATAAGCTAGTTGGAGATAACAACTAGGAATTTACAAGGGAAATGCAGCACAAAAGAAAACACACAGCAAATGGGGACGACTCAACAACAAGCAGAGGGAGACTGAGAACATAAACGCAGGATAACAAGAGGAGGGGCAACAGATGAAACACAGCTGGAACTGATAAAGACTAAATGAACGCTCTGTACACAGAACGAGAGACTGTAAGAATAAAACAGGAAGTATAATAAATACACAGGCTTAACACAGGGACCAGGGGAAACAGATATGGGGACATGGGGACACCAAATACAACAACAAGAGATTAACAACGTGAAGAAAAGGTGGCGAAGGAGAAGACTAGAGACTGAGGGAGGAAAAACTCTGAAGGCTAACTGAAATGCTATTATTGAAGGCTATTATTGTACGATCTACTGTGCAATATAAAGCGCCTTGAGGCGACTGTTGTTGCGATTTGGCACTATATAAATAAAATTGAATTGAAATCGAAACATCCTTTATACATGATATAAAAATAACCATGAACCTAGAAATCACATAGAGTATTCAAAATAAACAGAATAATATCCAGAAACACAGAAACACTGGGTCAACAGAACATCATGGGCCAGTGTCAGGCTAGTGATGTTGCACAGAAATTAGTTCAAATGAAGCATTCGGAATGACAAAGTTTGTCTGCATTGATGTCTAATGGAGCCAGACAGGAATTACTTTTAAAGAACGCTATTCCCTCAACCCCCTATTGTACTGTGTAATATATAATATGTCTATATGTAATCTGTCTGGGGACACATCTGCCAGACAAGCTGCAGGAGGTTCAGTATTAATCACCTCCATGCTGAGAGAGATTGTCTGTGGTTTACTTCACCTTCCCTAAATTGCTGTCACGTTATAGCCATTGGTCAACTCCCAATAATAAGACCTCTTTGTAATGATGTCTGATGCGCACACTGAGGCTATTCTATTTCTCTCTCTGACCTTTGTTGCAACATTTTTGCAGGAATTATGTAAATGAGATTGTACCCTGTAGTGAGGACAAACATAGCTCATGGGAATCTTTGTGTTCTACTACTGAGTAAGGCGTCACCGCATCAAGGCAAATCAGGTCTCCCACAGTGTGTGAGTGACAGTGGGGGTGTTGGGGGGAAAAATACAACTTTAGATGTGATGGGTGATATAAGAAAGCAGTTGTAGTCCTGTGACGTAGTTGTGTTACGGTTGATGTTTGGGGGAGCCTGGGTACATGACTCGGTGGGGTGTCGAACACTGAATTGAGTTTACATCACAGATGTTGACATATGTTTAAATTCATATTTCTCTGAAGTTCATTACCACATAGTTGGCAGATTTCTTTGTTACGACTATAGCTACAACTGAAAGTGAACAACATAGCAATATACATTTGTAACAATTAATTTTAATACTAGATAAAGACAAATAGAAATTGCAGTTTTTTTAATGGTGAATTCTGTAATTAAGGGTGAAAGAAGAGCTATCTAAAGATACCTGGCTGCTTATGAAAATGCAGTTTCCAGCAATAAACTTAATGGCTGGATGTGCCACTTTGGGCACCCCTGGATGAGTCGTTGGTATTCAATTCAATTCAATTTATTTATATAGCGCCAAATCACAACAAAAGTCGCCTCAAGGCGCTTCATAGGAACAGAGAAAACCCCAACAATCATATGACCCCCTATGAATAAGCACTTTGGCGACAGTGGGAGGGAAAAACTCCCTTTTAACAGGAAGAAACCTCCGGCAGAACCAGGCTCAGGGAGGGGCGGGGCCATCTGCTGCGACCGGTTGGGGTGAGAGAAGGAAGACAGGATAAAGACATGCTGTAGAAGAGAGACAGAGGTTAATAACAGATATAATTCAATGCAGAGAGGTCTATTAACACATAGTGAGTGAGAAAGGTGACTGGAAAGGAAAAACTCAATGCATCATGGGAATCCCCGGCAGCCTACGTCTATTGCAGCATAACTAAGGGAGGATTCAGGGTCACCTGGTCCAGCCCTAACTATATGCTTTAGCAAAATGCAAAGTTTGAAGCCTAATCTTGAAAGTAGAGATAGTGTCTGTCTCCT
The DNA here is from genome assembly GCF_013358895.1 of Oreochromis aureus. Classification (NCBI taxonomy): domain Eukaryota; kingdom Metazoa; phylum Chordata; class Actinopteri; order Cichliformes; family Cichlidae; genus Oreochromis; species Oreochromis aureus. The sequence goes on from NC_052950.1 coordinate 4,394,000, forward strand.
GAATCCAAACTGGAAGCTGGTTCCACAGAAGAGGGGCCTGAAAACTGAAGGCTCTGCCTCCCATTCTACTTTTAAATACTCTAGGAACAACAAGTAGGCCTGCAGTGTGAGAGCGAAGTGCTCTAATAGGGTGATATGGTACTACAAGGTCATTAAGATAAGATGGGGCCTGATTATTTAAGACCTTGTATGTGAGGAGCAGGATTTTGAATTCAATTCTGGATTTAACAGGAAGCCAATGAAGGGAAGCCAAAACAGGAGAAATCTGCTCTCTCTTTCTAGTCCCTGTCAGGACTCTTGCTGCAGCATTTTGGATTAACTGAAGGCTTTTCAGGGAGTTTTTAGGACATCCTGATAATAAAGAATTACAGTAGTCCAGCCTGGAAGTAATAAATGCATGAACTAGTTTTTCAGCGTCACGCTGAGACAGGATATTTCTAATTTTAGAGATGTTGCGCAAATGGAAGAAAGCAGTCTTACATATTTGTTTAATATATGCGTTGAAGGACATGTCCTGGTCAAAAATGACTCCAAGGTTCCTCACAGTGTTACTGGAGGCCAAGGTAATGCCATCCAGAGTAAGAATCTGCTTAGATACCATATTTCTAAGATTTTCAGGGCCGAGTACAATAACCTCAGTTTGATCTGAATTAAGAAGCAGAAAGTTAGCGGCCATCCAGGTCTTTATGTCTTTAAGACATTCCTGCAGTTTAACTAATTGGTGTGTGTTACCTGGCTTCATGGATAGATAGAGCTGCGTGTCATCTGCATAGCAGTGGAAATTTATGCTATGTCTTCTAAATGATGCTGCCTAGGGGAAGCATGTATAATGTAAATAGAATTGGTCCTAGCACTGAACCCTGTGGAACACCATAGTTGACCTTAGTGTGTGAAGAGGACTCTCCATTTACATGTACAAACTGGAGTCTATTAGATAGATATGATACAAACCACTGCAGTGCAATACCTGTAATACCTACAGCATGTTCTAATCGCTCTAATAGGATATTATGGTCAACAGCATTGAACGCTGCACTGAAGTCTAGCAGGACAAGCACAGAGATGAGTCCACTGTCAGAGGCCATAAGAAGATCATTTGTAACCTTCACTAAAGCTGTTTCTGTGCTGTGATGAGCTCTGAAACCTGACTGAAACTCTTCAAATAAGCCATTCCTCTGCAGATGATCTGTTAGCTGTTTGACAACTACTCTTTCAAGGATGTTTGATATGAAAGGAAGGTTGGAGATTGGCCTATAATTAGCTAAGACAGCTGGGTCTAGAGATGGCTTTTTAAGTAAAGGTTTAACTACAGCCAGCTTGAAGGCCTGTGGTACATAGCCGATTATTAGAGATAGGTTGATCATATTTAAGATCGAAGAATTAATTAATGGCAGGACTTCTTTGAGCAGTTTTGTAGGAATGGGGTCTAAAAGACACGTTGATGGTTTGGAGGAATTAATTATTCAAGTTAACTCAGAAAGATCAATTGGAGAAAAAGAGTCTAACTTAACATCGATGGTACTAAAAGTAGCTGTAGATAATATTACATCTGTGGGATGATTATTGGTAATTTTTTCTCTAATGATAAAAATTTTATTTGTGAAGAAGTTCATGAAGTCATTACTAGTTAACGTTAAAGGGATTGTTGGCTCAGTAGAGCTCTGACTTTTTGTCAGCCTGGCTACAGTGCTGAAGAGAAACCTGGGGTTGTTCTTATTTTCTTCAATCAGTGACGAATAGTAAGATGTTCTGGCTTTGCGGAGGGCTTTCTTATAAAGCAACAAACTATTTCTCCAGGCTAAATGATGATCCTCTAAATTTGTGACACGCCATTTCCTCTCCAGCTTACGAGTTATCTGCTTTAGGCTACGTGTGTCAAGTGTTCTCTGTCTGTGAGGTGCCCACACTTGAAAAAGACCAGACTTTGAATTTCACTCAAATTTATTTTTGACCAGTTTCAGGTTCATGCAGTCAATAAGGTAGTTGGATAGCTGTTTTGCTAGATAGCTAGGTAGGTAGATAGGTGAAAAACCTTTAAAACACAAAAATAAAGACCATTCCATTAATCATTCAGATAAATTAAATGCATTGCAGAATACAAATAAAATAAAAATATATACACTTCAGTAAAGGCATTTAACATAGACAAAAGTATTTAGCTTTTGCTAAACTATCATTTAACCCAGTTTAAGTTTTACATTCATTTGTTTTTAAATCACAGAGCTAAGTAATTTCAAACAACGAAGATGAAATAAAAAAAAAAAAAAAAGAAAGAAACTGTGGTTCTTAAATACACAAAATATGTCTACTTTGCATTTTATACTTTTTATAAACAATTACATTTTTAAAGTATACATTTTAGAGTTTGCAAATATTTTAATAGAGACTTTAACCAAGGATTTGGGGTAGCCATTTTTAGTATTAACATAAATATGTGGGAAACACTATCTACATAAACAATTTATTCAAACTTAAACATTCATTTTAATATCAATATAATTTTTTAAACTTAAATGCAGTAACTATTTCCCAAAGCATAAATACATTTCCACAATTGAGCTTCTATAGTTCCCAAACATAAGCAGCAAATGTGAGTCCAAGAGCTTACCGATAGCCTGTCTAGTTCAAAGTCTTCCTCACAGTGGAAAGTGGATTGTGCTTTGTTTGTATGTTGCACCCAGGTCAAATGACTGCTGCATGCATTTTAAGGTCTACTAGGCACGCCAGCCCTTGATTGCTCTAATTCAGCTCACCTGGCGGAGCGGCGCGCACCAGGCCGCGCTTAGTTGTAGATTGCACACAAGGTCTAATCAGCAGCAGCACAGAGCAGGTAGTGGGCAGGAGGAGGAAGAGAAGAGTAACAAGCACACCTACTAGGTCAGCGCAACAACGTGTTTGAGAATTATACCACGGAGTCAGGTACTTCTGATTTGAGGCCTTAGTTTTCACAGGAGCTACAGTATCCAGAGTCGTACGTAGTGAGGAGGTAAAATTATTAACAAGATAATCGACCTCTGTTGGAGTAGCGTTCAGATAGCTGCTCTGCTCTATGTTGGTACAGGGCATTGAAGATGATAACAGTGGGTGGATTATATTCTTAAACTTAGTTACAGCGCTTTCAGAAAGACATCTACTTTGATAAAGTCGACTCTCCACTGCTGTGTAATCAATTATTGTAAATGTAAATGTTATCAGGAAATGATCAGACAGCAGAGGGTTTTCAGGAAACACTGTTAAATGTTCAGTTTCTATGCCATATGTTAAAACAAGATCTAGAGTGTGATTAAAGTGGTGGGTGGGTTCTTTTACATTTTGAGAGAAGCCAATTGAGTCTAATAACAGATTAAATGCCATGTTGAGGCTGTCATTTTTAGCATCTACATGGATGTTAAAATCACCCACAATAATTATTTTATCTGAGCTGAGCACTAAATCAGATAAAAAGTCTGAGAAATCAGAGAGAAACTGTGTAAGGCCCAGGTGGACGATAGATGATAACAAGTAAGACTGGTTTCTGAGTTTTACAGCTGGGGTGGACGAGGCTAAGCATCAGGCTTTCAAATGAATTAAAAGTCTGTCTTGGTATGCTCTTGGAATCGCTACCTTATCCCTTCTTAAAGATGGGGTGGTGGTCCCCATCTTTAAGAAGGGAGACCGGAGGGTGTGTCCCAAATACAGGGGGATCACACTCCTCAGCCTCCCTGGGAAAGTCTATGCCAGGGTGCTGGAAAGGAGAGTTCGTCCGCTAGTCGAACCTCGGATACAGGAGGAACAATGCGGTTTTCGTCCTGGTCGTGGAACACTGGACCAGCTCTTTATCCTCTCAAGGATACTTGAGGGTGCATGGGAGTTTGCCCAACCAGTCTACACATGTTTTGTGGACTTGGAGAAGGCATTCGACCGTGTCCCTCGGGGTGTCCTGTGTGAGGTGTTGCGGGAGTATGGGGTGTCTGGCCCATTGCTACGGGCCATTCGATCCCTATACAACCGTTGCAAGAGTTTGGTTCGCATTGCCGGCAATAAGTCGGACTCGTTCCCGGTGGGTGATGGGCTCCGCCAGGGCTGCCCTTTGTCACCGGTTCTGTTCATAATTTTTATGGACAGAATTTCTAGGCGCAGCCAAGTGGCCGAGGGCTTTCGCTTCGGTGGCCTCAGAATCTCATCTCTGCTTTTTGCGGATGATGTGGTTCTGTTGGCTTCATCAGGTGAAGGCCTCCAGCTCGCACTGGAACGGTTCGCAGCAGAGTGTGAAGCAGCGGGAATGAGGATCAGCACCTCCAAATCTGAGGCCATGGTTCTCAGCCGGAAAAGGGTGGAGTGCCCACTCCGGGTCGGGGATGAGTTCCTGCCCCAAGTGGAGGAGTTCAAGTATCTCGGGGTCTTGTTCGCGAGTGATGGGAGAAGGGAGCCGGAGATCGACAGACGGATTGGTGCTGCGGCTGCAGTGATGCGGACGCTGCACCGGTCCGTCGTGGTGAAGAGGGAGCTGAGTGTAAAAGCGAAGCTCTCAATTTACCGGTCGATCTACGTCCCTACCCTAGATAGGGGTGAGAAGTTCGGCCATCCGGGAGGGGCTCAGAGTAGAGCCGCTGCTCCTCCACATCGAAAGGAGCCAGTTGAGGTGGTTCGGGCATCTGACAAGGATGCCTCCTAGGCGCCTCCTGGGTGAGGTGTTCCGGGCATGTCCCACCGGGAGGAGGCCCCGGGGCAGACCCAGGACACGCTGGAGAGATTATATCTCTCGGCTGGCCTGGGAACGCCTTGGTGTTCCCCCGGATAAGCTGGAGGAGGTGGCTGGGGAGAGGGAGGTCTGGGCTTCTCTGCTTAGGCTGCTGCCCCCGCGACCTGGCCTTGGATAAAGCGGATGAAGATGGATGGATGGATGGATGGATGTTCTGTTAACGATTCAAACAGTTATAATTGTACATGGCTTAGAAGTTAAGAGTAAATACTGCTTTCTTAATTATGATTTTTGAGTAAATGTTTTTTTTTCCGAGCTCCGCATGTGTACGTCAACTACGTCATGACGTTTTCTCTCTAACCTGAACGACGTTGACAGAAAATTCTATTCAATATGGCTGCCCTTCTCGAGCGACTGGAGAGCACATTTGGAGAAACTTGTAAGTAAAACGGAACCTTCGTTATGTTTATTTTTTCCGTAAAAAAGTATGTTGCAGCCAAGAACTTCTTTTCGAATGCGCTGTTGTGTTAAAAAGCACAGACCCAGGTGGTGAATAGTTGTTCGCTGTTGTTCGCGCTCTTTTTCAAACAGATTATGTCGTCAGTTTTACAGTTTTAGCCGATTAAAACATAGTTTTAATAAGAATCACACATAAAGAAAGGGTCTTAGTGATATTTTAACGACCCCTTGCCAACGCAAGAAAGTTGGCGTTTTTACAACAGCAGCCTCATTGTTCGGCAGGTTTTTTTTTTCTTCTCATTAGCATCGTTCAAAAGTGACTTAGCTAGCAGTGGCAACTTCTATCTAAAACAATTAAAAGTAATACCCAGATTGAAATATAGCAAGGTGTTGTATATTTAGTGTGCTGATAAGGTTTTCAATATTTTTATTTTTTCTTCCAAGGCTGAAGACCGAAGAGAAAAAGACCGAAGAAGAAAAAAAATTCAGACTGCAAGTAATTTCAGGTGGAGACAGTAAACACAGGTGAGTTGAAAGATCTATTGAAGAGTCCTTTCTTCGTGGCCATTAAAACATTTTTAGGTTAAAAGACCTGGTTTTTTAAAATCATGCCCCTGCTTTGTCACACTGAATCATGTTGAAAAGATATATTTTCATGGCTCCCCCATTACCATTACCTTGTACTTCTTTCTACCAGTCTATTTTATTTTGTGACATTAACATCTTAAATGTACCCCGCCAGTTTAATTATTAATAGCTGTGTTAGTATTTATAATGCATTTTTTTTTTATCATGTGCAGATCTACCAAGGGTCAGTGGCACAGTTCACCTTTTATGGTAAGTTATAACACTTCATATGTGGTCACATAAGTAAGTTGTTTCATCAGTTGTTCAGTTCTTATAAAATAATGTTGTATAGTTGTACCAAATCACTGAGGAATACATCCAATGTGTAAATCCCAATCAACAATTTTACTGTGATATTTGCTCGTGTTTAGAGAATCTCCATTATCTTGGTTACTGAGTTTCCATGTTTGTAGGGCCAAATTTGTATTAAAAATTAATATTTTCATATGATGTGAAATGACTTAATCATTTTTAATTTTTAGAAGAAACCATTCATTAAGTCCCTTAAGGTGCAGATTTCATATATTGATAATGATAAAATTAACACAAATTAAAGGTTTCACTGATAAACACTCAATTTTTCCTTGCTATAAACCCCATGTTCTACAGGGAGTGCAGAATTATTAGGCAAATGAGTATTTTGTCCACATCATCCTCTTCATCCATGTTGTCTTACTCCAAGCTGTATAGGCTCGAAAGCCTACTACCAATTAAGCATATTAGGTGATGTGCATCTCTGTAATGAGAAGGGGTGTGGTCTAATGACATCAACACCCTATATCAGGTGTGCATAATTATTAGGCAACTTCCTTTCCTTTGGCAAAATGGGTCAAAAGAAGGACTTGACAGGCTCAGAAAAGTCAAAAATAGTGAGATATCTTGCAGAGGGATGCAGCAGTCTTAAAATTGCAAAGCTTCTGAAGCGTGATCATCGAACAATCAAGCGTTTCATTCAAAATAGTCAACAGGGTTGCAAGAAGCGTGTGGAAAAACCAAGGCGCAAAATAACTGCCCATGAACTGAGAAAAGTCAGCGTGCAGCTGCCAAGATGCCACTTGCCACCAGTTTGGCCATATTTCAAAGCTGCAACATCACTGGAGTGCCCAAAAGCACAAGGCGTGCAATACTCAGAGACATGGCCAAGGTAAGAAAGGCTGAAAGACGACCACCACTGAACAAGACACACAAGCTGAAACGTCAAGACTGGGCCAAGAAATATCTGAAGACTGATTTTTCTAAGGTTTTATGGACTGATGAAATGAGAGTGAGTCTTGATGGGCCAGATGGATGGGCCCGTGGCTGGATTGGTAAAGGGCAGAGAGCTCCAGTCCGACTCAGACGCCAGCAAGGTGGAGGTGGAGTACTGGTTTGGGCTGGTATCATCAAAGATGAGCTTGTGGGGGCCTTTTCGGGTTGAGGATGGAGTCAAGCTCAACTCCCAGTCCTACTGCCAGTTTCTGGAAGACACCTTCTTCAAGCAGTGGTACAGGAAGAAGTCTGCATCCTTCAAGAAAAACATGATTTTCATGCAGGACAATGCTCCATCACACGCGTCCCAAGTACTCCACAGCGTGGCTGGCAAGAAAGGGTATAAAAGAAGAAAAACTAATGACATGGCCTCCTTGTTCACCTGATCTGAACCCCATTGAGAACCTGTGGTCCATCATCAAATGTGAGATTTACAAGGAGGGAAAACAGTACACCTCTCTGAACAGTGTCTGGGAGGCTGTGGTTGCTGCTGCACGCAATGTTGATGGTGAACAGATCAAAACACTGACAGAATCCATGGATGGCAGGCTTTTGAGTGTCCTTGCAAAGAAAGGTGGCTATATTGGTCGCTGATTTGTTTTTGTTTTGTTTTTGAATGTCAGAAATGTATATTTGTGAATGTGGAGATGTTATATTGGTTTCACTGGTAAAATAAATAATTGAAATGGGTATATATTTGTTTTTGTTAAGTTGCCTAATAATTATGCACAGTAATAGTCACCTGCACACACAGATATCCCCTAAAATAGCTAAAACTAAAAACAAACTAAAAACTACTTCCAAAAACATTCAGCTTTGATATTAATGAGTTTTTTGGGTTCATTGAGAACATGGTTGTTGTTCAATAATAAAATTATTCCTCAAAAATACAACTTGCCTAATAATTCTGCACTCCCTGTATATAGATTACAGCTCTGATCTGGAGAAGACTATTTTAAAATACTGTGTAGGATTTTTGTCAAATGATTAAGAAACAGGCTCTTTGTCATAAGAGACAGAAAGGTTGTGTCTTAAAAGAAATGTCTCCAAAATTTAGTAGAGTCTGATGTCATGCAGTTTCATAAACATGTATTCTCCCCAAAGAATGACACCTGAAAACTTTGTGTTAAATGAACTTTTCTTTTCCCTTTTTAGGAGGCGCCTGATATCAACGTGAAACGCACTGCAGTACTTTGTGCCCTTCCTGTATACCTGTGGGAGGAGGACCCAGAATTCTTTAAGACATGTAATGTAAGTGTATTTTTGCATCACTTAAATTCTGCCAGTGAGATAAAATGCCATGGATTTTTTAAATACAATTTAATACCGTAGCAGCTACCAAATTGTACAAGCAAAATACCTTCTCTTTAGAAAACCCTCACACACAAACACACACACACACACAGGGTCAGGAGCAGAGCACAGGCGTATCACAGCACTATGGCTACGCTGCAGGTGGCCCCAAAACCAGGCTGAAGTCAAGATTTAGTTTCTTTTTGAGATAAAGTCATGAAATAAAAATTACTCTTTTAGAAAAATAACAAACATACAAATTATGTAATGCAAGAAGCTAACACGTTAATGTACATTTTTCAAAAAAGTAGAGTACCCTAACTCGTTACAAAGTAACCCACTACACTGCTGAATGTTTTGCTAGATTACAGGTCATGCTTGTCTCATTCTCTCAAACCAATCTTACTTATTTAATTGGGGCGATCGTGGCTCAAGAGCTGGCAGTTTGTCTTGTAATCGGAAGGTTGCCGGTTCGAGCCCTGGCTCCAACAGTCTCGGTCGTTGTGTCCTTGGGCAAGACACTTCACCCGTTGCCTACCGGTGGTGGTCAGAGGGCCCGGTGGCGCCAGTGTCCGGCAGCCTCGCCTCTGTCAGTGCGCCCCAGGGTGGCTGTGGCTACAATGTAGCTTGCCATCAGCAGTGTGTGAATGTGTGGATGACTGAATGTGTAAAGCGCTATACAAATACAGGCCATTTATCAATGGTAAATGGCCTGTGTCTATTCTGTGTCTATTCCAGGAGGATTCATTGGATGAGTCGACCCTCATTGACACTCCAGTTGCCCTTCTCACAGTGGTTAAGGACGGCGCTTCCCAGTCCAGTCCATTTTACTTCCTCAAGCATGGCTGTTGTGGTGAAGGGCGACTAGGTGATGCGTGATATTCCCAGATTTGCAGATGCATTTGCTTTATTGTTTGGCTTGATCTATGCTCTGCATTTAGACTACCCCAGGAAGCTCGTTCACAGATTTACCTTTGTCCAAAATATCTTCATGGGGCTTGATGACGGCAAACCCCTGAAACCCCTGCCTACATGCTCTTAAGGAATATAAGACAATGTTTGTTAGGACATGCACTCTGTTACTGAGCACTTTGTTTGAAGCACTTTATTTAAAGCACTTTAAGTTTACTACAGGCTTTGGGTGGATTTAACTCCATCAGTTTATCTAATTTTCCTATACTTGACTGCCTGTTCTGGTTATTTGGAAGCTGATCGTCTTTCTTTGTACCCATTTTAAAAATTATTTTTTTCATTTCTATTAAAAAAAAAAAAAAAAAAAGTGATTAGTATTTGACTTTTTGTTTTGCATTTTGTGTATTTTGGGAAAGATACAATTAGGACTGATGTCGTCCTTTGTGATTTTATAAAAGATACATGTTCTACACTGAATTTATAATGCTCACTTTATGGTGCCCATGTCCATGTTAGTGGTTTTATAAAAACATTTGTGATGTTTTTAAATTTCCATGAAAAAATGTTAAATAAACAAAATGTAAAGTAACTAAATTTCTGTACTTTTTTTTAGTAGTCTATACTCAAACATTGAAACATAAATATCTTTTAATTAATAATCATATAATTTGAGTTTAGGTTGTAATATAATTGCATTGTGTTGCATCAAAATAAACTACAAGAAACACAAAAATATTGAAATTAAAGTATACAGTCTTTGAGTAAAGCTCAATTAATAAAATATAAAATATAATTTTAAATTTTTAGGTTAACAATAAATACAAATTTTGAGTACCCCCATACTTAGAAGAGATGAGTTTGTGTACTTAAAACTTTTGTGGAAACCGATTACCTCAAAAGATTTAAGTTCAGTCAACTTGTTCGGGTTTACAGTGTAGATGAGCTAAACTAGAACACAAATAAATACAAAAGATACATAAAAACTCAAACACTGGGTCACACGACCTAGTACCGTGACACAAAGATGCATACGATTCACATCCAGTTTCTTCCCAACTACATTTTTAGCGAGAGTTAACATGCTTCCAGATGTCAGTGAAAAACCTGTGCCCAGAAAGATAATGTTTCCTGGTGTCTACCTTCACCGATGACATTTTCACAAATCAAACAAGTCAAATAGCCTACATTGGCAAATAGAGTGAAGATATCATTAGACCTGCAATGGTAACATGTTTACTTGACATTTTTACCATGAGCAGAGGAAACGTTTATATCTCTGGAGCTAATGCTTTATAGTGTGAATTTATACCATCAATCATTGATCATTTTTCCTCCACCAAAACTAACTGATGCAGCACGGTTTCCCTTTTTGTGTAATATACAGTGTCAGCAGGAGGTGTAAAGGTAAGGTTTGCTTTTCTGTAACTTCTGACTATTATTTTGTTTTTACAAAAAACAAAACAATTAAATAAAACTACTTCTTTACATTTATGTGAAAACATTGCATTATGGGAAGCCCCCACCAGCTTGGACCTATTGCATCTTAAATAAGGGAAGATTCAGGGTTATCTGATTCTGGCCTAACTGTTGTAAGACTAATCTTAAAAGTAGAGATAGTGTCTGTCTTCTGAATCCAAATTGGGAGCTAGTTTCAGAGAAGAGGCACCTGGAATCTGAAGGCACTGTTTCCCATTCTATTTTTAAGGAACAACAAGTAAACCAGCACTCTAAGAGTAAAGTACTCTATTGGGGTGATATCCTCTTTGAAGCCTGCTGCAAGACTTTCCTGCAAAACCTGCCGGCCCACTCTCAGCCCACTTTCCAAAGTTATTACCTGCACAGAGAATAGAACTCAGTTCACAAGAGTGAAAATGTAAAGTGCTGGTTGTAGGGTATCTGCAGGTTTAAGAAAGCCAAATGTAAGACTTTTTAAGACCCTTTTAATGCCATTTTGATCAAATTTAAGACCTTAAATTCACAGATTGGGAAAAGGGATGTGATAACCTTACCAATAGTTGTGTCCAAACCTTTAACTGCTGAAATCTAACAGAAAAATCAAGATAATTGCTCTGCCGTGCATTAAAGTGCATTTATTTTTCAAAAACAAACAATGCACTACTAACAAGCCCTATTAATTAAATACTGGGAGTATCAGTATTTAAATCAACTCAGTTAAGTGTATATTGAAAACAAGAACCATATAGTGAATACTGTATATACCACACAGAGCATTATCACTAGCAAGACCAGCTTCACATATAACTGCCTGTGCAGAGCATTGACTGTAGAAAACATGGACGACACGATCCCGCCTCCTACCATTGTGCAAAAATGAAGCCAAAATTGCCATTTTGCAAATTTGGAGCCAGTCTGCGCAGTAGTGACTTGAGGTGGAGCGACTGTGTAACGCTGGACGTGACTGCAAACATGCCCCCCTACACTTTTTACGTAGCCCAGCTGTTCGAGTTTTTTTGCTGGTTTACCGCGACTGACGACTCGTTTAATTAAGGTAAATACAACCATGTCACTGTTATAAAAAAAGACACACAGCTTATCATCTTATAGTTCTAAAATCACTCCGTTGTTAATTCGTTAGTTAGATTAGCCGCTAGCATACGCACTGTGTTGGAGGCTTGTTGCTAGCTAGTTAGCGATGCTACACACCTGCTACTCTTAATAGTCTTCAACACTTATGTTTTTTTTATCCATTTTTATACAGCGATGAGATCATCTGCACACTCTACAGAGGCCCAGAGTTACTGTTAATATCAAAAATATAATGCTGTCCTTTGAGATTTTAACATAAGACTGTGAGTGTAATGGATCTAAAACTGTTTAAATCTTCAGAGCCCTCTACATCCTGGTAACATGGAAACTTTAAAAACATCAGCAGAACGTTTCAGTAGTGTAGTCTAATTTGTTCTTTTCATTTAATAACAGAGTCCACATTATATCAACAGCTACATTCACCCTGTGGAGAAACTAGTGAGGGAGACCATCAGGACCAAGCTGGGTTTCCTGGGGCCAGAGGTTTGGAGAAACTTCTTCCCTTTCTTTCATCACTGCTGTCCTGTGCCAGAAGTTCTGTTGACCCACTGAGAGAGGCATAATTTAAGAAACACCAGGAAGACTGAAGCTCATCGCATTGATCAAGCAGGACTCATGATCTTCACCAGCAGCTCCCTCACAGGGAAATCTTCAGCACTCCTCTGTAGGCCCGCCCCAGGAGATGGATAAACCCAGCATTTCATGAACACTGTGATGGAGACCTTTGGTTTGTGTAATGTTCTAAATACTCGGATACTCCCCAGAGGCTCCAGACTTTTACATAAAGATATTATATTCAGTCCTGTAGAAAGTTATATATTTAAAAATATATGATCCTCTCTGGTTACTCTGGTATGAACAACTCTGAATCACTTTGTGGTAAATAACACACTATGTGTAAAAAAAACTGTGAAAAAATTCCTGATGACAAGTTTGTAGTTCAACATACAAGTGACGACCTTTGGCCTTCATCAGGTTTTATTTAATTGTGTTACGCTCTATCTGCTATTCGCGAACAGAGATACGCAAGTTTCTCCGTGACTGCAGCTGCCAGTCAAAGCTGCTATGATGACATTTCACCCCAATTTAACATCACCGCGGTAGGAATTAGAATCAAACTTATGGAAAAGGAGACCTCTTGGACATCAATCAGCATGATGAGAACTATTGATAACAAAAGAAAGAATCTTTGGAAAAAAATTATCTAAGGAGAATTAATTTATTTTAGTCTGACCCCAGTCCCATCCGCTAACATGGAAGAGGTGGGGTTTATGACCTATACTGCAGCCAGACACCAGGGGGCGATAGAGGCGTTTTGGCTTCATTTTTGGGAAGCTGTTGCATCGTCCATGTTTTCTACAGTCAATGGTGCAGAGCACTGAATCTGTTATTTCACTGGTCCAGCAGCAGTGTTGGTCAAGTTACTTGAAAAAAGTAATCAGTAACTAATTACTGATTACTTCCCCCCAAAAGTAATCCCGTTACTTTACTGATTACTTATTTTCAAAAGTAATTAATTACTTAGTTACTTTTTTAAAACACGATTTACAACCTGAATAGATAAAGCGATAGATCTTTCAGCCCAATTCTACTTTTTCTGCATAATCCATCATATAAAATGTAATCAAATGGAAAAGTCTCTTTTTAAAACTTGTTTTATTAGTTTTAATCTTTTAACTTTATGCATCAAGCAAAAATTAAATTATATGCAACATTCTCTGACTGGAAGAAATTTGTTTAACATTTAAACCTATTTTCTGCACATTCCAGCACATAAAATATGTTCTTGTGTTTACACTCACTCTTTCAAATAGATGCAAGTAAAACACAGCAGAAAATAAATAAAATCAAAGACTAGCGGTCCTGTTGCTCTATTTTCACCTATAAAGCAGGAGTGGGTTAGGCGGAGGATTACCCTGGTGCAGGTGTGCCGCAACGGTCAGTGGAAGAATCCGCGAGTTTCTCTGTGAATTTCACATTACATCGTAGCGCACTCGGTGCATGCTTGGAAGTTTAGGGGTTTAAAAAGAAGTTTTCTTCCCACGCAGTGAACAGTGGACACTAATGTTTTTGTCACTTTTTATGGAATCAAACTCAAAGTAAGGTCAGTACTTCCACGCTTTAAACGCTGCATGCTACACTCTGTCCCGCACTCGATATATTATCCATTGTTGATCTGCAGACAGCTGTTGTCACGAACGTCGCACTCGCTTACGTCACTGTCATGAGACGTTCTCGCAAAAAATCACGGTTTTAGTAACGCAGTAACGCAGCGTTCCTACGTGAAAGTAACGGTAATCTAATTACCATTTTTGCAATAGTAATCCCTTACATTACTCGTTACTTGAAAAAAGTAATCAGATTACAGTAACGTGTTACTGCCCATCTCTGTCCAGCAGTCATATGCCTTAAAATCAAACCACATATCAAACCCTGCTATAATCTCTATGGGATTACTATTAATAACCAACAATGCATTTTTACTTGGATGACTGTGATAGAGGGCAGCACGGTGGCACGGTGGTACTTCGGCTTCCTCCCACAGTCCAAAGACATGCACTTTGTGGGGATAGCTTAATTGAAAAATCTAAATTGCCCATAGGTGTGAATGCGGGAGTGAATGTGAGTGCGGATGGTCGTCTGTCCCTGTGTGTTAGCCCTGCGACAGACTGCCGACCTGTCCAGCATGTACCCTGCCTCTCGCCCTATGACAGCTGGGATAGGCTCCAGCACCTCCCGTGACCCTGAAAAGGATAAGCGGAAGCGGATGGATGGACTGTGGTAGAGGCATTCTTCTGTTCCTCTCCGTAAAACCTGTGTGAACTTGGAGTTTGTATTTAACATGCAAGATATGCTGTCCAGACACTGGTTCGTTTCAACAGCAGGTGTAAACGCAGTTATGTTGACAAGAGCAATATTGTCTGGGAAATATTCAAGCTGTTTAGTATACACATTGTCACTCTTGATATCAGTTAGCATATCAATACTTTGGATTTTTCATGGACTGCAGAAGAAATTTGCATGAACTCTAGGGGAATCACCAAGCATACTTTAACAGTTCTGTCAGTGGAAACTGCTATTTAAACAGCTATGGAAAATATTCACCCCAGTACAATTTGGGTCCGATTTTGGAAACTTTCTTAGAAGAACATATTGTTTCTGTTGACGTCTGTATTTTTGGATAAACTATATACTCCAAACTTGAATCTGATTTAGCATATGAGTGTAGAAAGCACATACACCAGGTTTGTGCTTTCCATATGTATGGAAACCTGCTTCAATTTAATTTTTTCTCATATGCTGCATATATATTTTTCTTTTGCCAGTCCTGTTGACAGATGTATGAAATGTTCTAAAGTGAGATGGAAAAATCCTTACTTCAAGAAGCAAAGATAATGTGACAAGTATTTTTTTCATCTTTTCCCAGTCCAGTTATCAAATAACTGTGTGTCAACCCACACTGTTTATTTCCAAGCTGGGTTACCTGAAATGGCTGCAAGACTTTTTTGTAAATGTTTAGGCTTAAATTGTCATAATCCCTACAGTGCATGCCTATTTTCTTTCTGCCTCACAATGAGGCAGAAGGAAAAGCTTAGTTACTGGTCATTAACATACATAACCTTCCCTGTACTTCAGATTCTCATTGTTTTTCAGAACTATGCCTGTTAAGTGCAAGCTCAAGCCACCTTTTGCATCAAGGGATTTGCCAGCCTAGACTCCCATCAGGTTTTCAGTAGCAACCTCCAGCCATCCATTGGCTCTGGGTTTTCACCATTCACCCTCTCCATAGGCTCATTTTCAATAAACCTTCTAACTCACCTTTGTCTGTCCAGTGTGTGTCAGTGTTCAGTCTAAAAACCTAGCATTTATACATTTTAGATGCTTCAAGGTTGTAGTTTTAATTAATGTGTATGGGTGTGCTATGCCTAAAGAAAACCATGTCAGAGCTAATGTCAACTTGACATGAAAGTTTAAAAAGAAAAAAAGAGAAATAAAAAGACTTTTTGGTGTGTTGGAGCACTGAGAAAAGTCTGAAGCCTAAACATTTGGCTCATATGGATAACTTTTACCTAATTATTTGACATTTTGGCCACATTTGAAATCAACATCTAAGCATTTTAAAGTATATGCAGACAAGGAAAAGAAGATTTAGGGTTTATAACCCTGTGAAGATCATACCTGTATATGCGAGAGTAGATTGGAAGACTGGTGTTCTCACTGAGCTGTTCACTCTTGGTCTGGTGGAATCAATTAACACATATTTCTACTTGAACCAGTAAACAAAACTTTACACATTTTCAGGAATTGCCAGCAGGAATATCTGCATTGCTTTTTTTTTTGGAAGCAAGCCTGAAAACTGTGTGGCTTGACACAATAGATAACCAGAACAAACATGATTTATACATGTTACAGAAGTACAGCATATGATTAGAAGATTAGGACAAAAAAAGGAAAAATAACGGTTGGAAGTAGTTCACTGAAGTGAACTATTTTGTTTTCTTAGGGGGGGGATCTCAGAAGACATCTGAGTTAGCAAATGACTATGTACTCTAGAAAGCTGGAAAACTAAGCACTAAATCAAAAGGAAAAAATGTGATTGTTTTGCGGTGGTTATGCTGTAAAAAAAACCTAATGAACATGGCAGCATAGCCTGTGTCAGGAACAGCGTTGGGCAAGTTACTTTGAAAAAGTGATTAGTTATAGTTACTAGTTACTTCTTCAAAAACGTAATTGAGTTAGTAACTGAGTTACAATACTATAAAATTAACTAATTACTATGAAAAGTAACTATTGCGTTACTTTAAATAATGCTTAACCCTCTGGGATGCTGGCCGTTTTTGACTACTTTTGATTTTACCTCTACATCTCAATTTTAAAAACTATTGACCTTATCTTTTCATTTTGACATACTATATTACCACAAAATCTAAAATCAGACAAAAAACATAAAATGAGAGTAGAAAAAAGGTTAGATTTTTTACTGTGACAAACACAAAACATGTTTAACAAATCATTTTCATAACTTGAAATGCAAATATAAATTGTTGTTTGCAAAACCAGTGCATAGGTTTTTTAAAATTTACAAAGTTATTTGCAGCTATTTTCCTAAAAATGCAGGTGTGTTTTTTTTTTTTTTTAATAACCATTTCAAACTATTTACAGAACAATCCGGCGCTCTGCATCAAATAAGATGCCACATAAATTATTTGTGCCACTCAAAGAATTTTTTTTTTGTCCACTATAAGATAAAGGAGAACATCACTACCCTGATACCCGCAGGTCTGAAAGCAGGTGTATCACTCGTCCTGTTTTCCACCTGGAGACTTTACACTGCAGTCTGCTTTTGGTGGCTTTTGGCAGCAACTGTGACATTCAGCAGTCGCCTCATTGTTCTGACACACAACACAAAAACAACGACTACACTACACACTAACTACACACTTCAAACATGCTAAACGTCACAAATCTCTCACATCTCAAAACTTGCTCTCTCTCTTTTGCTCTCTCGCCGCCTTCAATCCTAAAACTTCCCCCTCTTCCTAACCAACCAAATGCCATGTTGCCATTTCATTTTTTGATTGGTTGACATGGTACATTTTTCCACAAATAGGAAAGGGTGGGGTGTTTTTGTTTTTGCTCACAAGCGGAGAGTGCTTTCCTTAGAAATCGTTTCTTCCTGGAGTAAACTTAGTGATAGTATTCAGGAAAAAGCATTGCGCATATTTTTTATCATAACTCTGGTTTTTGTGGCCTATCAACACAATTTAAACACTGCTATATAGTTTGCAGTCAACACTTTTAACACAAAAATGGAGACTCAGGGTTGTCTTGGGTTGACATAGCATCTTGTTGCCATGTAAACATCTTAAAATGTCATCTTAAATTGGTCATGTGATTGGTTTACCATGACTACTTTATTCTTCCTCAGCCAATCAGCAGCACTTGTGTGTCTGTGTTGAAAAATAGTTACTTGTCCGCACCGCATTTTTTTGTTAGTAACGGTAACGGCGTTAAAATAGTAATTCGTTAGATTACTAATTACTGAAAAAAAGTTACTTTTAAAGCTGTTATTCCCATCACTGGTCAAGAATATCTGAATGAACTAAAATGCTGAAAATGTAGATTAGATATTCGCTGCAGGTATTGAAAGCTAATGAGTATTCATCAGAAACAGGTTAGAGAGTCAGACGAGCTGTTTTCTGATTACGCTTAAAAGCTGTGAGCTGAGGGTGAGCTGAGAGTCCAGGATTAAGGTCTCCAGAGTGCTTTTCACATGTGGACAACAGTGGCGTGTCTAGAAAATTTTTGTTGGGGGGGCCAGGTAGGGGCACAGATTTGGAGAAGGGTGGCAGATGTAATTGGCAGATAATGTTAAAAAAA
Source organism: Oreochromis aureus (assembly GCF_013358895.1). Lineage (NCBI taxonomy): Eukaryota > Metazoa > Chordata > Actinopteri > Cichliformes > Cichlidae > Oreochromis > Oreochromis aureus. Next base: position 4,412,148 of record NC_052950.1, read on the forward strand.
ATTCTACCAACCGTTAACCATAATTCAATAACCCTGTAAACCTAATAACCAAATGCGCTTTTAACTCTTATTAGAATGAGATTTTAACCACTGCAGTGCAAAGTTTTTAGATACTGTGTCGATAATGTACAAGAGATACAATCAGTGCTTTGTCAGTGTTTATTCAGCATTCAAGGACAGCAATGTTTGCATAGTATTTTTACTGACATATAGTGCATATATGTTTTGGGCAAAAACATTTTTGAATATTAAAATACGAACATTTTTAACATACAATTGGCAAATTTGCCAATGCCAATGCAAAACTTTATCTGCCTATTAAAAAAAGATGATAATCTTCTCACAAACTGGTGTTTGACTTTGAAACAGGAAAAAAGTGGGGAAACAAATGAAAAGACTGACATTTGAATGAAAGCTGAAAGCAAGTAAATACTTTCTATACCTTCTTTTGATAATGTTTTCAGTACAAATTGTGCAAAAATAAACCTCTTGAACTTTTAATAAGAGTCTGTTACATGTTAGGAAGACAAGAAGTACAAAAACATTTGTAAACAACAGCACTGAAGATGTTTCAAAAGGCACCACATCCTGGTTATCTGGTTGATCATGAACAGGTGAAGAAGTGCCTGGGATAATATAAAAATATTACATTTCATTAAATAAAAAAACGTGTTATTTAAAGCAGGATTTTGTTTTACTTTCCAATTATGTACCACAATACATATATTTGCTTAGTTAATTATTTATTCCCAAATATTAGGATTTGTCCCCTATGGATCGGTTGAACAATTGACAATATAAACATCCCTTCCTTGCATTTTCCTTATTCATTCTCACACATACCTTCATTTGTAGAACTCACAGGTGACAATGATGACTGCTGCTCAGTCCACCTTTCCCTGACATTGCTCTCTGCTTCTGGTTGTATTTTAGCCTTCTTAAGGAAGAAATTCTCAATATTTTGAGATCTTTTCATTCTTCCTATTCTTTTATCTCTACTGGTTGGCCCTGAAGTAATAAAGCAAAAACTTATGTCACAAACAACAACTTTCCTGATGTATGACCTTGACTAGAAGCCAGGGATGTCAAATTCTGGCCCTCATGGACCCCTATTCTGCACGTTTTAGATGTTACACTATACCAACATAGCCAATTCAAGTCAAATAATCCCCAAACACCTAGTTGTGCACAAGTCTGTAAATGATTCTTTAAATCAGCTGTGTTGAAGTATGGAAACATCTGAAACCGGGAGCCTTGAGAACCAGAACTGCACATCCCTGCATTGAACATGGGACAGCCATTTATGGGGTGATTTACACTCTATTCATAACATGGAGCTGGCAGATAGGATAAGTAATGAGAGAAATTAGCGAGACCGCACAGTGTAGTATAAGTGCTGCCTTATGGTAAACTTTGGTAATATTGATGTATAAAGAACAACACTGGCTGATGATGAAATACAGTCAGCTGGCATGGTGACACTGCCAGTATTAACCTGCAACCAAATCTGCAGCTCCATACAGCAATGTTACGACTTGGATTGTATCTTATAAATCATAACTCTTATGCTAGCTCCCCCAGTAGCCTACTGTCTGTATTCGACGGTTGCAAAAATTCTTTAAGTGTTATTTTTTCCTTGGTATTCTAATTTCAATTACTAAACTCAACAAACTTAATACTACTTACCGGGACATTTATTCTCCCCTCATTTTCTTTCACCGAAAAATTGTTTTCTGCGGTACCGTCTTTCGTGCTTGGCTCTCCTTCCTTTGCTAACGTGATGCTCATAGTGCAGAAGCCAATGCTGCATTCACTTGCACTCGGATATCTGAGCTTCACTGTGAAAACATAATCGTGCATTTGATATTTGATTGAATTTTATTGTTTTAGCTTCGGGGTGGCACCTGGGGTAGCCAGTCTGGTTGGGGACACGCCACTGGTGGACAAGCCAGGAAGTAGACAGTCTCTCTTCCTTTCATCAGGGCGCATGATGACTGAACGGGGGGAATGAAGGTCTGATGACTCTTCCAGTCACCAGACTAAATGTGGGCAAAAGTAGATTAACGTAGGCAGACATAATTTTGGAGGGTTCTCTGGGTAAAGGAAGAGATGAGAAAATGAATGCAAGCTTGAGCTACATTAAGACAACAGGTTAATGAACTGGATAAAAATGGCCTTAGCTACACTACTACATGAGTAGTTTAACAATCTAGCAAGGAGCAGTAGTGTAGACTGAGTTTAAGTACTGAGCTTCATTGTGGATGGGTGAGAAGTCTGCAAGGGATCTCCAGAAACCAGGGCTGGACTGGGACAAAAAATCACCCCGGGCATTTTGACTAGAGACCGGCCCAACAGGTATTATAGGAAAAGCCATAAAGCCTTTGAATGAAATCAAACGCCGTTGTGACAGTGATGTACACTGTCTTGTTGGTATATATACAGTATATGTATATTTATGTATGATTTATTTACATTTTACATCAGATAAAAACTTTGGTTGTAAGATTCATTTAATTATTTATTAAAGCGAGACATTTTAAATGAGAGTAAGAAAGAAAAGTATTTCTTTGTGCCCCCCTCTCCCTGTTAATGCCCTACCTGGCCCCCTGGCATAACTTTGCTAGACCCGCCCCTGCACAGTTACCAGCTGTCAGCTATGTAGAAAAGGATCCTGGTGTTATTTGTCTCTCAGAAACAGTTCATACCTTCCCTTCAACTCATTCATGTCACCTAAAAGGTAAACGCAGCTGACAGCGTAAGGACACAGAATAACTCCAGCTTTGTGTCTTTTCCCATTCTAGCTGAAGTCCGGGACAAACTGTGTTCCTTTTCAGCTCAATACGAAACGCGTAATATTTTCTCTGAATACAGGACAATTCAGAGAAAATATTACGCAATACCATCGGCCCATAAATACAAAAAATCACCATCGGCCCAGCGGGCCAGTCCAGCTATGCCAGAAACCGCACATGCGACTGAAAGGGATTGGTTAATGCCATTCATACACACACAGACACAGAGCAGGGGAGTGAAGGCAGGTCCTGCACCTGGAGTACCTTGGTGCGGGTAACCTGGTCTCTACCTTTTTTAAAGTCTTGCTCGTGAACACGGCTGTTGCCATTTCATTGAACTAATCCAAATATGTATCATGGATTTTCACCACAGCAGAAATAAATGCCATTCTGAAGGAATGAAAGCTCCCTGGAAAAGGTTTCAGAGAGAAAACGTTCCATGTGGTTTGAATGGAAACTGCTATACCTTCAATTGTGCAGTTCAAGGTAATTATGATGCTGAAGCCTCTCCCAGCTTTGATGGGGCAAGAGGTGGTAGATGGAATGTAAGTCTATCAGAGGATCAACACCGAGATGCAATCATTCACATTTAATGTGCAGACAATAAAACCTGTTTAATCATATTAGATGCTGAGGCTCAGCATATATTAAGCTTCTGACTGTTTTTATGTTGAAAGAGCTGAAAATGATCAGATGTTCAGATTCTTACCTCCACCAAGGAGATCATGTTTTCTGTAGCATTTGCATATGTGCATATGTGTCTGTATGGAAACACAATAGCTCGTAAACTTTTGAATGTATTCTAATAAAACTTTGCAGGAGTGTAAAGTGGAGTCACGTACATTAAAATTTAACTTGCATCCAAAATGTCATCAAGATCAACTTATTATTTCTTTCTTTCTTATTATTATTTATATATTCCAATTATTTCTTGGTCAAAAAGTTAGAAAAATCCTTATAACTTAGAAACTGTACGGTGTGACCTGTCAACATGTAGAAGGTACCATGCCATGTCACATTCGACCTCTGACCTCTCTTTCAAGTGCTAAAGAAAAAAGAAAAAAACAGTCGTTTCCTGTTTCGAGCACTTTGAGCTCTCAGAGTAGAAAAGAACTAAATAAGAACCAGTCTATTTACTATTTACAATTGAAATGATAGTAGTATAAGCATTCTAATTATTACATTATAGGTTGCATGCAAATATGTCATATTTGACCATTTGATCTCACTTTTATGTCTCTCATCTGCCTTTCCTTTACACTGACACCGTGTGTTATCTTTACTCTCTGTTTTATCAACAGGAAGAAAATGAGCTACGTAGAAATATACTCTATTATAATATAATATAAGGTTAAATTATGCATGAGCAGTTATTTATAAATCAATACCTATTATTCATTATCTACTCCTCCATAAGGTTTATATAGAAAATAAAATAAACTCCCTTAGCAGTAAATATTGCTCAGAGTGTGAGCTGCCTTGGCAGAGGTTTGTACTCTTGAAGGGCTTCTTGTCCATAGTGCTTTTTATTTAAACATGTATTTATATGTCTACCGTACTGAATTTGGGTGTAATTGTGCATTGCACTAGCTCTCGCTACCTGAACTCGATTCTGATAATCCTACAGTTTTATTGGATGAATATAACAAAAATTGGAAGCAACACAGTTTTGACTAGCAGTCAATCCCTGTTCCTGCCAAACACACAAACCCACCCACACACAATGCCAATGTGGTCCAACATTGGAGGGGAAGGAAACTCATTTTTCTCTGGTAAATATGAAATCTTGAATGTGTCACTCCATCTCGCTGGCCGTCTAGCACCTAGCATCTGCTAACGCTGTTTACATTACTCATGCCTGTCCTCCATGACACCAGGCAGAGTGAAATAGGGGAACAGTATTTACATAATATTCATCTCATGTCAGTCCTAAGATAGTCAACACCAATCTGGCAATTTGCATTTCATGAGGTTCACTCACTTTTCTGGTTCCAGAAGGCCATCTATGGAGGAGCCGCAGGGTCTCAGAAGCAGAATCAGAAGTAGTAAAACATTTCACGAATTAGTAATTAACTGTATAATAAAATGATGTTTTAATGAATTCATTTACAAGTTAATCTAATGTCTAGACAGAATAATTCTAAGTAATCATCTGGTGTTTTAATGTGTGTGAATTCAGAATTAAATTGATTTTCAAAATGGATGTGAAAATGCAATTTTAAAAGGGAAATAAGTAAATGGACTCAAACTGAATAAGGAATACAGTTCTTTTTACACTTTAAATTAATTAACTTGTATTTTTCAATTAATTACAAAATCTATATTTGGGACCTTCCAGACCAGAAGTTTATCTGGAACTGAGGAACAAATCACCCTCTACAACACAGCAGTGAATGTAAACCTGCAGTTTAGCATCACAAGATTCTAGATTCAAAGTTCTTTATTTGCCACGTACATAGTTAAACAAGTACAACACTCAGTGAAATGTGACCAGATACGCTCCTCGACTGTGCAAAAAAGAGAGCGAGAACTTTATATACAGTGAATGAGTCAAGAATAACCGATGCATCTATGTGTGTGAATGTTAGATTAAAAACACTTAGAAATGTGTGTATAAGGCATGTTAACTCTTTGAGTGCTGTGGGAGAATAGAATAGTGCTATATACGAATCAGTCCATTTACCAAAAAGCAAGTGAAAACACATTCACAAGGGAGAATCACAAATGAATGGCAAGGAAAAAAGGGAAAACTGAAGCTCTTCTTCTTCCCCTTGGTTTAATCGCAGTTGGCAAACCAGCTTAAGGGTGTATTACTGCCACCCACAGGAGTGTGGATCAAGATTCTTTTTATTAAATCCATACTTACACATTTTAACAGTTGACCATGACGGCACATTTTCAAGCAAGTTTAATGTAATGTAAAATTTATCTTCAGCTCCTTAAAAAATGGTTATTAATGCCGTCCTTTCCCAGACTTTGGCCCAGCATTCTAACAATTCATGCTGAACAGATTCCAGTTTATTGGCGTGTGCACACTGTCCAATTGGTGTCTGTCTATTAACTTTAGGGTTTTATTAAAACCTCTGTGTCCTATAACCTAAGGTGTGTGATTGTCATTTCATCTTTCCAGTTCCTACCCACTCTTTTCCTGTGACCAAAATGCTTTTGAATGGTTTATAAATGCCTTCCTGTATTGCTGATATTACAGTGCTCCTGTCATATTCTTTGGATTTGACTATTTCTAATACTTTTAACTTCAGCTGTGCTTAATGGTATCTGTAGATCGAGTGATTGTAATGTCAATGAATGTTTAACTGAAGCTATTTTTACACACGGGGCAAATAAAGGAATGGGACACAGCTGGGGAAACTTAATGCAGACATGCGTAAGTACCAAAATAAAACAGGAACTAACTAACAAATACAAGGTTAGACCCACACCTACACAGAACAACTTCACACTAATGGAAACACTTGGGAAGACTGGAAAACTTGTGCAAGATATTCAAACACTAAAAGCATGAAAATAAAACAGCTCTAAATATTCACAAAATCCAAAAACTCTAATAAGAAACAAAATCAGAAAAAAACAACTCTGCCACATTATCACATTATGGAAAGAAATCTCATGAGCTGTCTGTGGTGTGCTTAAAGTGGACATGCAACATGCATAAAAGATAATTTACACCATGGAGCTGTGCTGCCATACGTTTAACAATATCAGTAAAGCTGGATTTAAGAAATAAGTGCTTAAAGTTTATAAGGATATGTTTTGCACCATCCTGTACCAGTAGAGAACGTGATGGCACCTGGTTGGTTGCAGCTACTAGACTTACATTAGTTTATGTTTACTAACTACTGACAGAAACAGTAACTCAGTAGAAAACAATGAGACTAAAACTAAAAAGCAGTCTAAGTTGGTCACTTTTGTACTGCCTCTGGCTGCAAGAATGAGCCTTATGTTAAAAGAAATCAAGGACATACTGTATATTATTAAGTATTAGTTACATTTGTAGTATACAGTAGTGTAAGTAGTATCAAGTAATCTAAGTTAAATATATGTCTTTATTATTTTTTAGTCTTTTTTTCATTTTTTTAATGTAAGGAAAGGAAGGAAATACTGTACAGTGGTTCTGACAATCCTGTGGGACTTCGAGATACAGACAGACAAACTGGGGATGGCTAACCAACTGGATATAGTCGTAGTGGACAAGCAGAGGAAAGCAGTCGTAGTGATAGATGTAGCGATACTGAATGACAGCAACATCAAGAAGAAGGAACATGAGAAGCTGAAGAAATACCAAGGACTGAGAAAAGAACTCGAGAAGATGTGGAGGGTGAAGGCAACATCCGTCCCAGTGGTAACTGGTTCTCTCGGTGCAGTGACCCCCAAGCTAGGCGAGTGGCTCCTGATCCCAGGAACAACATCTGAGATCTCCGTCCAGAAGAACACAGGAACAGCAAAGATATTGTGCAGCTCCCAGTCCTCTGGTAGAGGACCCGAGCTTGAAGGATAACGATGATTTATATATATTTTTTTTTAAAGTCAGGCTGAATATATAAATATCTGTGTCTTCAGCTGAATTTTGTTCTCTCACAGTGGTCGGGCAGCAGTCAGGAGTCCTGTAAAATGTGCCCCATGTGTCTCCATTTGAAGGCATTTTAGGGATGACTGGATGATTTCAGGGCTGACCCAGGACATGCATGAGGGATTCAATCTCCCAGCTGGTCTGATCTTGAAAATGTTGAGGAGGAGACAACATTTTGGCTTCACTTTGGCAATGCTGTTTTTAATACATATACAGGGATGTAACGTTGCATGACCAATATTACTTATGAGTGCAAATATGTTGATTACTGCACTTGTTACTGCAGACTAATATGCTAGTTTTTATTTTCCCTGACAAAACCTGTGCTGCTCATTAAAAACAGAGATAATATGATGGAAGATAAAAATGGAGGACTCAGTTTGGTGGTGTACTTAAAGTTAACAGCACTCAGTGGAAAACATGTTCATCTCTACAGTTCTGCTCACTTTTACTTGTCTGATACTGACACTATGAACTGCAGTTTAACCTGACTCAGGAATCCTCAGATTTTAGAACAGAGATTCTAGAGCAACATCTGACAAGTCTGTTCACGTTCTCAAAATCGGAGCTGCCCCCTTAAACTTGGCAGGTAAAGGACAGGGCTCCACTTTCTTCAAAATCTGTTGTTAAAAACACCACCACTGTTTGTTTGTTTTTTTTAATATTGTCCAAAACAAAGTATCAGAGGTGTGAGCATCACAGCAGATGTCTTTTTGTCAAAGTAAGTGGGGATAAAACACAGAAAAACATGATTTTCCTGGCCTGGCTTTTTATAGCTGATAACCGCCTTAAAAGTATTCTGCAGTAGAACAAAAACTAAAGAAAACCATGAATCAACATATAAACATTACCTGATGGTGCTGAAGTGATTTTTTTTTTATAGAATTCTCTTGAGGTTTAGTTTAGGATTTGTTTAGATTGAAAATGAGAGGTGTATAGTGTAAAGAGAAAGGCTCTGTGGGCCACAAGAAAAATATTAAAACCACAATTTTCATGCATAAGGAAGCCTAACAAGTTAACCAATAGGTTACAATCAAACTGAATGATAAACTACTGTTTTGATGGTATTCTTTTGGCTGATTTAAGACACAGGTCAAATCGACCCATTAACATAAGAGATAGTAACAGAAAGCTAGACAAGAGGAAGGTTAAGCAGACAATGGCAGTGCCTGAAAACAAGTCAGCTTAGAGGAGGAACACAACTGCTGTCAGTATAACTGAAAAAGGTTCACCAAACCATGTTTGACATTCTACAGCCCTTTAAACAGCTAATTCATATGTGAAGTCATGGTGCTTCATAACATTCACTGATGCAGTCGTAATTTTTGTTTGTTTGCTGTGCACATATGGTGGCATATCATGCGTTAATAACAAACATTTCAAACTGAGCGTCATTAGTGCTTCTAGTTAAGTTTCACATATGGCACTGTTTAGAATAGATGCTGAATAACTTGTCTTTCTCAGGAATTTCTACAAACTCAGGAATATGAATACTTGACATCTTTTTATCAGTACAATAAGAAACATGCAATACTTGTCCATGTGTAACTGGACTTCACACACTTTCTTTTATTCAAATTTTAAGAGATTGCTTCAGGTTTTTTTTTTTTTTGCAGAGTTAACAGCAGTTGTCTGATTTTTGGGGGGTTGAAATTCACCCTACAGCAGTCGGATCTGGCAGGTGGAGGAACTCTAAGATCCAGTCTTTGGGTGCAAGTGGCAAGAATTGCTTGCCTTAAAATGGCTCGTTAATTAATTTGTATTGTGAATTCAATTTGTTTTCTTTGTAAACAAGATGTGATAGACAAACAATGAACGCTGTTTATAAGTTTAAGGCTTACTGCTGTTTAATGGTTTCACTAAGTATATTTAACAGTTCAGCAATATAAACCTCTTGAATGGCACCAACCTCCATCAATCATTTGCAACTGGACGTTGAATGTTCATGTGCCAAGCAATCAACAACTGGTATTTAAGCTTGTGTGACTGGTGCCTAAGCTGAGCATGGATAACACAAGCTGCTAACAGAGAACATCTTACAATACTGCAATCCATCACCTGCTTTCACACATTTCATTATATGAAAGAACATATAACTTATATAAAACATCCAGATAACTCCCTCCTATGAAGACTAAATTTGAATAGATTCCAATATTTATTTTTATATTACTTCTATATATTTGTTTTTTGTTTAACCTCCTAGGACCTGGCATCCACATATGCGGACACACATTTTGGGTGGTTCAGACCAAAATACAAAATTTTTATTCTACAAGGGCCTGATATTCACTTACGAGGACATTCTACTGCCACTGCTCTATCGAAATTTAGAACAAATGTCCTCATATGTTAATCTCATTTCTCTCGGAAAAAAAAAATCTGGTAATTCTTTGTTTTTACATTCATCATGTCCCAATCAGCCCAAATAGCAAAGAGAATTTAAAACGGATGACATGAAAGAGTTCGGGTCTTAGGAGGTTAATGTTTAGCATCACACTCTATAAATCACATGTTTGTTCTGACTGTCCTCTGAAGATCTCATATCTCTGAAAGAAAAATCAGTTATTCATGAACAGGCCTACAACTTAATTTTTCAGTGCAAGTATGTAAGTATAGTGTAAGTATATTAAAATGATATTTTAAAAATCTGATGATTTTGTGCGACATGGTAACTCAACTTGATGTTTCATTAAACCGGACATGGTCAGAGATGCCGCCCCTTTCTTAATTGTTGTCATAGTGTTCTTTGTTAATGTTATAAAGGAGTTATTAACACGTTTGTCATACTCCATCTCTACATCACACATGTTGGCCAAGGTGGTTAGCAAGAGGAAACTCATGTTACAATGCTCAATCACTGAAACTTGTTTACCTGCTAATGCTAGCTGTGTTACCACATGAAGTGCGGCTAGTAACTGATCTAAGAGCAGTGAAAGCAGAGCAGCAGCAGGTTGCCTCGCACTCTGGTCTGCCTAGAGTTTACCCTCAAAGACCCCCAGAGTCTATCCACAATGTGCATGTGCAAACCACCATTAAAGAGTTGCTGGCCTTTCGGCTTGCCCAGCTCCAATCATTATTAATGGGAGATTTATTACAAAATGCAAAACTAAACAATGGCACAAGCTGGGATTGCTTAAGGTAGAAGTCTCGAATGGGTGGGCACAGTGAACAGAGGGAGAGAGATATTAGTGGAGGTGCAGGAAGGAGAGAGCTAGGGAGATAGTGGCAGTTCTGAATCTTGTGTCTTACTTAGCCGGTGGAGTAGAAGAAAGATGGTAGTGTGAAGTGAGTCCAACCTGGTTTGTATAGTGATCCAGTGGAAGGCAGGAGGGCAGACAGGTGGTGTGGCTTTAAGTGTGAGGCAGTAAACCTGAAGCGGCTTGAGGGTTTCCGAGATGGTGACTAGCATCCGGGTAGAAGTGCAGACTATTTGAATGAACTATTGGAACTATGAGAGCAAGGTAAGGTAATCATAGCAGCCTGTTACTAATATGTGTTAGCTGACAAACTGGTGAAGAAGAGATGTGGATACTGGTCTTAAATACAGCCTGTTGATAGTCCTGGATCACTGACAGGTGAGCATAACAGGTGCGGTGACGAGACTCCCCCCAGAGGTGGGAGCTTGGAAAAATATAGCCAACTCACCTGGACCATGATGTGCACCGCTACACAACCAAATTGTGGATCCATTGCTATCTTTGTTTGCAGTACTTGATGTTTTGGCTTTTTTCTTTTTTACATGAACACTGCAGTGAAGTACTTGATCAGTGCTGTGAGAGGTCACTGTAAATGAACAAAATTAGTAACAGGCAGCTAGTTTGGGTTATGCTAAATGCTAATCAACGCTCGATTAGCTTCCCTGCGTATTAATTGGTTATTGCTGCTATGAGAGTTGCACCAGCAAAGAAATCCCCAAATGTAAATCATACCCAACGATTGAATCAACCACTATATGTGTATCCTTTCTAACATTTGTTTTTGTTCTATAACACTGATGTAAGACATTGAAATGTTACTGAAAAAAATATTTTTGTTAAAACCATTTAGACAAGACAGGCAGGCAGTTTAAGAGTACTGGAAAAATTAACCTAAAAGTCCTCCATGTCTTAAGCTACTTTCATATGCAGCCCTGAACTTTTTAAGATGTTAGAGCTGCATCTGTATAAACAAATGGTGACTTAGTGAGATTATTAGATTAGACATTAAATACTCTTAAACCTGCCAGTTTCCTGGAACTAAGTTTGTATAATGATCTGATTACATCAATGTGAGAATGATGCTGTTAACTGTGCAGCAAATTCACACGAAGTAAATGGGCTTCATGTGTTCAGGCTCCCGTGTACATGCAGGAACCTGCCTTAGACCAATGAGTATTAACTGCACTTAAAAAAGCATCTTCAATTGCGTGCTACATTGTTGCTAGAAGGGCCAGCTTCATAAAATGCTTGGAACCAATTCTTCTGACATAAACCATTTTCACACTTGAACTCTGGCTGATGGAAAAAATAGCTCATAATCATAAATTAAAGTCATGTCTGACCAAGTAGTAGCCCAGCAGACAATAAGTGAAGGTTATATCTGTTGCTGTATGAGACATATCAGACAAATTACACATGTTCTCTAATGATTGTGTGTGTGTGTGTGTGTGTGTATTAGATAAAAAAAATTTTGTGTGAAAATCTGTCAAAACAGTTTGAAACTATGCATCACACTTGTTGTGATTAAAGTGCCACATATGTGTCACATTGCAGTTGAATTAAAGAGCATGTTGATGGTGGAAAGTGCACATGCTCACGAGGAGGGGAAACTCTCACCAGCAGGGAACTGGCTGGATGTAGCAATTCTGAGTCACTATATCTTTAGGTAGTTTATGTATGAATCTCAAGATCAAACTTTTGCCTGACCCATAACAGCCACTGTATCAACAGGAGGCTGTAAACAGTAACACCTTTTGCTACAGTCAGTAACTAACCCTTCCTTATCCTTGCAGATGAGTCAATTCTTGACTCCATCTTTGCAGTTTCCACACTACTAGTTCTGCAAAAACAAATAAAGTGCATCCCCAGTGCCTCAAACAAAGTGATGATTACATTGTGGCTTTGACATTTGAGACAGCCCCTTGCCAAGTCGGCCCAAAACTCATTGCTCACCCCGTTCATTACCTCCCATAATGACCCTATTCAGAGACAGCGGGGCCTAGCCTCGGCCCAGAGACCCGGCAATAATCCTCTGCATTAATTAGATGACCCCCTGAGACGGCTGCTGCTGCATTGGTGGGCACAACGACAGGTTCTCTGCTTATTGTTTATGGTGGGCTATAAAGTGTCCAGCAGTGGGAGTGATGGGTGAGATCAGGGAAAGAAAAATGGGTGGGGTGGTCGGCTGGGGGCCAATCAGGCCAGAACGAGCAGTTGTTTGGTTCCTTTTCTCTCTGCCACACTGGGATTTTTGAAGTCAGTTTGGACTATAATAAACTACTTTCTCAATTTTTATTCGAAGAAAAGTCAAATGTGATTCATCCTGATGAGGGCACTAGAGTCTGATTAATGCAGGTTTACAGAATTGTATTACTAATTCAGATTTTGCTGAATAGACAGATATGAAATATGAAGGTGACAAACCCATCAGGAGATGCAAGACCTTGAAAAATGTAAGGAATTTCACAGGTACCAAAACTCTTGAAGCTAAAAGAGCTGCAGCACCAGGTGTAGCTGGTATGGTGGAGTTCAATAACAATGCCAAAATGGTGAGCACCGAGTGTCAAAAGTTTTTCTCAAGTAATGAGCAACATCCATAATCACATAAGGTCAACGTGATAGCAATCAGTGGTCCCTCCTGTACAGAAAAAGATTTCCAGACAACATGTACCCAGCTGCTTCAGCAAAGACATGTCATGGACAGAATAATGGTCAGGTCCTCTCTCTGTTACATCCACATAACAAACCATGAGATTTTGCAGACTGGGGGAGAATACGTTTTATGCCAGAAGCCAATGAAAAATGGAACCTCACGGATTCTTTGCACTTAAACTGAATGTGAGACACATGATCTTAATAAAAACATCCAAGCAATAATAAATTAAAGTGCATCATGTCTCAGCTGTCAGTTTAAAATAGAGTGTTTAAATTTTCTAGGACAGCCTAGCTGTTATTACGTGTTCATAAGGGTGGTCTGAGGCAGTTCCAAATTTGTTCGTAGAGTACTATCAAATATATATGAATGACAAAATTGAGCATTAAACTTTTATATGTACTGTTTCCAGACATATTTGCACAAAAGCATTTGGTGTGAATTAGGCCCAAAGAGAGGCAGCTGAAGAAGAACTTTTCTAGGGACACTGTGTGGGTAAATGTGTGTGGTGTGAATAAATCTGACAGCTCAGGTGGAGAAACCAGAGAGCTGCATTACTACAAAGTATCCAACATATAAACCTGAAATCTGTGTGCAGCAGATGACGTGTAGGAGAATACAAAACATTTCCTGATCCTGACCTATCCATGTGTTAATGTCACATGGTTAAATGAGTGCATTGCTCTTTGTTACTATTTCAGCAGGCTGCGTGAGGCTGCAGGTATTTATTAAAATCAATGTTAAATCATTTAACACTCAGACATTAATTAGTGAAATACATACTAATATTTCAGTTTTGTTCATAACAGATCTGATACCAGGGGATAAAAAACAAATAAAAAGCCATCAGTGTGTCTGTGAGAGCACTGCTGAGAAAAGCTGAGAAAACCTTTTCATTGTGTACTGAGCTCTGTGCAGAAATGTGACTAAAAACCAGAAACACTGCAAATCCATCAGCTCAGTGTAAAGAAGAACCTGGCTGCCTGCAAAGCAAGACGCATTTTCTATTCGTCTGATGCTCAGTTCAATTTTGCCCTTTTCATCAAAATACCAATAATTAATATTATTAATGAGGGGAAATATTTGTTGTAGATTTGTAGAAATGTTTAGTTCTCAATATTCAGGGCCAAAACTAAACGAAGAGCGATACGACAGAGCCAAAGCTTTGATACCACTCTCACTGCTCTGCACTCATAATAACCTGTGCCCCAGCATCAGAATAAACGGACAGCACTGTATAACACTGAGCTACAGGTAAATCTGTGGGGACCTTCACCATACATTTTTTTTTTTTTTTTTTTTTTTTTTTTTTGCAGTTTCTTGTCCTGTCTAATGAAATAAAGAAATGCAGAACACATGCACCGGTGGCTTAGTAGTCCCATGTGTGAAACCCTAATGCAGTTAGCAAAGTGGTCATTCCAGGCTGCTGTTGTCTCTATTTACTTTCTATCAGGCTCATAAAAAGGATTTAAGTAAGAATAGTCATTTTTGGAAATCTACATAGAGCTTGTAATTGGTGGCCCACTATATGCTCTCTGTTCTGTGCCAATCACTTATTTATAAAATAGAGATAAATGATGCAAAATCCAGGTTACCCAGAGTCATTTTTAGAAAAAAAGTTGACAAAATTATGCTTATTGGCTATTTTTGTCCTTGTTCATATATTATGAATCATATTTGTCTTGAATCCTGGTTAATAGTAACCACATCACTTATTTACTTATAAATGTTTAAGGTTGTTTCTAGAACTGGCAAAACTTTGTTGACTTTCTTGAAACCTTGCACCTATTTTTGAGTGTAGATGAAAACTCAAATATCCACCAGTATACAAAGCTCTCTAAACATTATTAATACACTGTATGCTTATGGTTTATATTTCCTATATGTAAAATTTCTTTTGTCAGCCAAAGAGTCTTTCACAAACATATAAAGGTGCAGCATATTCCTACATTAAAATATAAAATTATTTAGAAACACCAATTGAATATTCCCCTGTAGTCTATACAATTCTCATGAACTTGTTTGGTTAGTTTAATTTGTTTACACCATTTTAGTAGTTTTTAATACGAGTCAAATAAACTGATCTCATCAAAGTTTAGTCTTTAAACACTGAATAACACTGAATCAAAATCCAAGCACATTAGCAGTTCAAATACTAATTCAAATTCAAAATTTGTATTTTCTTCCTACTGCATTTTTTGTATGACTTGGACGTATAAAGGAAATGGGAAATTCAGTTTTTGGGTTGAAACAGCTTATAATGATTTCCAGTGTAGAGAGCGATATTGTGAGCTGATTGAGTGTCCATTGGTGTACTTTCAACATCCACCACAATCACCACATGGTTTCTGTGAGCCATTTCAGAAATTCAGACTCATATCTAATTATTCTGTTAGAAATACATTACACTCAGTACCCAGACTTGGATCTGGATCTGGGCCCAAAACATGTCTGTCGTTTACACAGCTGATCAAAGTTTTAAATGAGATCCACTTCAATTAACTTCAGGTTTATTTATATAGTGCAAAATTAGAACAACAGCTCAGGTCACTTTATATTGTAAGGTGAATCAACAAAGCCATTAATGAGCAAACATTTTGCAGTGGTAAGAAGAAAAAAACTCCCCTTTAAAAGGAAGAAACCACCAGCAGAACACCCCCCAACATGCCATGACCAGTTGGGGGGTGAGAGGAAATAGAAAAGAAAAAAAGAGAGCAAGACTTAACACAAACTAAAGGGAAGAGAAAGTGACGATGTAATGACAGGCTGGTGTATAAACACATGGAGAGTGAAAAGAGGTGAGTGTGTCTCAGCAGCAGAACTAAAGGATGGTTTAGGGCACAGGTGTCGAACTCCAGGCCTCGAGGGCCGGTGTCCTGCAGGTTTTAGATGTGTCCTTGATCCAACACAGCTGATTTAAATGGCTAAATGACCTCCTCAACATGTCTTGTAGTTCTCCAGAGGCCTGCTAATGAACTAATCATTTGATTCAGGCATGTTCACCCAGGGCGTTATCTAAAACCTGCAAGACACCGGCCCTCAAGGCCTGGACTTTGACACCCCTGGTTTAGGGTCATCTGATCCAGCCCTCACTATAAACCCCAACCCTATCCAAAAGGAAAGGTTTGAGTGTGATCTTCAGACTACAGAGGGCATATGTCTCATGGGTTGCACAGAGTGAACAAGTAATTCCTGAATGCCAAAAGCTCAGCCCCATTTCCAGGGGCAGCCAATCAGAAGAACAAAGAAAGAAGCTAAAACAGCCGGTTTTAGACAGAGGACTGCGGTTCTCTGTCAGAGATGACCGTATAAGAAAAAGGCAGATTATTTTAAACTGACTCATGCAAAGCTAACCGTGGAATCAAACAAAAAGAATTCTGGAACTGGAAATGAGCAAAATGGAAGGTTTGGTTTTGCAGATAAATGGTTTGTGTGTCTTTCTCCTCTCATACCAAAGTTGCAGCTCACTGTAAAGCTGAGATAGCTTGCAAAGATCAAGAATTTAAAAGACATAATCCCAAGTCTCGTTTGTTTGCTGCCAAATATATGAGAAAAAAAACTATTTACAAGAAACATGTTCTGTTGTAGCTGTAGGAAACAGTTATTTTAAAGCGTTAGTTTTTTTTTTTCTAATAATGCATTTAAAATATATCACCAATGATTAATGACTGAGGAAGCTTTTAGCCAATTTTATTAAGTAAGTAAACATGTTAGATAATAATGCCATAGTTATACGACACACTAAATTCATAACAAATTCTACAATACACAACACTACTCTACTCTAAAATTAGTCTGATTTGAAAAGCTAAAGCACTGGTGTGGTCTTTCAAGGAAACACCCCAGTCAAGCTGAGCTGATGTGGAGTAAACATGTGTTTTACAAATAAGATTATTTCTGTTTTATGGTCATCAGATGTGGATTTGGGACCATCGCTAATACCCAACACAGCCTTGAAGAGAGGAATATGAGAGCATGAATAATTGTAATTGGCCTCATTGACCAGCTTTGGTTGTAAAAAGTATCTGAGGAAGAAAAGGATGTATGATTTTCATTTTTTGTTTTCATTCACACAATTAAGCAGAGAATACTAAAAGGTTTGTAGAATTAAATGTGATCATCCTGCAGAGACACCGGCAGATTTTCTTGTATGCTTTATTTCTCAGGCTCTGGCAGACTTTCATCAATAACTAAATCTAAAATATATTAGTGGGCAATGACATTTGTGGGTATAAGTGAAAGACAGGCAGGCTGAAAAAGGAGCTTTTTACATCGTTTTTACTCAACATTGGTAACTTGGACCCAGAGGTGTGGACTCGAGTCACATGACTTGGACTCGAGTCAGACTCGAGTCATTAATTTTATGACTTTAGACTTGACTTGAAAAAAGGTTGTAAGACTTGTGACTTGAATTGGACTTGAACCTGTTTACTTGAAAAGACTTGATATTTTACCCAAATCTAAAATTTAACATACATATTATATAAAAAGTGCGGACCATTAATTCACTTTATTCATTCATTCATTCTTACCACACTCCGTATGTATGTGAGCGTGGGCTGTAGCACAGCCAATCAAATTAACCAGATTTGAAAAAAACAAGAACAAAAACGCTCGAGCCAAAAATGCTTCCAAGAGTAATTTCTTTCGGGTACATAAACTACGAAGTAGTCAACAAAAACGAAATGCAATATGCAAAACATGCAAGAAGAGAATCACAGACGGAGATGGAACAACTTCCAACTTTGTCCGACATTTGAAGTTGCATAAAGAACGGTAGGTGGTGCTTTTTTTTTTTTTTTTTTACGATGAGACAGCTGACTTAGCTAACTTCATCTTATTAGCAAATGTTCTTCGGGCTACGTTGATGATACTGTTTGGCTTTAACAGGTATGATATGTTTGTCATGCTATTTTAAATCCGGTCCTGCAAGCGCATCCAAGAATAACATGCAACTTGTTAGCTCAGAATTGTCGGTGAATGGTGAGCAGGGTCCGTTTCAGAAAGTGGGTTCTGTAGCTGTACTCAGTCTCTCTCCGTCTCCTCCCCATCATTAACCCCGTAGATTTAACCCAGTTTAGACTGACAAATATTTATTTTACCATCACATCACAATTCAAAATCACTGTGTTTAATTTGCAATTAGTGTATGGTCGTGTTTAACTTTTGCATGTCTGAGCCAGGAAAATTTTTTTTTTTTTTTTTGGTTAGAAAATCTGGCCCACCTTAGTGTGTAATTGAGTAGTCCTGCTATACATGGCCTTTTTCTTCTGTCATTTATGTCAATACATCAAATAAAATACTTTGATCTTATATTATTAGCTGTTGTTTATTTGCAAAGGTTATTCTCAACAGGGATGCTAGACAAAAACGGCGTTTTCTACTGACAGCCTAGCATACGCTCTCCACTTGCAGTGAAAAAGAAAAAACACCCCTTCCCTATTGGTGTTAGAGTTTACCATGTCAGCCAATCAAAAAATGATAAGGCAACGTGTGACATTTGGTTGTTTAGGAGAAGGGAAGTTTTAGGAGTGACACCATGACGGAAAGCGGGCGAGCGAAAGAAAGAGAGAAAGAGAGTTTTCATATGTGAGACATTAGTGACGTTTAGCGTGTTTGGAGGCTATAGTTAGTTTGTTGTGTAGTTATTGTTTTGTATTGTGTGTCGGTTAGACTGCTGAATTTCATATTTGATCTAAAAAGCTGTCAAAGGCAGATTCCAGTGTAAACGCTGTCTCCACATAGAAAACTGGACTGTTGCACCTCCAGTTGTCAGACCTGCAGGGTTTAGGCCTGTGGTGTTCTCCTCTGTCTTATACTGAACACAAACTACATTTTTGGACTGGCACAAATAATTTGTGTGCCTTCTTATTTGATGCAGCACACCTGATTGTTCTGTAAATAGATTTAAATGGTTATATAAAAACGCCTGAGGCCTTGGCTGCATTTTTAGGTAAATAGTACCATATAACTTTGTTGTTTGCAAAACTTGTGCATAATTTTTAGAAATGTACAATTTCTATTTGCATTTCAAGTTATGAAAATGATTCGTTAAACATGTAAAAAATATAACTTTTTCTACTCGGATTCTGAATTTTTGTCTGAATTTAGATCAACTGTGCTAATATAGTATACCAAAATGAAAAAATAACTCAAATTTCAGATATTTGAGGTTGTGCTGTAAATAATGATACCAAACAAGGCAAGAAAAACATATTTTAAAAGTGAAATATAGAAGTAAAATCAAAAGTAGTCAAGAACGGCCAATTATACCCGGGACCCCAGAGGGTTAAAAAAAACGACTTGAAAGGACTTGAAATTCAAAGTTTCGGACTTGGGACTTGACTTGAAAGTTGTCTGTCTTGACTTGCGACTTGACTCTGACTTGCTTGACTTTACTTGAGACTTGACTTGTGACTTGAGGATAAAGACTTGGGACTTACTTGAGACTTGCAAAACAATGACTTGGTCCCACCTCTGCTTGGACCCATAGTAACACCTCACAAATAGGTTACTTCAAATATCATTAACTGCATTACTGCTGTTAACAGTCCACAGGCTGTTAAAATGATTTAAGCACTATTAAAAAACTGTCAGCTGACCCAGCCATCTTAGCTAATTACAAACCAACACTCCTATTATGTAAACGAAGCTTGAGTGAGCTATACAGATGATACCCAGTATTATCTATCAATGAAGCCAGATGACACACACCAATTAGTTAAGCGACTTCTAAATTCAGATGAAACATTCAGATGAAACAGAGGTCATTGTACCCAGAGATCTTACAAGCATGGTGTCTAACCAGATACTTACTCTAGATGGAATTATCTTGTAGTGATGGTAAATTTGATTCTTTTTACTGAATCGAGTTTTAATGAGTCACTCACCAAAGTGAATCGGGTTTTTTGAGTCATTTGAGTCACTGAGTCAGTTGACCAGAGAGTGCAAAAAATGTACATTTTCACTCAAACTTAATTTGTTTCTCTTTTAATGTAAATCCTACTGCTAAGATGAGTGATTCTTAAAGAAAACAACTATTTTATATAGCAAAAAAGAGCAAAAGAATTTCTAAAGGAACATTTCTTTTGTTTATTTTTTATTTTATTAGTATTTTCCTTACATGTGTCAAATATATATTTTCTCATCTAAATGTCCACTGGCGCTGTGAGCCAGGGGGCGGTAGTGCGCCTTAACATTGGTTTCCAACCAAGAAGAAGAAGAAGAAGAAGCTGCGGGCCAGGAGGGAGGGGGTGAGTGAGTGAGTGAGTGATTCGTTCGCTCTATGATTCAGCACAGGAGGGAGGGGGTGAGCGAGTCATGAGTGATTCGCTCGCTCTATGATTCAGCACAGGAGGGAGGGGGTTAGCGAGTCATGAGTGATTCGCTCGCTCTATGATTCAGCACAGGAGGGAGGGGGTGAGTAGCTCAAATGTGCTGTTAGCATGTTAGCAGAGCGATGCTACTGTGAACCGAGGAGCTATTGTCTTGATGTGAGCTTCTACTTAGGGTTTTTTCTTCCAGTTCAGAGCAGAAATGTTTTTGTTAAGATACTGGATGTTGTGTTTTTCTTCACAATTTGAATTATAAGCTAGATATATTTCTACTAATGAAATTAATTTGCTAACAGCAACAGGGATGAGTCAGTGAGTCAGTTGCGCTTGTGAATCATGATTCATGAGTCAGTAAAGTGATTCTCGAGTATTGAACGATTCGTTCATGATTCGCGCATCACTATTATCTTGGCCTCCAGTAACACTGTGAGGAATGTTGGAGTCATTTTTAACAAGATCTATCCTTTAAAGTGCATATTAAACAAAAAAATGTACCACTGCTCTTTTTCTTTTGCTCAGCATATCTAAAATTACCGTGTCTTTTTTAAATTTTATTTTACTTTTAAGCCTCGTGAGTAAGTCAATTGTATCCTTAAATATTAGTATTTAGTTAACAGCTGACAGATAAGGACAGGACAAATGACCTGACGATGGATCTGTAGAAAGCTGGAATAAATACTCTTGAATGGCATAACAAAAAGATGGTCACATGAACAGCAGATTAACTATGAACGACATGAATATGACTAATAACTCACTATTAATGATGATTGAATCTTCCTGATCTACATTCCTGATAGTTAATGTGGTTGAACATAAACTAATTAATGCCTTTTTATGCACAGTCACAAAGTTAAGAATGATCATTCTCATACCTTTAACATAAAAAGTTACCTTATCACTGGTGTAAATGATAGAAAGTCAGAAAAGGAACCATACTATATTTTTTATCATCTTTCTCCACTAACACACTTACCGTAGTGCTTTTATGTGAGCAGCTGTGCCCAGACAGGGAAGTTTTAGTTTTCAATTTTTAAACACACTAATGAACAGAGATCGTTCTCCTACTGTAAAACATTGTCCTAGATCCCCAGTACAATTCATTTGTATATCCAAACACAGGATCTAAGGAAACCACCAGTGCAGAAATGTCATGGTATTGTCCACAATCCTTCATTCCAAAAATCGACATATCACACTGACAGTTTCTATTTTCCTGATGTTGTAAGCAGTGCTGTTATGTTTTTACCACTGTCTGTTATATTGTCCTCAGTTGCACTCATTTTGCTTTGAACCTAAGCAATTGGTTCATTAAAGCATTCATTAAGGAATTGCTATTTGTTAATGACAGCAAGAGTTCACATTTATTTGCACTTAATGCTTTCCTTCCAGTTTGGAATGTTACCTTCAGCCATCGCTGCAAAAAACAAAAACAAACAAAAAAGCAGGTGCAGACAAGCAAGTAAAACTTTATTTTGATAGCACATTTTTATTCCAAGTGCACAAAGTATTTCTCCCCCACTCCCTAATGTTTTTGTATACCACTACTGCATGTTATTAACTTGTTCTCCTTTGTGCTTGCACTCGTTTTTTATCCTGTCTTCCTTATTTAGTACATTTCATGCCAATCTTCTCATGAACCTGGGCTTTTTTGGTTTTGTTTTTACTCCAGTGTGTTGAAATATGTTATGCTAATTTGTAATGTAGAAGTCTATTATAGCGTCAATTAAAATCATTCTTCACTCTCAATTATTATATTTTTATATATAAGTAAAAGAAAAAACAGAGAAAAAGGTTAAGTTTAAGCAAAGGTTGCTTATTTTTTAAGATGAAACATTTATTCATTGTGTGCACACCTCACATAATTATGTTTTGTTTTGTGTTCATGTTTAAATCATACCTGCACTTACAAGGTGTTCGCTCTTTCATGCAACATTACAAGTGCTTCATTTACTTCTCATTAGGGATCATCAGAGTGAAACACACAGAAATTCTCTGAGTAGCTGCTCAGCATGGACACACACGCACACACACCTGCTACTCCAACGTCCTCATAATTCACCACTTGTGTCATCCGTCGCCGTATTATCACGATCGCTGGAAGAGACTCAGTGAAGCATTAATACGAAGCTGTGGTTTTTGTGGAGCACTAGATGACATTTGGTGGTGTGTCCCAACATAATTGAATGTACTCAGAAATCCCTCTTCACAGCCTAATAAAGCACAGAACAGATTTTTGACACATTTTATGATTACATTAAGCAGAAAAAAATGCTTTATGGTTGCACCTCGGCACAGGCTAAAGCCATTAATTGTTCAAGGTTTCACCTTGCAGTAATGAAGTAGTGCAGGGTTTAATGGGCCCAGATCTGCAAATGTTACAGCAGCATAAAATTGGAACGTAATTATTTTGGCCCAATTAAAATATGACAGACTTATTCTGTTGAAATTAGGCGGTGATATTTGAGAGCCTGGAGAGATGTATAGCTCTATTCAGAACCACTTTTATTCATTGCTGAGGATTGTAATATATAGCTCAGTTAAAACCAAGGTGTGTAATAAGACAGGCAGCTCAACCTGAGGCTTTATTCTTCACCTTACACCCCCACAAATTTACATGAATCACAGCAAGAAATGATCTTTCTTCATGCATATACTTTTAATATAAAAGAAATTTAAATGATGATAGACCTGAAAAGGCAGTTGAATGTGTGGGATGGCAGCAGTGCCGGTGTGACTGCAGACTAACGGTCAGTCTTAATGTTACAGGTGTATTTAGAAGTTATCCACACAATGATTGGCTGATCAGGGATGCACAACTCTTCAGCTACTGATTGCTCTACTGTGGTTTAAATGTGACTCTCCGATTGCTTTCTATTTTGAACTGAGCACCTCGCCCTGAAAAGAAAATCAAACTTGAACAGTTTGCCATGATTTAAAGACATACCCAGTTCATTGTATCTGTTTTTCTTGTATTGTACACACACACAAATACACAAGAGATATTACTTGCTCTGCAACAAAAATCCCTTTGTAGAATATTAAACAGTTAAAGTCTGATATTTTTTACAAGCTGGTAGAGACCAAAAACAGAGCTAAAAAAGCTACCATCCTAAAGTTACATTTTCAGTTTCAGTTTCCCTTCAAAGGTGCTATTTCTAGGCTGCTCCCGGAAATCCCATTCTGACTACTTGTACCTGTGTGTCTGTATCAACGCAACAACTTGGATTTCATTTTGCAGATAATGAAAAATTCGCATCAAACAAAATATGAGAAGCAGGGCTGAATTCCTTTTTGTAATGCATTTTGTGATGGGATATGATGGCATGTGTGCAGTTTTTTTTCAGACGCTCTTTCTGAGGCTCTTCGGGAATGATACTTGAGAGAAAGGTGGGTCTGTTTGACCTGCATCTTTTCCAGTTCTACCACTAAGATCATTTGCTAGATTTTCAAAGTGCCAACAACTTTTCTCCCTTCCAAAGGTTGACACCTGGGACTGAAATATTTGGGGGGCTTGAATCAGACAACAGACTAAACATAAAGGCATCCTAGCACATAGTGGAAACATACAGCTGTTCTACTTCAATTGAAAACAACTTCCATTCCATAAGATACAGCCTTTTAATGGCAATGGCATTTTGCCATTAGGATAACAATAATCAATTCTCCAGCCTGATCCAATGCTGCTTGAGATGGCTTATTGATGTCCTCACATTGCGTGGAGCAGAGATGGTGCTGCTGGTGATTTAATGATAGATTGACTTGCAGGTTGAAGCTGGATCCTTCCAGAATGCTAAGTGGTGCAGTTAACCTTTTCATAGCTGATTCATTTTTTTCTCTTGCAGCAACAAATTCTTAAAATAAATCTTAAAGTTCCAAAGTTAAAGCTTCAGCATTAATGAAACAGGGAGCATGGCAAGGGGTTGGAAAGGCCACAGATAATTCAGACAAGAAAGTCACTTACAGTAATTGCAGCATGAAGAAATTAACAGACTGAAACATCTATATGTAATTTACAGCTGGGTAGGTTGTTATTTTTTCACTGCAACATTCTGTCATTGTCCTCAGCTGTTTTAAGGTGAGTCACTGACTGTTGTCATGAATCATCCCTGCTTGCCCACACAGAGAACACACACACACATACAGTATGCACTCATCAGCACTGGATGTTGAAGTTTCAGGGCCAGTTGTTTTAAAGTCAGCACTGTTCTCTGTGTGCTTATTATTGTGCTATCTTGTTAGGCTGTCCTCCCTCTAGTTTTGCCAGCATTCAATCAGAAAGTAAGGTCCCAATCTTCAGTCTTGCAGGGCATAATTATCATAGCCACTGTAACAATCAGTTCCAGATACAGTTGCTGAGAATATGTTAGGCAGTGTGTCAGTGTGTGTGGGTGTGAGGTGATCACACTGAAGAAGCGAATGATGCTTTTGTGGTACAATTTTCATTTTTTAAAATTTTTTATTTTATCTTGCATTAAAAATGACCCCATAGTATGGTATATTTGACTTTCATTTCATTAAGAAGCCTCTAATTGACATGTGTAGATAATCATTCACTTCTCAAAACAACATATTCATTTTTAAGTGACCATAGTAATACCAAAAGGAGGAAATCACTTGTTACGAGCCACAAAGGTGTTAACATTTTATTCATGTTTGTGCCATCTTGGGTCGTGATGAGCGAGGGCTGGCTTTTACAGTGAAACTGCATGCAGCATATCCCAAATGATCCATCTTTCTGACACCCAGTTCACAATCCCTGCACACTTGAACATGCACACTGTCTTGTTTACTGCCAGTACATTTATTAAAATGCAGTCACCTTCGGTGGGTACCTGATGAAGGTCAACAGAACCAGAATGTTATCATTTAATAAATGCATAAGCAGTGGTGATTTGTGTGGAAATTGCATTTAATTGTTTTTGTGAAATCTTTCTGACACGTAAAAGGACCAAAATGTACAAAATGGGCTGAATGCTTAATTCAGTATGACATGAAATGAGTGACTGAGCCCATGAACTCTTCATTACAGAGTCAAGGCCAAGGGCTGTTGTTGATATTTTCCTTTGATAGGCATTTAAAAGAATAGATATTTAGGACACTACAGTGTTTGTGTTTGCATTATCTTGGTTTTTAATTATAAAAATTCATATCAAAAGATCATAATCATAAGCAAAATGTGTTTCATATAAGACATGCACCTGACTTGCTTAAGTTTAAGGTGATTTTGAAAGTGGCATGGTTGCTGGTGCCGGACAGGCTGTGCTGTATTTCAGAAACTGCTGATTTACTGGAAATTTCCAACATAACCATCTTTAGGATTTTCATAAAAAAGTCAGAAAATCAGAAAATAAATAGTGAGAGATCAGTGGATGATGATGGTGGTTTAATTGTGTGAGGAATATTTTCTCAGCCTGCTTTGTATCAGTTGTGCATCATTTAAACAACACAGACTACCTGAGTATTGTTACTGGTACCCATCTTCTGATCACTGCTTTTAGCAGGATAACGCACCATGTCACAAAGCTGAGGTCACTAGAACATGTCAGTATAGACCACAGCAAGAATGTTCTGTGTTCATATCCACCATCAGGTCTTGTTGAGTTTGCATGTTTTCTGAGTGCCTGTGTGGATTCTCTGTGTGTTCTCTGTAAAGCCTAACCTCTGGGTTCCACTGTAATCACAACATGAACAATTTTTCTTTCATCTCATGTTTTGTTTTGTCATCTCTTTCTTAGATAAGTCTTACACTGGATGGATGAAAATGATGTGCACTAGCTTGTTTCACTAAAGTGAAAGTGAGCAGAAATTATGAACATAATTTGTGAAAGACACGTTATAGTCATACAAATGATTATTGGGTGTCACTCGTGGGATTTAGCCGTAAAACAACAATTTTACCAATGACTGAACAATGGTAGTGCACAACGATTGTGCAGAAGTTGGTTGGGCATCCTGTGTTGATTTGACATGTAACATAGTTGTAGTAGTTTAAGTCATAATTAACCTTTAATCTTTTTGTGATTAAACTGCTTCTCACTGGAGGTCATTAGCAGATATTTTTCTTCTGTTTCCAAATTGTCTATTTTTGTTTCTGATTTGCTACGACTGCAATTTTTTAAATTTGTCAATAACTTGAAAGGCGCATGCCTGTGGCGAAGGCTGTTCAGCAACTCATACTGCATACCCTAACAAAACCAAGACCATAAACTAATAAAAACAAAGTTATTCACTAATTAGTTATCTTTGAATAAATTAAAATATTATACAGTACTTGTTAATTACAAAGGCTAATTGTGTTAGGTTATGGTGGTGGATAGCAGAGTTGGCTGGTCAGTGCAGGCATTAGCTAACAAATCAAGTGAGAGCTATTTATATTTAAGAAAAAATGTTTTTCTGTGTTGAACGTACGTGTTAGTTGTTAGCTAGCAACCTTGGCTGCTGGCTCTGTAGGTCCCTGTTGCTAGGCTTAGATTAGAGCAATGATATGAATCTATTTCCATCTTTTTAAAAATGAATTAATGAATTCAAAAATTGGTGCCGCTCTAGTCAGATTAGTGACAGGAGATCAAAGGCTGCAAAGTTGAGGTAAGGGCTATCACTGAAAAGAACTTTTCTTACCACTGCTTGATACATGGTTGCATCATTTTATCCTTTTTTTCCCTTTTGTTGGGAAGGTGGATTAAATATATAATAAGATACAGGAGAGTCTTGCTATCATACATAAGTTTAAACCTTAATGGAGGAGCCCTTATTTTGCCCTGTCTGTCCCCATGGATACCATGATGAAAATACTGCAAATTGTTTATTAAGTCTATACTGGAATGGGAGTTTAATCTATGACATTGCGATGATTGTTATAGGTCGTGTAGTTCTTTTATTTTGAGTGATTAAGTTATTATTTTTGTAACATTAAAGCGAATCTTGCCAGGAGTGCGTCTTTAACTTTTTGCCTCATCTGCTGAATCCTTGTCTTTAATGGACAGCAGGGGAGGCTGTGTGCTTATCCTGTACAAACGACAGTCTTCCATCTGTTTATCTGAAGCTGTGATAGATGGGCTGTGGAAATTTCCTCCCCCTTGTGTAGCTGCAATCAGTCTCCCCATCACTACTGATAACACAGCTTGCCAAAAACACAAGCTCACAGTGGCAGCAGGTCTTCACAACAAACTGGGTTAATGATTCAGGAGGACTGCCTGTCACCCTCTGGACTCACAGAGGTCCAGCCTTGTATTTGTCTGTCTATCACAAGAATTTTATTCTCTACCCCATTAGTGTGCTGGCCAAAAAGAAGAGAAATGGAAGTTTGTTAACACTGTGCTGGAACATGGACACGTGCTTAATGGCTTCTAAAACTGGGAGGAATAAAAGTCAGCCTGAACTGTATAATGGTGAATTAAGATCTCCTCTCTTACACTGGTAGAGTTAAATGTGATGGAACGTTTGTCTGGGTAAAAGCCAAGTTCAAAACCCAGGAACAGACGGATCAAAATGTGGCAGAAAGATTGTTTTCTGTGCTTTTTATGCAATGCAGTGGCAGTTGGACTGCAGTCTTTCCTTTGCCCCTAGAGGTATTTAGATTTAAACAGTTGCAGTTGTCATAGTTAGATCAGTACAGTTATACATACATGTATAAATACAGTAGCACTGAATCATGAGACTCGTCTTCTGCGGCAAGCATCCATCTCCTATATCAAGTCATAGGTTAAAATTGTTGTGAACATGCTGCATGTACAGAAGTCAACAAACGGCAGTGGTCATTTTTAGAATTTACATTGAAAAGTGTAAGGTTACATTCTTGGCTTCATGAATTTTGTCTGTTTGATATATTCACTAAGTTTGCATTTTCTTTCTTGTATATGGTGAAACCTATCCGACTTTTGTTGTCTGGATTCATTATTTTATTTCATTTCTCTTATTTTACTTAACCAGTGTTGGCCTGATTAATCATACAGTGGATGGATGGATTATATAGACAAAAACTGATTTTGCTGAATACTGCCAATGTACTATTTTGTTTTATTTTTCAGTGTAACTTTATCTACTGTTCCATTTCAGACTTAACTTCTTCAGATGAGACCAACAAGACAGTTTTTCTCCCCCGTTGGCCCCAAAAAACATTTGGTTAATAAACGTTCTTGTTTTCTTCTACATGCTGCTTCATATTATTTCATTAAGCACACACCAAGCCAAAAGCCTTAAGCTTACAACCCAAAACTAACAAAAAATATAGCGGGCTTGCTGAAATTTACCACAGTGAGACAGGTAATTAGTATTAACTATGCAATTGTGTCACAATTTTCACGCTGCTATTAATTACCTCATCACTTTCATTGGCTGGGAGAAACATAATGCCTAAATTTGTCCCCCTAACTTTGCTGAGGAGATTATTTATCATCATGGGTTGTAATTATACCTGGGGCTCAGCGCATTCAAATGGATTTGCTGTGGTGCTGATAGCATAAATGTTTGATGAGATGTTCTCATTGATGTGTGACTGGCTCTGCACTATTGCCAGAGAGAGGCTAACAGGTTCCCCTCATCCCTGATAGTGTTTGCTTCAATCACATCTGATAAGATCACCGACTTGAGGAGAGGGTTTTCACAATGTACTGAGCTCACACAAATATCTCATTTGTCAAAGGTCAGTGGTGTGAAAGATGTCTCGAGCAGTTGCTGTCTGCAAACCTTCATTCATTTAAACAAGCCTCCACGGTCATTAATGTGCAATTCTAAAAACAAGGGACTGTGTCCTGGGGTTTGTCTCAAACAAGTCAATTTTATTTATAAAGTTTTAACCAAACTTTACTATGGGTACCACAAAACAGGACAAATTAACAAAAAAGAAAAAAAGAAAAAAAAAAGCATCATTGCCTGTTTCAGGGCCATGCTTCAAGTGTCTGCATCAAGCAGCGATAGTCAAATTGCTTATTAGCAGAACAGAGAGCCTTTAGATTTAATACGCAAGCCACTCTTCCAAATACACTGGCTTCCCTGCTATCAGACCCATAAACAGTTTTTGATGAGCATCTGTTCAGCCCAGCTAATTAACTGTTTAGGAAGCTTTTATTGTGCTTACAGAAGGCTAACATCAGGTTAAGTTGCTCTCTTTTGCTACTTGGAAAAGCATGGAGTACCTCCCATCTTACACAACCACAGTCTGACTTGTAAATAAATATAAAGTGCAGTATACTGCAAAAACTAAATAAACGAATTAGCTAAGACGAAAAAAAAAAACATGTTAGATGTGGTTTTTTTAAGCTTAGACAGGACTGGAGATTTGTGTAAAAGAAAATTAGACAAACTCAAAGTCTTGTCTAATTACTAAAGTAATACATTTGTGTTCAGAACTTTACATAAACTCATCATGGGCATGAATGTCCTGGTAATTTGGGACTTTTTATGATTTTTCTGAACTGTTCCTTTTGCAAGATGAAAAGATTTTGCAGCATGCATCTTTAATGACTTCAGAATTCAAGAACTGGGTGCATAATTTGACTGAAATTCTCAGCTGCCCACATGGAAAAGCCAGATGTTTCTGCAGAAAAAAATTCGTTTGAGTTATCTGTTAACAACAACAAGTGTATGTTTGGATGAGTAAAGGTGAGGCTTTTAAACCCAAGAACAAGCACCAACTGTCAAGCAGGGTGTTAGCATTATGTTCTGGGGCTGTTTTGGTGCCAATGGTGTTGGTATATTGCACAAAGTGGATGCAGAATGTACTGTACAAGTTATTACAGAGAAATCTGACACCGGTGTTCTCATAATCTCATGTTATTGAAATTAAATTATTAGGTATTATTTCTGAAAGTGAAAAGTGAAGAGGCAAAACAGAACAGACTGCATGGTGGTGAGTACTGGGCCCGATGACCAGGGTGGGACAACGTGGAAATTGGTTTGGGGTGTTTCCACCCACCCCTCCCCCAGCATCGTCCCCCCTGCTGCAATCTCTCTCATCTTCAGGGACTGCCTGTCTTTCATCTCAGGACTTCACATCTCTCAGCTCCCAGCCATCACACCCACCCCGGCTTCTGTGGACTCCAACATACATCCCCCTCCCCCAAAATCCCCTCTCTCCATCTCAGCACTTCAAGTGAGGAATGAGCTTCGCAAGATCAAGGTGCGGAAGGCTGCAGGTCCAGATGGCATCAGCTCCAGACCTCCTGTGTGGTACCGGTACCAAAGACCTCCCATCCCAAGGACCTCAGCAGCTCCAGGCCGGTAGCCCTGACATCACATCTGATGAAGACCCTCGAGAGGTTGGTTCTAAACCGCTGCATTTTGCTTACCAGCCTGGCATTGGGGTGGTGGATGCCATCATCTACCTCCTGCATCGAGCTCTGACTCACCTGGAGAAGCCTGGAAGCACTGTGAGGATCATGTTCTTTGACTTCTCCAGTGCTTTCAACTAGAGATGGACCGATCTGATATTACGTATTGGTATCGGTCCGATACTGACGTAAATTACTGGATCGGATATCGGAGAGAAATAAAAAATGTAATCCGATCCATTAAATATCAAAAAAGCACCTCAAAAAACTTGCGACATGGCGTAACTCGGCTCATAACCGTAGCACGTCGGAGCAGTATGCGTCACGTGATAGAGCAGCCGTGTGTATTTGTAGCCTTGCTAGCAATCCGGTGTTCTGGGAATTCATCCTACCTGACAAACCATCCTACCCGTTGTTTCTACGCATGCGCACAACACGAAATTAAGTGCCAAACCATCCTACCCTTGTGAATGTGACCTACAAGCATACTTTAACTGCTAAAATTAAGTGGCAAATCATCTTACCTTTGTTAATAAGAGCTAGAAACATACTCTAATGGGCAAAGTTAAGTGGCAAACCGTCATACCTATTTACGTTTTGCTGGAATTACTCTGTGACAGCAGAAATGTGCATAAACTACTTACGGTAGGACATTTTGCCAAAGTAGGATGGTTTGTTAGAACACCGGCATTTCATCTCCGAGGAAGTTATCCCAGAGAGAAGTAAAGCAAGTGTGTAAGTTCATCTCTGAATGTTTATAAAGCATTCCCGCGTTAAGCTTAACAACTGATATATGGAGTGACTGCCTCTCTCTCCCTCCCTCTCCTGCTGCTACTTCAATCATGAAACTTATTAATGATCAGCTGATCAGCTTTTCTGTCGCGAGTCCGTCTCTCTTCTTTGTTTTTGGCCCACTTTGCAACAGAAAGAGGAAAACCAGCGGCTGAACAACAGAAGCACCTTTAACCTTGATAAGCTGTTGTTAGAATTTATTTAATATTACTTTCTACACCAGGATCCTTTTCTACGCAGCTGACGGCTGGTAACTGTGCAGGGGCGGATCTAGCAAGGTTTAGCCAGGGGGGCCGATAGGGAATGAACAGGGAAAAGGGGGCACAAAGACATACTTTTCTTTCTTATTCTCATTTAAAATGTCTAGCTTTAATAAATAATTATCCGAATGTTACACCCAAAGTTTTTTACTCTGATGTAGAAAGTATATAAGTCCATTACTGTATATAGTAACTATTAAGTCTAATATACCCTAGTAAGCTATAGTACTTTTTCCTTTGGGAAGGTACCATCTGTGCAGTCTGCAATTCTGTTGAAGAAAGATGTTGAATCTATTTAATTATCCTTGTAAAATAATTTATTTCTGTGCATTTTTTTTCACACTGCATCAAATTAAAGTTGATTACGTCGATTAAGCATCACGAGGTGGAGGGTGGGGGGTGGTTCCCTATTTTTTTTTTGGTACCACTTTACAATAAGACTCCCCTTATAGATGCTAATATATAGTTTATAGCTATATTATTAATTAGTCTGTAAATGCTTCATACACTGCTAGGAGTTTTCCTGTAATGCAACTCAGATTGGAATAAATGACACTCAGACAGGTTTTACAAATTAACGTGCACACAGGTGAGAGCTCGAAGGAGACTCACACGGGTGAGAGCTGTGGTCAGCCTTTATTTATACTCAAGCATGTTTGCGTCTCAGAAACATGCAGGAAGAGATAACATACAACTGTGCAGGCTTCCTGCAGAGCTTGCACAGCGTAACTTCTCTAGTAAAAAAGAGCAAACACATCTAGAAAACCTTAAATGAAATGTACTTCTAAACATAAACATAATCAAATCTTTCAACATTCCCTCCTGTTGTTTGATCTTTTCTCCTATATATATACATAGCAACTCACTAACACTGTATCAGTCTATGGCCACTTGTAAAACATTTTTAGCCAGGACATCATTAAATAGTGGGTTTTTTGAGTAAGTTATATCCAAATGTCTATCTCATTATCATCTTCTTCATTCTGTGGTAGGGTGATGTAAGCATTAATTGAAGCAGTTACCATTTTTGACACCATGTTCTTCAAACAAGGTATGACGCATGAAGTGGAAAGACACAATAACAATAGTAGAACACCAACTAAAACAAGTCCTTTAAACAGCAGGGACTTCCAAGAGCCACTTAACAACCACGTGAGCCAGTCTTCTGTGTTCGTAACATAGTCTTGTTGTTGTGCATCCCTGAGTTGTCTAAGTGTGTTCAGAGCATCAGTCATGTTGGACGAGTGTACATTATCTGGAATGTACGTGCAGCATGTGTTGTTAAAGAGGACACATAGTCCTCCTTTCTCGGCGAGAATCATGTCTAATGCTACCCTGTGTTGCATTACTGCAATGTGCAGAGCGTCAATTTCTTGATTCTGTTTGTCGTTGATTTTACATGAAGCGTTCAGAAAAAGTCCAAAACGGTAGTTCAGGGTCTCTATCCTTAAGGCGTGTTTTCCTACCCCCACCCATGGGAAGAGTGCGTGAGTAACTTTCCAACGTCTCGATACGCAGGGCATGTTTCCCAACTCCGACCCATGGGAACAGGGCATGTACCACTTTCTGTCCAGTGGTCCAGAGCTTGAAATCCTGGGGGACATCTGATCCCCAGATCGGGTCGTGTGGTTGTACTGCAGAGACGTCTCGTCGTTGTCGTCGAGGCATCGTGGTGTTTCCCACAGTTATTTTGAAGGTGTGATCTGATATGAAGATGGGAGCGCAAACTCCGGTCCAGCCTGGGGGTAGTATGAAATAAGCACGTTGTCCACATAGCCAGGCCATTCCTTGCACCCAGTAAGTGCCGTTAGAGCGGTTGGCTGTGTTCACAGGGGCACCTTCTCCGTTTCCAGCGGTCTGATTACAATTAGTGGTGTTTCCAAGCGGTCTGTTACCGTTGTCTTGCCGGTAGCACATGGAGTGGTTCTTCCCTGGGGTTTGGTCCAAGAACACTGGAAAGTGAATGGATGTGTTCCGGTTCGTCACATTGAAGTTGATCCAGAAAAGTTGATCACACGTTCCATTGTCTAATCCAGCGTTTTCAGTGGTGATCAACTCATATTGTGGTGGTCCCGTAAACATACTAAACAGGTTAAGCGAGTGGATGGTAGAGCTTGTCTCATTAATGATGATTTTCTTATGTTGATAGCCAATGCCCGCGAAACTGGCAGCGCACTTGGCTTGTGTTTTATTCATGTAGTCTCCATAAAAGGTGGGATGTGTCGAGGTGCTTGGCATGTGGGAGCAGACGTAACATCCAGTGTTGTTAGGCTCTCCCTTAGTTCTGTCATGTATATATCGATACCATGCGTTATTCATCCATGGGTGAATGTGGTCTTGTGTCATGTCACGGAGGTGTGAGTTGTCACGTGTCCATCTTGTCTGCAGGTGGTGTTGTTCATCTTCTTTCTTTCGGGTGAGTGTCAATAAACTCACCAGGAGTGCAACACTAGCCACTAGGAGGACGAGCGTCTTCATGATGACCAGACACACCTGTGACCTCTGATGAGTAGACTACCAGCGAGAAGTAGAGGGCGGGGTGTACCCGATCAGCCCTCCCTTCACCAATAGATCACCAGGAGTTAGGGGTGTCGGCGTCTAAACGTCTAGGTTGTCACTCACTTTTTTGCAGTGGCTTTGATGAATCCAGGACGGTCTTTCTGCTATTTTGCAGGCTGTTGGTGTGGTCAGGAGTACTTGGTAGGGTCCTTCCCAACGGGGTGAGCTCCAGTTTTTCCTCTGGAGCACCCTTATCAGGATCCAATCACCTGCCTTCAACCTGCAAGATACTGGAGAAGAGTCACACAGCAGTTTGTTGTTCAACACAGTTTCTGTATTTTCTAGCAACTTTGCCATCCACTCTGCTAGAGTAGTCTCTCTAGCTGATTTGTTTACTGGTTCACTCAGTATTAGTAGTGGGAAAAG
The DNA here is from genome assembly GCF_013358895.1 of Oreochromis aureus. Taxonomy (NCBI): domain Eukaryota; kingdom Metazoa; phylum Chordata; class Actinopteri; order Cichliformes; family Cichlidae; genus Oreochromis; species Oreochromis aureus. The sequence goes on from NC_052950.1 coordinate 4,446,963, forward strand.
GTCTTCCATGAATTATTTCAAATGGCGTCAATTATTGTGAACCTGCCTTGTGTTAATCTCATCCACATTTTCACTAGACCTCTACATTCAGGCCATGGTCTCCCTGTCTCTTCCATGCACTTTCTCAGTCTCTGTTTTATCGTGCCGTTAGTTCTTTCCACTAGTCCGGCACTTTGAGGATGGTAAGCACAGTGGTGTTTGATACTGAATCCTAGTGCTTCAGAGACCTTGCTGATTACTTCATTAACAAAATGTGTCCCATTGTCTGATCTTATCAGAGTGGGGATGCCATATGTTGGAATGAAATGGTTGCATAGGCATTTTGCTACAGAGATTGCGTCTGCCTTTTTCACAGGATAAATTTCTGGCCATTTTGAGAACACGTCTATAATCACTAGAGCGTATTTTTGAACCTTGGCATTCATTTAGTTCAATAAAATCCATGTGAATGGTATGAAAAGGATGAGGTGGTGTGGGAAAGTTACTTCTTTTTGGTCTGAGGTTTCCCTGTGCATTATGTTTTTGGCAAATCATGCATGTTCTGACAAATTCTTTTGCTGAATTTTCGAAATTTTGAGTAAAGAAATGTTTAGAGATTATATTTACCATCTCCCTCCCGTTGACACATGAGTGGAACCGTGTGTCACTAATGCTGCTGTTTTGTGTGGGGATTTTGGTAGTATTGGTTTGCCATTACAAGTCATCAAATCATTTTCCAGCTGTGCACCACATTTTAACCATTTCGTTTGTTCTGCAGTTGGTGCGGCTTTTTGTTCGTTTTTAAGCACATCAAGTGGTATTTGCATTGAGGATTCAGACATTAATGTGTCTATTGTTTGTTGTGCTGCTGCTTTTGCGGCTTGATCTGCGAAGTTATTGCCTTTAGTGACCTCTGAGTTGTCCTTCTGGTGTGCAGCACATTTACATAATGCTAACTGTTTTGGCAATGTTATCACTTCCAACAGTGCCTTCAAAAGATTTCCATGTTGCACTGGATTGCCAGTAGAAGTAATCATTCCTCTATTCTGCCAAATTTTTGCAAAATGATGTACTGCTGAAAAACATACTAACTGTCTGTGTGTCTCTCTGTCTGTCTGCGTCCTTGACACGGTCAGCTCCTTTTATGGGCATGTAGTTCCTGTTACACACACGATTTCCTGTCACAGACATACCACAGGCACACATATTTCCTGTTTCTCCAGACTAACCAAACTCTTTGTTGAACTTTCCATATAGCGACAATAAGTGTCCAACATTTGAGAGTTGTCTCACATGTATCAGGTAAGACAAATTGGCTTAGATTTAAAATTTAAGTCACTGCATGGGGCACTTTGATGATTAAAGTGTGTCCTAAAACAATGTCAGCTGACTTTTTACTGCCTCTGCTGCAGCTACACCGGTTGGCACACATGTGGGCAGGCCTGACGCAACAGAGTCTAATTTATAGAAGTAAAATGCAAGCAGGCGTTGTTTTTCTCCAAATGCCTGTGTTAAAACAGCTTTCATGTAACCTGCACTTCCATCTACATGTAAGTAGAAAGGCTATTTCCAAGTTACTGAATGCTTCTTCTTTTTTTTTCCCTCTGTAGATACAGCACTACATATTTTCTTAAGGCATTTTGGACAATTTCTACTTCGTTTTAAAATAATTCATATATCTCATACATGTTACATATGTCAAACTTCTAAGTTGGGAAAAACTTTGCATTGCTCACAGCTCATAGCTCACAGCTCTAAAACTAGGCATCAGTAAATCATGTGCCTAATCATTTCGTGTCACTGTGATCCACAAGTATGATCACAAATTTGTTTTTCAAACCAACAAAACAAACAAACAAAAACAAAAACAAGTTGCTGATGGCATGAACGCTTTACACACATGAGTTGGGACACAAAAAGTAAAAGAACTGCTGTCAGAAACAAAGCAGAAGTGTGAGGAAAAAACTGAGCTCACAGGCTGCTGCATGTGTGAGCTTTTAATATCATGCAGCTTCTGCTCTGAAAAACAAAAAAAAAATAATGCAAAATAAAGAGTGTGTAACTTGCTCATTAGCTTGGTAGTATAGGTTTGCTCTTCATCTTAACAAAATCTCATCTAGGATGACAGGTTTACAAGCAGGTCAAGTGTCTCTATGCACTTGATTAGATTTGGTATTTTCCTTATTTTCTTCATCTCATATATCTTTGTACTGAGTTTGAGTAAACCTTAAGCTTGAATCAGACTATTTTTATCAATCATCCACCTCACATCATAACTGAATAACATGCTTCTTCTTATTAACATCATGTCATTATTAATTTATTATTAATATTCTTATCTCTTAATTATTTTCTCTTATTTCTATATAACATCAATAGTATATTACAATATACTACTATACTACAAATATACAATAGTTTATTATTTTATATTTTATTATGTATCCATCACGGGTCTGTGTGAATCTGCAGCTTCACACCTTCCCAAGCTGGAGACAATTTCCTTGGCTGAACAATGACACAGCCGTAATATACCTTATGCATCTCTTTAATTGTTTAATATATTTTCGTGTGAATTATCTGGTTTCATGCATTCTATTCATTCTAGGCACGGTCGTCCTGCCAACTATGTTTCATTGTTAATACCAGTTTACAGGTTGTTTTCCTTCCTATTATTAGTGTGAATACATTAGATAACTCTATTTTAATTTAACCTTTTGTTTATTCCACTTCATTCCTCTTTTCATGCTTTAAAACATTACAACTCTTGTGTACGCTTTGTTTTCTTTTTAGCATCCTTTTCAGTATTTATTTCTGCTTGGAGGGTTTCTTATAATTTAGTTATACATTTTCCCTCCCACGTGGGACATTTAGGTTTTCTTTGGATTTCTCCATCTATATGCACTAATTTGTCCGGCGCCTGGACATTTTTTCTCTAACCACTGCTCGTCAGCAGTGAATTTTGAAGCTTCGTTACCCATTTTAATCCTTTACAACTACACAACTGCGGCACCTTCTCTGGCACGAGAATCGAGAGAGGTAGTTGACACGGCCTTCTACTTTCAAGCTATTCTTGAAAGCGGTGTCAGCTTTACGTGATAAAACACGACCTTTTTCTCTTTTCACCAGTACTTGGGTGGCCAACAGTAAACAAATTAGTGGAATAGTTCAGCCTCCTTATTGTGCTGTAAAATCAACTTATTCCATCAACACAAAAATAAAACAATACAAAACCAAAACAATACCTTTATACGCGCGCTACCTTTACCCACTACGGGGGAGCTACCAGTCCCAGACGAGCTCTATCTTTATTTTAAAATGCTACCAGCCTTCTTCAGGCGAGCTTTTACATGCTACCAGCCCCTCTCTGGGCGAGCTTACACGGTTTTACGCAACGTGTCTCAGAGTGTCAATATTCACCTGGTTGCTGATTCACTGCCGGTCTCTCAGGTCCGCCTCATCGACCCCCACCGTCGTGGACCACTTCTAAGAACGCTGGCCAGAACCCGAATTTCAACGTCTCTGGACTTTTTATCCTGTACCTAGACAGGAGCTGTCGACAGACTTCAGCGCGGGCTTCTCACGACGTCAGGACTCGATGAGGTTTTCCCGTGGGATCACACAAAAGTGTTATGTTAATCCAGCTCGAAGGACCAAGAAATGCTAGGAGTTTTCCTGTAATGCAACTCAGATTGGAATAAATGACACTCAGACAGGTTTTACAAATTAACGTGCACACGGGTGAGAGCTCGAAGGAGACTCACACTGGTGAGAGCTGTGGTCAGCCTTTATTTATACTCAAGCATGTTTGCGTCTCAGAAACATGCAGGAAGAGATAACATACAACTGTGCAGGCTTCCTGCAGAGCTTGCACAGCGTAACTTCCTGTTGAGCTTGCACAACGTAACTTCTCTAGTAAAAAAGAGCAAACACATCTAGAAAACCTTAAATGAAATGTACTTCTAAACATAAACATAATCAAATCTTTCAACATACACCATTATTAATGGTTTATTATGCATTAGTTAAGGGTGAGAAAGAGAAAAATCTGACCGGTTTCTTGCCAAATAGTGAGCCAAATGTGTTCACCTATATATTTCATCTAGAGTTGCTATATTAAACATTTCAGACTAAGTTACTATCCTGTAAGCACAATCAGCATTTGTAAACATATTTTTTATCATATAAAATTGAACTTTATAAATGCATTATAAATATCCACAACTACCAATCAGAGCTTTGTTGTAAAGTGTAAAGCATAGCACCATTTATTTATGATCAACAAACATTGCTAAGTATTACTGGGTATTACTATAAAAAGTATAAAGCACCAACAGTTATTCAGCATTGCTAAACTTATATACAAGCCTTTTAAAGATAGTTAAAACAATATTAAGGAAACAAATCCCATCCCTAAATTCACCACTGGCATAAAACAAAGGAAAATTATAATAATTATAATATAATAAATTATTATACCTTAACTGAAACTGCACAGCTGTATTATTTACTCTACATACATTTATACAAATCAAAACATTAAAAAAAAACCAATAAAATGAACTAACAGGTAAATCTCTTAGTTGTGTGGAAACTCAACACATACGTGAACAGATCTTTGAAAAATGGTTGGTTTTGCACATCTTTTCTTCAGTTCAAAATGCTCAAAAAAACAAAACCCCTTAGAACAAATTAGGGTTTCAGACAGATTTCCCTCTTCGAATTGGAAGCAAAGTACCAGCCGCCTTCATACTTTCTATTTTGTTTTTTACTTCATCACTGCCTTGAATTGCAGCCTCACATCACTTAGCAAAAGCTAGTACCGTCTCTCCACTAGGCCTGTTGGACAGTAGCTCCTGGTACACATTGGGGACCGCAGTGGACACAACAGTGTTCCTGTTGAGCCCATGCTTCTGAAAAGCTTTGGTCATGGTCTTTGTCTTTGGAAATGTCTTGAGGAGGGATTTGTATCGCTGCACAATGTCATTTGGCGTTTGAACTGAAAAAACAAAGCAAATAATTAGAAAAGCAAATGCTCAAAGCATACTAATACATGTATATATGTATATATATATATATATATATATATATATATATATATATATATATATATATATATATATATATATATATATATATATATATATATATATATATATATATATATATGTATATCTCTTTATGTCACATTTATAGTATTCTCTTCTGTAAAATCTTCTCTTCCAAAATCTTTTGCTCACCACGCTGCCGGAGCTTCTTCTGCTCCTTCTTTGGTTTCTTGGCTCTTGAATGCTTTTTCTTGTATTTGCGCTTTCGCTTCTTTGGGGATGAAGATGAGGATGACCACACAGATGATACAGATGAAGATGCGGAAGATGAATCTGAGTTTTCAGAAGCCTTCGAGGAAAATGGATCATTGAATGGTTCGTCTTTAGGTTGCTCTGCAGGATGCAAACAACAAAATGGCTGGTTTTAGAAACAAGATATTTTACACCACTCAGATTACACTGAGTGACAAAGATATGCAGAGTAGCTGCTACTTCAAAGTCCCCTGTTTTTCAATTACACAATTGATGATTTAGTAAGCTTATGTGCTTAAAGAGAATGAGAATTTTTTAAAAAGAAAATCATCATGTGAATGAAGTGTATGGAGTTATGATCTTATGAACTATGAAAATGAATCAATCAAGTTAAACCTGGCTGAACTGAATTTGGAACCAGATCTCTTTAGGAATGAACTAGCACAACACTTAAAGTTAACTGACTAAAATCTTTTAATCAACACAATGACAATAAGGGAACTTCACTGGGATTGATAAATTATCGAATGTTTATTTGAAGACTGTAAAATAAAAACAATGCTCATGGAACAAGTCTAGTTTCATACTTGTAAGGGATGATAGCTGACTTCGGAGAAAATCTCTCTCTCCTTCCAGTTCTTCAATTCTCTTCTTTTGCCACTCCAGTTTCTCCTTAAGAAAAGTCAGTTTCTCTCGCTCCTTGTTAAGAAGGGCAGTTGCAGTAGGGGCAGGATTACAAGAAGAATCTAAAGAACAAACAATTATTAAATTACAATACTAAAATAATTTATAATCTAAACTTGGGAAACTAAAATAAAATATTGATTAAAAACTGTTACAACTTGAATTTATAAAAAGCCACTTTGTAAAAATTATGTTATATACACCTATGGTGGCTCAGACGTTTCTAAAACAAGTTAAATAATTCTTATGTGTACTGCCTTACCGGGGTGTTTAATATAAATTTAATGATGCACATAAACAAAACTAAAAATATGCAACTAAGTGATATCAATCGTTTGGAATAACCAATAGTAATAGAGCTATTCACATGTTATGTGATGTTAGTTAGCCACTGTAGCTAGCAGCCAAATGGCTCGGTAGCTAGCTAGCTAGCATTATACTCACCGTCATGTCTAACTGCTGACGTCGTTGGCTTAGTGCACTCTAGATCATCCAGTCTCTGCTTTTTGTATCTCTTCGAACGTGTGCTAACTGTGTAAGTCGCAGATGCACACAAATTTTTATCTTCTGCTCCATCCATGGCGCAGCAACTTGAACGAGCGCCTTCAGTGTGTCTGTTCCTGCCCCTTTGGCTTGACCTTCCAGAGCGCTCCACTGGCTGATAGGAGGGGCTTTCCTTAATAAAGTTAACTGTGATTGGATGTTTGTATAAGCTCCTCTGCGTTTAAATTAAATTTGTTTTCCCTCCCTTTGGCAGCAGAACATATTTTCTTTAGCATGAATCCAGCGGGTAGATCTACATAACAAAGTCGGAGATACATTATAACAGGTGAGACAATCCTCTTTTTTGCGTGGGACTATTTTTGATTATAGGGCTTGTTTTATATAGCATGTGAAGTTCTTTAACTCTGAACCAATTTGCACTAGAGGTGATAATAAAATAAATTACTCCTTTTTTCCACCAGAATGTCTTTGGGAATGAGATTGCGCGCCAGAATAGAAGGAAAACAAACTAAATATAAGGCACTAAGGCTCATTAAATGGCTGCAGAAGAAACACCTGCTAAAAAAGAAGCTTAGATGTCCTGTTTGTCACCATGAGATGAAAATGATTTCCGTGGTGAAGAAAGACCAATATATGTGGTATGTATAATGCATGATAATGTAGTGCATGTGTAACCAATACGTCTACTCACCAAAGAATGAGTGAAGCAATATGGATAACAGCAGAGGACAATTTATTTAGGGTCTGATGGCAATTTACCATCGGTGTCCAGCACTTTAAAGTTTTGATGGACTGGAGCACATCCGTCCTTAACATACATTCTTAAACATTAGCTTGATACTAATAGGGCTTTGGAGTTGACGTCACGCCGCAGTGCATTGTGGGATCGCGGCGCCATGTCAGTAGGCTAGAAAGCAAAACAAGCGCACAGTGTTGGAGTGTTGGAATCGGGACTGCCAGAACCATGCTCAAAATCAGCGCAAAAGACAAAGGGCTGTATCGCGACCGATTGCGCCCAGACGCCAAGAGACGGTACTTTGAAAAAATTGCGTGCATCGGTAATGTGGACCTGTATGAAATAAGGAAGTGGAGTGGAAACCCAGACGACCTACCGCCTTTGTCCTATCCCGATATCTTCGCATACCTTGTCTGTGGAGTCAGCGCAGCAAACCAGTTTAAGAATTATAAATCCCTGGAGGCCCACATCCAATTCACGAACGGCTGGGTGCAAGATTTGTCCGTCTTTATGCCTCCACACTGCGAGTACGTTGTCGTTAAGACATAGGTAAGTCGGTTTGAACTTTATAACTTTCTAAACAACTTCCTTGTTACAGTTTCTGATTTGCACGTACAGTCAACCCATCTATATTAGCCTGAGTCATTACAGACCTTTTATTAAAAGTGGTTTTTGTGTGTTTCAGGTACTGCACTCACAACGACTGAATGAAACTGCATTACAGCCATGGGTCATTGTGAGCACCAATGGGGGGGTTGAGGCTGCTCACTGCACATGCATGGCCGGAGTTGCAGAGACCTGCACCCATGTCGCTGCTCTTTTGTTTAAAGTCGAGGCTACAGTGCGTATCAGAGGCACCAGAACTGTAACAGACGAGCCAGCATATTGGGTATTGCCCGGAAATATGACCAGGATACAGCCCGAGGTTGCACATAACATTGACTTCTCCTCAGCAGCTGCCCAAAAACACGGTCTTGATGAAAACATAAACACACCCTCCTTTTGCCTTTGAGAGGCAAAAGGAGGCGATCGCAAAAAAGGCAGATTCCTATTGCAACGCTGGAGGATTTGTCACCATTACTGGATACACTACTGTCAGGTACAAACACAAATCTTTGTTACCGGCGCCAACCACTGTGACCTCGTTGTGTGGACACAGAGAGACCTTGCTGTGATGCGCATCTTCCCTGATGTGTATTTCTGGGAACCACGTTTAAAGCAAGCACAAGATTTCTTTCTTAAAGTGTGTCTTCCTGAACTTGTTGGGAAATACTTCTCCAAACAACGTGCTGCTCTAAATAGCCTGTAATGTTTCATTTTGTGGTTCAAGATTGATGCCAGCTGTGTGTTGCCATGTAAATAGTTTGCATTTCATTTTATGTACTTGCTAAGTACATGTGAACAGATCAAGAATAAAAACAAACAAATATACTATTCTTTTCTGTTTTATTGAAACTACTTCACACAAAGTACAATTATTTACAATGAACTACACATGCAACACAACAGCTTTATGAATACTCAACAAGAGCAAGTTTCATTTGGCGCTGGTTTGACAACCACACTGGGGCACATATTCACCAAAACACAGCAAACCTTAACAATCTTATCAAGCAGTGTTGTGTTTTTTTCTGCTCTGCCCTGTTCATTGCTCACACAATCCTTCGTCTGCCCTTTAGCTTCCGTGATGCTGTCTGTCCGATCGCCACTGTCCACATTTGCAGCTGGTACCTCAACCTCCACTTGTCCAACACAACTGCTGTCCACTGCCTCCATGACATGGTGATTTTGTTGTTGGTCTTCTGTCAGATCTTCATCGATCACTTCTGCATGGGGCACACCTTCAGACTCTGCAGCTGCATAACAAAAGCCTGTAAGATAAAATTAGTGCATACACATAAGGTAAACCACCAATATTCCAATGACAGGTGTGTGATTCATCTGGAAGTTATGTGCGGATTAGTGTACAATGAGAGCAATTTAGTATGTTTTTAGAGGCCCATGTGCAGTGTTGGTGCCCAGTCTGGATTTGTTACATCCATTTCATATGCTGGTTTGCCTGCAATAATGCTAAATCATAAGCTACTCAGTCGACATGATGACATGACGTGGTTCTGCAGCATCACACATTAGCATGTTTTATCTCATTATCTATGACCTCAGCGCATTGAAAAAACACTAAAAGCCTTTTAATAGTGATATGAATTAATTTAGAACTCACCGGAAAGAAAATGCGGAGAGCAAACCAACAAAATGCTGGGGATTGCACAGAACTCGATCCGCTCGTCTCACCGCTGCAATGCAAGCCTGACGTCTTTGTTTAGTAATATCGGATACATGGGATCCCTCACGTTGCCTCCAGGATGGAAAACGATGAAAGGAGAGCCCATTATCCAGCTTCTTGCCTTCACGATCGTGTGATCTAACGTTGCAACTGACAACACAACACGTACGAACCATAGCTGAAGCTGTATCCTGTGTCTTGCCTACTGTCATGGCGGAAGGGGGCGTGGCCCACCTCCCGTGACATCACGCTCCAAAGCCCTATACATCAAAGGAAACTTAACCGACTCTAAGTGCAAATGTTTCAACCTGAACAACTTAGAACTTCCCTGGGATACAATACAAACAAAGACAAGAGGAAGTAAAATATATTTTCATCAATGGCCACTTCTAACCAGGTGGCAAGTGAATATATTGTGTAAAGAGTCTTTTTTCTCAGTCCTGGGGTTGTAACACCACAACCTCCTCAGTCTGTAATCAGAGAGTGTCTATTTGACAATAACCAAAATGTCTTTGGATAGTCTTTGTGAATGCAACAAGAAAATAAAACAATGGTGTTAGCTGGCCAGCAAAATAAAGAGAGTGTATGGCACTGAGTGCGGGCGTGTGTGTGAGTACTTCGGTCCAAATAATCGAGGTCCGGATGGATGAATGAATGGCAGCCGCCAATCCTTAATGGCACCCGCGAGACAGCCCGACAACGAGGCAGCACAGCAGTAAGGCAGCACAGCAGCGAGGCGTCTGGCAGGAGAACGAACAATAGTCTTTTTTTAAGGCTACTGCAGAAGGAGATATTCCCCGCTAGCTCACCCAAGCTTGCTCTCTGGCACAGCTACAAGCCATGTGAGCTCATAGCCCCTCCCGCTAGGATGTACTATCACAGTCGACTGTCGTAAAGCAGCCGCAAACCAATAGCAATAAAAAAAACTCAAAATCATTAAAGAACATTTTATAACTGAACACCCAATATAGATATATACATATATACTGAATATCAGATAACCAAAGTAACACTGGGTTACACATGTAGTAAATATAACAAAATATTTCTTTTCAATTAATTATCTTTTCAATTAATGCTCTTGGTTAAGGGTCCATTTCTTTACTTAACTTACTGGTATGTTCTCAGGTGCTGCAAAAGAGCAAGTCATAGGAAAGTTTCCAGAACAATTAGAACTGGCTCCCTCTTTGAGAAATCAAAAACATCTCTTTTCAGTTGGATGAAGTTCATTTACAGGTATATGTAGATGTAGACGTTAATAGCAATGCACCTTTCATAATTGAACACCAATACAAGACTCATGAAATAAAATTAGGGCCTCAGTAAGTAATAATTGTCTCAATTTCTATCACAGATTTTCACAAGGGCTCAGGCTCAGACAAATAGATATGATCGATGATGAAGTGGCTGGCAGCTCCAGAACACTAAGTAGCATGGCAAGACACATTCGACATGTTTGTATACGTGCAATTAAAAGACACAGAATAAACAATGGACACCATCTTGGTGGTGACAGAGAGTTTGTGGTTATAGATGAAAGCTGTCTCCGTCATCAGCGAAAGGTTGGTAAACTCTCAGACAGGTTTGTTAGAATCAATGCAGATCTGAATGTGTCCTCTAAACATGGAAACCTTTACCATAAGTAAAAAAAAATAGTTTTCAATGTAGTAACTATATTATTAGTGCAACAAATTAAAAAAAACCAGTTAATAAATATATATTTACTATAATACTTACTTGAATATTTTAACATTTGAGTAAGAATTAAAATATTTAAACAAAAACATACTTTTAATCCCAAAAGGAAATTAAAATACAGAAAACAGGTATTCAACCAACATCTTTGCCATCCTGTTAGGTAGTGAAGTTAAAATCCAATTTACTTTAATAACAGGATTATGACTAAAATTTTAAGAAGCAACCATCTTTTTGAATGTTTCTTTGTAGATATTCTGTTTAATTTTATACTTTTGGTTTTCAGTATGCACGTGGACGCTTTGGAAATGCATGGAAAAGGAAGAAATGGGTATTTGGAATGATGGGAATTAAAGACAAAAGTCGAAGGCTTGTGTGAAAACTTGTTGAAAAACGATCAAGGCGCCACCTTGTTCCTCTGATCAGACAGCATGTTAAGTTGGGTAGTGCCATTATCAGTGATGAGTGGAGAGCCTACAAGAATGTTTTGACAAACATGGGGTACAGACATTACACTGTAAATCACAGCAGGTGGTTTGTAGATCCTCAATCTGGCAGTCATACACAGCATATCGAAAGGGCTTGGATGACCATCAAAGGACATGTCCGTAGACTAAGAGGAAATCGCACTGAGAAGTTGCTGGAGGAACACCTGATGGTTCTTGAGTGGTCATCTTGGCTTGGTTCGCGACACCCTGATGGACTGCTGGGACGCTTATTTAAGGACATACAAAAAATATATCCAGTTTGAACCAGTCTGGCATGAACTTTTTTTGGAGTGGGTGACTGTTTGGTGTTTTAAAAAACACATTTAATGTTACATGTGTTACTCTTACAATACATTGCCATTTTTGACAGTAGTTAAATGTTATTTCAAGCACTGATTGTAATTTAGGTCTAAGTGTTATAAATGGTGACATTATACATTTAAGACTCACTTTTGGCATTTATAAATGTTTATTAGTCATTAATAAATGGTGTTATGCTTTACACTTTACAATAAGGTTCTCTTTTGTCATTTTTTAAATGTTTAGTAGTCATTAATAAATGTTGACATGCTTTAAACTTTACAACAAGGCTCTCTTTTATCATTTTTTAAATGTTTAGTAGTGTATAATAAATGGTGTCATGCTTTACACTTTACAATAAGGCTCCAATTGATAGTTGTGGATATTTATAATGCATTTATGAAGTACAATTTTGTATGATAAAAAATATGTTTACAAATGCTGATTGTGCTTACAGGATAGTAACTTAGTCTGAAATGTTTAATATAGCAACTCTAGATGAAATATATAGGTGAACACATTTGGCTCACTATTTGGCAAGAAACCGGTCAGGTTTTTCTCTTTCTCACCCTTAACTAATGCATAATAAACCATTAATAATTGTTTATAAAGCATTTACAGACTAATTAATAATATAGCTATAAAGTATTTATTAGCCATCTATAAGGGGAGTCTTATTGTAAAGTGGTACCTTTTTTTTGCTGAGAGTTTTAGAACCCTATTAGTTAGGTTGCTTATTCTTTAAATACCAGAATAGGGAGGATGGAGTAGGTTTAAGTTTATTAAATTGATCAGTATTGCTGAACTATGGAATATTTTGGGTGCAGTGTATTTTTTGCATACAGGTATAACAGAATAGCTTTAGTGTTTTGTTTTTTTTAACTTGAGTATGAACTTATACAAAAAGCAGCAAAATATTAAAAAAACAGTTTTACTGATTAAAAAACACACTATATCGGATTCATATCGGTATCGGCAGATAGCCAAATTTATGATATCAGTATCGGTATCGGACATGAAGTGGTATCGTGCCATCTCTACTTTCAACACCATCCAGCCACGACTTCTGAGGGACAAGCTGGAGCTATCGGGAGTGGACCACCACATGTCCCAGTGGATACTGGACTACCCCACAAAACGCCCACAGTATGTGAGGTCACAGGGCTGTGTCTCTGATACACTGGTCTGCAGTACGGGGGCCCCACAGGGAACTGTGCTGGCACCGTTCCTCTTCACCCTCTACACTGCAGACTTCTCCATCAACTCCCCACGCTGCCACCTACAGAAGTTCTCTGACGACTCTGCCATAGTCGGCCTCATCACAGGTGAGGATGACTCAGAGTACAGACAGTGGACTCTGGACTTTGTGGACTGGTGTCAGCAGAACCACCTGCTGATCAACGCCGGGAAAATCAAGGAGTTGGTGGTGGACTTCTGGAGACGCAGACCCACCGCACTGACACCGGTGAGCATCCAGGGAGTGGACATTGAGATAGTGGACTCGTATAGGTACCTGGGTGTTCACCTGAATAATAAACTGGACTGGAGCCACAACACTGATGCTCTTTACAGGAAGGGTCAGAGCAGACTCTACCTGCTGAGGCGTCTGAGGTCATTTGGAGTACAGGGAGCGCTGTTAAAGACCTTCTATGACTCTGTGGTGGCATCTGTCATTTTTTACAGTGTGGTATGTTGGAGCAGCAGTTTATCGGCAGCTGAGAGGAAGAGGTTGGATAAACTCATCAGGAAGGCCAGCTCTGTTCTGGGATGCACCCTGGACCCAGTGCAGGTGGTGGGAGACAGAAGGACTCTGGCCAAAGTAACATCTCTGATGGACAGAGTCTCCCACCCCATGCATGTAAATGTTGCTGAACTGCAGAGCTCCTTCAGTGACAGACTGCTGCATCCTAGATGCATGAAGGAGCGTTTCCGCAGGTCCTTCCTCCCTGCAGCTGTCAGACTGTACAATCAGAACTGCTTCCAACAAACATAGATGTTTACATCAGCGCTGTAACTTGCACCATTTTATCAACCGATTCACACTACAACCAGGGTTTGCCTCTTAACTTCATTTAATTTTATTTAATTTAATAACGGTACAGTACTCTGTTTTGGTAACCATTTGAAGCGATCTGGTGTCCCATGTTTATTGTGTTTAGTTTCACTTCCCATGTGGCATCAATATGTTCATTCTAATCAGCTGTTTCCCCATGTAAAAGTGCATGTAAAAGTTCACTGATGTATGCTGGTGCTTGTCCACAAAGAGCTCTAAAAGTCAGAACTACAATCAAGAGCAACTGCAGCTGGATCACAGTAACAGTGTGAAATGTAAGTATTTGGAAGACTGGAAGTTTTGCTGTGACACAATGAAAATGAACTTGGCAGTGATAAAAACAAGAGCAAACCAGAGATTTGACATTAATATTCAGTCAAGTGTTACCCCAAAGTACCTGGTAGAATATCTGACACAAATCTGTTAGGAGATAGATTGGGGCTTAAGACATATGCAACTGAAAATCATTTGCGTAGCAGTGATAGCAAATGTATTTAAAGGGGCTCAAAATGTGCTGCAGAGGAAGCACCATAAAAAGAGAAGTGGAAGAGGACCTACACTTGGAAGCAGCCACAGAAAAGGATTATTCAGATAAATATGATGTGAACCATTTCAAAGCAGACCCAGATACACCCACTAAGCATTTCAGCCTACTGAGCATCATGCGATGGTCAACAGCATCAAAAACAGAGGTAAGGTCCTACAAAGGTCAGCAGAACAAAACATTCTCCTGCATCACTTTGCATCAAAATGTCACTGGAGACTCTGAGAAGAGCTGCTTCCTGTGCTCTGTGAAAGCCAGATTTAAATTAATCAAGAACGCTGTATTTGTCCAAGACAGCATGGAACTGCTTAGCCACAACCTTTCTAAAATCTTGGCGAAAAACAATAGTTCTGAGATTGAGATGGCTGCTAAAAAGAGAAGGGTCAAGCTTTTTTCTTTGGGTGGATGACAGCATTAAACCATGCAGAGACTTGACCAGAGACCACCAAGGTGTTTATTATAGCGACCAATAGACTGAAAGACATCTTTGAACAGAGATGCAGGTAAATTTTAGAGAGAGCAAGGGGTGGCTTTCATTTCATTTTCATTTAAAATTAAGATAATTAACTAATTTGACCTGCTCAGATAAATAACTGCAAAAGCTTCTAAAGTAACAGAGTTGGATTAGGAAAAGATATTTCCTGATCAGTGCTGGTGAAGAAATATTATTTCTCACATTAGTGATTTTGTCTACCAAGAAAGAAAGAAAATATACAAAGGAAAAGGATCACTGTCATGGTGAACAAATAAGCCCAGCCACTACCAATCAGATGCTTTCCAGATGATACTGCATGGTGGATAAAAACCTGACCATATTTTTGCTTCAATTTTCAGAAGATCCCCAACACAGCTGTCAGAAATGCAGCCAGAAATCATGACAGAGCCTACACCGTATTTATAGATGGTTGTAAAAACTCAATCTTGTACCTTTCTTCTGATCGTGAATATGGACGAAAGCTTGAAATGAAATGTCAAATTTAGACTGCTCAATCCATAAGACTGCTTGCCAGTGACTTTCAGTCCAGTTAATGTGTAATTTGGCACAGCTCGGCCTTTTCAGTCCTTTTCTCTTTCTTATAAATGGCTTATTGATAACCCCCCTTCTCTTAAGCAGGGGACCTTTGAGATGCTGCAAGATTTCAATCATCGTGTCATAGTGTGTTACCAGTGGTGTTCTTGGTGACTGTGGTCCCAACTGCCTTCAGATCACTGCAAAGCTCCTCCCATGTAGTTCTGGCTGATTGTCCACCTTTTCCATGATCGTCCTCACTCCATGAGGCCATACACTGTTACTTCAGACTGCAGTTGTTCAGCAGCATTACTTGAAGGAAGTGAAAGATACCTAAAAATAGGGCTGTAAACAGGTAGTCCTTTAATAGCAATGTCTGCGACTGTCACTTGAACTGAGAATACAAAGATTCTTTCCTGTAACTTATGCAAGAACCGCCATTCTTAGCTAAATACAAGAGAAACTCTTTTACAATGAAGACTTGAAAGATGAACAAACACATAAATGAGATTTAAGGATGCCCTTCACATTGAAGAAGAATAGGGAAAAGAGAATCTCGACATTTTCCTCAGACAGCATGTAATGTGAGAACAGTTATGAACACATACAGGCTAAATTTGAGGCTAACAGTCTGCTTCTATTGGCTACAATATTAGCCCACCTGTGCACTGCACAGATGATGATGAAAACTAGGAAAACAATTATTTCTGACAGGGACAGATAGGAAAGCAGGAGTAGTTAGTCAAGTTAAACAAACATGGCAAATAGTAAAGATTCAGTTAGTTTATATAACCTGGCAGTTACTGCCCATGAAAACTGTTTTTGTGTGTGCTGATAGGTCAAGGCAAAAGATTTATCAGAAATATGTGAGAGATGTTTTCATAGGATATGCACTGGGGTCTTTACTATGAAGTATCTTCAACATACTCGGGATATAGGCAGTCACAAACATGGACAGCTCTACTAATTATATTTATAATTGCAGATTCTACTATAACTTAACTGCTTAACATCCTCCAGCTTGCTAGTGAGGCACTTGCTGTAGTCCTATGAATAGGTTGCCGTTTAGCCACATGTTAAACAAGAAAGCTTTAAGAAAGCAGAAGATGACGCTTTTTACAAATCATGTCTCTCGCATACATTTTTGCCCTCCAGATTCCAAATAGGTGAAAATTCCATTTAAAGGGAAAAAGGCTGCCTAGCAACATGATTGTTTACACACAATTTGACATGAAGGCTGCTGTAACATGAGTCAGAGCTAGTTAGATGTGATTTATAAATAAATACGGAGTCAGAGTGTGACTGAACGCAGAGAGAACCAGCGAGTGGAGTTGCTGGCAGAGCAGCGGGAGAAACAAAGCTGGACTGAACAGAGGCTGCAGAATGTGGAGAAGTAATCTGAGCAAAAAAAGAGTGAAATCCAGAGTAGAAGGACATTAAACCCTGAGAGCTCTAAGTCATCATCAGCGATGAACCCAAACCTCACATTTCAGAGACTAGCTGTGACAAAGTGGGTGAGAACTCCATTTGCCCAGAGTTAAAGCTTGCTATTCTTAGTTAACATTCTTGTTTTGATTTAGCCATACCTCATTTTTATTCTGCAGTTTGCAAACATTTATTATCCCAGGTTTGTTTACGTATTGAACTTTTACAGATTAATATAAAATCTTGGTTTAAATCAACTTTCAAAAGTTTGTTAGGTTAACATTTTGTTTATTCCAACTGGGAGTTTGTCTAGTTTACTTGGTTTGAACTCACCTGACTTACCTCTGTTCAAGGAGCAAAAGGAGGAAGTGCTGCTTTCCTTCCTGTATTTATAGCTTCCTGTTTAATTCTGATGTCACAGGAAGGGACCAGGTGAAGAGGGGCGAGAACTGGTGTAATTTAATAAAGTCAATTTTAGGACTGAATTTGTTTGAGAGATATGTACTGATCTAACATGTATTGTGTACACCTTAGTGTGTTTTATTGCTAGTAAAGAGTAGCACCATAAATTTATGAGAGTGGTAATGTTTGTCTTATCTCCTCTGGATAAAATAATAATAATAATAATGATGTCCTCCTATATTGTTTGGATAGCTTGAGTATTTAAGCAGAAGAACTCAGGTGTTCAAGAGGAGAGGACCGGGTCAGTGTAGCAGAGTGCACTTGACATTAATTTTTATTGGCTTGAGTTCAATTATGTTAATTTGTACCAGGTTAACTTTGGAGATGAGTTTTTTTTAATTTTTGTAAATATTTTTGGTCACAGTGATGGTAAATGGTGCTACACTGGACAGCATCTGTCTCCTGCCCTTCTTTAGGCCAGCTTTGGCCAAGCTGTCCCACTAGCAAAAAGTATTTTTAGTACAAGAAATGTAAAAAAATTAAAATGTGTTTACAAATACAGCAAAGTAATGATTCTGGTTTTGGGGGTTAGTTTAAAAAAAAAATCTCAAAAGTAACATGTTAAGAGCAGGTTATGCGTGTCTTGATAAACCTGAAAAACTCAGCACTAAGTCTGCAGTTAACTTACGAAGCCCTAAATCCTGCTTCACAGCATGAAACATGAAGCTTTTCCAGCTTCTCTAACTGGCTTACTTGTCCTGTAGAATCAAGTATTAGTGCAATGTGCATGGTGAACACAGCAGGTATCGCTGTAGTAATGTTGGCAACAAATAGCCAGTATTCAAAAACATTGTATTGAGAAGAAAGATGGACTGGAATAGATCAGGTTTGCAAAACCTTTTCCTGCTTTTCCTGATGTATTGCTTCAAACACACATGAGCTTGTTTCCTTTATAATTATGAAGACCCAGATGATCACTTATCAGTGACTGCTTTGTATCATTACAACATATCTGAGGAAACCTTCACTAAATAAAAGCTTCCTGTTGCTAAGCTCAACTCATGTTTGTCACATGCTGCTGATTCCTTATGTGATCTGAGCAGTTTTGTAATCCAATAGCAGAGCCTTTTTAAATTTCCACAAACATGCTCTGGCACTACAGTAGTCATTCACAGTACACGGTAATGCCAGGAACTTTTAATCTGTCTCAGTCGACTCACTGCTATGAGTCAGTGATGTTACTGGGTGGAATGACAGGTGTGGAGTTGCTCAGTTAAAGACGAGTTAGCTAATCCAGCAGTGAAGGTGGTAAGGTGGAAGACTTTAAATCAAAACCTGAATGTCAGATTGTAGTCTGGGTATCTGTGAAACACAGTTCAAAAAGAAGCAGCTACGAGGAGGACAACATAAAGCTGCTGTAATTTTAGATTAAAAATGAGTCGTATGCATTTTTCTTTTTTCAGTGGAAAATGAAAATATCCAAAGGCTTGTATTGCAGTGTTGTCAAATAGCATTTGCCCTCTTCACAATTTCTCATGTTTTTTGCATATTTGTCACACTTATGTTTCACATCATCATCATCCTTTAATTTAATATTAGACAACAATAACTGAGTTGAATACAAAATCCAATTTTCATTATTTCATTATATCTTTAGTCATTCAGAGGGAGATTTGTTTGTCATGGTTCCGTCAGTTATGATAAGTTGTCTAGCTCCTGAAGCAGCAAAGCAGCCTCAGCCCATCTCACTGCCAGCGCCATGTTTGACTCTTGGTAAAATCTTCTTTTTATGAAACGATGTGTTAGTGTTACGCCAGATACAACAGGGCACTCATCTGTTTTATTGGCAAATGTGAGACTTTGTATTGTTTTTGGTCAGCAGTGGTTCCCTGCCTTGGAACTCTCCCATGGATGCCATTTTTGCCCACTTTTTTCTTATGACTTTTTGTAATTACCTTTTCACAAAGTTGGTTTGGATATTTTTTCCCTTTAATAAATTAAATCATCAATTAAAAACTGCATATTGTGTGCACTCAATAATCTTATTTTATGTCTCTAACAAAAAGAAAGAAATAAAGAAAAAGTGTTTGAGTTAAAGTTACATAGCTTTGATAGACTTTAGAGCAAATCTTAATTATTGTCTATCATTATTATCTTAATAATCATTTTTGGCTCAAAAGTAAAACTAAATTAAAAAAAAAAAAAGGTTATCAGTATTCCTCTTACCTAAATCAGCAAGAAAGTGGTAAAATGAACTGATGTTGACCCTTGTTGATGATGAGTTTGACTGAAACCAAAGAGAGAATAAATAAACTAATCAGTGAGTCAAACTAACTTACTTTACTTTCATATTCAATTCAATTCAATTCAATTCAATCCATCCATCTTCTTCTGCTTATCCGGGGCCGGGTCAGCTTAGGCAGCAGCCTAAGTAGAGAAGCCTGGACCTCCCTCTCCCCGACCACCTCCTCCAGCTTGTCCGGGGGAACACCAAGGCGTTCCCAGGCCAGCCGAGAAATATAATCTCTCCAGCGTGTCCTGGGTCTGCCCCGGGGCCTCCTCCCAGTGGGACATGCCCGGAACACCTCACCCAGGAGGCACCCAGGAGGCATCCTTGTCAGATGCCCGAACCACCTCAACTGGCTCCTTTCGATGTGGAGGAGCAGCGCCTCTACTCTGAGCCCCTCAATTCAATTCAGTTCAATTCAGTTTTATTGATACAGCGCCAAATTACAACAGCAGTCGCCTCAAGGTGCTTTATATTGTAAGGAAGACCCTGCAATTCATATGTTTGTTTTAAAGGTTTTTTTTAATATTTCATCTTTCAAAATCAGCGTTACTGTTAACTCCAATATATGCACAACGCAACACTTAACTAAAAACTACAATGTGATGAAAATGGCTGACACTCAAGGACATTTGGGTGTGTCAAAAATAATTATTTACTACATCATGGGGTGTAGTATCCCAGTTTCAACTGTAAAACTTCACAGATTTCATGCCAGTAATTTAGAGTAAAATACAAACAAACCATCAAATTATTATTTGCTCATACTAAGACTGAAAAGGCTTGAAAAGGTACATTTTAGATAGAATTTCAATGGTCATATGACCATGTGATATTAATACCTGTCAAAATGAATTATACTACATGAAAGGTCTCCTTTTAACCTACATGTTGGTACCAGACTAATGACAGTTATGGAGAGTCTGGTGTATAGTGGTGTGTCTGTTTGAAACTACCAAGTGTTCCTTGAAAAACAAGTTTTAACTTCCTGGTTAAGCAAAGGTTTAATGAATACATACAAGTGTTAAATTTGTGATTCTTTTTACTCATGGTACATGAAAATACATCTTCTCTGTCTGAAAAAGCTAACATACGCTTTGATTACATGTTAAAAGTGTGTTTTGTGGTTTTCAGTTTGATTGAACGGTGTGACCTGGCACTGCTGCCATGAGGGATTTTCATCTCAAACAGATTTCCCCTGGCCTCGAGCAGCCAACAAAATAACAGTAAACGCGGGTGTCAAAACAACATGGGGAATTACAGTTTTACAGTTTAAGGTTTCACATGATGACTAAAGCCAATCACAAGTCAAATCCCTTGTTCCTTGCTGGCTGTAACATTGCTTTTGCAGCTTACCCTGACCTTTGACCTGCTTTTAGAGCAGAACAAGAAAGATTTTTTTGTATTCTCCCACAGGGACACGTAAAATACATTAAATTTGTTGGCTTTCATCTTGTATTACACACACAGAGTCTCAGCTCAAGTATCCAGTTCTTTCATGAATGACATTCTTCCTGCATCAAAGCTAAAGACACAATAAAGGCCCATGTCATAGACCCCTTAAGTACTGAAGCTGCGTCATTACTCTCTCATCATGCTGTTTCAGGAAGAATGTTGCACTTTGGTTGTAAGTGTAAGGTTGATGATGATAAGGAGTGAGAATCATTCCGCTTGAAAAAAGATTAGCATAATGAAGCACAAAATAAGCACCAAAGGTAAATGTATTCCCACCTTAATACACTGAGTCCTAAAAATGAAATTCTAAAGAAGCTAAACTGCTTTTTAGTTATACGTTTGGGGAAACACATTTGATCATCAACATGAGGTGTTAGAACTCAACATACTGACAAAGTACAATCACTTCATCACTGGGCCTTATAAAGTGATGAAAAGGGCCAAAACATATTGTTTATGCACACAAATATACCTACATATACATGTACTCAGTGGTTAAAATGGATGGGAGTGACATTTGTAGCCTCCATTTACAAACTGTACAGCATTTGTGGTGCAGATTTCCAGTTGTTCTCAGGGAACTTCAGCATCTGGCTAGCTCAACAGAAAAAAAAGAAAAGAAAAGGAATTAATGCTTTTTTAATTGTCAGGTAATTTTAAATGCAACTGTCAAATGTCTTAACAAATATCAGCAAACACACAAACTTATTAGGCAAGTGCAGTTTATCACACAGTGTGTTGCTGCTTTATTTCCCAAGGAGAGAAAAGAGATAACTTCACTGTCAGAAAGACAGGACAGGAGGGAGAAGAGAGATTATCAGTGACATTTGATAAACCTGAGATAAAAAGCTTACATGTAATGTCCTATTTTTTTTTTTTTAAATCAGCTATCGAATCTGTATATGATGTGAAATTATGTTTTTTCATATTATGAAATGTCCTGCAAAAAAGACTGAGGAATTTTCACACTAAACAGGTGTGCAGTAAAGCGCTGTGTCCGACTGGTGCACAGTGGCTGTGCTGTTCATGGTCAGAGTTAGGTTACATCAAATGTAGCACATTATTCTATTATTATATTAATATATCAGGAGATCCTTTGCACACAAAAAAATGTTCTTACAAAGAACAACTTTGTTCTTTCCTATTTTAATTTACTGTTTAAATAATGAATGCCTGAACCTTTGCCACATCTGACCAGCAGACAGATCTGTATGGCTTTCATCCTGAACACTCGAGTTCAACTTTTAGGTAGAATGTTTTTTAAAGTTAGGATACAACAGCAATGGACTTGGATGGTATCAAGTACCAGTCTGGTATCAGTGTTTTCACTGTGAGGAAACAACTTTGAATCATTCTTTTACGTGTGGTGCAAGACCAGGTCTGAATTAAACGTCGTATCATGGATCCAAGAATAAAAACTAACTGGATTGATTCATTTACTTATTTAAGTAAACAATAAGTGTTATAAACCTGGCAGCTTTGCCCAAGGGATGGACTCAAATGCAGACTCACCGGTAACTATTTTATTCGACTGGGAAACTAAACACACACGCAAGGAAGGAATTAGGGGATTAGGGGAAGGAAATAACTGATGTGACAAGACGGCGACTGGTACTGGATTTGCAGAGAGGAGTGTGGCGATAAGGAACGAAGGAACAAGGGAGGGTCTGCAAGGAGACGGAGAAACTGTTATTGTCACATGGTAGGAGCAACTGACTGAAGGGAGTTTGCTGGTGAGTTTTGCTGTTCTTACTTTGCAGGTCCAGTTTTAGAGAGTCCTGAGGAGGGGAGGTACATGGGAGTCAGCTCACAGCCAGAGAATGTGAGGTGCAGTGGCAGGCCGGAGGGCAGGCAACCAGGTAGGAGAAGCAGCCACAGATCACCAGGGCGGAGGAAGATAAGTTCACTACTGATGGTTCAATTTATGGAAACATCAGCCTCTGCACACAGGGAGAAAAGGGTTACTCAAGGAAAAGGCAATTAGTTTAGCTACATGAAAGAGTGGCCTAGTTACCGGTGGATGGCACACAACGGACTGGCAAGGCATGGCAGACTGCTCTGGGTTTAAGAAGCCCCCCTGCTGATTGCATGTACACGAGGCCCGGGTGAGGTGTAGGAGGCCCCACCCAAAAAGGGTGGACAGGACATCGACAGCCACAGATGGCAAACAGCCCGGACACTCCCACCGACCATGACAATAAGTGGCTATAGGACCTTATGTAGATTAAAAAAAGAAAATTAATTTCACCTCAGTGTCAGACTCTGGACAGCACACTGCTGTCCTCTGGATTCACCAGGTTCCTCATTCTCTGCTTTCAGCATACAGTAAGTAAATGTCCTCACACATGCAGCTTGCATTTAGAGAGGAGCAAAGAGAGTGAAGAATATTGATGGTGTTGACGATAACATATGATGACACTGTAAGTGTAGTAAAAACTTCTCAACAAATGTTAAATTGCATAATGAGAGGGAGAGCCATAGAGAAGGAGGCTGACAGAGAAAGTGTCACTATGGGGAATTCGAATCATGTAAACTCTTGACCACGGTTTGTGGTTAGGTCAAAAACTATTGGAAAACATACAAAAGTAAAACTGTTGATGTGATCCACACAGATATGTGGTCACAATTGTGAGTTAAGTGTCGTGATATATGGAGATTATTATGCATGTTTTATTTTGCTGGTTTATTGGTGTAATTTAAATCCACAATGTCATGTAAGTTCCCTGTTGCCAGGAGAGTGTATAACACTTTGGACAGTAGGGGGCAGCAGCGTGCTTTGGGAACAGAGTCGGGTGCATAGCTGCCGTAAGTTTTCCATTCTGGCAAGACTGACCAGGCGAACGGCAGCGTGTCTCCTGTGTTCACTTTCTCTCCTGTTTTACAGGTCAGTAATGTTGTCAAAAACATAAAGAAATACACAGCTGGACACTGTGATACTTAAACTTTCATGACATAAGACGGGTCTGTGATATGTGATGTATTACACTGTCGCTATGTGAGCTACTTTAGCTCTGTAGGATGTTATAGCTAGGCTGTATGCCTGGGTAACGCTAGCAAGCTGTTGCAACTGCATATAATACTCCATATAATAATAAGAAGCACCAACCCGGTTGGGTTTACAGTTCCTGATAAACTTGTAGCTTTGTGTTCATGACAAATGTTTTGTATAACGTGTGTGTAAAGTGTTCTGAGCCCGCCTGAAGTCATGTGTAAACTTGCTGTTTCAGTGTTAGAATCTAACTGGTCTGAAAAAGACATATGAAGCTAGAGAGCTAATAAGAGGACGGCCAACAAAAATGCTGGCAAGGAAAGTAGTGCAGTAATGTTGAAAGTAGAGTTTCCTTTCTATGATAAGACACTACCATGATGATGTGAATTACTTTGTTTATCTGATTTATGGGGAAAGAGATGTAGTTGTCATTTGTTTCATTCATTTCAACCCTTTGTTGTTTTATGCCAGTAGTGTGGATTAATTGAAATGTACTGGGGAAAACAAGCCATGTGAGGAATGGGCAGTTACAGTGCAATTGAGTTACCAAAAGAGTGGAGCAGATATGAATAAATTCTGGCAAGACTGACCAGGCGAACGGCAGCGTGTCTCCTGTGTTCACTTTCTCTCCTGTTTTACAGGATTGTAATCTGGCTACGCGCCCATCATAGTGGGGCCTGTAACAGATTTCTGGGGGCTCGTCCGGGATCAGCGGTGCCTGAGGAGCACGTCCGGCTGATCCAGTGATCATTGGACCCAAAGTGACGGTGTTGCTAAAGAGGGTGGGACCGGTAACGCCACCAGGCTGCAACAAAAGTCATGTCAGGCGACGAGAGGAGAAGACTCAGCTGGTCCATCAAAAAGAAACTCTACCAGCTAACGGCTGATGAAGCATACGACATCGCAACTCACCTTGACCCGGTGGCTGAACTGGACTCAGAAAGGCTGAACAAGGACGATGAGGAAGGTTGCACTGAGTACATCACTGCTTATATGAACAGCTCCACACTCCTACAGCTAGAGGATGAGGGCTTGGTCATGTTGTTATGTTTACAAGACACTATTGACTTGGTTATCACTAACCGGGATAAGGGTAGACCACCCCCCAAAGATCTGGCTAGTGGTGAAGGGACGCCTGTGATACCACCAGCCAGTGATAACGTTAATGACAAACATATATCTCCCATGGGTGGCTACGCTCCCGAAGTGGCAACCCCCAACCTTGAGATACACCAACTGCTCACAGATTCAGGGGAGGGGCGGAACAAATCTCACAGACACAGCATCAACACACCCGACCCAGAGAGACCACAGTGTAGGATGGGTAGCTGCGGTCACATCAGTGGGCCTCATGCCACTAACTCACCACCAACTGACATCAGACATCCACTGATTCCCCAGCAACACCACATGGCTGCCCCAGCCCACGAGAGTGTGATTGCCCTTCGCGACCTGCCCCTGTTACAGAGGAAGGAATTCAAAATACATGGTGGGCAAATAACTGATACCGCATCGGACATTAGTTTTAACAGTATCTGCAAACAGATTGATGACGGTCGCAGGGAACAACACACAGATGACGACATAATTAGAGGAGTCCTACGCGTAATCAAGGTTGGAAACTTTAAAGACATGCTTGTGAACAAGGAAGACCTGACAGTTATAGAACTGAAAAGTTTCCTACAATCCCATTTGAGAGAGAAAACCAGCACCGAGCTCTTCCAGGAACTGATGTGTGCTAAACAACACGAGAATGAATCTCCACAGCAATTCCTGTACCGCATGATCGGACTGAAACAGAGAATAACGTTCACATCCAAGCAGGCAAGTTCAGTCATAAAGTATGATGCCTCCACACTCCAGGGCGTGTTCCTGAACGCAGTTTATCAAGGCATGGGAGAAAGGCACGAGGACCTCAGGCGGGACCTGAAGCCACTCCTTGCTGACCCCACTGTTTCTGATGAAGCTCTCTTAAGACAGGTTATCCAGACCACGATGGAGGAAAACGAGAGAAAACGCAGACTGGGGCGTAGCACCAGCCGGAAGTTCACCCAAGCCCACAGCACAGTTGCAGAGCCAGGGGGAATGACTGGCGTTGTGGGCGAGACTAGAGTCAAAGGTAAAGACAATGTAATTCAGAGACTGAGTGCTCAGGTCGAGGCTCTAACGGAGGCAATGGAGACACTGAGAAAGCTCACTGCTCCAGCCCTGGTGCCCGGGGCTGCCCATCAAATTGTCCAACAGGGTACCTCTGACAAGACCAAATCAGACAGAAAGACACAAAGATCATATGGGTGTCCACAGTGTGTAGCCCAAGCCAGGCCAAGCTGTAACCACTGCTTTTCGTGTGGAGAAGTAGGCCATCGTGCTATTGGCTGCTTGAAAAGGAATATGCAGTCGGGAAACGAGTGCCGGTCAGGGCTGAGGGGCAACCCCTGACCAACCCAAGGGACAAATCCCAGCCCCACGATGCTGCAGCACTAGAGCTAGGAAAGAGGGACCAGTCTATGAGCTTACAGACGGGTAACCACCTACCCCCACCTGAGAAAGTTGCCCCACTGATTGGCCGGAAATCCCTATTGAAATGCAGCATGAACGGCTATGCAGTGACTGCCATGTTAGACACCGGGGCAAATGTGAGCATCATAGACCATGCCTGGAAGAACAAGTACCTACCTGAAAAAGAGATCCACCCACTGAGTGAACTAATGGATGAGGAACTCAGTGTAACTGCTGTCACGGGGGAGGCAGTGCCATATGATGGGTGGATGGAAGTGGTGGTAAACCTGCAAGGCAACAACGATCCAGATCTATCCATTAGAGTACCCTTCCTAGTTAGTCGGCTAGATTTAGAAAGACCATTGGTTGGTTTTAATGTCATCCAAGAACTCATCAAGAGTAACGAGAGCAGACCCAAAATCATGTCCATCCTCGTCAACCTGCTGACTGGTGCCCTAGAGATCAACAGTGCAAAGGCAGAGGCTATTGTAAGCTTCATACAGACCAAACCAAAAGTAGAACAGAATGCGACTGTAAAGGTGGGCAGGAAAGGTGCCACTATTAATCCTGGTCAAGTAGCGTATATTAGGTGTGGAGTATCTTTAGACATTAGTGACTCTAGCCCACTCGTGCTGTTTGAACCTAACCTAGATGACACACCACTGTTGCCACTGAGTATAGGTGAAGGGCTATTGGCAATCCAGCAGGATGAGAGACCCTTCGTGAAGGTACCAGTTTCCAACCACTCTACCGAGACGGTGGTCCTGCCCAGCTCCACAGTCCTAGGCACCATTGAAGCCATTGATGGAGTAATAGGAACAGGCAGCCCAAGCAGCGAGCACAGTCGAGCCCGGGGCAACACTGACCCACCACCAAACCCCATGAGTGACCTGCCCCCTACTACACTGTGGCACCCGCCAGTGGATGTTAGTCACCTAAGTGATGAGCAACAGAGAAAGGTGAAACAAATGCTATACGAGGAGTCAGGAGCCTTTGCTTGTGATGACGAAGACATAGGGTGTATTCCAAGCCTGCAAATGTCCATAAATTTGAAGGACAACATCCCAGTACAGCGAACTTATGCTGCAGTGCCCAAACCCCTCTACAAAGAGGTTAAAGAATACATTCAAGATCTGCTTGCCAAAGGGTGGATAGTTAAGTCAAAGTCACCATACGCAGCACCTGTCGTGTGTGTCAGAAAAAAAGATGGAACGTTGAGATTATGTATCGATTACAGGCTTTTAAATCAAAAGACTGTGCCAGACCGCCACCCACTGCCTCGCATCCAGGACCTCATAGACACACTAGGAGGCCACAGCTGGTTCACCATCATGGATCAAGGCAAAGCCTATCACCAGGGCTACATGGCAGAGGGATCCAGACACATGACAGCATTCATCACTCCTTGGGGTCTCTATGAATGGGTGAGGATCCCATTTGGCCTCTCCAATGCCCCAGCCGCTTTTCAACGCAGCATGGAGGAGATGTTAGATTCCCTGCGTGATAGCTGCTGCATCCCTTACCTCGACGACATCCTCTGCTACGCAAAATCTTTTGATGAGCATGTCGAGGGAGTACGTCAGGTCCTGAGGGCTCTAAAAGCCCATGGTGTCAAGCTTCGGCCCACAAAATGTGAGCTGTTTCAGCAGGAGGTCAGGTATGTGGGGAGGCTGGTCTCAGCTGATGGTGTCAGGATTGACCCAAAAGACACTGAGGCGATCAGGCTGCTGCAAGAGAAAACACCAAATACAGTGGGTGAGGTGCGGAAGCTGCTTGGGTTTCTGAGCTATTACAGAATGTACATCCAAAACTTCTCTAGCATCGCTAAGCCAATCTACGAGCTGCTGAAAGTGAAAACTGCCCCAGCAGTAGCAAGTGGAAAGCTCATGAAGGGAAAGGGGGCCCAGTTGCCATCAAAGACACCTATCGTGTGGACAGATGAGCATCAGAGGATACTTGAGCAGCTGATAGACACTCTGTCGCACCCACCCGTGTTGGCGTATCCAGACTTTGAACTCCCGTTTGTACTCCACACCGATGCCTCTAAGGAGGGACTGGGTGCGGTGTTGTATCAGCGCCAGGGTGGAAGAATGAGGGTCATCGCTTATGGCTCGAGAACTCTGTCCCCTGCTGAGAAAAATTATAACCTGCACTCAGGGAAACTGGAGTTCCTCGCCCTTAAGTGGGCGGTATGTGAGAAATTCAGGGATTACCTGTTTTATGCACCCCATTTCACAGTCTATACGGACAATAATCCCCTCACCTATGTGCTGAGCACTGCAAAGCTGAATGCGGTGGGCCATCGCTGGGTGGGTGAGCTGGCAGATTTCCGGTTCGATGTCAAGTACAGGCCGGGGAAGGTGAACATAGACGCGGATACATTCTCACGGTTCCCACTTGACATCGACACCTATCTCACAAAGTGTACGGAAGAGCTCACGGGAGAGGCTGTCCATGCTGCCTGGGAGGGTTGTGAGTCAGCAAAGACAGAGGACGTTGCATATGTTGCTGCCCTGAGCTTAACATGCCCGGAGCCAGCTGTGAACAGGTCACCATTTACAGTCTGTCACAGTGATCTGGTGAAATCACAAAGGGGGGATCCTGCTATCAGCGAACTGATCAAACTGAAAGAAACAAAAACAATAATAACAAATGATGACAGAAGGAGAGCCAGCGGCCCTGTGAGGAAGTTGATGCACAAGTGGGGAAAGCTCAATATCGAAAACCAGCTACTGTATCGCACGGCAGGACAGCGGAGGCAGCTTGTGCTTCCAACACAATATCACCCCCTAGTGCTGAAACATCTTCATGATGACCTGGGTCATGTTGGGGCAGAGAGGGTCATTCACTTGGCAAGGGACCATTTTTACTGGCCTTTTATGAAGAGGGACATTGAGGCGTACGTGACCAGGAAATGCCCCTGCATTAAGAAAAAGAAGCCGGTCAAACAGATCAAAGCCCCGATGGGATCAATCTCCACTTCTGCGCCGCTGGAACTGGTGTCTGTGGACTATATGCACCTGGAAGCCAGTAGGGGGGGCTACGAGTACATCTTGGTAGTCATCGACCACTTCACCAGGTTTGCTCAGGCCTACCCCACGAAAAACAAGTCGGGAAGGACGGCGGCGGAGAAGATATTCAATGACTTCATCCCCAGGTTCGGATTTCCAAGGCGGCTACACCATGACCAGGGCAGAGAATTTGAAAATGACTTGTTCATGGCCCTACGACGCCTGGCTGGGGTTGCTCACTCGAGGACAACACCATATCATCCACAGGGCAACCCAGCCGAGCGATTTAACAGGACGCTGCTCCAAATGCTGAGGACGCTGGAGGAGAGGGCGAAGAGCAACTGGAAGGAGCACCTACCCCAGATAGTGCATGCCTACAACTGTACCAGGCATGAGGCCACAGGCTTTTCACCCCACTACCTCATGTTTGGTCGGCACCCCCACCTCCCAGTAGACCTAATTTTTGGCCTGTTAACCAGAGATCAATCTGAAACACCTCAGAGTTATGCCAAAAAGTGGGCGTCACGGATGAAGGAGGCTTACCGCATTGCAGGTGAGAACAGCCAGCACTCCAGTGCAAGGGGTAAGAAGTATTATGATCGTCATATACAGAACACAGTCACTCTCCAGTCTGGTGACAGGGTCCTAGTCCGTAATATGAGTGAGAGGTGAGGACCTGGAAAATTGAGACCCTACTGGGAGCAAACTGTGTATGTCGTCAAGGAACAAATGGGTGACAGTCCCATTTACAAAGTATGCTCTGAGGCAGGTGGTGCTAAAACCCGCATACTTCACAGAAACCTCCTACACCTTGTAAATAATCTACCTGTGGACTTACCTGACCTGCAGAGGGGGCCATTGCCATCCAGAGGGGCTCGAAGGAAAAGGAGTGACCCTGCTGTGGGACATGACGGGATGGAGACGCCCGAAAGCAGCAACTCGGAAAACTCAGACAGTGAAGCACCCAGAGTGCAGTACTGGCTCAGAGTATCACCACAGGCTCAACGCCAAACAAAGAATCTGAGACCAATGCGTCAGTCCCAGAGAAATATAGAAGGAGCCCAGAATGTCCCTGAAAAACAAATATACATGCCACGGTCAGGAGGTGATATGGCAGAGCAACCCAGAGGCACTTCTTCTGAAAGAGAAGTTGAACAAGAACAAGGTGAAAACCAAACTGCAGACTGCTCTGTTGCTGATCCAGAACACCTTGATGCGGAGGAGTGTCCAGAGGCAATGACTGAGGGTGATGAGGCTCGACCGCTGACTCCTCAGGAAGCCACAGTGAGGAGATCCGCCAGGGGCAGGAAACCCCCTCGGGTTCTCACATATGAATCCCTGGGCCAGCCATCTTACCGAGCACACGGGTCACTTAACCCCGCTGGACTTTGTACAGTACAAGCCCTGCCAGTCTGGGGAATGCCACCCCTTGCTGTGCCACACTACATCCCATACCAACCATTCCCCTGCACGGTCGTGCCATACACAAACCCACATTGGTACATACACTGACAAAATACCTTCGTTCTGAAATACGAAGATCAAGAACTGTTTCTAGGGGAGCGAGTTAAAGTGTTAAGAAATGTAAACTTTCTGTGTATTTTCTTGAAATGTTTGGAGCCATCTTTTTTTGTTTGGGAGCATGTGATCCACACAGATATGTGGTCACAATTGTGAGTTAAGTGTCGTGATATATGGAGATTATTATGCATGTTTTATTTTGCTGGTTTATTGGTGTAATTTAAATCCACAATGTCATGTAAGTTCCTGTTGCCAGGAGAGTGTATAACACTTTGGACAGTAGGGGCAGCAGCGTGCTTTGGGAACTGAGTCGGTGCATAGCTGCCGTAAGTTTTCCATTCTGGCAAGACTGACCAGGCGAACGGCAGCGTGTCTCCTGTGTTCACTTTCTCCTGTTTTACAGGTCAGTAATGTGGTCAAAAACATAAAGAAATACACAGCTGGACACTGTGATACTTAGACTTTCATGACATAAGACGGGTCTGTGATATGTGATGTATTACACTGTCGCTATGTGAGCTACTTTAGCTCTGTAGGATGTTATAGCTAGGCTGTATGCCTGGGTAATGCTAGCAAGCTGTTGCAACTGCATATAATACTCCATATAATAATAAGAAGCACCAACCCGGTTGGGTTTACAGTTCCTGATAAACTTGTAGCTTTGTGTTCATGACAAATGTTTTGTATAACGTGTGTGTAAAGTGTTCTGAGCCCGCCTGAAGTCATGTGTAAACTTGCTGTTTCAGTGTTAGAATCTAACTGGTCTGAAAAAGACATATGAAGCTAGAGAGCTAATAAGAGGACGGCCAACAAAAATGCTGGCAAGGAAAGTAGTGCAGTAATGTTGAAAGTAGAGTTTCCTTTCTATGATAAGACACTACCATGATGATGTGAATTACTTTGTTTATCTGATTTATGGGGAAAGAGATGTAGTTGTCATTTGTTTCATTCATTTCAACCCTTTGTTGTTTTATGCCAGTAGTGTGGATTAATTGAAATGTACTGGGGGAAAACAAGCCATGTGAGGGAATGGGCAGTTACAGTGCAATTGAGTTACCAAAAGAGTGGAGCAGATATGAATAAATTCTGGCAAGACTGACCAGGCGAACGGCAGCGTGTCTCCTGTGTTCACTTTCTCTCCTGTTTTACAGGATTGTAATCTGGCTACGCGCCCATCATAGTGGGGCCTGTAACATTGACATCGCAGCAGTGCTAGCAACTGCTGTAGTAAAACTGAATTACACAGGTTGACCCACAGATGAGTTTGTTATCACAATGACCTGCTAATTGGCTAGCATGAAGAATCATGAAGAATTATTTGATTTCAGAGTCAGATCTTCCACTCGGTCTTGTGCAAAAGCTCCTCTTGAGGCTTCAGATCTGTCCATCACAAATGAATGTGTAATGTGATGGTACATAGGTGTTTCTTTCATGCGTTCATGCTATTAACTTAGTGAGTGAGCCTACCCTGGATAAATGTAAAACTTCAAATGGCCATCATTGACAAAATGCACTTAATGTGTTACCAAACATGACCTTAACCTCCTGGGACCTGGCGTCCAAATATGGGGACATCGCATTTTGGGTCATCTAGACCACAATACTAAATTTTGCTCTTTCAAATGAGCCGTATCGCTCAAGGGGCACAATTGTTGTTTCTCATTTTGTTTTTGTGCTGCTGTGTTCAGACACCAAAGAAAGAGTTTTGCACATCATTACTCAATTCCCAAATAGCAAAGAGAAATTAAAAATGCCATGAAAGAGTTTGGGACTTAGGACTTAAAGACGTGACTGAGCCTATACAGCTGAGGATAGTCACTTCACCAGTGCACTGTATTAAGGGACTGTTGTCCATGCAAGTTCAAGTTGATAATGGATTATCTGGAGGAAGCTGCTTTTGAGTTTGAATATTAAATTGTGGACGTCATCAGAATGGTGAGCTGCTGTGTTGTAAAATGACAAAACTATAATCTTTATGCAATTTTTTTACACAGTAAATGGATGGTTCTTATTTAGTGCTTTTCTACTCTGTCTGAGCACTTAAAGCACTTTACATACATTCACACAAACAGTGTCTATCTAACCTAATGTTTAAATGAAGAACCATTGTTTTTTATACATTTTACTACATTGCAAATATCAGAAAAATTGTACTACATTAGGTAAAAGTGATTAAAACCTCATTAGGAAGAGACATATCCTACTCAAACTCATCTGGCATCTGGTGTTGTCTTTGATATTAACCTGTGTGGTGTTTAAAGAGCATTATAAGGGCTTCACAATAAAGGTTGTGTGAGTCTAGTTGGGGGAATTGTGCTTTCTGTCTAACATTCACACACATTCATACTCTGATGGATGCATCGCAGAGGAACTTGGGGTTAGTATCTTTACCAAAGATAGTTTTGCATGCAGACTGGAGCAGACGGGGATTGAACCACCAACCTTCTTAGTAGGTGACCTGCTCTTCCACCTGAGCTACAGCCCCCCCATACATGAGCACATACACACTGATTCTGAACACAGATTTAGAGAGTGCTTTAAGAATGAACAAGTCAGATTACACACAGACTGAGACATAAATTAGAACAGTTGTAGCGTCTTGATTTACAACTAATTCCGCTGCTGTTTCACTCAATGCATGGTGTTAAAAGGTTACTGGGAGCTTTTGGGTCTTATTGGTATGCTCACAGTTCTCCACAATCAGATATTATTACCATGAAACCTTGGGAGGCAAGATCACAAGAGATGAGACAGTTTGGTAGAAAGCATTATTATTGTGGCAGTCACATTAATGAACATTGCTGAATGCAAAGGCAATTAATTACTGCTTGCATCATCACCCTGGAAAAAGTGTTTAATTATTTTTTGATGCACTCTGTTGCACTCAGTGAGCCTTGTGGAGTGTGCTCAGGCTGCAAAATGGATCCTGGCAGGGAACCAGCTAAACTGTGGTTTCACTGCCTAATGGCTATTGTACTGGCAGTGCAGATGGCGTTTCTTGACAGAGGAGATGCACTGAGGACTGGTACAGCAGAGGTGACACCTCTTCATTTTAAAGTTGCTGTTTTTTTCATGTTAATAATGAATATCTACACAGCAGTTCAATGTCAAGCCACAAGAAAATGGTACACTGTCTACACTGCTGAAAGTGAAAAAACAAAAGTCCTTTAAATAATAAAGTATAATAAAGTACAGTGTATTTTATGCAGAATAGGGTCATTCATCCGAGTCCCCTTTACTACCCAGAGGATACAAAATCACAGCCTGTGAATGGCTTTATTTATTGCTTTAATTGTTGTGGTATTGTGTCTGCGTATTTTATTCTGTTTCAATTCCTGTGTGCAGGTGTATGCAAGGGCACAGCTCTCCCAACTACTGTGCACATTTTTGTGTTGTTTTTCTTTATGCTTTTTCACTCCCTCGTCCTGCAATGCACTGATCACTTTCAGTCCCCAGGAACTGATAGAATGGTTTAGGACCAAAATACATCAGTGACCTCCTGACCCAGTATGAACCTTCCAGATCCCTCAGGTCATCTGGATTCGGTCTTTTATCAGTTCCCAGAGTCAGAACCAGACACGGAGAAGCTGCATTCAGCTTTTATGCTCCTTATATCTGGAACAAACTCCCAGAAAGCCTCAGATCAGCTGAAACTCTCAGTTTATTGAAATCCAGGTTGAAGACTCACCTGTTCTCAGCTGCATTTGAATAAAGCACCAAATCTGCACTTTTAAGCTTAAATTTCAAAACTTACATTTTAACTACTGATTTTATCTACTGTTCTAATTTTTGATTTTATATACTGTTTTGTTTGTGTGTTTGTTTGAATCAATTTTAAATCATGCTTTTTATTTGTTTTTGTTTTTAATGTCTCTGTAAAGCACTTTGAATCACCTTGCTGTTGAATTGCGCTATATACATAAACTTGCCTTGCCTAGACACTGGCCTCAGCATGAACCTGGACTTTAATTTGGATCGGACAGTATCCCAACTGAGATTGCAAGACCACCGGCCACTCCGTGAGTTAAAGTCGGGAACAACAAGTGACGTAGGCGTCACAGGGAGAGGAAACAAAAGTGGGACGCAGAGCTGGCTATCGCGCCCAGTTATGAAAACAACAACACAAACCCTGCTTCCATCCATCTTGCTCACCAACGCCAGAGCCCTTGCAAAAAAAAAAAAAGAAGAAGAAAACAGAGGAGCTACAATCAGAGATTTACTACAAATGTCTAGTCGGGAGATTTGTCTACCAATTGTAGACATGCCTCAGTGGAGTTACCGGGTCAGGATGCATCACTATTTTCCTCCTCTGACAGGTGAACTGAAAGGAATTGGACTACTGGGAAGCGGTTTTCTACAAGAGTCAGTTCTCGATTCCCATCCCTACCAGCAGTTGATGTCATTCTCACACCTGCAGCCAATTTGGAATCACCAATTAACCCTGGGAAGGGGGAAAACATGCTGGTTCCACACTGCACCACTGTGCTGCCCCCAGTGGTCCATTTAGGATTTAAAACATGGGGTTTTTTGTTGCATTTTTGGTTTCTTTTTGTTGGGTTTTTGGGGAATATATATATCCACAGACACACCAGCAAGCGGTTGGCTATAACATTTCAAGCACTGTTGATCTTTTTCTGGTGACTAACATACTGCAGATTTAGACTTTTGATGAAACAACTGCTACTCTTGCTTTAATTTAGTAAGAAATGATGCAAAACCATGAAAAGGGAAACACAAGGACTGAAAAAGATAACTAAGATCGTGTGCTTTGTGTTAAACCCTTTGAATCTAGTGTGGTGTTATGATTAGTTTGCTCATAACCCAACAAAAAATTTGATCAAACATTCTATATCAAAGCAGAGGGTCACAAATGCAGATTTCCACGTGACTGTTTGGAAGAGGCTTCCCTGTTTTCACAGCAGGGCTCCCAGATTTTTATCTGG
This sequence comes from Oreochromis aureus, assembly GCF_013358895.1. NCBI lineage: Eukaryota > Metazoa > Chordata > Actinopteri > Cichliformes > Cichlidae > Oreochromis > Oreochromis aureus. The sequence continues at coordinate 4,483,071 of NC_052950.1, forward strand.
AAAGAATTTCTTAGATCTTATTTCATGAAATATATTTTCTATTACATGGTTGTAAATGATTTTCCTGGAGGAGTTTTACAGCACAGTTAATGAACTGTCACGCTATGAACTGAAAATGGAATGAGTGGAACTTTTTTCCCCTTGTTTTAATTAAATTTAAATTAAGTAATTTCCTAAACAATGACTCAAAAAGCTCAAGAAAATAGGCAGCCAAAAAGACAGCAGCAAACTATAACCCAGTATCATTTATTAGAGCGTACTCTGCATTATACTTTACTTTGTTGCTTTTATTACACTGAACATCAAATGTTTTGAAACTTGAACTTTGTTCTGAAAGTCTTATCAAGTGAACTAACTGTGAGCTGCATTAGAAACTTTGCCCTCAAAAAGCAGATGTTGAGTTTCTTCTCTGTTCACTCGGCGATACAGTGGACTTCTCAGCCATAGCTGGAAATCAGATAACATTGTGAGCTCTCTCTGCTTAGATGACTTTGGCATGACAGACAGCAGAATCCTTGAGTGGTAACTAGTTGTTGCTTCACACTGGGGAGAGTGGTGGAGTACAGCCGACCACTGCATTGACTTCACTGCTGTATACTCACTCTCAGCTTAAAAAAAGAACCAATTTTCTGACGGTTCAAACTATTTGAAGTAGAACCGTAGATGCATCCCAGACACGAGATGTTTATTTCATGTCCGGACCTTCATTTCCTCAAAAACCTCTGCCACACAACCCAAACAAAGCAAATCATTATTTTGATATCATTAATGTATTATTTTTTATTAAATAATAAGTAATGGATTTTTGCATATTTTTGTTTTGTTAAGAAATCAGAGCTTAGCGTGTAGTATGTAAGCTGATACTGTGTACTTTGCACATTTTCTATTTTTACACATAATTCTGCCTCACTCTGCTTCTGTACTGATTTAAGTAGCCTTTGAGTCAGCAAAACATAGATCAAGAGGTGCTGTACATCACAGCGTACAGTGATAAAAGTGCCTTCAGTATATTGAGGCTATTTAACAGAATTTTTTTTACAAACCTTTTTGCAAATTGCACTCTAATAATATACTTAGGTGGTGGATTTGATAAAAAAAAAAAATCAAAATTACAAAATGTTTATTTATTTAAAATTTAAAAAACTGTTTAATATATAACAGTGGTTTGTGCCTTATTAATAAATGCATGGTTTGTATGTTTTCTGTTTCTAACACAATAAATGGTTACAGAATTGCTTGTAATCTTTTCCATTTAGTTTCCTTTAAGACACTCAAACTTTTAGAAAAACCGACATACCTGCCTCAGTTATTAATAATTTTACTTTTGATATTCAAACACAGTAGCCCTGTTAGTAGCTGTGGCTATTCATCATTATTTTGGTGTCATTTCAGACCTTACATGAGACAAAATCAAATTAATCTAAGAGTAACAACAGATATTCAAGTGCTTAATCGACACAAAGAGTGTTGGATCTGTGTAGTTAAGGATATATGACTTCCACACCAAACACCAAGGTTTCCATGATGAGCTTTGATAAAGACTAATTGAGTCTGAGAGTGGGAGACCTCGAATTCATGGTAAATCCAGTGGGTTCAGTTTTGTAATGATGATGTTAGCACATTGTGTTGCTTTAATAGAACACCTGTTATGAGCTTTTTTTTCTGACAGTAAACAAACGTGAATTATAATCTCTGTAGCATGCAGTCTCAACAGGTGTATACTAATGTATTGTCTCGCACACAGTGAGTAAACACACCAGCAAAGCAGATGGGAGTAGAAACATTTTAGCCAAAGGAACAAACAACCTGTGTGTTGAAGTGCTGCTAATCAGGCTTCCCCATATACTACACTGCCAACAGAATCTTTACACTACATTTAAACACAAATAAGCTTGGAAACAGAGTGTTTTCAATTTTACAAATGAATCTGAGGTTTTTTCATCATTTCATGTTTTTTTCAACATCATGTGTCTGATTTAGATGAATAAAATTTTTCTGTTAGTAGGTCTAATTTTACAGATACAATTATGTGACATAGTTTTTACAGGACTGCAGAGCTGTGAAAACTAAGCAATCAAATGCAGCAAGTGTAACCACCTTTATAAAAGCTGATGTGTGGCCAGTTTGCAGATCTGTAGCATTTAGGTGTCTTAACAGAAAGCCACAATCTTCCCAGGATTGGACATTTCAGCAAATTCCACTTAAGCGCAGACTGTGCAATGTTTAGAGAAACTAAACTAAAAGACACAGCAGCTCTACAGAGATTGAAGAGTGAAAAAGTAGGCTTGTTTGGAAAGGTTGCCAGAAGAAAACTTCTTCACTCTAAAAAAATCATGGGAGCATGCCTTAGATTTGCAAAGTTCCAGCAAGTCACAATACAGTGTTCTTTTTTCAGACAAGATCAAAATGGAGATGTCTGGCCCTGATGCACAATGCCAGTATTGGCAAAAACCAAACACAGCATAGCACAAACACCTCATAACAACTGCAAAGCACAGAGGTGGAGGGGTGAGGATTTGAGTGTGTTTTGGAGCCAAATGACCTGGACATCTTGCAGTCACAGAGTTAAATGTGAATTCTTCTGTACACCAAAGATTTCTAAAGCCAAATGTGGGGCCATCTGTCCAATAGCCAAAGGCTGGCTGCAATTGGGTCATGCAACAGGACAATGATCCAAAGCACCAGAGCAAATCTACAAGACACTGGGAATAAAAGGAAATGAATAAAAGGAAAATGGGCTAGTCAAAGGCCAGACCTCAACCTAATGATTACCTGCAAACCTCAATAAACTGAGGCAATACTGTAAAGAAGAATGGGCCAAAATACCTCCACAAAGATGTGACGGACTGATAATGTCAAACAGAAAAAATATTAATTACTGCTGCTAAAGGCGGTTCCACAAGGTACTGAACCACGAGCTGTACTTAACATGCCTGTATCTGTTTATTTGTTTTGGTCTGCTGTTGTTTCAAGCATTTTCTGTCACATCAGAATAACGTGGTCAGACAAACCTCTAAAAATAAGTCTAAAAAATGTACCCAGCGTTTTACAATGAATTGCCATGAAGGATTTTGCCCTGTGACCTCTTACAGATGATCCATTAAAAACAGCACTGAGTTTAACCATCAGCAATCTCTCTGTTAATTACAAAAACATTTAACATTAATGAATAATTTTATCAATGATTTGTGACAAAGGCTCATAATCAGCACAGGATAAAATAACTTACAAAGCTGGATGAGTAATACCTGATTTCATAACATTTTTCTGATGTTTTCATATTAACATCTTTGCTGAATAACTCAGAAATCTCCAGTGATTGTAGATATTATCTGAAGATACTTATTAATAATATCTTTTTTGGCTTTGTATGTAAGTTCTGTAGCTAAGAAAATCATTTCTGGCCTTTAGCTGGACTTGGTAATATTGTTGTTGTGTGTTATATCATTTGCTTTATTTTTGCTGCTTTCTGCTATTTTATAGTTTTTCTATAACCTTGCAATGATTAACTTTCTTGGTGAGGTACTCTGAAAATGCAATTTAAAATATAAAGGACCCTCCAAGTCAAATGAAAGTTGTATAAATAGAATTAAAATAAAAATTTTAAAATTATAGAATTGAATATATATATATATATATATATATATATATATATATATATATATATATATATATATATATATATATATATATATACATACATATATTAGGTAGAAACTTGAGCACAGTTATAAAACCATGATAAATGTTCTTGATTGCTTCATAGGGCATCTAAACACACAGTGCATATATGAAACGTACAGTACAGAATGTAATCAACTAGATTTTCTAAATTCAACTTTTCACTATAACAGTATAAACACTCACCTCAGCTCCGGGTTATGAATCGCTAAATGGGAGAAAAAAATCCAACACAACACCAACAACTGAAAAGAAATACATGAGTAAATATTCCTCTGAGACATTTTGTGTAAAATAAATCTTCGTAGTTAATCGTCTAACAACATATAACAAAACATATTGTGCACTATGTTATGAGAATGAATTGACTGGCATTTATATAACAGCACTCTGCTGTGTACAATAGTATACTTAAGGAGCAAAACATTGCTGGAATCACTGGACGACCCGAATCTGTGGCCAATAAATGGAACGCCACATCCAGAAAGAACTTGTATTTCATTTGGTTCAGGAAGTTTAGCAGGTCATCTACTAATGGAAGGATCGGCTGTTCAATCACTGCCTCCTGCAGTCCAGGTGCATCCATTAGAGGTGACTGTGTGAGCGTAATTGTTATAAAAATCACTTAAAGGCACAGAACAAGAATTGTGTGATTTGTTTAATGTGAACTTCAAGTTGAGCTTCGAGTATGTCTTGCATGCCCCGTGTCACAAGCTGAAAAAGAAATATTATCTGCGTTCAAATTGTAGACCAGAAACATTCAACATGCTGCCCTGGGATCTGGGATCTTTTAATAAAGCATGTTGCTGTTCCTGATGAGAAGATGTTGGAAACAACACTGTGAGTTATACAAATCCACTGAAAATATTTCTAGAAGTGTAAAGTGTAAAAGTAAATATTATATACCATTTGATAAACGAAGAGGTGTTTATGAGGGTTATAGAGCTAGTTATGCACCCATTTGGTGGTTACATGTTTACATATCTGAATGTTTACACGTGCACTTTCAAAACAGTAACAAGTATGTGTTAAATCTACCTAGTTAGTTTCCCTGCATTTATCCGAGTATAGAATTTCCTGGCTTCTGATTGGCCAGTGAAGTATCATGAGGGCTGTACAGGAAGTGTTTTGTTGTTGTTGAGGTGTGCAGAGAGTAAAGGTAACATCCACATAGCGAACCTTCACGTTACGTAAGTAAAGTGTAAGATTTTAAATATAATAATTTAAATCATTGTCCGTGTTTCATAGTTGTTTTGTGCTCTGTTCAGTAATCTCATTACTTTTTAGTAAGACAGCAATGTAATGTGTTATTGTATTATATTCTGTAATAACATTGCAGTTACAGTTATGTTGTTACTTGCATTACAAAGATTCTTCAGTTACCTGCAGAACAAAATAATTCATGCAGCACCAAATCACAACAACAATTGCCTCAAGGCGCTTTATATTGTAAGGTAGACCTTACAACAATATGTACAGAGAAAAACCCAACAATCATATGACCCCCTATAATCAAGCACTTTGGCGACAGTGGAAAGGAAAAACTCCCTTTTAACAGGACGAAACCTCCATCAGAACCAGGTTCAGGGAGGGGCGGGGCCATCTGCAGCAACCGGTTGAGGTGAGAGAAGGAAGACAGGATAAAGACATGCTGTGGAAGAAGAATAAAATAAAATAAATTAAAATAAAATAAAATAAATAAAGATCAAACATACTTTTTTTTTTCTTTTCCTGCACTAAAAACTGCTTATTTCACATGTGCAGGGATGAGGAATATGGCAGAACAGTCTATACAACTTTTGCGGAGTGGAAATGCGGGCATTTCTTTTTTCATTGCACGAAAGAATAAGATCAGGATGGTAAAGTGCAACCTGGGCCCATGACAGAAACAATGGCATTATACTGTTAACACTGCATCAGCTCTTTTCAAGCATCTGCACAGACAGCATGATACAAAGCTAGAGAAGAACCCAGAGTGATGTTATAACTGAGTGCATGCTGAGCCCAGCAGCCTGATCTTCAACAGGTAACAAAGGCAGTGATGAGCAGTGAGGCTTACAGCACTGTACCCTCCATTTCTACTTTGAAGTCTGTGAAGTCTTTTTGGGGCTGCTTTTTTTTAACGTTTCTTTCTGTTGTTGGTTTTGTGTTCATACCCAAGAGTACAAAAAAGATCATGTGTGTATCCTGATTACGATATGGATTTGTGTAGGCTAATTGTGTGGGACTATAGCCTCAGCTTTATATGTTTTAAGGCATTATTTTCGCGTCACAAGGGCAACACAGTTAGTTTCAAATGTACTACATGTAAAGGTTTGATGTTTTTGTAGTTCTGCAGCCATCTGTAACGCACATGTAATGTGTCTATTTTTTTTGCTGCTTCCGCACGCTCCATATCAAGCGGCAACAAGTCGTTCTTGTTCTGCAGTGATACATGGACATGTTTGTGCTCTTCGTCTTTACAAAGGAAGGAATTCCGTGTAAATGTGAGTGAAAATAATCAGGCCTCACTGTTAAGACTGTTTCAAACAAATGGCCAAACATCTGTATTGCTGTGATTGTCAGGATGTCGGAGGAACATTGGGAGAGCAGCAGCCTTTGACGTATCATCTGTAATGTCTTGATTCATTTTTAACTAATATAAGAAACAGGTTTTACCGATTGAGAATTTCGACTCGTGGGAAAAATACCAAGGTGACTGAGAAAAAACTGTAGCACACTGTGAATAGGCAACTATTGCTTACTGAATTCTGACTTTATGCCAGTCGACCTATAGACACCTGTCCTCCTCCCCAAAGGATGACTGATCTCCATTCGCGTTATGAGCAGACATTAGTGGTGCCACGATATGTACGCACTGCATCAAAGGTCAAAATGTTCTCACTCTGTCCGGGAGACTAATAGCATATTCCAGCAGAATCTCTTTTAGCTTAATGACTCGGGACATGTTATGCTTGCCCTGCCCTGACCCACCTCCAAACTGTCATCTTTCTTATTTGCTCATTTGTGAAGCTACAATATTTAGACGAACTCCTGACTGCGTAAACGCACCAGATTTGGACACACCCACATTAAATACGCACTCTTGTGCATGTTAGACAAACTTTAAGGTTCTCTTTCACAAAACTGAAGTTTTGTGAATAAGTAGGACATTTAAAAATCTGTATTCGCATCATTTGGGCATCATTTGCAAAAATGTCCAAATAAAATAAGCTCGTTAAGAAGTTGTAACTGTAAAGCAAACGCTCGGTGCTGCTTTTGTTTAAATTAAGCGGTCAAGGTGACAGAAAAAAGGGCCGGATGAGGACTAGATTTGCAGAGGTGTGGGGAGAGTGTGGATGCCACAGTGATCCACTAGACTGACGTCTCTCCGGTAGCGCAGAAGAAGACCGCAACACGGTTATTTCACAGACTTCAGTGCAACCAGGCAGTCGACAGTCTCTCCCGCAGAGAGGCATAGAGAGAGAGAAGGAAGGAGAAAAAAAAAGAACTTCGGCAACGACAAGCTGTAGCTTTCCAGCATGTTCAGCCTTCTGAAATCTCCGTTTAAACACACTCGCCCAGCAACTGTTTGATTTTGCTGGTGTGCAGGATTTTTCCCCCCTTTTCGCCCCCTTGGAAAGATTCATCTTTTTTCTTTCCTCCTCCGGCTGATGTAAAAAGAAAAACGAGCCCCTTGATCTTGGAATGATGTGGACCTCACACGATACTGTTGGATTTGTTTTCTTAACCGGATTTTGCGTTCAATTCGGATTTTCTTTTGAAGGTAAGGACGGCATATTTTCTTAACCAAAAGGGGGAAAAACAATGTTGGCGTGCGAGCGCGATCGTGTCTGGCTTTGCTGCCCTGCACTGGTGGGAGAAAGTGTTAAAAGTGCGCAGCTTTGCTGGCGGAAAACGGGAAAAAGAGGCTGTTGTGAAGGGATTTTTTAAGTGACTGGGGGAAAAAGAAAGGGAAAGCGATCCCAGAATGAATGTTTCTCCTGAAGCCGATGACGAAAAAAAAATGCAACTGGTGATTGTTTCAGATCAAGTCGTTTCACGTCGCGTTCAGAAGAGAAGGGGGGGCTCCTTCCCCCTCTTCGCCCCCTTGCATTTCTTTCACGGCGACGCTTGATGGGGAGATAAAACTTGTCTTAAAGGCTGCCTTTCATGAGAAGCTTTCAGCACCGCGGACAGCTGCAGCTGCCTGCGTCTGTCCGCGCTCCTGAAAAGCCGACGCTCCGGATTCCGTGTGGCTGCTTCGTGTCGCTCGCCACTTTCAAACTGCATCGGTGCGGGCTCTCTCACGCTCGCCTTTGGCCACATCGGCGCTACAAAGCTCTAAACAGTTTAAACGGGAGTTTGTCGGAAAGGACGTAACGACGGTTTGGTTTAAAAGTTTACAAATGTCATGTCGTCACCGCTCCACAGAAGGCTGCAGCCCCTCCAAACCAAACTCTTTTATCAATCTGTGCTTTTAAAAAACAAAAAAAACAAAAACAAAAAAACAAAAAACCGTGGACTGAATCACACTCAGGCAAACACCACGAAGCTTAGCTGGAATTTTTAACGCGTTTTCAATCAGCTCCACTGAGGCTACAAAGATACACGCATGTATAATAGGAAAGGTTTTTTTTGGAGGGGGGGGTATGGATGCTCCAATTTAGTTTGTGAATAATGTAGCAGGCGCGCGTTACGTAAATTCCAGATGAAGACGGGTCATTATATGTGACGGTGGTGATGGTGGTGGTGGTGCTGGGGAGTAGGGGGGCCTCTCTAATTAAAAACAAGAAGGCACCTTTCGTCAAACGTGTGCTTCAGTAACGCAGCTGCTGCAGCCATCAGCGAGCAGGAGACTCGAGTGATTCTGTGCGTGCAGACGACGCACAAACTAGCCTCATCATTATTACCCCGCCTCACCCCCCCTCCTCCCCCTCCTTCTCTCCTCCGCAGGTCGGTTCACGGACCTGCCCTCCAACATGACCGTCAAAGAGGGTCAAAACATAGAAATGGCGTGCGCGTTCCAAAGCGGAACCGCCTCCGTGTATTTGGAGATCCAGTGGTGGTTCGTGAAAGCGCCGGAGCCGAGTGACAGCGAGGAGGACATCGATGCTCAAGAGGTACAAGGGAATCTCTCCCTCTCTCTCTACAGCTCTCTCGGCGTGTGCCCTTTCCCTATCAAGAGCTGTGAGAGGTTTGCTTGGAGCACACCCACTCATGAAGGAAATAAGGGCATCCAGTTTGTATCCCTAGCTATTCCGCACAAGCACCTTATGTTATCAAACCTCGTGCCTCTGTAGCCGCCAGAACATTAATGCCAGAACTTTTGGGGTATTTTTTTTCTTTTCTGGAACTTTTTGTTACCTTCAACCCCCCACCCCCAGCTGCTTCCCCGAAGTGGTCAAAACTTTATTGATAGCTGAATGCCAGCTGAGATTCGATCTAAACTTTTCTCATTTCCATAACTTTTCAATCCATAGCTCTAAGTTTAGTTTGACTTTCCCCTGAAACAGTTAAAAAAAAAAGCCCTCCACACTCCAAGCAGGAAGCAGCCCCATCAAGAAGAAAAATAAGAGCATTAATCAAAGAAAAGTGTGGAGGGTGGGAAAGGGAAAAAATTAGCTCGTTCTGGATATTAATTACATGATAAATGAAGTAAATGAGCCCGACTATTCATGGATGGATAAAAAGTGGCTGAATCAATACAGCCAAAGCATATTCCTGCACGCTGCCTCATTTAACAGTGCATTGGAGGCACTTTGGCATTTTGTTATGTATTGCTGCTGCATTACTGCTGGTTATGACAGCAAATAATGATCAGCTGCTTAGTGGATGAGAGTGTTTACTGCATTCAAATGGATGGAAATGACTTGCTTCCATATTGTGTGGCGAGGAGCTGCGTTTCGTGAAGTGCAAGGGCTGTTGTATTGTCATGACAGACATCAAACAGTGATCTGTACATTTCTGTGACAAAGGGGAAGCAAGAGATGTGTGTGACAGGAGGTAGCTGGATATCCATGTGGCTTTAATTATTGTTCCATTGTTGCCCGGCTCTCATAACAGCGTCGGCCAGGCTTTGATGTGGGTTTGATCCCACATGACTCTTGGATGTTGGGTTGAAGTGGCCTATTGATGCAGACATCACATTGTTACCCATATTTCTTATCAGGGATGGCTGTTTGAATGAAAGCTGCTGCGTGTGTGTGTTTGGCCTGCAGTGTTTCACTTTGAATGGTGGTGTGTGTGTGTGTGAGAGAGAGAGAGTAATAGAGAAAGAAGTCACTTGGTCTCCTGGAAATTTAGAGGAAATGAACACAATGTCTTAGAATGCAAATGTTTATGGAAATCCAAGCTGCATGCATGAAAAGTAAGACTCGGATGTTTGAAAGGATGATATGAAAAGACTTGAGAAGACAGACAGCAGCTCAGTGCTGAAATAGTGCAGAGGAAGCATAGGTGGGCGGACACTTTATTTTCAACTCTTAACGACCCAGGTTCAATTCTTATCCGCACAATTATTCTACTGTGAGGTTTTATTTTTTTAATGCAAATATGCAGTTATTGCCTGTGGATTTTATTGTGTGACAAGTTTTACAATAGTGGTAAAGAATGGAAAGAAATTGGAAATAAAAGAAGCATGGACATATACACAGAAACACACTATATGAACTACACTTCTTGTTTTTTGAACTAAGGTGTCTTCAGTCTGTTTGTAAATGTAGACTGCATTTTGAGGTGCTGGATTATACAGACCTGTGTATAGGCACTGAATTTGAGGCTGGGGCTGTAGTAGATTGCCACCATTGTAACAATTCAGTTTGTAAAATTTCTTCCATCCTAAAGGATTCACAATTGAGGGTATTGTTGCAAAGTGTTTCCGAACCACCGCAGTTCAGCCACAAAGTGTCAGGCCACGTAACTTAGAAGAACGTATGTGGTTCCAGGCAGGAAACCGGCATCCTAAATACATTAGTTTAAAACATGTGCAGAATGTAACAAATGCACTGCTTCTTAGTGATTGTTTTACATGTTAACATATGAGACTGGGCTGGTTATTGTTCCACCATGGTCCAATGCTGTTTGAATGTCATTTTCTATCATTGTAACATTGTGGAGCTTCCTGTAGGATCAGTGTTGGGTTCCTTCATAGAAAAAATAAATAATGCATTTTTTAACTTAGATATTTGATAGGTAACTCATTACACTGTTAGTTACATTACTTTAGCATTACTCTGCAACAGTCTGTCATGTCGTACCATTATAACCGTCTTCAAAAGAGTGACTCATATTTTAGTGTTTGAGCTTTTATGCTATATTTAAATGTGTGGTTTCAGTTAGCAGATGCATCTCTTCCTAGATACTCTATCATGTAAAACAACTAACATTATTAACAATTTTATAATACTTCAGTCATTCTAGAGATAAAAGAAAAAAATCATATGACTTTGTGTGTGTGAAAGTAGGTGTGTTACCCAGAGGCAACACTGCAGAGGGATAGTATCGACTATTCCTACAAATATACATTCAGTGAATAAGTAGAAAGTGGATTCCGGCTGACATGTAGACACTGAAAAATGTAACACACATCCACAAATTTATTTAATATTTAATAGTAAAACTCAGTTCTTCTGAAGCATTCCCAGGTCCGGTCAAGTCAGTAAGGAAAGGAGTTTTTAGCCTGCATCAGATCTAACGTTTGCCATATGCAGCAGGATTTGGTAATGGGTATTTATTGTAAAGCACTAGAATTAACTTCTAACAAAATGCTAAATCAGATCATTTGCGTACCCACATAAGCACAGTTTTCTCTATTTTTGCTGTTGTTGTTGTTGAAATATAAGTTAAACTTAAACATGTCAGCAGCATTAAACTAAGTGCCATCTATAACCAACACATTATTCAGTTCAATTCTATTTTATTTTAGCACCAAAATCATAACAACAGTTGACTCAAGGTGCTATATATTGCACTTGTGGATACAGAGATTCTATATGCACAAGTTCTGTCTAAGTGGTGCATTGCTCCACCGATCGCCAGACCTCGTTTTTTTCAGCAGTGCTCACAATAGTGGCTCCTCTGCACTGCAGTATGAGTCCAAGAAACTGGACAGTTCAATTGAATGAGTGACTAGTGGCAGGATCTCCAACCATTGCACCATGTCTGGTGGTGATTTTGAGGAGCTTTTTCTCAGGCCGACTGGACAGGGAGCACATGTGGCCCTCAGCTCTGAAACACCACCAAGGACAAACTGTCTACTGTGGTCTGGGATGAAGCAAGACACATGAAGGAAAAACCTTTATTAGAATTCTGCAGTCTAATGAAGAGTCACTGGTGACCCATCTAAGGTCAGGTTTTGACTAATGCCCACCTCTTTTTGATGCAATTTTCAGCCCATTATCACCCACAGTGTTTAGCACTTGGTTTTAAATGGATAAATAACTTTTGTTTTATTAAAATTCATTCATCCATTTTCCTTCCCACTGTCGCCAAAGTGCTTGCTCATAGGGGGTCATATGATTGTTGGGTTTTTCTCTGTATTTATTATTGTGCTATCTACTGTACAATATAAAGCGCCTTGAGGCGACTTTTGTTGTGATTTGGCGCTATATAAATAAAATTGAATTGAATTGAATTGAATTGAATATGCCAAACCCAACCCTAATCACAGAATGGTCACTGTTGAGGTGGTTATTAAATAATGTACCAAAAGCACTGAACTCCAAGGCGCCCTGAGAATATTTGGTCTTCTTGAGATACCTGTACCAAGGCCAGCCTGTGTCTGTTAATAGAACCCACCCAGCTGCCATTTTAAAAGGTGGTAGAGTGATGCACTCAGTGAAGAGGCCACCTAGTACTACTAGGACTAAAGTGCATCATTTGTGTAACATCATATTTTGCAGAGTTGCAGGCTGAGAATTTTTAGAACACATTCACAAACCGAGTGACTCATCTTTATTAGGATGTTATTCATTGGCTCGTGTATATTTTTGATATGCAGTAAAAATATCTGTTTGTGCTTTGACTTTTTCTGATCTTTCTCTGACCCTGTGATGGGGACCTGGGGTCTTATTGTATTTCAAATTTTCCCAAGTGTCGCGGAAGCACAGAGCCCACGGTTGTTCATTTTGGCCTCGCAGTTGCTGAGCTGTGACAGAGTGCAGCTGCTTTTTCAGGTGAAAATTTAAAGAAAAATAGCCCAGGGGTTTTGATGGTTTATTATTGGGAAAAAATGGTTTATAAGCTGTGAGCTCTGATTGCGCTGAAGACTAAACTTGTTTGGAGTTTTACATGTTTTAAAACTGGTCTTTCGCTTGATTTTGTTGGTGAGAAAGTGGCAGTATGGAGATATTATTTTAATATTTTAAATGGATTCAAAACATTTCTGACTCTTAAAAATTGTATCCATGCACAGAGTCTCAGCTGATATACATGTAGCAAAAATCTACAATTGTGTCAACTGGACTCACATCACTGCAGATAAAATAATGATCTGTCACAGAGCTTCTTCCTGTCTTCTCTGTTTGTTAAATGACCAACATGTGGGTACTAAGAGTAGATGTAGGGGCATGTGCATTTTTTGGTGAGATAACCACTTCAGAAGAAGATAACCACTTCAAAGCTCTGGTTAAGGTTTGTTTAGATTCGTGTTTGACTAGGGTTTAGTAAAGACTATTACATACAGTTAACTGTTTGAAAAGCAAGGACAGATTGTGGTTTGGGTTAAAAGAGATCAGTGTTGACTGTCAGATGAAAACAGGATGAAATGGTGCATTTGATGGGGACTATTTTCAGCATTAATCCGCATTTGCTGCTCCACTGGTTATTTCTGACAGAGACTTCTCAGTTAGAACATTTATCTACTTGCAGGTTTTTAGCACCGTGATTAAGATAAGAAAAAATAAACTATGCTCAATTTGTTGCCATTTTCACTTATCAGCTTTTGGAATAACAAAAAAATAATATTAATGAAGCGTCTGTGCTCAATGCTTTTCCAAAATTCCCCGAGCCTACCTTGGACATGGATTAGACTAAAGAAAGGAAAACAAACATGTCAATAGAGAGAGCTGTTTGGCTTCAGCTTCCACAACAAGTACTAAATGATTCTCCTCTCAGATTATAAATGACAAGCTGCCAGTTCATAATTATGCACAAACACAGACAGACAGAAACAAAATATTCACACCTCCATGACAAAGAGGAGTCGTGCCGCCGACGAGATTCGCTACACTTGTGATGTTGTTGATTCAACTCAGACAGTAAAGACACACAGAGAGGAGGAGAGCGATCGCAGAGCATGAGTGGGAGCTAAACATTTGCTGTTACGGAACGGGAGCAGATTGCTGTGGAGACACGGGGTCATCAGTCTATACGACACTTTGGCTGCAGTTCTCTAACTGCGGCTGTCTCGCCTGTCATTTTATCTATGATTATGCAGCATTGTTTTCGGAATGTTGGATTATAATCCAAAAGGACTAAAGTGTACCTCTCAAAGAATATAATATGCTGCACATTTATGTGAATGGATATGCGGATGCAAGCTTTTAAGCTAAGAGCAGAGGAAAGTAGTTTACTGGTGGTCTTGTGAAGCACTTCTGCCATTTAAAAAGACCAAAGTGCCGCACCAGTGAATTTTTTATTTCAATTTCCAATGCAGGGTACATTTTCCAAATCAGCTCTCCAAGATGGCCATAATGAGCTGGAGAGGACTGGCGTGAGAGTTGTAGTGCATCATGCAGATTTGTCTTCATAGTTCCATTGCTGTGTTTTTCATGAATCCAGCTGAACAACTGCTTTATTTGTAGAGTCTGAGGCTGTTCTTGAGTTCCCACCAGTTAGTCTCATTAAGACATTAAAACTACATCGCTTTGTTCTACAGGTGCCCTTAAAATGCCCCTGACCTGGAGGATAAAGGAACACTGTTCCACTGTGTTTGGCAGTATTGAAAGATTGAAACGTTTTAGGAAGAAGTCACTGTGGCGTGAAAGCATACACTATATGGACAAAAGTACTGGACTTTGTTTCTCATCCATTTTTAATCCATTATCACTGGGACCACTTTAGAGTTTTTTGCTCTTCACTGGGATTTCCACATCTGCTGTCTTCTGTTTTTTATTAATTATCGGTACATTTGGTTGGCTGACCATTTATTAGTGTGTAATCATACATTGCCATTAAACCTAATTGTGTTTTACATATGTAGACCCTACAATAATAGGGAGAAGCCCCCAACAATCACACGACCCCATTTGAGCAAGCACTTGGTGACAGTGAGAAGGAAAAACTCCCTTTAAGCAGGAAGAAGCAGCAGAATAGAGAGAGAGGCAGCCATCTACCACGACCTGAGCGATGACAGGACAAAAACATGCTGTCAAAGGGAGCCAGAGTTTAATAATATCTAATGATTAAATGCAGAGGGCTGTGTAACCACACAGGGTTCGTGCTAGAAACAATCAGTGCATCATGGGAAGCCCCCAGCAGCCTAACTAAAGGAGGATTCAGGATCACCTGATCCAGCCCTAACTATATGCTTTATCAAAAAGGAACGTTTGAAGCCTAATCTTGAAAGCAGACAGGATGTCTGTCCTCTGAATCCAAACTGAGAGCTCGTTACACAGAAGACGAGACATGTACGCTGACGGCTCTGCCTAAGA
This sequence comes from Oreochromis aureus, assembly GCF_013358895.1. Lineage (NCBI taxonomy): Eukaryota > Metazoa > Chordata > Actinopteri > Cichliformes > Cichlidae > Oreochromis > Oreochromis aureus. Next base: position 4,498,385 of record NC_052950.1, read on the forward strand.
GCGAAGCGCTTTATTGAAGTACTATGAGGTCTTTAAGAAAAGATGGGGCCTGATTATTCAAGACCTTGTTTGTGAGGAGAAGAATTTTAAATTTGATACTGGATTTAATATGATGATGAGAAACCAGTATGGGAGAAGTATACGCTCTCTTTTTAGTCCCTGTCAGAACTCTTCCTGCAGCATTTTTGATCAACTGAAGGTTTTTAGGGAGTTTTTAGGACATCCTGATAACACATTACAGTGGTCCAGCCTGGAAGTAACAAATGCATCAAAATCACTCAGAGACAGGATGTTTCTAATTTTTTAGGTATTGTGGAAATGTAAGAAAAAGTCCTACATATTTGTTTAGTGCATGCACTGTAATAAAAAAAATGACTCTCCTGTGACGGGTCCTTTTAGTTACAATTTTTTACAGTGTATTGAGTTTGGCGAGATAGATCTGCTTCATTTGGTTCATTAAATTAAATGACCAATTGTCCTGTGCGATACTACAGATGTTGGTATCAACACAGACTAACTAACACAGTTTAGTTAACACAGTTTTCTTATATGTAGATACTGTGGTTTTTTTAGAGACCTGGGATGTAAATGCGCCTCTCTTTATCGGACTTTTGGTCAGCTTCTGTTGTTTAAATGTGCTATAGGCTATAAAGAATTAACGAGGCAATATTTTTCCAAAAAAAGTATATAACACAGTTCAGTGGGATGCAGTGGAGTTAGGTTAACTGGTGATTCTCTGTTAGGTCTGCGATAGACTGTCCAGGGTATACCCACCCTAAGACAGCTGAGATAGGCTCCAACCCCCCAATACTATTTGCGCTAGTATCGATCCAATACTGATACCAGTGTTGATATCGATACTATTGATATTAGGATCAATTTGCACACCTCAAATGACCAAAATGTAGCATCATGGTATCAGTTCAACCTCTTTATATTCAAGAGGTTGTTAGTAATATGCAGCTAGGGTTTTTTTTTAATATCCACCACTTTATGTAGATTTTTCACCCATCTGCCAATCTTAGAACACAAGATCTGTCACGGTCCTGAGTCTGTTGACTCTGTGTTTTTGTTTTGATTAAGAGTGTCTTATGTTTCGGATTAATTCTTGCTAAGATTTGCTTGTTCTTAGGTTTTGGTTTCTGTTTAGTGTCTAGTCTGTGTCTCTGTGCCTGCCCTGGTCCCACGTCTCCTGTCTAAGTTATCCCTGTCCTTGTGTTCCCTCTGTACTGTGTCAGTATCACGATCTGAGTCTGTGTCTGTAAGTTCAGTTGGTGTACTTCCTGTTTTACTTTGAAGGTCCATGTCTGTATTCTGTGTTGCTTCCCGTGTCTCGTCCTGCCCAATTAGTCCCAGCTGTGTTTCCTTTCTGTCTCCCATTTCCTGATTACCCCGCTGTGTATTTTAGTCCTCTGTCATCCCATGCTTGTTGTCGTGTCGTACCCTCTCCATGCTGTGTTTTCACCTCCGTGGTATGGTAGTTTTCTAGTTCTCCGTTCACAGCTTAGCTTTCTAGTTTCTCCAGTTTCCTTGGTAAAGCTTAGTGTTTTGGTTTCTCTGTATTCATGAAGAGTTCTTCCAGCAATAAAAGCTGCGTTTTAGTTTAACTTTCCTTTTCCGAGTCCTGCATTGGGTCCCATCTCCTGCCTGTCAAACAGCACACCTTGACAAGATCTGTAAGACCCAAAAGCTTGTTTAGTGTTTTCTAAATTACAACTAGCAATTTGATGAATGTCAATATTTCAATTAATATTTAATACCTAAATATAATTCATAACATTATAAAACAATCCAACAAATGTGAATAAGTGTGCAGGCTTTGTTTTACTTTTTCCAGATTTCTGACTTCAGGCAGTCATTGCTCACAGAGGATTTGAATTAAACTACTGAAAACAATATTTGTATTTCTAATTATTTTGGTTTGACCAATTACTTTTGAGCCTCTGGAAATGGAAGCACTATGTATAAATGGTTAATGCAATATTTTGTTAAACCCCTTAAATTAAAGCTGAAGGTCTACACTTAAATTACATTTTGATTGCTTCATTTCAAGTCCATTGTTAAGGCACAAATTTAGAATATTGGATCCTTGTCTGAATACTGACTGGAAAGGCTGCTGCTTTGACCTTCCTCATAGATGTACAAAGCCTACCTGAAGGTTATGTCACGCATGATGGACAGGGCCTCATTTCCATGCATTTGAATGTAAAAAATACATTAGCGAATTTTTTTAGTTTTAAACCCTAAATCCCTCTTATTCTGAAGAGGTGGATATAAATCTTTTCAGGCTTTGATCTCTTCTTTTTATCCAGCTAATCCGCCCACTGTTGTTTGCCATAAGATCAATTTATTGAGTAAATCTTTACCACCCCGTCCACTGGTAATTCTATTTGGTGTGGGATTATGTTTGGATAAAAGAGAGGGAAAGGGAGAAAAGCTGAGTTTTATCTGTGGAGGTAACTGTTCCGATCATTTCAGCCACTGCTCTGCTCAGTTATGTATTATTCCCGCAGAGGTTGGGAATAAATGCATAAAAATAAAAGCAGCTTAGAATCAATGTAATTCTGTGTGTGGGGGGGGACAAACATCTTTGTATATCTGGAATATCATAAAGGCCACACCTTGACAGTATGAATTTCAAAGCTGAAGTAAAGGTTTAGAGAAAAAATCGGAGATGATGCTGGAGACTTGGCGCAGATGTGTGCTGTTTAAAAATTTATACTGCATTTCATTACTCAAATACTGCCTGGAGTGCATGAATGGCAAGACCGCTCCTGGATTCAAACCTAGATCTACCTGAAACACATCACAGCACTGTGATGTGTTTCTAAAAGCAAGATGATTTTTTTTAAGAAAAAAAAAGGAGGTGGACATGATACGAGGTCACCCTCAGCCGCCAGAGAAAATAGAGATCAGCTGAAGCCTGGGGTAAGAATACAAACGACCGTTATATAAAGCATCCACCTGCGCACTTTGACCAAAATGCACTCAAACCACTGCGAGCTTTACCTCTCTTAACAAGTGAGTTTATAAATCCACTGGGTGTAACAGCAAGGAAGCATAAAATCCATTGGCAGCCATGCTCTTTGAGTGACCTTACTGTCTGCCTGCCCGCCTCTCCATCACAGCCTGACTGCAGCTTATGCAGCCTCCTCCTCCACTCAAGCTGAGATAACTGCACCCGGAGTCAATACCATGCACCAGGTATAGTCTGCTAACTGCTCTCCTCAGCCATTCTGGCCCCTGCCATTCCCGCACACGCCTGTAATGATCTGCAGTGGTTTGTAAACAGCGAACATGAGTTCTCCACAGGAGCCTGTTGTTTGTGTGTGAACATGCACGAACACATGAAAGAGCTCGCTGCTTTTTTATTCCACCTGTGGACTGTCAAGCAATCCACTGACAGGCTCAGCTGCAGCGGTGGAAGAAAACTGGGCTTTTGAAATCACTGGAATTCACTGCAGAAACGACCCAGGGCTGTTTCCAGTATTGATAAAGGGGGTGGCAGGAGGCAGTTGTAGGTGGGGTGAGTGTCTGTGTGTGTCTATTTGTGTACCGGTTTTTCCTATCTTTGTGGGGACCAAAATTTTAAATTTACTATACTTGTGCGGGCCAACAGCCCCAAGAGTTTGAAGCCTTTTTTCAGACTCAAAATGTGGTTTTAGTGTCAGGGATACAATTGGGTTATGGTTAGGTTTAGGGTAAGGATTGGGGGGGGGGGTCGTACAGTATGAATGGGCATTTGGTGACAGTGGGAATGAAGAACACCCAAGACATTTATGTTCTGCTTCTACTTGCACAAATTTATACATTTCTGTGTGAATAAACTGCTTCAATCCACTTTATGGATGCAGTTTGCTAAGAAAGCTAGCGTTAGCTGATGACTTCATCTTGATGCATTCTCAATCATCCAGGTAAGTAAATCTCCAAAAGTTGAATCTGTTCATCTGGACGTAGCGTTTTGTGGGAGAAACGTTTCGTCACTCATCCAAGTGACTTCTTCAGTCTCAGCTGACTGCAGGTTTCCCCAAACCTTATAAACAGTACATTTGCATAATGACTGAAACCAGCCCACTGAAGGGACTGAAGCTGATGACTTGTATTATTGTAGGGTCTACCTTACAATATAAAGCACCTTGAGGTGACTGCTGTTGGGATTTGGCGTTATATAAATAAAAGTGAATTGACTTAATTGGTGTGTAAACCTCTTCTGATTTCTGGCTCCAGAAAAATTAACATGGTGTGAGCAAGAATGCTAATACTAAGGCTTCAAGATGTAAAGTCCAAAACCATTGGGCAAGTTTATAGTTTAAAGCATCAAATGTGAGGTAAGAGAGCCAACAAAATGAGATAGCAAATAAATGTATTTCATTTTAGAATGATAGATGTATGATAAACCAAATCACTGAGGCTAATATAAAGCGTGAGAATGTATTTGTTTGCATCTATAATTGCCTCAAGAGCCTTCAGTCTATAATGTTACATTATTTAATATTATGCAGGGAGAAGAACAGTCTGCCCCCCGACCACAAAATATTGTACATCGTTAAACTAATAAGACAAAAATATTTTTCAGAAAATTTGTCCAAAACAATGCTAATCAATGAATGTTCATATTAAATTCAAGTGACTTAATACAATTGACATGTTTTCTTCAACTTTAACTTTGTTACTGTCAGGCCAATTTTAAGCATTTCTGCTTAGATATTATGAAATGAAAATTATGAAATGAAATAATTTGATTTCTCAAAAAAGACATAAATCATATACGATTTGTTTCATCCTCCTGAACGTCAGTTTTACTAAACAGATACATCTGAACATTTAACTGAAATGACAGTTGTCCTTTCTTCATGGAGTCAAAATTCATTTTTTTGAGTTTTTTTATAATATTGAAAGGATGAAAAAAATAAGATCTGAAATGAGAGATTGATCCAAAATACTCCTTTAGGCTCTGAAGCTCAGGTGTATCTGTTTGACTGACAGCTGACAAGGGCATGGAGAGACAGTGTGAAGGATGCTACACTGAGAAATTCCACTCGCAAGGTAAGCAGCAGGGCTGAAGGATATGTGTGATAACTGGTTTAAGCTGTAAATAAACATTGTTACAACAGAGCAGCTAATTAGCCATGGTAACATGTTTGCTAATGTGGTATTTTTGCCAAGTCCCCTGAGAACTTGTTGTTAAAACTCTGTGACTGTTGTTCAGATTTGTGCTGATATCTGAAGGCAAGTGTGTCTGTCAGTCTTCCCACAACAGAACATGAATAAGTCCTGCTCTAGAGTTCTTTATGTACTGGCTCCTGCTCAGTTTATGCACCTAGAGCTCTTGGGTCCAGGGCTTATTATATTTGCTTATTTAAAAGCAAATTAATTTTTTTGCCAAAATACTGTGTGAGCTTTAATCCTGGTGTTTTTATGCAAATGTATTTGAAGCTCTATAAGCCTGTACTGCATGTGTGCTTTCAAATATGTACAAATCTGATTTAAATGGTTGTTACCATCTATGTGTAACAGACAAAAACCAAGTTAATTTGGAGGAATTCAGTAATATATTAAAAAACTGTTTAGTCGGAATTTGTGTGTATTGATCAAGTCCTTTATGTGAGTGTATGAAAGCATGTGCATGTGAGTGTGGGAGTACTTTTTATAGAGTGTGTGTTGCTATGGTTAGACTATATGTAATGATAATGGTTTCTTTCATGTTTACTTATCTCCAGTCAGTGCTTCTATAGACCTGGATACGTTTTTTTGGTACTGCTGTGAACTGGTTAATATATTTGTAGCATTACTCCAAACTTCAATATTTCTAAGTTGTTTTCTTAATATTTGTCTTTTATGAATTCTAGTGTAAAGGGAACAGACAGTGGACTTGAGTTAGCACACACTGAGTACACTGATGTACATGTAAGTCAGGGGCGACTCTATGTTCAGACCTTTAGGGGGGCTCAGCTCCCATCATAATGTCATGCATCCAGTGCCTTGTAATTAATATTAATGGAATATGCTGTTTGCAGATGTAATCAACGCTTTTCACATTTGCAATCCTCAATTCAATTGGATAAAAATGACAATGATACATTTAAAAGCAACCTAATTAATTTGATGACCTATTGTAGTGTCTAAGAATATTTCAGAGTGAATAATCAGAGATTTTAATCTAGTCCACCTGTTTTAGGGTGGAGCCTTTAGTTATCAAACCCGAGGCAAAGTGTCAGACATTAATTAAATCCAACTTATTTTCAATTCAGTTTTATTTATACAGCGCCAAATCAAAACAACAGTCGCCTCAAGGCGCTGTATATTATAAGGTAGACCCTACAATAATACATACAGAGAAAAACCCAACAATCATATGACCCCCTATGAGCAAGCACTTTGGCGACAGTGGGAAGGAAAAACTCCCTTTTAACAGGAAGAAACCTCCGGCAGAACCAGGCTCAGGGAGGGGCGGGGCCATCTGCTGCGACCGGTTGGGGTGAGAGAGAGAGATTAATAACAAGTACGATTGAGTGCAGAGAGGTCTATTAACACATAGTGAGTGAAGAAGGTGACTGAAAAGGAAAAACTCAATGCATCATGGGAATCCCCGGCAGCCTACGTCTATTGCAGCATAACTAAGGGAGGATTCAGGGTCACCTGGTCCAGCCCTAACTATATGCTTTAGCAAAAGGAAAGTTTGAAGCCTAATCTTGAAAGTAGAGATAGTGTCTGTCTCCGAATCCAAACTGGAAGCTGGTTCCACAGAAGAGGGGCCTGAAAACTGAAGGCTCTGCCTCCCATTCTACTTTTAAATACTCTAGGAACAACAAGTAGGCCTGCAGAGCGAGAGCGAAGTGCTCTAATAGGGTGATATGGTACTACAAGGTCATTAAGATAAGATGGGGCCTGATTATTTCAGACTTTGTATGTGAGGAGCAGGATTTTGAATTCAATTCTGGATTTAACAGGAAGCCAATGAAGGGAAGCCAAAACAGGAGAAATATGCTCTCTTTCTAGTCCCTGTCAGGACTCTTGCTGCAGCATTTTGGATCAGCTGAAGGGTTTTCAGCGAGAGTTTTAGGACATCCTGATAATAATGAATTACAGTAGTCCAGCCTGGAAGTAATAAATGCATGAACTAGTTTTTCAGCATCACTCTGAGACAGGATATTTCTAATTTTAGAGATGTTGCACAAATGGAAGAAAGCAGTCTTACATATTTGTTTAATATGTGCGTTGAAGGACATGTCCTGGTCAAAAATGACTCCAAGGTTCCTCACAGCATTACTGGAGGCCAAGGTAATTAGAGTAAGAATCTGCTTAGATACCATATTTCTAAGATTTTCAGGGCCGAGTACAATAACCTCAGTTTGATCTGAATTAAGAAGCAGAAAGTTAGCGGCCATCCAGGTCTTTATGTCTTTAAGACATTCCTGCAGTTTAACTAATTGGTGTGTGTTACCCAGTGTTGGGTAAGTTACTTTAAATTAGTAACTTAGTTACATTACTAGTTACTTCTCTAAAAAAGTAACTCAGTTACTTCAAGTTACTCGTTACTTTCAAAGTAACTAGTTACTAGGGAAAGTAACTTTACTTTTACTCAGAATTCTCTTGTTAATGTGTTGCTTCTGTAACTGCATACCCAGCCAGATTGCCAGTCTTCTAGCTTGCTTACTTGCCACAAGTGCACTGTGCCACCTACCAACAGAAAGGAAAAATAATGTGCACATTTCCACGAGAGAAATCACGCCTGGACCGTCGTTGACCGCCGCCATGATTCTAGCCTACTTTTTACATCCAACACAAAAACTGCAGTCGTGGTGCTTTTGATTATACTCCGAACTTGGAAATTCTGCCTTCTGAATAGGAAGATGTAGGTAACACCAGACTGCAGATGAGCTGCATACAGAGCTGGACTGGGACAAAAAAAATCGTCCCGGGCATCTTGACTAGAGACCGCCCACCATTATAGGAAAAATCATAAAGCCTTTGAATGAAAATAAACACTGTTGTGACAGTGATGTACACTGTTCTGATGGTATATATGTATCAATCTATCAATTGTTTGTTGCAAGACTCAGATAATTATTTTTTAAAAGCTAGATATTTTAAATGAGAATAAGAAAGTATTTCTTTGTGCCCCCTTTCCTGTTAATGCCCTACCTGGCCCCTGGCAACACTTTGCTAGACCCGCCCCTGCACAGTTACCAGCTGTCAGCTACTTAGAAAAGGATCCTGGTGTTATTTGTCTCTCAGAAACAGTTCATAACTTCCTTCAACTCATTCATGTCACCTAACAGGTAAACCTGTTTCTCCATCACCTGTTCAGCTCTGATGATTCAGTAAGGACATCTCCTGGTTTCATCTGCATGTTTCCCTCTCACCAGATATACAAACCAATATCATGACCAGCAGCTTTACAGCTGTGGCTCCAAAAACATCAGCTGATACTAGAAATTAATATTAAATAAATTCTAACAACAGCTGATCAAGCTTAAACGTGCTGCTGTTGTTTAACGCGACATCCGCTGGTTTCCTCTTTCTGGCGTAAAGTGGGCGATAAACAAACAAGAGAGAAAAGCCAATCAGCTGATCATTGATCAGTTTCGTGATTGAAGTAGAAACAGGAGAGGAGAGAATGAGAGAAGAAGAGGCAGCTGTGCAGCTTCAGCTTTGTGTCTTTTTCATTGTAGCTGAAGTCCGGGACAAACTGTGTTCCTTTTCACCTCAGTACGAAACGCGTAATATTTTCTCTGAATACGAGGCGATTCTCTGTTTTTTACTGGACGGTTGGCAACTCTAATAATTAACCGTATGAACAAAATAAAGTTCAACATCAGTAACATAGCACCCACCCAGCTGTATAGAAACTCCGTCATGCTAGCTAGCACGCAGTACGAAAATGTCAGCATACCGAAAATAAACTCCACCTAAACTTGGTTTATATCTGACTCCGATAGACTGCAGGTCATAACTTCTTACCTGAAGTTCAGTTCACCTGACACGCGGACCGGCGGCCGCTTCGGGTCTCTCCTCTTGCCTCCCTTTTCCTTCATCCACCTGCTGGCTTCCACCACTTGCTAATGTTATTGAATCTGTGGAAGCTCCGCGATATCCACCACACGAAGTAACGAGTAACGAGCCTATCTAAATCCCAGTAACGAGTAACGCGTTCCTGGTTTTGGCATAATAACTAGTTACCGTGCTCGTTACCACAATAATAACGTAGTTACTGTAACGCGTTACTTAATAACGCGTTAGTCCCAACACTGGTGTTACCTGGCTTCATGGATAGATAGAGCTGCGTGTCATCTGCATAGCAGTGAAAATTTATGCTATGTCTTCTAATGATGCTGCCTAGGGGAAGCATGTATAATGTAAACAGAATTGGTCCTAGCACTGAACCCTGTGGAACACCATAGTTGACCTTAGTGTGTGAAGAGGACTCTCCATTTACTTGAACAAATTGGAGTCTATTAGATAGATATGATACAAACCACTGCAGTGCAGTACCTGTAATACCTACAGCATGTTCTAATTGCTCTCCATAGACTTGTAAACGAAGCAAACAGGTAATCAATTTGTTTAATATTAAAGTTTTTGAATTCATACCAACCCTCCCTTTATTATGCAGACTGAGCACAGAGCATCATGTTAACCAGTTTCACAAGTGCAGAATAGATTTTTAGTCTGTCACATGAAGGTAGTGGCAGCCATCCTGTTTGAGCTGATTAGAGTGGTATGAACCCTGTAAAATGCTGTCATTGATATCAATATGCTCTATTTGGTCTACTGGCATTATTTAAGTTTGCTACTGGAAAGCATGCAAAGCATCTGTGAACTACATAAAAAATAACTTTTGTTTTTCCGGCTAACTTCACTATCTTCACTACTTGTACAATCTCTCTATTTCTCCATCTCTCTCCATCCTCCTCACTCAACTAGACACTAGAAAATGACTAAAGTATAATTTTAAAATAATTATTATAACAGCAAGTGGGGGATCCACAATTGACAACAGGACAACACTGCCTAATTATGTGAAATCATCATCAATCAATGTGGATAAAACAGAAGCTACAGTTTTATAATTTTTGATAAATGTAAATGTTACACTGAATAAAAGGAATAAACTGATCCGTAGCAGTTTATAGCAATATTCCAACTGAATATAGGCTGCTGCTGGACATAGATGGGTAACATCATTTTGACTTCCTTTCACCTGGATCTGGAGCTGTAATGCAAACAACAACTGAAGCCAAGTTTCATCAGAATACCAATAGAAATTTTTAACAAACTAAAATAATAAAGTACAACAGCTGCTTGGCTGACAACTCACAATGTATTTAGAGAACCAATAAAAATAAGGAGACACTTTATAAGTCACAACAATGTCCCCACATTATCGAAACAGTTTGAAACTCGAAACTTTTACTGTATTTCAGTTAAAGTGTGTTTTAAACCTGCATCAAAGATGTTTGTCATAAAATTACCTCCAAGTCTTCTTTCCGCCGCAGCAGCAGGAGTCTATTATTGATGACAAGCCACGCCTCTGTGTGAGCACACTGTAACATCATGACATCAACAAGACTGGACATAAAACCTGTTTTCATCCTGTACTGTCGCCAATAGAAAAGTTAGGAAAATATAACATTTGAAGATAATTCCAGGAAATTATGCTACAATTATTAATACTATTAATAGCTACTTTTAGGCGTGCTCTGATAAAATTTGGGGGCACTCGAGCACCCCCAAAAGGGTCTAAACTCGCCAAAGATGTAAGTATATGTGATTGTTACTGTTTATGTGAAGTTTTTCCATCATTTTTAATTCTAATAGACAACACAGAGTGACTCACATATCATACTTGTACAGTTTGGGATGGGGTAGAACTCCTCACAGTTTTTTTACTTTTATTAAAGGGTCCATTTTAACCCAAACTAATTAAGTTTTTTCCCTACTCTAACCAAATATTTTTGTGGCTAAATTTGAACAAAACACAGTGAAAATTCTTAATTAATTGACCTTAATTCTTAAAAGTAATTGGACAGAATAATCAGACATCTTATGTCTTTACCACAGCATCTGCCATCCTGCAAGAGCTCAGCTATTTTATACCAATCCTTACTAATATATTTCAGGGATGTATCCAATTCTACAGGGAGTGCAGAATTATTAGGCAAGTTGTATTTTTGAGGAATAATTTTATTATTGAACAACAACCATGTTCTCAATGAACCCAAAAACTCATTAATATCAAAGCTGAATGTTTTTGGAAGTAGTTTTTAGTTTGTTTTAGTTTTAGCTATTTTAGGGGATATCTGTGTGTGCAGGTGACTATTACTGTGCATAATTATTAGGCAACTTAACAAAAACAAATATATACCCATTTCAATTATTTATTTTTACCAGTGAAACCAATATAACATCTCCACATTCACAAATATACATTTCTGACATTCAAAAACAAAACAAAAACAAATCAGCGACCAATATAGCCACCTTTCTTTGCAAGGACACTCAAAAGCCTGCCATCCATGGATTCTGTCAGTGTTTTGATCTGTTCACCATCAACATTGCGTGCAGCAGCAACCACAGCCTCCCAGACACTGTTCAGACAGGTGTACTGTTTTCCCTCCTTGTAAATCTCACATTTGATGATGGACCACAGGTTCTCAATGGGGTTCAGATCAGGTGAACAAGGAGGCCATGTCATTAGTTTTTTTCTTCTTTTATACCCTTTCTTGCCAGCCACGCTGTGGAGTACTTGGACGCGTGTGATGGAGCATTGTCCTGCATGAAAATCCTGTTTTTCTTGAAGGATGCAGACTTCTTCCTGTACCACTGCTTGAAGAAGGTGTCTTCCAGAAACTGGCAGTAGGACTGGGAGTTGAGCTTGACTCCATCCTCAACCCGAAAAGGCCCCACAAGCTCATCTTTGATGATACCAGCCCAAACCAGTACTCCACCTCCACCTTGCTGGCGTCTGAGTGGGACTGGAGCTCTCTGCCCTTTACCAATCCAGCCACGGGCCCATCCATCTGGCCCATCAAGACTCACTCTCATTTCATCAGTCCATAAAACCTTAGAAAAATCAGTCTTCAGATATTTCTTGGCCCAGTCTTGACGTTTCAGCTTGTGTGTCTTGTTCAGTGGTGGTCGTCTTTCAGCCTTTCTTACCTTGGCCATGTCTCTGAGTATTGCACACCTTGTGCTTTTGGGCACTCCAGTGATGTTGCAGCTCTGAAATATGGCCAAACTGGTGGCAAGTGGCATCTTGGCAGCTGCACGCTTGACTTTTCTCAGTTCATGGGCAGTTATTTTGCGCCTTGGTTTTTCCACACGCTTCTTGCGACCCTGTTGACTATTTTGAATGAAACGCTTGATTGTTCGATGATCACGCTTCAGAAGCTTTGCAATTTTAAGACTGCTGCATCCCTCTGCAAGATATCTCACTATTTTTGACTTTTCTGAGCCTGTCAAGTCCTTCTTTTGACCCATTTTGCCAAAGGAAAGGAAGTTGCCTAATAATTATGCACACCTGATATAGGGTGTTGATGTCATTAGACCACACCCCTTCTCATTACAGAGATGCACATCACCTCCATCCATCCATCCATCCATTCGCTTCCGCTTATCCTTTTCAGGGTCACGGGGGGCGATGGAGCCTATCCCAGCTGCCATAGGGCGAGAGGCGGGGTACGCCCTGGACAGGTCGCCAGTCTGTCGCAGGGCCAACACACAGGGACAGACAACCATTCACACCTAGTGACAATTTCGATTATCCAATTAACCTATCCCCACAAGCTGCATGTCTTTGGACGGTGGGAGGAAGCCGGAGTACCCGGAGGGAACCCACGCAAACACGGGGAGAACATGCAAACTCCACACAGAAAGCCTGATGGTGGAATTGAACTCAGGACCTTCTGGCTGTGCGGCAACAGTGCTGACCACCGTGCCACCGTGCTGCCCTGCACATCACCTAATATGCTTAATTGGTAGTAGGCTTTCGAGCCTATACAGCTTGGAGTAAGACAACATGCATGAAGAGGATGATGTGGACAAAATACTCATTTGCCTAATAATTCTGCACTCCCTGTACAGCTGTGTCAATGCACATGTTAAAGTCAGATGGAAGTCATGCTGCAGTGATAATAAATATCTGTTGCTGCGTCATTTTATTTGTTTTTTCACCTGCAGGTTACCTTTGGCTCCAAAGCACTAGTATTAAGGCCTTTTGAAGAAGAGAATGATGCCAGTGGTACAGCTCCAAAACCGCTGGCTTTTACCTAAAACTGTTTCTCCAGTTTCAGATAAAAGCCAGGATTCTTACAAATTAACAATAACTGTACAGCACGCTACACAGCTTCTGGGCAATATGATTTATATGACTAAGCTAAGTGCAGAGTGGAGTTTATTTTTGGTTCTCTAACAAGTTGTTGCCCACATGACTCTATGTGTTACATTATATTATGGATTACATTTTAATGGCAGTAATCGTGTAATGGAACAAATGACTTTGAAAAGAAACATTATCCAACACATAATGTATACACTGCTGTTTTCTACACATAGACTTAACTTGAAGGGGTTACTCAGGTTCATGACCACCCACTGGGACTCATTTCAGCTGTCAGAGAAACAATGCCAATCTCGATACATTTAGTAGTAAACCATTCTCTCACTCTTATTTTGAAATCCCGGTCTCTGCTAACCAGAAAACCTGGGTCCTTCCTGTCTTTCCTTACTGGCCAGCTGTTGAGATGTCTTGAAAGTGTCTTGCCTCACAGTTGGACAGGCTTCTGCTCTACTATCTTTGGCTGCAGCTGGTGACAGTTGTCTGACTGGTTATGAGCTGGAGGACCACTCTAACCAGAATACTTATTAGATGGTGAACTGGCTCATGTGCTCGCTCGGGCTGCAGAGCAGCAGAATTACGACCAGCCGCAGTTCAAAATTATGATGTTCGAGTCCTTCCATTGGCCTTGCTGAAGATGGAGATGGCTATTGCATCATTACTTTTTGTCACAAAAATACATATTATTTATTTAAGAACGTGCTTGAGTATATAACTGTGGCAGAAACTGTGCTGTATCATGAAAACAAAGTACACATTCCAGAATTCATGAACGAGAGAAAAAATGTTCAAAGCAGAAGCTTTGAAATATGGGAAAAGGCATTTGCTGCAGGGTGTATGCATTATAGTAAGTTCAGCAAACTTAAGTATTCAAGTCCTAAATCACACCGGTTTAAGAAATAGTGTAATTCTCTGCCTTTGAAATGAAAACCACGGTGGCTGTTGCAGTTTTATGATGTACAATTCTGAAAACACACAGACTTGTGTACATTCAGCAGAGCCCCAAACTAAGCTTAATATACACTGTTAGCTCCTCTTCCTACATCACGGTGGTGAAGCAGCAACAGCTTGCATCAGTGAAGCATTAAGTCCCAGCTTTGCAAGTCTACGCTGTTCATGTCATACAATCTGGCCAATATACAGGGCCGTTCAGAGACACACGGGACAGTAAATGAGGATTTGTTTTGCATGCACGTATGAATCTCGCCCAGATATTTCCCCAGAGGCTTCCTGTATCCTTATTGCATCACACCTCCCATATGTTTTTTCCATCTGCCCATCCCTTTTATCCCTCCCTCCATCATCTCACTGCCGCGCAGCAAATGAATAGACTCAACATGGCTGAAGCCACCCTGGCTGTAACAACAGAGCCATTTAAAGTTCCACATCAAGGTTTTCCTGTCACGTTGGAAAGTAGAATTTTAAGGAGAGTGACACAGTTGGCAGAAGCAGAAAAACCCTACTTTACTGGTTAACCTTATTTACTGGTTCAAATGTGCATCTGTGATATGTCTGCATTTTCTGAATAGTTATCACTCATTTTGCCATTCCTAAGGAAAGACAATCACATCTTCATGAGAGACCAGGGCCTAATAAGACAACTGCAGGGCTGGAGAAATGCCAAAATAATTCAAACGGCCAAATTATAAGGGACAGCCGTTAAAATCTTTAAAAGAGCAAAAAATCTGCTCTGTCACCTTCACATTTCAAAACGCATCATGTTTATACTCCGACAGTCCAATGAGTCACTCCATCCCTTTGATTTTACAAGAAGAGAAAAGCAGACAGGCATCTGAATCTGATTTATCGATATGGAGGAGTAGAGCTGTGGATTTTTTTCCCTTTGAGATATTGCTGAGTCGCTGACAGAGCTCCTATCATTCTCTTTGACACCAGAACAGTCAGTCATATTCCCTATCGCTCACTCACAATCCCATCATGAAAGAATAAATGCCCACTAAGGAGAAAACCTTGGCCTAGCTTTTATTCTGTATTTGCTTTGCATGGTATTCATCATTTATCAAATTTTAATGTGATTTTAAATGTTTGGTTATTCTCCATGTAACGAAAGAGCCTGAATGTTCAGTCATTCATTTTTGCAGTGTTCCACTGCAGTATGGCACATGTACAGGTCCATACATGTTTGGACAATGACACAGTTTTGTTATTTTGCCTCTGATTTTTTTTAAAAAACTGCTGTGGTGATGTAAAAGCAAACTGGCACACTTGAAGCTTAAGCTAGTGTAATAGCTTTAGTATGCCATTTAACATATTGTTGCTACCAATTTCTGACACTCACCGGTCCACAGCCCCCTTCCGTCCACTGAATTTGTCTTAGAGTCCTCTTTATGGTTCCCATTTGCCTGTGGGATTCCCAGGTAGCTGAACTTAGTGCCTGCAATTTTGCCCTCTGTAGTTAGTCAATTCTAACTACATTCCCTCTCTTTTTTACCACCTGACTGCACTTCTGCGGTCCAAATGATGTTGTTTCTGTAGATCCTAGGTGTGTGGATCAGTGAGTTGCTGTCTCATTGACTGTACCTATACAACAAGGTGGCTAACGATTGTGCCATTCCGTAGGTGGTACCCATACCCAGTCTTGTCAATGATCTTACTGATGGGGCCTAAGCAGAACAGCAGTGGGACCAAAGCATACCCTTGGCAAATCTGCACTTGATGGTGACCTGTGCTAATGGCCTCTAGTGTTGTTTGCCAGATCCCCAATGAATTCTTGATGAAGGAGTCCCTTTGACCTTCTATGGTTGTAGACATTCCAGGATCCATGTATAAGGATCCTGGAATGCCATAGGCTTTGTTGTAGTCAATCCAGGTGGTGCACAGGTTAGTCAGCCTGGTTTTACGATCTCAAGCAACTGCTCTCTGGCCCTCTGGTGTTCCTTACAATTCCTGTGTGTGCCCTGCTCATGTATTGAGCCACGTGCCTGTTCATCTTAGTTTCTATGATCGGGAGTTGGATGGGTCAGGACTGTCCACTCTTTGGTTAGCCATTCTGGGGGCATCTCATCAATTAGCAGCTGGTTCATTTGTCCACAAATTACCATCATGTAAAACTGTGTAAATTATGGTAAATTAGATCCTGATTTTTATGCATTTTATTTTCCAAATGTACTGATAGGCACTAATAATGTCTAATGACCCAGTGGATCTTTTGTCTGTCTCACCTACATTAGCAATATAAATGCATAACTTCCTGGGGAAGATTTGCTAGATAACAGTTTCGGACATCCCCCCCCCCCCCAAAAAAAAAAGAAAAAAGAAAGAGCTTCTTGGATAAAAGTGAGGCTGCTGCACTAATTAGTGGCTAGGAAAGGAAACGACAATGATGATTCTTTGGGTTAGAAGTGTTCTGTTGTTGTTGGTTTTGTTTTTATTGTTGTTATTTATGTCTTCAAAACAACAACAACTCTTAATTCCAACCACTTAGCCTTTGGTTTAGCTACTTCTTATTGATTCACAAACAAAAAGTAAAAGTCTATGCAATGCACATCAATCACCACTCCCCTGTCTGTACATTCACTGCAGCTAATACAGAGTATTTACCAACAGCTTCCCCTTAATCCACCATATTCCTTTTGGTGCTTTAATCAGCAGCAGATAATGACCAGTGATGACAGAAAAAAGGGCTTATCTACATCACAGTGGGACCGGAAATTAAACATGGATTAGGGAGATGGTTTATCCTTGCTGTTTGATAGGAGAGGCAGATTATAATACATGCCTAATGATGGAGGTTTTAAGGTTGGCTGTAACTTTAACATCATGGAAATCAGCTTTTATACACTGACGTTTTTTTAGTGTTGATCTGAATGCATGAGCTCCGCTTTCTGTCTTTTATTGCCAATATGGGAGTCATGATTATACTGAAAATAGGACCTGCTCCTGCTACTTGATCACATGCACATATTCATTCCAAAAGTTCATTGCTTCTCTTTTACATTGGTTTTAGCTCCACCTTAACAACCTTTGGATCTTTTTCCTTTTCAATAGCAATAATTATGAAGAATGTTTGAAAAATACTTGTCCCGTGTTGCAAGTGTGTAATCAGAACATCCAGAGCTACACACATTCTGTTCTTTTTGATCTGACACAGACTTGTTATTTTCCATCTGAAGGGTGACATTACATTTGTTCTTATCGTACACAAGGGTGGAGAATCCAGAGTCAGACACATGGTCGTCAACAGCAATCGGACTTTATTGCTTTTTGTGTCAGGGGGGATATGGGGATGGTGGGAGATGGCATGTGCCGTTTTCTAACAGCAGCCACTGATAATTCAATCAGGCGATCCTTTGCTGTCATTGGTCTTCTTGACCTCTCTGTTCCACTGTCACCAAAAGGATACTGAATTCATTTGGTGTCACAACAGCAGTTGTCAGACACAGAGAAGTACTTTTTCCAATTGAATCTGACGTTTTTCTAAATGCCGTCAGATGATGCCTTTGATGTCAGCCCTATTGGAGTGCTGTGCTGGAAACATTGCCAGATTGCAGGCCTTTATTTGCTCTGGCTCCCCATTTTTGCTATATAACAGAAAATGTTTATATGCAGAATGTGTTCTTCAACATGGCCACAGTCAATTTGGTTAAGAATATGACCTATTAATAATAATGCAGTCTTATGGTGAAGATTTTTTTTTAGTATGTATTGTATTGACAGCGAAATTCCAGCTGTACATAGTGGGAAAGCTTAGCTGCAGCCATTTTTCCACAAATATACACAGCGTCAAATATACACTAAGTAATTAATTACTTTTGAAAATAAGTAATCAGTAAAGTAATGGTATTAGTTTTTTGGGGAAGTAATCAGTAATTAGTTACTGATTACTTTTTTCAAGTAACTTGACCAACACTGGTTACTACTTCAAAAAAGTAACTCAGTTTGGCAAACAACAAAGATTTTTGCAGCTATTTATTTTTTTTAAATGCAGCCAAGGCGTTTTTAAATAAACATTTCAAACTACTGCTGCTATGGGGCAGCACGGTGGCACGGTGGTTAGCACTGTTGCTGCACAGCAAGAAGGTCCTGAGTTCAATTCCACCATCAGGCCGGGGTCTTTCTGTGTGGAGTTTGCATGTTCTCCCCGTGTTTGCGTGGGTTCTCTCCGGGTACTCCGGCTTCCTCCCACCGTCCAAAGACATGCAGTTTGAGGGGATAGGTTAATTGGATAATCCAAATTGCCACTAGGTGTAAATGTGAGTGCGAATGGTTGTCTGTCCCTGTGTGTTGGCCCTGCGACAGACTGGCGACCTGTCCAGGGCGTACCCCGCCTCTCGCCCTATGACAGCTGGGATAGGCTCCAGCGCCCCCCGCGACCCTGAAAAGGATAAGCGGAAGCGAATGGATGGATGCATTTCAAACTATTTACAGAACAATCAGCTGTTCTGTATCAAATCTGATGCCACACAAATTATTTGTGCCACTCCAAAAAATTATTTCTGTCCACTGTGAGATAAAGGAGAACAACAGCCTGATACCTGCAGGCCTGACAACAGGAGATGTATCACTGCTGTAACACCTGTAACATTCAGCAGCCGCCTCATTGTTCTGACACACACAACAAAACTATTGACTACACTACACACTAACTACACACTAACTACACAAGATTTGCGCTAAACGTCTCAAATCTCTCACATCTCAGAGCACCGTCTACTCCTAAAACTTCCCCGTTTCTTAACAACTAGATGCCACGTTGCCATATCATTTTTTGATTGGTCGACATGGTACTTTTTTTGACCAATAGGAAAGGGTGGGGGTTTTTGGTTTTGTTTTTGCTCACAGGCGAAGAGCGCTTTCAAGCGTTTTCTTTATAAAACGCCGTTTTTACCGTTTCTTCCCGCAGTAAATATAAACAACGATAGTAATCAGGAAGAAAACCAAACATTGCAGATATTTTTATCATAACTCTGGTTTTACGTGGCCGATCAACACAATTTAAAAACTGGTATAAAGTCCACACTTTTTCCGTCAATTGTTCCGTCTGTCCTGCTCACATCTCCAATGGTTGTACACGTTGTCATTAATGTGGCTTCACTGCACGTCAGCCACGCCGCTTTGCTAGCTAAAACACCGGTGTCGGCACATAAGGACGCTGTCATAGCCTGTCAAGGACGTTGATTGGCTGCGTATATACGAATGTGACTCGCATTATTGGCTGGACTATAGGATAAGGTGGCATCGTTCTAATCCCATACAGGAGCAGCCAGTCACTTACTGACTAACACTTCAAAACAGAATTGTTAAAGTTTTAATTTTAATTTCAATTCAGGTTAGATTTTTTTTGTGCGTAACGCAGATTTTCTGTGCGCAGAGACCATGCCGGCAGTGCGCAATTGCGCACGTGCGCAGCTTAGAGGGAACATTGGTTTCCACACCACTGAAGTCGTTTTACCTCTTTTCAACCAACGGCATTCTTTCTTCAGCAGCCATTATCCTCTCCTCTACAAATAACTTCTGTTTAGCTTTCCAACCTTTCCGAGCTTCCCTCGGGTCCTCTTAATTGTTGTGACGCGTGTTTGAAACGCAGAGAGGTGCGCTCGATTTGCCACACGGAGCAGCGCGAGAGTAAAGCACGAGGGAGGTGCTAATAATCGGCTCAGTCATTTTTAATGATCATTGAAAACCCAGATCGTAATCGAGATTAAAATTCGATTAATTGAGCGGCCCTAATTTAAATAAACTAAAGATTCACATTAGCAACACAGCCTTGCAACACTGCCATCCGTTCCTCCTGACACAGATGCTGTCTTGCCAAAAGTATTCACTCACCTATCCAAATCATTGAATTCAGGTGTTCCAAACACTTCCATGGCCACATGTGCGTTTTAATCGAGCATCTAAGGCATGCACACTGCTTCTACAAACAGTAAATTCAAGTGTGGTACTGCGATAGGATGAAACCTGTCCAGCAGGTCGAGTTGAAAGTGGAAACAGTGGACACACCCACACACACACACACACATGTATATATATATATATATATATATATGTATGAGGAAGACAGTATTGCTTTACGTTTTACTCTAGATCATAATGGTAGCAGCTTATTGCCAAAGGAAAAGAGGAGGATGATTTGTTTCAGCTTACAGGACTCATGGCCCATAATGCTTTCCCCGAGGAGCTTAGATCTAATGTAGTGGACATTTATTGGCCATCATGATTAATTTCTCTAATGGCTCAGAGTCCCCTTATTCACCTACCTTCACTGAGATTTAGATAATTACATGCCAACTGCCAGATTTTAGATTTCCTACTCAATTGTTCCTTATTTAGTAGAAAGAATTACTTTTAACCCTTTACATTCCACCTATACCTTTTGAACATAAGGGGAAATGATATATCTTAACTAAAATGGCTATGTCATCTGAATTACAATGAGTAGACAGGTATAAACAAAGTCTTGGCAGTAAGCCTGCTGTTAAAGGTTTTAGGAAAAAGATTTAAATTTTTTCCCAAATCCAAGCTAACATTTGCATAATTATCTTTGGCTTTGTCTAGACAAGTTTGAGACAGTGGAGCCATAGAAAGTATCTAACAATACCCACCACAAAGACGTTTTTTTTTTCTTCACATGTGCCTCAGTGACTCAGTGGAACCTTTAGAGATACCATAAATAGTGCAAAGTCATTTCTAATGACTAACAGAAGTAGAGCTGGATTAACACAATGGGGGGGCTGGGACTCTTGGCCTCAATTGATCATCTGGTTTTCTTCCCCTCTGTGTGAATTGTAGGAGTGTAACTGAACAGGAATACATTACTGAGATAATGTGCTCTGAAAAGCATTCAATTTTCTGCCCGATTCACATTCTTCTTCTTCTTCTTCTTCTTCTTCTTCTTCTTCTCATTATTATTATTATTATTATTATTATTATTATTATTATTATTATTATTATTATTATTATTATTATTATTATTATTATTATTTTTGTTGTTGTTGTTGTTGTTATTTTTATCATAATCTCCCACTCATGCCCTTGGGGGTGGCATGTGTGTGTTCTTGGGTCCTTAAGGAGAGGCCTGGGAGTTCTGCACAGTATCGTAGCTGTTCCTAGGACTGCACTATTAAACACAGAGGTGTCTGATGTTGTGCCTGGATTCTGCTGGAGCAACTCTCCTTGTTTTGGGATTGCTGCTTCTATTCCCATTGGAGCCACTTTGGACTTTACGTTCTACACTTTACTATTTTCTTGTGCTAATTCTTCACGAAGCTGTCAGCTGGGATTTCCAGATCTTTCACTGTTCCAGTTTTCTGTTTCTTGTCAGGCGCCACGATGTTTAGTTGATAGTGGTTGGTGGGTGTGTAATCATATATCGCTGATTCACCTAACTGTTCCTATTTCAGGTGTAAGTTCCCAGGTGGAAATGTTATGACAGAAAAACAGAAAAAAAAACTTTGAGGGCAAAACTTGTTTCGTGAGTTAAAATCTTCCAATTTCTGAAACTATGAGTATCCCTTAGCATAATTTTTTACAAAACACAAACCTGAACGTTATGTAAAAACAGAACAAAGTGAAGTGAAAAACACAAAGCTCCCCACATGAATATGAACTGCAGGCTGGTGATTGGCATGTCTGCAACCTACAGTACCTCCTTATCCATGCTTTGTCACTCTTTCAAGTAAGAGAATTTGCAATTCAATATTGTGTCTAATATTTCCAAGTCTGGTACCTCACAGCTCCAGAGTACACCTTTCACAATATGTCAGTGACATCAGTGGATTTGGAAAATTTCTGCCAGGAAGGAAAACACGATTTACAAGCCACATGTAAACTGCAAGGATAAAGCCATATCTTTGATCAAAAACGTGCACAGAGTCACTGGTTTAATCCAATTAGTTATGTTTATGTGGTGCACGTAGTTTTCCAACATTTCTGTGCATGTGTCATTGAACTTAACTAAATAATTTGATATGTTCTGGCCTCAAATCAAAAGCAGAAAGAAGAAATCTAATCACGACCACTTTACAACCAAATAAAATGTCAATCAAATGTTTTAATAAAAAAAAAACAAAGACACAATTCTTTTTTTTTCATGCGTCACAGTTTTTTAAACAACAGCTGGTCAACTTAAACCAATGATTTTAGACATCTTTTAGACATTTAGGCAATTGTAAATTTGCTCAGTTGGTAAATGGGAATAACTAAGTAATTGAAATTAGATTGTATTCATGTCTTTGTAATTGGCTGAAAAAACCTTCAACCTTTCACATTTCAGCCAAATTATACTTGCTTATGAGATGTAACCCAGAAATCATGGACATCTGGCTTCCAGGTGTCCATGTAAATTACAGCTTTAACCTTAGAACTGTAATTAAAATGCAGCTTTAAGATTACACAAATAACTGTGACAAATTTCACATTTTAAAATATTTCCATGTGGACCAAAGCTGTGAACTCTGAATCTGACGGTTCCAACTACATTTGGATACATTTTGAAAGGTTTAGTTTATCCTTTGGCAGAGAATGAGAAGTATTGTGGAAAGGTTCATATAGCGGCTCCAGGGATGACAATGTGTCTTAAAAATGTTCCTATGAAATTTCTGCTCATTCTCATGGCATAATTAAATGATCTCATCTTCCTCAAGCTTTGAATGGCATGAGGACTAAAACAAAATTGGTTCTTAGGATTGCACATCAGTAAACACTCAACATCACTCTGTATTGTCACTTGTGTGAGGTGTCTCTTGAAGAAAGGAGACAATAGACCATCATGCTATCAATGTGGCAGGATGGAACGTTTTGAATGTCAAGCAGGGCGTAACTGGAGCTTTCATCAGGGATGCTTTTTAAGCTCACAA
The DNA here is from genome assembly GCF_013358895.1 of Oreochromis aureus. Lineage (NCBI taxonomy): Eukaryota > Metazoa > Chordata > Actinopteri > Cichliformes > Cichlidae > Oreochromis > Oreochromis aureus. The sequence continues at coordinate 4,521,542 of NC_052950.1, forward strand.
TGCTCACGTGTGCAGTGATGCTGGCAGCTGCAGGACCTGATACACTTCATTAGAGCAACCAAGTGACAGCTGAGTGACAAAACATGTAGGAACTCTGCATTAAGTATTGCTTCCTGAGGCAGCATCCTCATCAGTCATTCCTGTCGATCTGCAAGCATTAGGCTTACCGACAGCTCTGACGCCTTACTGTGTTGATGGACTGCTGAGACAAAGCAGCACAGGTGAGGTGAGATGAACATGTGTGCCTGGTATTCGTAATTTTACATTTGATACACTTGTTCACATGTCTGAGAAAGCTATTTTCCCATCAACAAGCATGAATTTATGCATATTGTTTCCCAGTGGGTGAAGTGATACTGGATTTTGTCCTTCATTTCAGTGAATAAATAGTGTAGAACTTGCAGAGGGATTCGATGGGATATTCTGACAACATTTACATAAAATACCTCTTAAAATAGATACGACAGGAGATATTAACAATTTAGGAAAGTAACTGCAGAAAAAAAATGCCCAGACTTAGTATGTCAAATTTGACCATCTCTACGACATATTCAGGCACTGCTGGGCCTTTGTCGAGCATCTGCGGCTGATTGCCGCCTTCGGCTTTGGCAGCATGTTTGGAATTGTCTGTTGGCTGTAGTCACCCCTCATCAGTGGTCATTTTGGCAACCCATCATGTTGAATCAGCAACAGCTGTCCTACTGGCTTTTCAGCACAGACAATTTACAGATTTGTGTAATTTCAGAGGAAAAATGTGAGCAACATGTTACACAGAGCTCTGTTTAATCACCGTCAACAGCACTGAGCTTTTTTTTACTTCAATTTAAGTTTTTTTTTAGCTGTGCCAGACCTACATAGTGAGGTGTGAGGCAAAGCCACTTTGGTTCAGGTATAAAAACTGGATAGATTGAATCCTAATGACTTCTTGATTCCCTTTACAATGTGGCTGACATTTTCAGCATGAAATATGTCAGGGGCTTATCACTCTTCTTTAAGAGATCATTTTAATTTGAATAGGATGCCACGTATGCTGATAAACTATAGTCAGCATTAAATTTTATAACCTGTACTTACATTTGAGGTGGAAGGTGGCGTTTCCTGTTTGTGTCAATTACTTATGGTGATGTCTTGTCAAATAAATGTTAGCCTTTTCTTAATAATGCCCTGGTTAACTGTAACGTTTGATTCAAGCTTTAGGATAAACTTTGGCCCATATCCCGACAACATATGACAACTACAAATGGAACACATCTCACCACCATGATTACATCCTGCATGTGGGTCAAACAAAAGTAGTAGATGTGGGCCAGTGCAGGACAAGAATAACTTTGCTATCTTGGGACTAATGGGTGAAGGTATTCTTCTCTGGTAGCATACAGGGCCAAAAAACCTCACCAAAAAAGGTGAGAGACAAATGGATAATCTATTTGCTTTAAGTTATCTCACATGTATGTATCGTCATGTATCTATGAGTAAAATGAGCTCAGATCATTTCAGTTGTGGCTGTGCACAGCCACTTCAGTTAGTTACTTTTTAAGTCACTATAAAAGAAATAATGCCCTCAAGACAAGGAGTTACTTTTTTAGGCATAGTGTAGATTGCTTTATCTCCACTCAGGTTCAGACAAAAAAACTGTTCTTGTAGCATGTTCCAGTGGAACTTCTAAGAAAAGACACAACAATGTTGGTTCCAAGGCTGCAGTTAAAGGTGGTTTGTGCCTGCAGTGCCTTTAGTGGTGACTCAAACAAAATTTGATTCTGGATGCTAATTTTGGTGACTGCTGAATGTGGTATGTGAAACAAATGCAAATGAATAACATAACATCACATTCGGAGGAGGATGATGAATATGAAAATCAAAATAAATGGGATTTATAATAAAATAAAATAAAAATATAGCTGTTTTGTTGCTGTATGTGTGATGATGTTTGTGCAAAGGCAGAGACTGTATACACTACAGTCATAGTAGTAGAGAGAGAGGAGTAAGTTTTATTGATTTTCCTGTATTTCTTTGAGTTAAACCCTCACTATATTCCAAAACACCAAAATTAAAATTGCAGTCCTGAAATATTTAATTGCATTACTTTACAGGTATCAAGGGTATCCATCCATCCATCTTCTTCCCCTTATCCAGTTCAGTCACAGAGGCGGGGCTAACACAGAGAGAAGTTAGAATCACCAATAAACCTAACTCCTCTAAAGGAATGTCTTTGGACTGTTAAAGCAAGCCGGAGAACCCGGAGAGAACTGGACAGAGCACGTAGACTCTGTGCAGAAAGCTGGTGGATTTGAATGCAGGACCTATGACACAACAGTCCTAACCACAATGCCACCATGCTACCCGGTATCATAGGTAATATTTATTTATTAAAATGGTGTCACTGAAGTTTTGTAAAGGGAAAAACTTCAGATATAGTATATATGTATATATAGAAAGAGTATAAGGTTTGAGACCATAGTATAGAAATATAGAATATAGAAAACATCAAGAAAACTATATTTAGTAGCTTTTTACATTAAGATTATTGCATTAATATTAACATTGTCTTTGTTTTTGTCCTACCAGTGCACAGACCATTTTCCCTATATATACAGCAATTGCCTGGCTTTCACAATGCGACCCATTCTAAATGAATGTGCAGCTGTTAAAATAAAATAAGGATTCATTAGTCCTTTGATGACCATGTGAAATGTCCCAATTAAAAATCTTTTTAGTGATTCTCTTTTCAGACATCTTCACAAGTCTGTTCCAGAGCTGAGAGACGTGACATTTATATCTGATTTATGTCTCCACTAATGGCCAAAACCGAAGTCAATTTATGGACTTGTGAAAAAGATCAATAATGCAGAGTGTAACAACTTAACTTGGTCACAGTACTCCGAGTCACAAGAGGCACAGTGAGACACAGGACACACTTAACATACAATATGTTCATCACAGATCTCAGGGCTCTAACATAAGATTTATGCAAAACTCTGACAGTTGTCGTGTGCTTGAGCATCATCGAGCCCAGAGATATACTCTTCAGTATATGCTTGTGGTATTAAAGCAATACACCCTTTTTTAAAAACGAGGTTTCTCATTTGTGTTTGTCATGATTCTCTGATGATCTCCATCACAGCACCTTACTGCTGCAGTGTTTAGTATTCAGATGATTTTTTTTTCCAGCAAAATAAAATAATAAAAAATAGTAAAATGTGAGAGCTTAGTGATATCTTGTTAGGAAAACTAATTATTAAGAATTAATGATGTAATAAAACAGCTTATACCAAAATTTGTTTGACTTATACTCAATGACTGAAGGGTTCTTTTAGTCTTATTTAAAAACACACTATAGATGGAAGTAATTTAATAAAAGATATGACAAATACAACCCTTATATGCTGTATTGTCATGTATTTCTCTCTCTCTCTCTCTCTCACACACACACACACACACACGCACACACACACACACACTTGTCACCTCTCTCAGCAAGAAGGTCCTGGGTGGACTTTGCATATTATCCCCATGTCTCTGTGGGTTTTCTCTTCATCCCACAGTCCAGAGACATTCATAGGGTTTCAAGTAACTGGTGACTCTAAATTCCTCATGAGTTTGAATGGTTGTGTGTCTCTATATCAGGGATGTCCAACTCCAGGCCTTGAGGGCCGGTGTCCTGCAGGTTTTAGATGTGTCCTTGATCCATCACAGCTGATTGAAATGGCTAAATGACCTCCTCAACATGTCCTGAAGTTCTCCAGAGGCCTGGCAATGAACTAATCATGTGATTCAGGTGTGCTGACCCAGGGTGAGATCTAAAACCTGCAGGACACCGGCCCTCAAGGCCTGGAGTTGCCCGCCCTGCTCTATATTTTACCCCTGCGACAGATTAGCGACCTGTAAACTGCATTACACGCTGAGGCAGCTGGAGTAAGCTCCAGGGCATCTTTGACCCTGAACTGGATAAGTGGAAGAAAATGGACATTTATGTTTGCGTGTGGTGATATATACTGTTCACTGTTAGATGATTCTGATTATCCGGGGAAGATTTTCAAAGAAAATTTCTTTGAATTTCTAAGCAGCACTGGAACAGCTGCTTAGAAATTCAACACAATGAACTAAAAGTTTGAACTTACTTTCCTACATTAGTACCAGAATACATGAAATCTCTAAGGAAATTAGTAGGAAATGATGAGTCTTCAAAAAAAGGGTTTTCATATTGTTTTCTAACAACCCCTCTCCCTCTGCTAGAAACAACATCTTGGTGGAAAAAACTGAGACCTATAAACTGGTAATTAGCCTAAAAATGAGACAGATTTTAACTGTGGAAAGTAGAATATGCGAAACCACCACATCCTCAGAAAGAATGACCTGAATGTCCTAAATAGAGGTTAGTTCTTTGGTTGGTTGGCTGAGTGTATCATAGCCCCAAGTGCTGCAAAAAAGGGAGAGAATGCAATTTCAAAAGATTTATTTGGGATAATTTTAATCTCGCTGTAGCTACACTGGTCAATGAAGCAAAGTATTATGTGTCAAAAAGAACAAATGCAGCCAAAAATCATTTTACCTGGGATACCTTGGAGGATTAAAAGAGCCCGAGAACATTAAAGAGTGTGATTAGATGAAAGCACTGTCAGTCCTGATGTTCGGCTGACATTGATGGGGTGAATTCCAGCAGCAGACGACTGCTGCTGACAGACAGGGAGACAGAACAAGAAGAGGCAGGTAATGATGGAAAAAGTAAGAAAATACGAGACGGGATTATTTCAGACGGAAAGAATTTTGGAAAAAAGAAGAGTAAAATGGCTGAATATGGGAAAGGTCTGTGTATTATGTGTGATAGTGCGCTACTGTACCCACTCCACTGCAGATAGTTAAAGATGGATGCGAGAGAAAATGTCTGTGTGGGTGTGTTTGTGCACCATGCCACAGGAAGAGGGAGAAACGGAGAAATGGGACTCGACTAGGCCTCCTATATCCAGGGATAATAGAGCTGTCACAGTGTTTTGACTCAGGGCATTGATTCTGCCTTTAATTGCTTTAGGCCTCCACTGGCTGGATAGCAGTCTGAGGATATTAAATGCAATGTATTGTTGCACTAGAACAGTTATGACACTGATCACACACTGATATGTACTCATGTGTTGTCAGTGCCAATAATCCTTTTATCGATTGGGGCTGCCACCAAACAATTACAGCGATTGTGTTGTGGCATAACTCAGGCGGGGTAGCGCTCTGTTTCCATCCAGCATGGGTATTTTATTGAGTTAGACTAATGATTTCCTCAGTTTTTTATTTATTTTTTTAAAGAAGTGTTCCACAGTTTCAAATCATTTTTGTTCAGGCTTCTCTTAGGAAGAGAAACGCCAAGAACTTCACTCTGTTTTGACACGGCATGTTTAACCCCAGACCTTTGACTGGTAAAGGGAGAGAGTTGGCTGATACAATGGCAAGGAGGAGGGTAGATGTATTGTATGTGCAGGAGACACGATGGAAGGGAAGCAGGGCATTGGGAGTGGATTAAAGTTGTTCTACCATCGTGTAGATAGGAATAGCAATGGAGTAGGGGTGATCTTAAAGGAAGAGAATATGACAACATTGTGAAATGAACAGAGTATAACACAGGATTATGAGTTTGAAGCTGGAAATCGAAGGGGCGATGTTGAATGTTGTGAGTGTGTGCGCCTCACGTGTTGTCAGTTTAAAGGAAAAGAGGAATCCTGAAGTAAGTTGGATGAACTGGTAGAGAGTGTCCACAGGGGAAAAGAGACTTAAGTGGACATGTAGGTGAAGGTGATCAGGAAGTGTTGGGTAGGTGTTATGGAAAGAAATACAGGAAGACATACTTTAAGAAGAGTGTAATGGGAGGCTGTAGCTAAGCTGCATGGGGCTCTGTAGGAGGACTTTGGGCATCGAGAAGAGGAAGCGAGTGAGGGCAGTGGCATTTATTAAGTGGCGAAGTTGAAGAAGGGAGAATGTTGCACAAAGCTGGAAAAGAAGTTCAGATAGACGTTGATTTGTAGAGACAGGCTGACAGGTGACATCAGGCAGAAGTCTCCATGGACCACGATGTTTGCAAATAACACTGTGCCTGGAGAGGCTGGAGCCTGGAGAGGTGGAGATACGCACTGGAGAGACGAGGAATGAAAGTCAGTGTAAGCAAGATTGAATACAGGAGTATGAATTAGAGGGAAAAGATATTGGCGACACTAGTGAGCTGGGGTCAACCATCCAAAGCAACAGATGCACCAGGTGAAGGAGTGTGAAGGTCCAGTAGGGTTGAGTGGAGACAAGTGTCAGGAGGTGATTTCTGACAGAAGGATGGCAGCAAGAGTGAAAGGGAAAGACATTAATTTGTGGACATAAGTAATTGTGACAATATAAAAAATAAATAATGTTTCGTGTTTTCACATTTTCCTGCATTAAGAGTCCAGAATCAGTTCAGGAGATGAGGCTTTAAGCTGAGGAGGATGAGGTGGGTCACTGTAGTTAAGATGTCGGGCCAACACAGCGCCCGATCCTGTGTTTTTTTTAATAGATTAATTCTAAGGTTACGAGAATGCATCATTTTTCTGCAGGATATAATTACACACTAATTGATGTATATTTATGAGTACAGCACGTTTTTTAAATTAAATAACCTTATTAAGCTAATGTCTTTCTCTCACCTTAACTTTCCTTTTTATCACGGGCAAACCCAGGCAATTATTAACTATGACAGTGACATATAACAAAATTGTCAAATAAAACAATTTCTATAATATCATCTCTGTTAGTTTGAAAGATTTGCTGCAATAACCCTATACAATCACCACCGTTGTGGGAAAACCTAGCAGCAGGACATGCTGTAGCTGGTGTAGATGTTAAGTTAGAATTTTCTGATAAAAGATGTTAAAAGAAGAAAAAAGAGACAATTTTCTCCCTGATTCCATGCTTAGACATCTCTGTAGAGGATGCACAGAGATGAAAATGATATTGATCGTCTCATCTGACTCTGGGTAAGATGGAAATCAATGCACATTTCCCAAAATGTCAGACTGTTTATTTTAAAGCTGCAGTATAGCCATGCCTCATTTTAGTGGCCCCAAATGACAGCAGGAGATAGCAGCTGGTGTTTTAAAAGTTCTGATGGATTTTATTTCCCAGAACCGCTGTGAGGTTATTAAGTGTCCTTTTCTCATATAGTGTCCGCCGGCACCAGAGTTTATTTTATCTATTCCTGATAAATCCATTGCGTGCTAGCTGGTGGGCTAGAACACTTTAGGTTTTAAAAACTAGCCCTTTCTTCTGTGTTGTTGTCGTTCTTTTCAGGACCAAAATGAAGAGATAAATGCTCTTTTTGATTTTCACAGTGGTCTCGATTGTTGCCAGATGTATAAATAATGATGTAAATGCAATGAGTAATGACATCATCTTTCTTTTTTTGCTCAGTATCTGACTTCATTGCGATATATTTGTAATAGCAGCTTTCTTTCTTGGTTGCTTTCTTATGTTGACTGCACAAGATGGAAGCAGCTGTTTATTATGATGATGATTTTCTGCTACCTATGTTTACCTGAATCCAGTGATAGGCTGGAGGCCTTTTTGTAGTTGCTCTCTTTAATCAGATTATTAGATTAAACTGCTCTATATACCTTTCATTGTACAATGTGTTTTAGCTATTTGTTAGTTTATATTTTAGGGGTGCCACAATATTACACAGTGATACTTCAAGAAAATGTGTGATAATGACATTTCTGATAATATAGAAAAAATCACACTTAAGAATATTTTATTGAGGCTTAAAAATTGCAGCATTTATGAGTGTAAGTAAATAAAGTGCATTTTCATTTTCTTTTACAGTGACGTACTACCTAATTTTGAGAATGACTGCATGGAGGTGCCAGCCACAGTGTAATGCAATAGTAATGACACAGCATAAGGCAAATAGTCACAAATATAACCTAAGTAATGTTTTTCTCTGGAAATTTTACAATATAATAACTAAAATAACTTCACCGTATAACTCTTCAGGAGCCTGCACAATATTGTAATGTAGTAAAAGTGAAAAATATGTTTTACCTGTGATGTTATATCTTCAATTGAGCTTTTTAATCAGCTGCTTAAATCCCTGTTTTTCCACTTTGTGGCTGCATGAGTATTTTTCCATCCACTGTTTGCTCTTCCTGTCACATTTAATGCAGCTAGCAAATGCAGCTGGTGAATGCTCCAGCTATGCATGGTTGGTAGCAGCACATCACCAGCTGCTAGTATCTCTTCCTTCAGAGACGAGTTGTGCTTGGCCTGAGCCATGAAACACTGCCAGACTGGAAGAAGGTATTATGGACTGATGGATCAAAATTTGAACTCTCCGGTTCATCACGCAGGATCTTTGTACGCCGTCAAGTAGGCGGAAGGATGGTTCCACAGTGTGTGGCATCAACTGTCAAACATGGAGGAGGAACTGTGATGGTCTGGGGCTGTTTGCTGGATCCAGGTTCGGTGACTTCTACAGACTGAGAGGCACCCTGAACCAAAACGGCTACCACAGCATTCTGCAGCACCATGCAATACCCTCTGATATGTGTCTAGTTGGTCAGGGGTTCATCCTACAGCAAGATAATGACCCAAAACACAAGTCCAAGCTATGTCAGGACTACCTCAGGAAAAAGAACAAGATGGTGAGCTTGAAAACATGGAGTGTACAGCACAGTCTCCAGATAATAAACCCCATCGAGCTGGTTTGGACAGAAGAGTGAAAGCAAAGCAACCTACAGGTGCCACATTTATGGGAACTTCTGCAACAGATATGGGAAGAACTTTATGAAGAATATTTGATTTCCATTGTAGAAAGAATGTAACGGGTGTGTTCAGCTGTTATGCCTGCCAAAGGTGGCTACTTTGATGAGTCAAAAGCGTAGAATACATTTTGGGTTATAAAATGATTCCATGATTTCTTTTTTAACTCCAATTGCTTATGTATAGTATGCTTTAACTCTAATTGCAATGAGACATTAAACTACATAATTTTCAGTTTTAAAAAGATGGAAAAATTGGGGTGTTCTGAAACTTTTGACCTGTGGTGTAAACTGTATTACCAGAATGTTGTTTGCAAAGGACAAAATGACAGATAGGCTTGGCTGTGGACTGTGACATTTGCAGATGACATTATGATCCATAGTGAGAGTAGGAAGCAGGTGGAACAACGGCTGGAGGAGGTATATACTGGAGAGAAGAAGTGAAAGTAAGACAGGATACATGTGTGAATGAGAGGGAGGCAGGTGTAATAGTGAGGAGGAGAGGAAGTAAAGGTAGATGAGTTTAAGTACCTGGGCTTGACCATCCAAAGCAATGAACAGTGCACAACAGAGGTGAAGAAGAGAGTGCAGGAAGAGTGGAGTGGGCGGAGATGAGTGTCAGGTGATTTGTGCTGGAAGGATAAAGGCAAGAGTGAAAGGGAAGGTTTACAAGATGGCAGACGATACCTACTATGATGTATGGTTTGGAGACAGTGACAGTGACAAAAAGGCGGGAGGATGAGCTGGAGGTGAGGGAGTTGAAAATGTTCCGATTTCCTTTGGGAGTGCTCTGAATGGAGAAGATACATCAGAGAGGAAGCTTGTTGAGGAGTTTGAAGACAAAGTTAAAAGGCAACAATGAGATGGTTTGCAGATGTGCAGAGGTGGTAGTGGATATATCAAAAGACTCATGGAGGTAGTGAAGAAGGACATGCAGAGCATTAGTACAGCCAGGGAGGATGCTATAGACAGGGTGAGATGGAAGCAGCTGAAAGAAGATGTTTTTCACTATATCACAGAAATGTAAAAAAACAGAAAGGGAAAAGTGCATGAAAAACAAAGTTTATCCCCCTGCCAAAACTGAGGCAGAGAGCTGGGCTCAACAATATATTGTCTGGTTCCCAGGTTTGCACGAGGCCTCAATATACCTCAAACGCATCAAAACTAAGCTTTTAGTCAAAAGAAATTCTGGGTTTATTTCTTTCTTTAAAGTACTGTTCAAGTTTGTTTTCTTATCTCTGACCTCAGGAATGAAGAATATGGTTTATATTGGCATGAAATTCCAGACAATGAACCAAAACTAAGTATAAGCTGCACAGAGCTGCAGAGCCAGCTGGCTGTTGAATTCAAAATATCACCAGTCCATTTCTTTAAAGCCAGAATTAAAGATTTCCATTAATGAATCTTTAATTTAAAATAAACAAACGTTTCTCAGTGGGTCAAAGTTACCTCAAGTTCTCTTGTTAAAATGCCATCATTTCTATATCTGTTTTAATTCCAGCTCACAGGAATGTGCTCATTTAAAACCCACCTCATCCTGTGGAGCTGCTTCATCACCTGAGACTTCACATTCATTCCACTCTAACTCCTTACAGCTAATTTAAAATGGCCACTTTAATCTTGAGTCATCCTGTGGGTTTTTGTGTGAATTACTTCCGAAGTCTGATTTCTTTTTTCTTTTTCCTTTTTGTCCTTGTTGTCCTTTTTGTTTTGTCTGGAACTGTAATGTTACAATGGCACCTGGAATAACTGCCTGCAGACACGGAGAGAATAGAAAGAACAGGCTTGCCCTCGGTGTGGACACGTATAGTGGAGTTGTCACAAGCTTGTACAACAGTTGGATTAACATTTAGGCAATTTTCCACAGAGTGCTCGAGATGATTAAGCAGCTGCACTTTTACATTCGGGGCCCAAAAATTACATTTCCAATGATGCTTTAAGTATTATCTGTGTTCTTGACTCACACAACCGTGGATGTGATGCCACAATACCGACATGTGTGTTTCCAAGGTGCTGCTGCAGAGCGGGATGTGATGGCAAATTACCCAAACTACATGACACTACTTTCTGCATCTACGCAGAGAAAATTGAAGGAATAATTCAGCACAATAAGTTAATGCAATCATGTCCTCCAGACCTTGTTTATTCAAAATGAATGAATCGTGGCTTGCTTATAGAAACTGAATCCTCCCACACTGCAGATATTCTATTGAGAGGGTTCTATCAGTCTTGGGTCAATGACAGTCTGAAGGCCAGTACAGAGTTTGAAGTCAGAAAGGAAGACATTCTTTACATCACAAATCGTGTGTGTGTTTGTGTATGTGTGCTTGGAGTGGAAAGGGGCTGCTGCAGGAAAGACTGATTCAATATTCTCAGGTAGAAGCAGACAGAAAGCACTTTGGGAGAGTAAAGAAAGTCATTTCGAACTGTCAATCAAAGAGAATCACTGACATCTGCCTGAAGATGGAGGTATCAATCATGGAGAGTGCACCACCGTTTATTTTGGTAATGCAGTGACATTAGACCCAAACCAAGGACTGGTTAGAGCAGATAACTTATAGGAACGGTGACTGAGGCTCGTTGCAGACTGTGAACCAAATCGCTCTAAAATTTTCAGACTGGAACTGATGCTACATCTACGAGCTTAACTGGTTCCTGCTTTTTGTTATCCAGACGTTGCCATCAAGACTGAGAAGAAACAACAAACACTAAATTATTTATTGCTCTTAGACACTTCTATTGCATTGCAGTGTGCCCTCAGCTTCTCCAGATTTGATGTCTGGCATTTTATATTAACACGCATGTCTTACTGCTTTTAATCATATTTGATGAGGCAATCATCTATGAAAATCATGGTCAAACACAGGCCCATGTCCTAAAAACGAAGCTCCTGTACAGGTGATTGGAGAGATATTTTCTAGAGCTCTGGCAGAATATTAAGATATTTGTTTGGAAGCGTTTGCCCCTGTTTGCCTTTCTCTCTTGCAGCAACTGTATGCCATCTATCACTTCTAACCATTTTGCTCAGACTCTAGCTTAGAGTGAAAAATACTAAGGTTTTAAGTACTAAGTTTTTGCACTATGCATCTTTTTCTCAGAGTCATCGTATCACAGCAGTTATGTTTAACTTAATGCCACAGCCATAAAATCTGAGCCTAGGTATGTGTGTTGTCTGTGGATTAACATCAAAGAAGGTTCTAAGAAGGTTATGAGAGCCTTAGTATTTTCTCCCAAATTACACATAAATGCGAGTCCATTCCTCCATCCATCTCTTTCACATTTATTCTCTCACAGTTGGTTTTAATGCTTTTTCTTTTCAATGAACCAGTTTAACAGTGGGACTGGTTGAAATCTGAACAGAAGCTTTTAATGTCATAAACTTTGTGAAAGTGTCAGGGTTTAGTGATGCAAATGGAAAAAAAAGCTTTATTGAGTATAAAAAATAATAACAGAGGTTCTGCACAAAACTGGCAGGAGAACCTGGGAACCATGCACGGAAGGAAACTCACCCAAACTGAAGAAACTAAACTGACTCAAGGACAGAAACAGGAGAGGAGAGGGAAAATGAAGCAGGATATGAGCTACAGGAAAACATGTAGACATGTGACCGTGAACAACAGACAGTCTGACAAAGAAACTGATGAAGAAATTACTATAAATTCATTGGGAATTGATTACAAGATCAGACAGGGCAGGGAGTCGAACACAGATGAGAAAAGGTAAAGACAGTTAGGGTGGGAAAAATGATAGAGAGTAAAATTAGAATAAAACACAACAGTAAACTAAACTGCAAAGTAAAACAGAAAATAACCCAAAAAATACAAATAACACTGAGATATCAGGCCACACAAAACACAAAGACAGAGAGAAGAAGACACAGGAGAGAAAAAAGGCACAACATAGAAACCACTATTGGTCACTTTAGACCAGGATGTCCTGCAGGTTTTAGATGTGTCCTTGATCCAACACAGCTGATTTAAATGGCTAAATTAGCTCCTCAACATGTCCTGAAGTCCTCCGGAGACCTGGGCTGTGTCCCAATTCAGGGTATGCACGCTTGAAGTACGCACACTACGCGTACTACGGACGGTGCGTACTATAAGTACGGGTAGTGCGGAAGTGAGAGGGTTGTGAAATGGGACGGTCTAGCCCTTGTCGCGCTGTTCAGGTTGCCTAGCAACCATGATACTAACTGCGAGAAACGTGTCATACAGCAGTGTGTGACAGAAATGAAGGAGAAAAAAATGTTCTGTTGGTCCTTCATTTTTGTCATGACATCACTTTGATTAGTTGAGTATCTGAGGCTGAGACCACGGGACTGTAAAACATGATTGTTGGGCTTCATTTCTGTACTGAACAGTCATTTTAAGATTAGTTAGTAAATAATAATCAGCTAATGTTGTTCATGAGACTAAAATCATCTCACTGTGGTAATGTTAATATAACATGGCCAATATTACATGTATTGTCAGATTGTTATGGTATACACACACACACACACAAATATATATATATATATATATATATATATATTACAGGATATATTACAGCAGTGAGCTTGAACTCTGGGTCAAAGATTAAAGTTGCAGTTATTTATATTTCCTATCACCTTAAATCTTCACTCAAAGACAAGTATCTCTGACAGCGTATATGTAGATGTATTATACATAAGAGACAAATATTGTTCTTTTAATATGTTGGCATTACTAAATTTGTTTCAATGCTTACATATATGTGTAAAAAGAAAATGTACGAGCTGTGATAACTGTTTCTGATAGAATGAAGAGTAGACTGATATATGAAATATTCCTTTATTGGGTGAGAAAATCAGACCATGTCATAACTGCTTTAAGTCATACAGAATAGATATCAGAGCCTTAAACAGGCTGACTTCTGCTAAATGGGTCAAACTGGGCAGAAAGTACACAAACACATAACATCCTTATAGAATATGATGTAACACTATAGATCAACTTACCTCAGAATATATAAAACATATAAACAATTACAGCAATATGATGCAACAAACACAGCAGTACTACTGATCCAAAATACTCAAAGCTTCATAGAACTGAAACAAACATTTATTTTTAGCTCCATTCTGCTGCTGATACATACTTTTGGTTTCTGAATATTAAACTTGTTGCTGCCTTTCATAGTGTTTAACTTGAAGGCCCTGAGTACTTTCTCCCACACTGAAAACACTGGGATGATCACATTATTTGAACATTACCTAATAAGACTGATTCAGGACAGACAATTAGTTATGTTAAACTTTCCTAGCAGTCCTTCACAAACAGGGAACAGTCTGTCTATTCTCTCCATCTGTCAGGTGCTGCTGGCTCTTCCTCCTCTTCCTCACACACTGCTGAGTTTGTCCTGGTGGATCATCAGGGGTGCAAAGCCTCACAGATGATGTGCAGCAGTGGGTCCCTCAGTCTGTCCTCACTCTGGACACTTGCAGTCGTCACACATGGAAATCAAATGTGTGATAAGCTGCGCATTCAAACACAAGTGTAACTTATAAATACATGTTCATACTTTTATTCCACAATCAGAGAGAAAGAAACAGAGAGAGTGCAGGACAGACAGACAGGTGACAGTCTCAGGTGTATACACTGCTACAAAACAGCACAAGAGAAGGAGGATTTAGTGTTTGTGTTATTACGAGTGCTAAACAAGAAGAGTTCCCAGATGGTCCAGTGGACACATGTGTGACTCCTGTGATTAAAGCATCTTTCTTTCAGCTTAACGAGTGAACCGTCAGCTCGTTCAAACACACGTTAAAGTCCGTTTGGCTCGACACCACCGAACAGAGGCAGCAATATAACATAGCTAACATTAACAGTGCAGTGAATCCTGCTTGTGCCGTCATATTCAGGACTGCAAACCGAGCAGCATCACTGACTTTCAGCTTGTTGTGTTTGTGGATATATGACTGACTTTAATTATCCATGAAATCATCACATTCTCTGTAGGATTAAGGTCAGCTAATGTATTATATTTTAAAGGCTTTAAAACCAAGTTACCGCTGAAAGTACAAACATCACTAATGTCACATAACTTTGCCGACATGTGGCCAACAGTAATGTTTTAATGTTCTTAAACATTCGCACATAAATAAGTGACATAATATTCAGTACTCACTTCTGACAGTTCACTCTTCGGCCGCTCCCTTCTGCCGTATTTTGCGGCAAAATTATCCACACCCACCGTCGCGCTACGAATTGTGGGATATATGAGACCACGAAGCGTGCATCGGACCACGCTTGATGATATTTGGGAAATCGACGGCGCATTTGGAGTATGCATTTGAAGTACACTTTGAATTGGGACAGCCGTCGTCGCGTGGCGGTGACGTATTCGTACTTGAAATGCGTACTTCAAGCGTGCAGACCCTGAATTGGGACACAGCCCTGGTAATGACCTAATTGTTTGATTCAGGTGTGCAGACCCTGGGTGAGATCTAAAACCTGCAGGACACCGGCCCTCGAGGCCTGGAGTTGTACACCCCTGCTTTAGACCAATAAAGCATTATATAAATTTCAGTCTATTTCCATATTTGATAATCCATTTTAAATCAGATATAAAGGAATGGATTTTTTCACTGGAAGACTTGTGAAAGAATCAAATGTTGATCATAGGTGAATTTTTCTTTTTAGGCAACCAAGAATTTCAAGTTGCCAAGAACACATATTTTTCCATATGTGCATCCTCTGAGAACAAGCATAGTCTGCATTTTCTAAAAAACAAAAAGCAAAAAACATAACCATAAATTAAATAAACATAATGTAGTGTACAGTATCCAGGGGAATGGTGTGGTCTGATTCTTCATGTAGAGGCTGTGAAAATCCACAGCACATTCATGGAGCTCTGGCCTGTCTTTGTTGAGATAATGAGCTTGATGAAATGTTGGACAGGCCAACAAAAATGAAAAATGGAGCTATCAGATTAGTTTAAAAAAAGTTTCTTGTTAATTTAATTGAGAAATTAAGAAAAAATGAATTGTTTAACAGTGTTTAACATACGCCCCTCGGTAAGTCATGGATAAACGATTACGGCATAATGCAGGACCCCATGGATATTGTGGTTCCCAATTCCCAAACAAATTAACAACTAATAAAATTAGCAGAAAACAACTGGCACGCGATGAGTGTAGTCTGCGTTCTTGATCAGCGTCTCCTCCAATCGGCTCCTGAGAGCACCTTAACCCAGTGAGAAAAGAGGCAAATGTGGTTTTTGTCACACGATTTCATTACAGCGGGGTCGAAGCCTGAACCCGGACAGTTGAGTAACTTTGGGGTTTCATTGAAAAAAAGAAAGAGAAGAGACATACTGTCACTTATGTGCAAAGCTGCTCCAAGTGGAGTAATCAACTCACTACACTCAAGGACAGTTAGACCACTGTGAGTGCAGAATTTCCTTCTTCACATGTGTGTTTGTTTTGGATGTTTTGAGTGAGATCATTCTTTAAAGCTGGCTGCTCAACCTGATGGATGACCTCCTCCTCCATTAAAGCACAGCTTTAATTTTTTTGGCAGTATAGTCACATTTGAACAAAATTATTTTCTTCAACGACACAATCTACAGTGGAAGAGATAAATGAAACGTATATAACAATTTGCATCAGTCTTATGGCATTTATCTAATACCTTTATTAGAACAGAAGGGAAATGTGCTTATGTGAAGCTTCGCTCTGCTGCATTTAAGGAATTACGTGCTTCCAGAAGCCCAATATTTACCTCATTATTTCTCACATTTTCCACATTTGTTCTACTTCACATCAGCAGTCCCGACAACAGCAGACACTGCCTTCACATACTGGTACCAAATGAGTAATTAGCCACATAATTATGTGTGTATGTGCTTGAGAAGTCCAATATAATGGTAAATAAGTTCCATTTTATAATTCTCAAGATATCAGTGCACAACATCAGCCAGCTAATAAACATAAATCAGAATTATTTCTTTAATAAAATAGATCATTATCGATGCGTCTGTTTGGATTCATTGTATTTTGAGAATAAAGGTCACTTTAAATCGATTTATTAATCCATTAAAAACTCAGAAGTACAGCTGAGGCGCAAAAGAAAATCAGTAAAATAGTCTGAAAATTGAAGGCACACTGTATACAATAGAAATGACTATGATTGTCAAAGTTTTAAAAGACGATTGAGATTAAAATCTGCTGCCACTGTCTTTTTTCACTTGAGTGTTAATTATCAGGTTATCAAGTTAAGAACATTTCCATCACTCATAATATTTAATTTTTTAATCCAAAGGGGAAGTGGTGTGAGGCGTATATTTTAACCGAAACCTAGACCTAGTAGTTGGTTAACCTAACCAATCACTGAATTAGACACTAAAAATTGAGTGCAACCCAGGGATAGTAAAAAGGCAGAGATACAAACATTGCTCTGCTAGATTACAACTCACAACCTATGCTACTGCCACTCCTCCTTTTTGTTTAAAAGGGTAACTTTATATTTCTGTTACAACCATTGGCATGAAAAGACGCCCTTTGCGTAAGATGAGATGACAGTGGATTTTGGAAATGCTCATTATGCGTCGATAAGCACTGCACCTACAGTACATGCAGCCAATGGTGACTTCCTAATCACAAAGTAACTATGTTTTAAAGCATCCTTCTGCTTTGTAATTTACCTCACTCTGTGAAACCACAATTGACTGATTATTTTTATTCAGTAGGACCTTAAAAATTTAGCCCACAAACTTATCAGGAAATACCAGAGAGTATACCGATATATATCTATGCAATCAAACTTATTTTTATACCCAGTGAGTAGCCAGTTGCTGGCTACTAAAAAAAAGTACAATTTTCAGACACTTCCAAACTGTCAAAGTCCTTGGTTAAAGAAAGGGGCTACAAATGTAAAGTATATTAGAGGTACATTAGGAGACCATACACTATAGACACAGATGGCCTCAGCGTGAATGTAAAGCTTTGGCCCATGGGCCCAAACTGCAACATACAATGGTAAATTTGTATTTTTCTTGCATACATTTTGATTGATTGATGGCACTGACCAGAAATCCCCACAGCAGATTCTGTAGTAATCAGATGTTCATGTTCATTTTACCTCAGCAGAGGCAAAAAAGTTAAGAGGAAAATTCAGGTTGATTGTGGTGTCAAAAGGATTCCTAGGGGAGGTCGCTAAAATGATTATGATTTATCTTCTGGGGTCTATAAAAAGCCACAGCACTTGAATTTACTGAGATGTAAGATGAGAGAGTAGATGGAAAGATTTTTTGCTCTGGACCAAATTTTGTACAAGCCACTAATTGAAGCCTTTTCACACTCAGTACGGGGCATTGTCATATTCCAGCTACAGTTGCATCATTAAAATCACACATTTCCAATCATAACTGCAAACATCTGCAATCCAGTCATTTATCTCTCGCCGTCAGTGCCCACAAGGCTCAGCTGGCTGCTTAGTGCGCTTACCTCAAGAAACAGATGAAGATACTAATGCCTGCTGCTGAGAGAATTGAAGAAATTGTCAAAGGTTGCTCCTCAGATTAAAACCCCATCCATTAACCATGAGTAACATGCAATTAAACCTCACAGATTGAATGGCCGTATGTCAGCTTGATGGCTGTGTGATTTGTGGGTCTAGAGTGGAAAGGCAGGACTGAGTGAAAGCTTTAATACTGGCGGTATGACTGTGTCCTCTGATTCATGAAAATGTTTTACAAATAATGTCTTAATATTGTAATATAAGCTTGATATACTTTATCCCGGGAGTTAATTTCTTGCATGAGAAATCAAGCCCAGGTTTTGCTGTTTCACGCTTTTAAAGGAACATGACATCTAAGTGAAACTTCTCCCCTTCTGTGCCTTCATTTCTTCCTTTTAACTTTTGGGAAATTTTTTGATAACTATTTCATTACTTACTGAAGCCAGGCATCTGAACTTCAAAGCTGATATGGATTCATGGCAAAGTATTCTGAAGAGAGTCTCTCTTGCAAACTTTTTTATCTGCGTAAAGAGGTCTATTGCTTATAAAATCAAAGCACCGGTGAAGCCCAGCATCTCAATAATGCAGGACTCACATTTTCCATGACTGTTTTACTGGGGGAAAAGTGAAACAGTTTGATTTCAAACTTGAGGCCAGTTGTTAAATAACGCTGATTTAAAACACAGTTGGTGTTATCAATTCACATCTGCTGTGACTGACAAAAACACCACCCCTCTATCCACTTCCCCATCCCCCTGTGTTTATCGTCACTCTGTTTTGCATCATAATTAACCTTGTCACTGTATAGAGAATCCATTAATACTCCTGATGGGGAAATAACAGCATGTATGATTGATGGGTTAATTCATTTCTGTGAAGTAAGATCATATCTTACATGCTTATTATACTCTGCATGAGTTACAGCTATTTAATCATTATAACAATTTTTCATGATAAAAATGTGAACTGTCTACCCTAAAATATTATTATTTTACAGAAATGGAATGACACAAAACAACATACTGATGTTCAGGATGTCTGAAGGTTTGGGATCAGTTTGTAGCTTGCATTTACCCGCCAGACCCCTTAGACTAGAAGATAGAATAATCCTTTAATCGTCCCACAAGGGGAAATTTGGTTGTAACAGCAGCAAACAAAGCACATATATACAAACAGAACTGGACACAGAACAGAAACACACACAATTTTTATAGAAAAAAGAAATAGCACTTTAGTCTAAGACGGCTCACTTCTAATTCCAGAGGGTGGAGTGCTAATGCTAGGAAGCTACATTCATAACACAAGCACAAACTCAAATACAAATAAAAAGATTCGATTCCCCAAATTTGGCTGACTTTGGCTGTCAACTATGTTGACAATGACACAACCAGTGGTTTTGATCTTATGGCCACAGAGGAACCACAGAGGACATCATTTTGACGCCCTGGCAATGAGTGCAGCCGTGTGGGGGAATCATAGCTGAAGGTTTGAAGTCCAGGAGAACAAATCCGAGCAAATAATGAGCGCTTAGCAGGAGGAGGGGGCTGTTCCTGTCAACTCAGTTTGGGAAACTGAAACTGTGAAAGTGGGAAAACTATGTTTGCTCTGATTAGTTTGAATTTCTCCTACACTGGATTGGTAAGGTCAGAATTTGGCATAAACAATAAGAAAGCGTGGGTCCATTCTGCCCTGTATCAACAGTTCCGCCTGTCCCATTATGTACCCACTATCACGGCAAAGTGTGTAATAGATATATATATCAGTCCACCGTGACCATTTCACGCTTTCTCTCCACATGCAGAAGTTGAAGCAAGCTACAGTACCATGATAGGGAGACATTTTATTTCAAGCCACCGTGACAATAATCATGGGAAAGCATTCAAAGACACATTATTAACACATTTACATGTAAATACAGATTATTGACACATATTAACAACCCTGGAATTGTTGGTTTCGAATCACTTCTTGACCTTAAATATATTATCTCGCCCTGCTGGTACTGCAACGTCTGCATGCGTGTCCATTCACACTTTGGAGAGGCAAAGTGTGAAATGGACATGGTGGACATGCGTGCAGTCTTTGCTGTGAGAGTGGGTTGAATACTGAACTCTTACATTATAACGCTTGTCAATCACAATAGGGTTGCACTATTCCAGAAACTCTCAGATCTACCCTGGCTCATCACAACCAAAAACCTTTAGCCTCTCATAAACATCGACGTATCTGTCTTGCTGAATCTGACTTTATTATATATAATTTTTTTAATTAATTTGGCTGTTTGTTTACACTCTGGAGTACTGATTCTTCACAGCTACAGTTCTCTGATGTTAACACATTGGTGAAGCTATGTACTCCATTAATAGTGGATGGTTGCTGTTAGGTAAAACTGAAGATGTAGACTATTTTGTGAGGTGCAAAAATGTGTTTGCATGGATTTTTGGGGTGCACTTAAACACAGATTTTCAGACTTTGATTTTTTTTTCAATGCTAAGCTCAAGGCTTGAGGAGAAAATCAAAACTCAGTACCAAAAGAAATGAAACAAAATAAAAACCCTTTCAGATGCCTCTGTGTTGCTCATAATGAGCAACTATGCAGTTAACACCAGAGAGCCATCCTCAGATTTAAAGCCGACACTTTAATCACAGCTCTGGTCCTCACACAAACCCATGATGAAGTGTGTCCTTCTTTGTGTTTTTATTGATTTTGTTTTTTATTTTTCCATGATTTTCTTGATTTGCTGCTCCATTTCAGTTCTTCTACATGCTGTTAAGAGGTTAGTATGGGAAAGAGGTTCTTTATTCTAAATATCTTCTTGTGCCAACAGTACTACTATGGTTCATCAGGGGACCTGCAGAACAATTATTATGTCAATTTTAAAGAAGTGACAACATGAAACAATAAATGGGGAACCTATGAGACCGGTCTGTACAGCTGACAAGTTTAAGCAGGCCAGAATCAAAAAGGAACCTAAGATAATCTGAACAGCTCCAAAATGTCTAGCCTGACACAACCGATGGTTTGTTACACAGAACTGTCAGATAACTTATTTTTGGAAACTGATAAAAGAGAAGGCACTTTTAGAATTTTTTTGACAGGTGACTGGATCAACCATCTGTCTGTCATCATCATCACAGGCTGAAACATGTCCATAGCTGCCGACCATGGGCATGGGCCTCATGGGACACTGACTGGTCTGACAAACTGTTTGACCGAAGGCGCAGAGCTTGAAGCCTCCAAAGGTTAAAAAAAAAACAGAGAAAAAAAGACAGTAATTCTGTCATTATAACATTAGATGTTGACATGCAGACAGGATGTCTGCAACAATACTGTCAGATCCACCTGATCTGATTAGACCAATATGACCTAGTCTGAGTTAGATCTCAGGTCAAGTACATTAAGTATAAGATTAAAATTCACATGGTCATTCAGCGGTCTATTAAATAAGTTTATTTTCCCAAAAGGAGAGTGGGTCATGTCTGCATATGCAAAAACAAGCTGAATTATCTTCAAATAGTGTCTAGTAAATTATGTTTTAATACCTTCAGCTAAGATGCTGCAGTTAAAACACTGACAACAGACCATACAAATACTGACATCAACGTGAGACCTGTTTCCGTCCACTTACACGCACACTGTTGGAAAGCTTCCTCAGAGAACAGGAAGTATTTGAATGAATACAGATGAACGAATAGAAACAAATACAGAAAAGCAGGATGAATGTGAGAAACTACCTTTTCCAGATTTTTTATGTAAATGATACACGCTTTCACTCTCTTTTCCCTTTGAAATCCTTTTGCTATGAAGCACCAGACTTCGGGCTGGCTGCTACACATGGGCATGCTGTGTGTGCTGTGCTGTGGTTTTGAATGAATAGTGAAACGCTTAGCTCTTTTGGGCGCTGAAAACTGCCTTTTGCAGCTTACGTTGTGAAGTTGTGGTGAATGGTTTGGTTTTACTTTTCAGAGACATAAATATTTGGATTAAAATGTGCCAGCAGTTGATCCTCATTTCTCTCTGGTTACTGTCAGACATCAGGTGTTTCATCAGGGATGTTGACCCTAAACTACTTTGTGAACAGCAGTTTTGAAGGGGTGTAGAAAGATTGCTTGCCTGAAATAAAAATGGCTTACTCATACCTCTCAAAAATATTGGAATAAAGTCTGCTGCGATGTGTCAAGCAGTGCTTAAGTTAGAAGTCAATTCAGTTTACATATTGAACAGAATATGTTTTGAACTGTCTTTAATCTACACATTTACTGTACTCAGACCACACAGACACCTTTAATCTTCCACTTGTTATATTCTTTTTCATATTTTGCCTCTAGTTTATTTTCAGTGTGACCCAAACAATCGTCTGCTCTGCCCATATAAGGATTAGCAATTTTCTCACCCACATAAATATAGTGAACTAGTTCACTATTCATGGTTTTGAGATTTTTTCATTGAAGTTAATTTTTGAGATGCTTGTTGTATTTAGTAAGAAATCTGTGAGAAACAGAATAATCCAGGTCCTACTGCTATGAAAATGACCTTGGTAGATTGCAAGTGCTAGTATATTGGTTTTCTGGGCCAAAACTCATAAAATGGACCATGACAAAGTGGAAAACTGTTCTGTGGTCAGACAAATAAAAAAAAAAAGCAAAATTACCTATTGCATTGCGTTAAAATACTTTTCTCTGTTTTATTGTGAGTAAAACGTGGGTTTATGAGATGTGCAAATCACTGAATTTTTTCAAATTGGGGTTATACTTATTGTAAAGCTGGTATGTAAGCAGCCAAGCAACACAGTTAAAAACATGTATGATTGTCAGGTCAGACTCAGCAGAACTCTGATTTAGTCTTGACCACTGCTCACTGCTGTGAAAAAATATTTGATGTTCTGAAATTGTGACAAATATACAAGAAAATTAGAAACCAGGACATTTTTATTTTAGACAAAGATGACCCCAGTATCTTTGTCTAAAAACTCGTTCCACATAGCTGGCAAAAAGTCGGACTTGTTTCCGGTGGGTTTTGGAGTCCTCCAAGGCTGCCATATGTCACCGATTCTGCTTATAATTTTTATGGACAGAATCTAGCCATAGCCAAGTGAAAGCTTTCCGTTTGGGTGATCTGAGAATCTCATCTGCTTTTTGCTGACGATGTGGTTCGGTTGGCTTCACCAGGTGACAGCCTGATGAGTCCATGGCCCTCAGTCGGAAAAGGATGGAGTGCCCACTCCAGGTCAGGGAGGGTCAGTTTAAGTATCTCCAGGTCTTGTTCACAAGTGAGGGCAGAAGGGAGCAGGAGATGGACAGAGGGATTGGTGCTGAGCACTGGATACAGTACTGGTCCGCTGTGGTGAAGAAAGAGCTCAGCGTAAAAGCTCTTAATTTACCAGTCGGTCTACATCCCCACCCTCACCTATGGTCACGAGGTGATCACGAGATCACGGATACAAGCTGCGGAAATTAGCTTTCTCCGAGGGGTGGCGGGCCTCTTCCTTAGAGATAGCATGAGGAGCCTGGCCATCCGGGAGGGGCTCAGAGTAGAACTGCTGTTCCTCCACATTGAAAGGAGGCATTTGAGGTGGTTCACACATTTGGCTAGGATGTCTCTTGATAGCCTTGTGGGTGAGGTGTTCTGGGCACGTCCCACCGGCAGGAGGCCACGGGACAGACTCAGGACATGCTGGGGAGATTATATCTCTTGGCTGGCCTGGGAAAAATTCACTGTTCCATCAGTTACCGCATCCAGGACCTGAAGTAGCAAAGCAACCTGAGGCCATCACATTACCTCCACCATGTTTGACTGTTGGTATGATGTTCTATTTATCAGATGCTGTGTTAGTTTAATGCTAGACGTAGTGGGAATAAAATCTTTCTTTGACTCATGTCCTTGCACACATGATTACAATTCATGGAAACTAGGGAATTTTTCTCATTTAAATATGCTCCTTTGTTAGCCTATCGCAACCATTAAGCAATAAACAGCAAAGAATTCAGCGTGGTTTTCATTAATTAATCTGCCATTAAATTTTGCAGTAGTATCCAAACTGCTAAAACATGGGAGCATTTTCAGAAACTGTATTTGTTGCGATGCAGGCAACAATAAGAGGCTAAATAAATAAATAAATGATTGTGCTACTTGCCCTTAGTAATGGTACACAGGTACACTGCTGTTCAAGCTCATGAAGAAAAAGATCTTTCCATGTGTGCTATTTATTTATCCATTTTTTTAATTCTCATCATATTTTTTCCATAGACCGTTTTCCCATCAGTAAGGCAAATTTCAACTTCCAGTGAGAGTCATAATAACATATAAGAAGCCAAAAAGGGTTTAATCTGTCAATGTGTTTTTCTCTCTCCATGGTACTGAGAATAATTTGCCATTCACAAAGCTTTTTTGATAATCTGGCTTTACATGTTTTAACTTGCTCACTGTAAAAGTAGTGACTGCTAAATTTTGCCACATTTGTTCTCTGCTGACACAGTGTGCTGCTTATTGTCATTCATTTTGATACAACTTGGCTTGCGGGGCTGTGCCTATAATTGTGATCTAGTTTATTTCAAAGACCTTTTTCATGTTCTGCCTCCATTATTGTGCCAACCTCATGGCGCTTCTTTAACAGTCTCGCACCATTACTGTAAGCAGACTACAGTCATCTCTAGTGCTTTGAAGCCAGACTGCCGTTCTCCTGAAGTCTTATGGGGTGCACATCAAATCTTTTCAATGTTTTTTGCACTGATTATGAATCTACCCTGAACACATCAATACATTTTGACCATATTGTGTTACCGTCACCTGTAGGTCTGAAATAAAACGAGTCTTTAAAAGTATTTTTTTTCCAAGACTGTTAACATATTATAATGTATCTGTCAAAGACAAAAGAGAAGTTGATTGCATTGCTATTGGCATCAAGCTTTAATGAGTTAAACCAAGGGTGTCAAACATAAGCCCCACACACATCCATTGCCATTCATGCTAAATTAAGGTAATTAAATAAAATATAAACAATTAAATTACAAAAATTTCCAGTTTTTCAGCTACCTACTCTAGAAATAACAGTTTTTTTTCCTGTGAATCAACAAAAACTTTCAGGCCCATATAAGATCAAAGTAGCCGGTATTTGGCTTACGATGTAAAATGACTGACATCTCTGGGTTAAACACTGGTGGGCTGGACCTGGAACAAGATGGGGTTGCCTATTAGTTGAGGCTATATAGACTGACTGTTTTTTTCAAGGTTAAATGTGATTCTCAGTGTGGACACAGATAAATATAAATGTCCAAAGGCATTGCTCGTTGTTGTAGCTGAGCTTTAAAAATTACAATTAAGGGATGTCCTGAAATGTCACCTCTCGGCTCTCATTAGGATTCCCATTGGGGGTGGTAAGTACTTTGTCATTCTGTTAGCCGTCGACTTGAATTGGCATTTCACTCAGTGTCTCTTACTCCATTCAGTATGCTTCAGAAGCTGCCTTTGCCTTGGTCCCCTCATTCCCAGCTGTGCCATTTCACCTTTTTGTCTCTCTGGAAATGGATTAGCCAGCCACTACAAAAATTAAACTGCCAAATCAATTAGCGCTGCTCGAAGGTGCCGATTCATTTTCATGCTTGTTCATCACGCCCTTTTCTATGCTTGTCTGTTTACATCCTTGGATTATTGGTTTCCATGTGCCAGCCTACAAAGGTAAGCATTTAGAAGAAGGGGAATGAGATTTTGAATAGGAAGAGAATTTCCCTGCAGGTTTACAAAAAATAAATGAAAGACTCCAGAGGGACACTAAATGAAAAGTAGAAGTACAAATTTTTTATGCAGTATAACAAATTAAAACTTCTACAATCCACTCATAGGAAAAGATGAAAAAATAAACATGTACACAGAGAACATGTGCAGTATAAGCTGTTAAACACACATCTGTATAAATATGCACAATTCCCCTCTCATTAGCTGAAATTCAAATACATTAGTGTGAACTGCAGTTTTGTTTTTTCAGGCATCTTATTCTTTTAGTTAGTATTAATGTTTGCTTTTGTAGTTGATTTATTTAAATTTTACCTTTCCTTTTTGCCCTTAGAGTCAGTTTTTTGTTACTAATTATTCTTCTGTTTGTGATTTCAGAACAACAAACCTGAGTTTTATTTTTCTCCCTTTTCAGGTCCAAGTTAAATAGACGGTCTTCTCTCAGTCTATCCATTTATTTTCTGCCAACACCTCAATAAGAGGAGCATGCTTACCCAAAGCTTTATAAATATGACAAAACGATTGTGTGCACACTTTCCTACACAGTTTTAGTCCTAAATCTACATGTAGATGTGCAGACAGTTAAAGGAGAAAAAACATAAAATGGTCACCATTTCATGCACATTTTGCAACTCGTTATGTTTAAGCGATGCCAAGATATCTGGACTTCCATGAAAATGTCTGCAAACATTACTGGTCCCCCGAGGATAGAGCAAGTGTGGGCTTTGATGATCATCTTGCATGACAGAAAGTTGACATTTTTAGCTTTTAGTGAAATGACTTGACAGCTATTGGATGGATTGGCAATAAATTTTGGTACATTCACTCAAGCTTCTCTGATTACCCCCTTTAGTGATCTCCTTATAGCTGACATTTGTTTTTCTATGACTACTTAATTTATTGCAACAAATATTTCATCTAGCATCTTCTTTTGGTCAAAAGTAGCCCATTACTTTGATTTTTGAACGAATATCTACAAAGCTTATGCCAACTTGTCACTCTCAGTTGTATAGATGTTAGTAAGGAGTGTAGAGAACTTATTCACATGGAAGTCAATTGCAAAGTCAGTTTTTCTTTGCATCACGCCATGAGTAGTGTTTAACTGATCAGCATTTGTGCACCAGTGCATATATGTAACTATATGGACCCAATAAAAAGAACTCTCCATCATATGATAGCCAGTAGTTTTAAGAAATGACCTGAAATGCAGATTGAAAGTGAGACAGAGGTCAATAGAAAAGAACCCTTTATTATGGTCAATGAGAAGTCCAGAGTAAAAAAAAGCTCATGAGCACAAACAACAAAGTAAATTCAAACTGGCAGCAAGATCACAAGGAACATTAACCGATGCCAAAACAGAGACTGACAGGAAGACAGACCTATAAATACACAGGAGCGTAACTGGGGAAGTGGACAGAGCTGTGGGAAACAAAACACAGGTGACAATTATCAAAGACAATGTAAGAGGACAGGAAAGTAATGCTAAACACAAGATGCAAAGGTCAAGTAACTATCAAAGTAGAACAGAAGGTAAGAAACATAACTAAATGGGAGTTTAAAGGAGAGTTGACACAATAAGATCGGACAGGGAGACATTACTATATGGCATATATTAGTATACTCCATTTAATGCCTGTGGAATCATGCCTGACTGTCAAACAGTGGAGTATATACGCCCACACCATAATAAATGTTCTGTCCCCACCACTCATTCATGCCTCCATTGTAACAAATAGGAGATACTGATCTTTCTGGCATGGTGGTAGACATGTACAAGGCACCAACAAGGTCAAGGCGATGAGAGTTTAACCTGTTTGGATATATCGTTGACCTATTCATCTCAGACTGCTGTGTTGTCTGTAAGAGAGACTTTACCCTGGTGAACAAAAGAAAAAATCTTAAAAGGTTTTGCTTGCAGTTGCCCACAGTTTGAAGCAAGTCAACATGCCAGGTTTTGCGATGTTTCAGAAAGAAACATGCCAAGACCCTCAGATGAGACGAGAGTTAGCACAAGTCCAGACATCTGACATTTCAGTGAGACAGGTTGGAATAGTGCTACCTCTGTCCAAAGCATTGGTGATTAGGAATCCTAATCTGGTGGTAAAGATGAAGACGCCTCAATCCAGAGATACCAGATTTGGGTGAAGATGACAGTGTGAGAGGGAGAATGACAGAAGAGCACAGAGATTTAAAGTATGCAAAGTGAAGGCTGATTCGCTTGGAGAAGTTGGGCGAGAAGATTACTGGACTAGAGCAATGATGTCAGAACTGAGTTTGACAGTGTGGGAAAGTGGAAGTGATGTAAAGAACAGACTAACAGTCAAACACCCAGGAACGCAGCCAGAGGAGTGATTACCGATCTTCCATACTGAGCTTGCTCATAAGCATCATTAAGTCTAATATATGCATTATTCAGCTGACAGATGATCTTCAGCCATTGCACATCACAGGCCTTTATGCCTACATATCTGTTTGGTCCCCAAGTAATCACTGCACGAGTTTGTACAAAGAAAACACCTTTGTAACAGTTTTTGAAAAAGAGAACAAACATATTTCATGTTTCTGCCTTTTTTCTGACTGTTAATATTTTATTTTAATTGTTTTTATCAGACACTATACAATGAAGGGAAGCAATCAGTTGGTGTGAGCAGAAGGGTAAATAACATGCTGCAAACCCCTCATCAGGGTCCAGATGTTTCCATTACAAGCACTGTGTTTTAAACATTGAGCTATGGTGATGCGACTTCCCTGTGCTTTCTGTTAGCAGTATGGGGGCCAGACTACTTAATGCATGCACATCCAATGCTAAAAGCTGCACAGACCACTGAGTCATTATTTATTAATATATTTTTGACCTGTTATTGTGTGATTGTTGCCATGTTGATAATGAAAGAATGCAGTTTAGGATGAGCAAAAAGCACCTCATCGCTTTCAGTCTTGTACTATTTTAATTTTCAAAAGACAAACAGACAAAGAACATGTTAAAGTATTGCTGGATAAAGTAGGTTAGGAAAGATGAAATATCATAAACTAGAATAAAATGTGCAAAAATAAATAAGCCAAATTAATTACATCAAATAAAAAAAATGGAGGAAAACGTCATAAAACAATAAGAAGAAGAAAACCAAAGCATATGTTATACATAGGTGTAAAAGCAAAATATGACCGTATGACTACAGTAAAATTTATAGGACAATAACCTAAATGTAAAAACTGAATTCCTACTTTGGTCACTGCTCAACCTCTTTAGTCAAAAAGGTTACACTTACATGAATTATGTAAATCATTTTTATGTTGGAAATTGTTACTTTTATGGTAATTTTATTAATTAAAAACAATTACAATACCATATACAGTGGTGTGAGAAAGTTTCCCATTACTGATTTCCTACTATTTTGCACATTTGTCACACTTCGAAGTTTCAGCTCATCCGACAAATTTTAATATTCGACAAAGATAACCCGAGTAAATACAAAATGCTGTTTTTAAATGATGATTTAATTGATTGAGGATGATCATTTATCCAAACCTAACTGGTCATGTGTGAAAAAGTCATTACCACTATTTTTAAATTATTAATTAGCTGTGATTAACCCCATTTTTTTGGAATGCTGAGTTCAGTTTCACTATATGCACTCAGGCCTGAACACTGGCAGACCTGTTGAATCAAGAAATCACTTAAATGAAACTTGTCTGACATAGTGAAGTAGGCTAAAAGATCTCAAAAAGAAACCCATCATGCTACAATCTAAAGAAGCACCTGAGAAGTTTCTGCTCTCTGGCAGTCTGGAAAGGGTTACAAAGCCATTTCTAAGGCTTGGGACTCCAACAAACCACAGCCATTACCCACAAATGGAGAAAAGTTGAAACAGTGGTGAACCTTCCCAGGAGTGGCTGGTCGACCAAAATTACTAGTATTTCAACGATTTATCCAAGAGATTACAAGAGAACCCAGATCAACATTAAAGGACTGCAGGACTCAGTTAAGGTCAGTATTCCTGACTTCACCAGAAAAAATCTTGATGAGCTCAGAGACATTTGGGCAAATACTCAGTGGAATGACGAGACAAAAGTTTACATTTTGGACAGTGTGTGTCCCATTAGATGGTGTAAAAGTAACACAGCATTTCAGAAAAGGAGCTCATACCAACAGTAAAATATGGTGGTGGTAGTGTGATGTCTGGGCTGTTTTGCTGCCTCAAGATCTGGAAGACTTGCTTTGGTAAATGGAACCATGAATTCTGATGTCTACCAAAACATCCTGAAGGAGAATGTTTGGCCATCTGTTCGTGACCTCAAGCTGAAGCGCACTTAGGTTCTGTAACAGGACAACGATCCAAAACACATCACCAAGTCCACCTCTGAATGGCTTAAGAAAAACAAAATGAGGACTTTGGAGTGGCCAAATCAAAGTTCTGACCTGATTCTGATTGAGATGCTGTGGCACGACCTTAAAAAGGCGGCTGATGTTCGAAAACCCTCCAATGTGGCTGAATTACAACAATTCTGCAAAGATGAGCTGTGACTCACTTATTGCAAACCCTTGAGTTCAGCTGTTGCTGGTGAGGGTGGCCCAACCAGTTAATGGGTTTCTGGGGAAATCACTTTTTCACACAGGCCCATGTAGGTTTGATTTTTTTTCCCCTTAAAAATAAACGCCTTCATTTAGAAACTGTTTACTTGTGCAATCTTTATATAATATTTCAATTTGTTTGATGTTCTGAAACACAAGTGTGACAAACATCCAAAAAAACAGGAAATCAGGGAGGGGGCAAACACGTTTCACACCACTGTATGTTTAAGTAAAACAATCGCCTGCTTGTATTTTACATTGCTGAATTGAATGTTTTTTAAACAAACTAAGAATCACAGAGAATTGGTTAAATGAAAACTGATCCCAGCAAGCTTAGCAAAATAGAAAATGTCTGAAGAATATTTAGTTCTTTCTTTCTTCTCTTTTATGTATGTATGCCATATTGGTCTACAAGCATAAAACTGATAGTTTGTTTGTGTCAGGGATTTTGAAATCTGAACAAAAAAGCCGAAAGTAATCCAGCAGCCTCTCTGGCCCGCCCTACTAATTGTAATTCATTGAAGATGTCAGCGCTGCTGGATTCTGACGCTCTGATACGGAAAGAGTCGAGTGTGTGTCTGAGAATGTCTGCACGGGCACTCTCGAGAAGATGAATCTCTGATTTTTGACCTTGCTGTTGTACAGAGGAACTGTGTCCTCATTCCAATAGCTGTGACAAAAGTCATGAAGAGAGCTGAAAGCGATGATAGTAAAGCATGTCGCTGCAATGACACTTTTAATTTCAGTTTAGTGAAGCATAGTATATCTTTTTTATGCTGTATTTGTGCTTTGAAACTATTTTGCAGTTCTTCAGTTCCTTCCTTCATTGGATAAAGTAATCGAAAAATTGTAGACAATTTGAGCACTTTCATGTTTTCTACACGCACAATTGCAGACTTTACATGTTATTAACATAGCTCTTGTCATAAACCAATGGACCGTGAAGGGGATTAGTGTTTGCATCTGAATGGGACCCCTGTCAGCTGTGGGATGTAATTAGAGTTAACAACTAAGCTTAGAACCAAAACATCTTCAAGTGGGAGTCAGTGAGCTTTGTAATTAGGAAACACTTTATAGGGTGCACTACTGTGCTTTATGTATTTTACACCCACTGTGGCCTCACTTTGTTCTTCACGAGGAGCCATATTGCTCCCAAGGGCCCCGGCTAGAGGAGACATTGGATTGGAAATGCGTGCAACATTCAAAAGTCATTATCAGATATGATTAAGTTGTCTTGGCTGTAATGCATCTTGAAGAGGACAAACAAACACATCCATCATAATTGGAGATATGTCATTGAGTATCAATACACCGTCAGTTTGTAAGGGCCTTACACATGCAGCGTTTATTTCTCAATTGCATTGCCCTGAGGGTTTGTTGATATGTATTTAACAAGATGAACAATCTTATTTTAAAGTGATTAAACAAACGTGTGAGATTCTGGCTGAACTGAAAGTGTTTA
The DNA here is from genome assembly GCF_013358895.1 of Oreochromis aureus. Taxonomy (NCBI): domain Eukaryota; kingdom Metazoa; phylum Chordata; class Actinopteri; order Cichliformes; family Cichlidae; genus Oreochromis; species Oreochromis aureus. The sequence continues at coordinate 4,553,544 of NC_052950.1, forward strand.
AAGAGAAGCTGCCACATGGTTTTCAACTGCAGAAAACGCACAGTAAATACAACCTCTATACTTTCAAGCTATTTTACATGAAAGGTGTCCTTGTTATTTTGAAGAGATTATGGAGGTTCAGTTTTTCAATGACAGAACACGTGTAGCAAACATAAATCTTCTCTGTATACTGAAGCTTCAGAATCGAGGAAACATTCACTCGCCATGAACCCTTTGATGGTTTCTCAACCATCTGTCATCACGAGCACAGAGCTGAAGAAGTAGTTTTTAATTACCACTTATTTTTGTCAGATCATTTAAAACAAACAAACATATGATAAAAACTTTAATCACGTAGATTGCTGTGCAGCTCAATACAAGAGAATAAAATATGACCAAACAAAAATGACAATGTTTGAAAAATCTAATCAGAAATCTAAATAAATGGTGTAAAGTAAAAAAAAGTATCAAACTAAATACATGTATTTAAGTAATAAATCTGGCATATACCAAAATAACAAAGAAAAGACAATTTGAAATGGATTACTACAGTAAATGAAGTGACTCATTATGTGTGTAAAGTGCCTTAGTGTGTGTTCAGAGCTGTGATAGTGCAGGGTTGAAATATATTAATAATATGACGTGAGATTTGATGATGCATTAAGAGAACACATGATGGATGAAGGAAATTCTTGACTGGTTGGTCAAAGATCGAGAAATAAAAAAGCAAAAATACAGGAATAATAGACAAAGACAAAGTGATAGGTCAAAGGTCAATGAATGGTCTTCACTCACCTGAAACCTTTTCGCGGGTCCCATCCACTTTGCCAGCAGGTTTTTCACCCGTAGTCACCAAATATCCTTCCCTGTCTATGCTCTGAATTGAATTGAATGACTTCCAGTGTTTATGCGGCTTAAGCTCTAAGGTAATCTTCAGACAATTTGTTTTTTACAGTGTTATCCTGCTACATGGTCGAAATCTGAAATAAATAAATATATTGTGTGAATGCAGATGATAAATACAAAGACAGTCTTTAAGTCGTTCGCTTGCTTTCACAATAAAATGATCATCGCAGCACCTAAGTCACAGATTTGGTGCAGAGGATCATTTCCCTCATACTGGAAGGGGGTTCATGACAGCAGCTCTACAGCTGAACACATACACAAAGGTTACTTTACTTTACTGTATATTACTGTATACTACTATTCTTATTGTATATATTGTACATCTTATATTTCATTCATCTGTTCTTCTGTCTCCTGCTGCTTTGAGCATGTACATGACAAAAGAATTTCCCTCGGGATAAATAAAGTTATTCTTATTCTTATTCTTAAATAAGGAAATAGCTGCATTGGATCCATGAATCAGATCCTTTCTTCATTCAGAGCACGAGGATGATGGAGCGTGTTCAAACGAAATGAGCGCCGAATGGGACAAGGGTCAAGACAAATGTCAAGAAGACAGCAGTGTCAAGAGAGGAATTCAAGGCTTTCTCATTTTAATCTTGAAGCATTAAATATGACATCCATCCTTTGTATCAGTGACCAAGCTACAATCACTAGTTAACCTAACATGTATGTCTGTGGGAGGAAAGCATAGGAAACTCAGAGAACATGCCAATTCAGGGAACTGAAATAGAAATATAATTGCAGTTAAAATTAGAACCACATTTGTAACCTTTGCACAAATACAGTACAAAAGCTTTGCAATTGTATCACACAATCTTCTTCAGCAGATGGAGTTTACCCAGTGGTTGAGGTCATTGCTATTTATTTTTTATGTGAAATATTATAATATAATATAATCTGTGTTATGTTTTAAACATTACTCCCCCCTGAAAAATATAAATTCAAAAACAAAAGAACTTACTCCAGATATATCTTACCAACATTTTGTAGGAATGAAATGTTACGTTGTACATGGAGACTGTAGCTACAGGGGTGGTCTCTTCAAGCAAAAATAAGAAATATATAGGTCTTTTAATGACTTTTTTAATGACTATTCAGATGCCAGAAATCCGATCATACCTACTACAACACGCCTCTTTCCTGAGTTTGAAAAAATCCAGATGCATTGTAAACAAATGATCATTTGTTCAACTTTTTACACAACGTTTTCTGTGTGAATTCAGTTATACAAATGATGTCATCTAATCCATCCAACACAACGATCACAAGGTGTCATACATATTCAAGACTCCTTTGTATCCTTTTGTCAAATGAATTGTATTTTTAGACAGGCATTTACTTTCAAGACAATCACATACCTTGCAGTTCAAGCTTGACTTTGGATATTTGTAATGTGTTGTGCAGATTTGAGTCCATTCGCATCTTTAATTTATCTCTCTTTCTGTAGCAAGTCTGCTTGTCTTGTTAGTTCCTATCTCTTTAAAGAGACAAAAAGAAAAAGAATCATCGAGTCAAAAAGCCCCTTACTATATTCTCGCTCTGAGCTACATTTTGCAAACATACAACCCCAGACATGCTACTGATACTCTTACATTGTTAAACATCATTTTTTGTTGTGCAATGCTTTAGAGGTTGTTGCATCTGCTTCAGTTGAGATGCCCTGCATTCCTCATCAACAGCCTTCAGAGAAAAGCCAAGAACTCATTGCTTTTGATAACAGTAGGTGCAAGGGCATATTATTAGTTCCAAAGTGTGAATTCTGTTTGTGTTATACAAAACATATCCTCATGTTGCTCCATTGCATGGTTGTGTATTTCCTGTCGCTGTCAGTGAAGAAACATTTCTATCATCTCCATTCCATGATGGATTTCTCCCTGTATCATTATTGAACATCAGTGCAAATGGCGGCTCTACAAAGAAAGCCTTGCTCTCTGATTGCAGGAGACAAGGTTTCAGGTCTTTGATATATTTTCTATCCTTCTCCAGTGGTGCAGCATAGGAAATACCCTGACATTATGTCACATTGTGCACATTAAGTCAGTCATATTACAAAAGACGCATTTAACACAAACAGAATGGATCGAACTCAGTAAGAGAGTGTTATTATAGCTTTTAAAGTATGAGGATATTTGAAGTACAGCAAACATGTTTGAGAATTCTTCCATCATTATATATTTTTTGGTTTGTTTTTTGGGAGGGGGGGGGGCAGTATTTACAGATGTACAAAAGACCAGATAAATCAAATCCAGATCATCGTATCTTCTTCCAGGAAGAAAAGCAAAATGTGCTTATTGCTGACACCAATCAATAGATCAGAAATGCTGAGCTTATGAGTCATATGCACCCCTATTTATTTTACATACAGTCGACCACTAGTCACTTTGCAAGGCACTTGTGATTAGCACAAAACAGCAAAAAGAACGTAACATACAATGACACAATGGTGGGCCAGGATTTTCAGTCCTACCTTGGTGGGAATATGGCTCAAATGCCAGAGAGTTGATTTGGTTCATCTGAATGTCGTGTTTTCCATGGGTGAAATGTTTTGTGTCACTAATCCACTGCAGGTTTCCTCGAGGTTATAAACGCTACATTTGCATGTTGAATGCCGTGAGGTTGGTTTTATGATCATTTAATGATCATTGATGTACAAATTATCATCACCGTTGATCAATAGCCATGAAGACTATTCACAAAGAGTTGTGCAGTGGCTCCAGTCACAGTATTATGGTGAACAATATATCCTTGGGACCCTTCCACAGCTCAGATATTCCTCTTCCAAGTAAATTGCTTCCTTTAACATGATTCCTTGCTCAAACCAGTGTTGCTTCCTGTCCAGGATTTGCGTATCCTCATCACTGTTAGTGTGGCTACGAGACTGTAGATGCACAGTCCTGGACTGGTGAGGTAACTCTTCTGTGTTGTGCCATCCACTTAATCAGAGGATGTTTTCTCTGATGTATAATTCACAGCAGTCACCTTAGCACTTCCATATATACTATATTACTGTGTTTGTGGCAGGGACCCAATCATTAGTGTGGACCAATTTCGATGTAGCATGTTTTGGGGTTTAAAAGCCACAGAGTCACAGTGTTTAGAGAGCCTCAACCTCAGTTGTTCCAATACTCCTGACACATAAGGGATCGTTAAAGATGTTCGCTTAGGCGTCGGAAGAAGTCAGTTGTATGCAGTAGTGAAGCTGTGGCTCGAAAGTAGATCGGGTCCTCTACTAGTCCAGTCCACATGTGTACTGATGCATCCACCGGTGTAACAGTAAAATGTCTTTGTGAATACATGAATGCAACTTGTGTTGTGAAAATGCTTTGTGACAAAGAAAATGCTATATTAATATTTAATTTTCAAATGTTTGCTGATGAAGAAGGTGGCATTTATCAGCAAGCAGGAAAAATGAAGTTCGTAAGCTGCATCAATAAACTGTAAAGGTGCTTTCGAGCACACACAACATCCATCCTAGAAGAAAACAAAATACCAGCATTATACTCACTAAAACTGAAGCATCACTTTCTTGGAATAGCTATACCACAAATTATTTATTACCTAATCCAATAAAAGTGCAAAAGGCACCAACAGCACACACACTGTGTCGATTTAGCTAAGGCTAGGTATGTCAGAGAGCTAGCATCTACAGATGCTTTCAAATAAAACAGAAACAGACCAAAAAGTCTGTGAACATATTTAGTTTCACTTTTTGTTGATTTTCACTTACAGTGGTGACAAGTTCTGCCTATTCAGAACTTATCACCAGTGCACATTTATTAACAAGCCTGCTAAATGTTGCTTAACTTTAAAATGGGACTGTAGTTCAGCTTGCACCAACAGCATACTTGACTACTTTTTCACGTGGGGAAAGCTGTTGTTTTACATGAAGCTTAACTATTTTTGAACAGTCTTGAAGTAATTATGAGGTCATTATTAGCATAATGACTTAGTAAGAGTGACATTCCCTGTTGATTAAAAAAAAGTGGCTTTACTCATAAGAGTGACTGGATATACATCACAGAAGCATTAAGGTGATATGTTGTACTTTAATGTTGTATATAAAGATCAGTTTAGGGCTATTTTTCTGTGTATTTCAATACTACTTCTAAGCTGTGGTTATAAATGGCAAACTGGTTATGCGAGGCTTTTCCCCACAGCGTGTGGTATAGCCTGAGATTAAAGGGTTTAATATGTCATATGAAGTCCACGACCTGAGTTTAACCTTCTTAGATTGTTTGTGTTTGTAAAGCTTATGATTGCTGGGCAAACTCGTTTAATATTTTGTTGCCTGAATATGTTTTCTTTGTGGGTGCATGTCTATCATGCAGGGTCAGGACTCTAAAATGAGATATTGTCCCATCATAGTAAGAGGTGCAATGCAATCACAGCCACAGCGATGGGTGGGCTAGTCTGTATTTCGGTTTAAATGATGACCATTTTTCTTCATGTGACATTAATTTAGTTTCAGAAAGTCAATGAAGCTTCTTTGATGCACAATAATTGCAGAGCACATTTTACAAGAAGTCAATTTGAGATTTGCATGAAGAATGGCAGAGTGTCATGGTGGAAGGGTTTTGCAATAAAAAGACAAGCGATTGAAATTGAGATACTCGTGAATGGCCGCGGCTTTGGCTCAGAAGGCACCCATGCGAAAGAAATGAAATATAAATGGGAAAATAATTGAGGTTTATCCCGACAGTGTCAGGGAAAACTTTTGCATTGCTGTCAGAGGCTGGAAACTTACTTCAGAGAGCATCTGTCAGGTAGACATTCAGATAAGAAAAAGACCCTGATGAGTTGAAACAGTTAAAGGCAGCACAGGTAGTTAATCTCTACGAAAGGTTTCCTTGTTATTTGACATGCACAGCAACATCTTAGTGGCAGATAAATGTCTTTTTACAGCAGGTGATAAAGGCAGGGATTCTGAATTGATATTGGACATTAATTATGTCACGATTACTTAATTGCACTTGTACAGTGCTGGGTGACTAATGGGTTCACGCTCATAAAGTAAGTCAGCTTGGATAAAATATTTCAAAATATTTGAAAGATGGGGTGAACACAGACATATATTTTTCTTAATATGTGAATAAGGACAGCACATTCAGTTGACCAAGAGTCAGTGCAGAGACGTATTGTCCTGAAAACAGATTAAAAAAGATTCTTGTCATTTCTTTTATCCTCCCAAACAAAGTCAAAGAAGTTGGTTCTGTTTTCTGTGATCAGTCTTTGGATTGTGATGCTGTCTTGTTACGATGTTACACAGTTTATGTAAAGTCAAACATGCATGCAATTCTCTAATCCTGATGAAATTCTGTAGCAGTGCATGTTCACATCTGTGGCTTTGTTCAAAGTGTTTTTGTACATTTAAAAAAAGAATCCTTTGAAATGCATTATTGGTTCTACATAAATATGATATATGAGCTCATATTTATAATACCAGAGACCATGGGATCTTGTATTCTGCAAGAAGTAGCAGTGAAAGCCAAAATAACCATTAGTGACACAAATTTATGTCTATATAGTCAGAATGTTTACTATATGAGATTTTAAGACTTGTCAATGCCTTATTACAACGTTTTCAGCACGGTTTTACATATCTTTTTAAAGTGGCTGTTTTCACATTATTAAAACTGCAGACATTAAGGTGCTATTCATCATATCTCAATATGTGCCAAGAACACAATATCTGAACTCCTTTTAAAATTATTTATTTAATTTTACATAGTTCATTGTGGAGGGAAAGGTGTCTGTAAGAACTGGTATTAGCAATCAAGCTAGACTGAGTCATGTACAGATGAGGACAAAATTATTAGGCCCACTCTTAAATTTTAAGTTTTTGTCAAAATGTCTCCATTTGCAAGCGATTTTCAACATAACATTTCTAAACATACTAGTTTTCTTAACATAACAATAACAGAATTGTTTAAAAAATTACATGGTTCAGTATTATTAGTTCTCTGAAACACTGGCCTTTTTAATTTCACCATAGCAGAAACCCCATAATTATGTGCTTTCACTGTGTAATACTTCAAGCTTGTAAAGTCAAGTTAAAACTGAGAGTTATCTTTCAATTTAAAATGTTGGCAAGGTTTTGACATGTCAAGTGACAAAACATCGTGCCAGAAACCAAACAAATCAGTTTAGACTTGAGAAAAAGAATCGTTGTTCTGCACTAAGGAGGAGATGGATATACAAAGTTATCACAGCATTTCCAAGTGTCAAGAATGTCATGGACAAATTCAAAGAATGCCACAGATCGCTACCGACTGGCCTCAGTTCGCTTACTGTGAACTGAAGGCAAAGATTAATACCAAAGACCCATCAAATTTGGAGTTTGGAAGATTCACCAAAGATGTATGGGTGGAACTGCTCAGCAGACCTGTGAAACCTTTTGAAAATGACAACAACTGACTGAAGAATGAAGCAAAAAGGGTCCACCATTGACTATTAGCATCAGAAGGGCTAATAAGTTTGACCTTGGTAGTTTTCAGTTTTTGGGAAATAACTTTGTTTGTGTGTGCAAAGTACAGTAATGTAGATATAAAACTAGGATGTTTGGAAAAGCTGTGTTTAAAAAAAATTCCTCTGTTTAAAAACATTTGTGGCTCCGCTATCTGTGATTAGTCTTCGGACTTGTTATACATGATGATGCAGAATCGAACTGGTCTGATTTGACCAGATGTCTAAACTAGATAGACTGGTGCTTCAGTGGTGCTTTTCTATTCCAACTGAGCACTCACGGCACATTATTCTATCCTGTTAAGGACTTTCTGTCAAGCTTATTCTTTAACAGATGCCGGCAATTTGGTTTCAATATCCTACTCAAACCAAGATGCTCAAGGTCTAGTCAGCAAACAGACTGGGGGAGCTGGGAGTTAAATCACCAGCCTTCCAATTGGTCAACCCAATGAGCCACAGCCACCCCAAGTTTACAGCACCTTGTAGTCCCAGACAACCTCCCAATCAGGCAGTAATGAGCTCCAACCTTGGCAACACTGACATATAGGTGTGCTGTGTAGTATGGCTGTAAGGCATATTAAACTCATGAAGGATGCTGGTGGCTTCTGATCAGAAATTGAGCATTCAGTCTGTTGCTTGTGGCTTGTCACACATGCTGTAGATGTCTTACATCCACAAGCAGGGGAGTGCTTTCAATAGATCATCACCAGAGAGTGATAAGACGAACCCAAACACTGTCTGCCAGCAAACAGGGAGACTCTAAGACTGCACTTCAGATAAGAGGAGACTACACAGAATTAACTGTGGATAGACTCAAAGTAAATTATAATGTTTCCATTGAACTACTGATTAACAACACCTGAAGAAGAAGAAGGTTATAATGTGAACAGAAGGAACCTTATGGAAAGCTCTATTCAGGACTGTGATTAAATGGTTAACTCAGTTCTGTGGCTATATAATAGGTAACTTTAGCTGTTGCCTTGACAGCTGAAGCTAATTTTGCTAGCATGCGGGTGTGTAACGTATTTTACCATGCTTGTGTTACGTGTGGGCTGTGCCTGGGAAGTCAGCTGCATAGTTTCTTATCATTTCAAGTATTTTTTCCACTATCAAAGTTATTACACCATTATTGACACCAGTAATTTACGCCATGTTTAGGTCAAATAAAATATTATAATTTTTGTTTTCACAAATATTTTAAATGCTGCCATAGGAGTCTTGTTCGTTATCGGAATTAACCAGACAAATCACTCCACCAACTAAGAACGGCCATGCACCACCACCCACAGAATCGAGAAAGAGCTATCACTCTGTCAATCCTTTCCGTGAGGTTTCCCGCACTGCTGCCTCACAGCAAGAGGGTCCTGAGTTCAATTCCACCATGAGGGATTCAGTTCCACAGGTCTTTCTGTGTGGAGTTTGGTTCTTCTCCCTGTGTTTGTGTGGGTTCTCCCTGGGTCCTCCATCTTCGTCCCACAGTCCAAAGACATGCAATTAGTGGGGATAGGTTAATTGGAAACACTAAATTGCCCATAGGTGTGAATGTGGGAGTGAATGTGAGTGCAAATCGTTGTCTCTGTCTATGTGTTAGCCCTGCGACAGACTGGCGACCTGTCCAGTGTGTACCCTGCCTCTCGCCCATAGACAGCTGGGATAGGCTCTAGCGCTCCCCGCAACCCTGAAAAAGGATAACTGGAAGCGAATGGATGGATGGATGGGCTGCCACAGGGCAAGAGGCAGAGCACACCCTCAAAAGTTTGCCAGTCTGTTAGTTGGGCTAAGATAGTGAGACTTACAGCTTATCAAACTCACATTCAAACCTATGGGCAATGTAGAATAACCAGAGTGGCGGAGGTGTGGTCCTGGGCTCGGCTGCAGGGGAGGAGTGGTGCAGTGAGCTCAACGGGGCGGTGCTGGAGAGGCAGGTGAGAACACAGCTCATGGCGTTTGGTCTGATGACGGTTTCCTTCCCCTTTTTAGTGAGACGGGAGAGGAGCGGAGGGGAAGCTGGGAACAGCTGAGACCGGAGCTGTCCAGACTGTGGACTGTCACAACAGATGAAAACTCAAAATAAACGTGGCATCTGGCAATAACGAACTGCGTGTGTGTGTGTGTGTGTGTGTGTGTGTGTGTGTGTGTGTGTGTGTGTGAAGTGCATTTCACAACCAGTTAACCTAACAAGACTAACTGCATGTCTTTGGACTGTGGGAGGAAGCTGGAGTACATGTAGAGAATCCAAGCAGACATGGGGAATTGAACTGGGTAAGTGTTAACCCAGGACCTGGCCTCAGTGTAGAAATGGTTACAAAGCTATTTCTAATACTTTAGAACTCCAACAAAACAAAGTGAGAGCCATTAACCACGAAGACTTGAACAGTAGTGAAACTTCCTAGGAGTGGCCAGCCTATCAAAATTACATCACTGCACACGGACGACTCATTCAGGGGGTTACAAAAGAACCCAAAACAACATCTAAATGACTGCAGGCCTCATTTGCTAAATGACAAATGTTAAATGGACTGGTCCTTATATACTGCTTTTCTACTCTCCCAGTGCACTCTTTATACAACATGCCTCATTCACCCACTTACACCCATTCATACAAGCACTTTTTCTATGCTTTCTAACTAACATTCACACTCCAATGGATTCATGGGAGAGCAACTTGGGTAGGTTTAGTATCCTTCCCAAGGATATTTGGCATCCATACTGGAGCAGGCAGAAATCCAACCACCAAACTTCCTATTAGTAGATGACCTGCCTCAGTTAAGGTTCATTCATGACTCAACAATAAAAAGAGACACTGGAAAAATGGCACCCATGGGAGAGTTCAAAGACTGGTGATCAAAAATAACATAAGGCTTATCTCACTTTTGCTTAAAAACCCTAAAACAAAACATGTTTATGACAAGTCTGTACAAGTCTTAAAGAAGTTTGGGAAAAATATGAAATTTAAAGAACTGTTCAGTATGTGTAAATTTACAGTTAGTTTGGATTATAAAGTGCTTCACCCTTGGTGGTTTTCATCAGTTAGCCAAAGAAGAATAAAGATTGATAAAGATGATGTCAAAATCAAAAAAGTGAAGTAGGCTGATGACATTTCATTATCAGTAGTTAAAGATGTTATTGCAGAAAGACTTTGATCAATCAGAACAGAATATTGCAAATGATGATAAAGATACTAATTTTTAGGTCTTCCTAATGTTGGTGCTGCATTTGAATTCTGCAAAGCTTGAGCTCCAAAAAAAATGTTTCATATAGTATGTCTTTTCAACTCCTGCGCCTGGGTAAAAACCTTACAGTTGTCAAAATCTACTCACCCTAATCTGTGGCATTCCTATTTACAGAGGATAAGACTGATCACACTGTCAGACTTATTACTAATTTATGTCTGATGATTATACTGTGTGTGGATGTTCAACAGTTCATATGAGGCAAGAGGAATGAAGGCAGTCAGGAACAGTTTATTAACTTTAACTTTAGAAACCATCAGAAGAAAAGCCGCACAAGACGCTGTGTGAATGTTTATCCTTTGATTTTTTGTTCCATCATTACTGTTTGGTTTGGTTTAAACAAAAAAACAACTGAGCACCAAAGAGGTGAGGTTTCAAAAAAGACTGTGGCTTGAGTTAAAATTTTACATTTAGCTTTTGTTTGAAAACTCTGGGTTGGTGTTTAACGCCTGGCCCTGCTACATGCCAGAATGTCCTCGGCAGTGAATTTCAAGTGTCTCTGGATGGCTGGTAACAACCTGCCATGATTTATCTACTGTGTATGAGAACAGGTGAATATGAAATGCATTGTAAACATTTTTTTAGAAGTGTGTAAAGCTTAAAAGTCACTTTATATATAGTCCTGCTAGAAGCAAGTAGTGTTTCAGTGTGTGAAAAATGAAAAATGATTTTAAAGTGGGTCAACAGACCATTTTTCAAAAAATACAGTTAAGCCCAAAATTATTCATACCCCTGGCAAATTTTGACTTAAAGTTACTTTTATTCAACTAGCAAGTTATTTTTTGACTGGAAATGACACAGGCGTATCACAAAAGATAATAAGATGATGTACAAGACGCATCATTGTGGAAAAAAAATATTTCTCAGCTTTTATTTACATTTGAGCAAAAAGTATCATGTCCAGAATTATTCATACCCTTTACAAACTGTCACAGTCTCTGGGAAAATCCAAAGTTCCATACCATTCCAAATAGTCAAAGCTGTTCTAAAGAATCCTAATTACCCTGATTAATTGGAAATAGCTGTTTTGATCAACTCAACAGGTGAAAAACAGCAGCTCTCTGCAGGTGGTCTGTGGACATTCATGGCTAAGACAAAGGAACTGAGTGAGGACCTGCAGCTGCGCATTGTGGCTGCTCACAAGTGAGGAATGGGCTACAAGGCCATATCCAAATGTTTTCAAGTTCCAGTGGCTACAGTGCAAAGTATTATTAAAAAATACAAGATGTTCCGCACTGTGGAAAATCTCAGAGGACGTTGTCGGAAGCCAAAAGTGAAACCTGTGCTGGCCAGGAGAATAGTGAGAGAGGTGAAAAAGAATCCAGGATCACCACCAAGGCCATTCTGGTGAATCTGGGCTCTGCTGGTGGCAATGTCTCAAGCCAGACAGTCCAACGGACAATGTTGGGTTCCACGGATGCAGACCAAGGAAAGCGTCACTTCTCCAGGCACTTCTAAGGCATGCAAAAGCTCATTTGGCCTTTGCAAATGCTCATCTGGACAAAGAAGAAGGTTTCTGGTCTTCAGTGTTATGGTCAGATGAAACAAAAATTGAATTATTTGGTCACAATGATGTTGGCATCATTGTGATCATTTGGCATAAAATGGAGAAGCCTTCAACCCAAAGAACACCATCCCCACTGTCAAACATGGTGGTGGGAACCTAATGCTTTGGGGTGTTTTTAGCCAATGGACCATGGAACCTAATCACAGTAAACAGCACCATGAAAAAGAGCAATACATGAAGATTCTCAACAACAACATCAGGCAGTCTGCAGAAAAACTTGGCCTTGGGAACCAGTGGACATTTTAGCACGACAATAACCCAAAACATACAGCAAACGTGGTGAAGAAATGGTTAGCAGACAACACCAGTAACGTTTTGCAGTGGCCTAGCCAGAGTCCTGACTTGAATCCAATTGAGAATCTGTGAGGGAGCTAAAGATCAGGGTGATGGCAAGAAGACCCTCCAACCTGAAAGATTTGGAGCTCATTGCTAAAGATGAATGGGCAAAAATGCCTGTGGAGACATGCAGAAAGCTGGTCTGCAATTATAGGAAGCGTTTGATTGCTGTAATAGCCAATAAAGGCTTTTTTCTATTGATTATTGAGAAGGGTATGAATAATTCTGGACATGATACTTTTGCTAAAATATAAATAAAACCTGAGAAATATTTTTTCCACAATGATGCCTCTTGTACATCGTCTTATTATCTTTGGGGAGACACCTGTGTCATTTCTGCTCAAAAAAGAACTTGCTTGTTCAACAAAAGTAACTTTAAGTCAATATTTGGCAGGGGTATGAATAATTATGGACTTAACTGTATGTTTTGAAAATTATTTGAAGTATATGAAGCTAAAATTTCATAGCAATCGTTTTATGTGTCCACACTTTGTACCATGCATTTTTATGCAGAGATGGCTGAGCCAAAGGGCCCCTGTATATTTGAAATGGTATGAACCTAGTGTTTCAGCATTGGTACGTTTCCGGTTGTACACGTTGCTAATTCCATAGGCGCTAACTCTTGAACGAACCCCTGATAAAAAGTTGGGTGATCACTGTACTCATTAGTTCGAAGAATGCAGGATCCATGTGATCAGCAATAGAACAGTTTTCCACCATCTCAGGCCCTGTTAACTGAGCTTTGCCATTTATTGAAGTATCCATATGTGATGCAACTCTCTTCTCTGGGGCAGAGCTTTAACCTGCATTTGTGGATGGCACAGTTCATTGTGTTTACAATGACCGTTACTTCTGATAACCTGTGCTGCTGTAAGATTTTCTTTTTCTGCCATCAAATTCAAAACCTAATTTTTTTTCTTAAATTGGTACATTATCTCTGTTTAAACATTTGATGTTTTCTGTTATAAATAAAATATGAATTTATGAGAATTGAAAATCATTGCATTCTATTTTGGTTTACATTTTACACACCATCCCTTTTTTTAGAACTGGGTATACTGGTGTAGAGACAAATATACTTCCTGTTACAATACATTAATCTCAATATCACAGGCTACTGCTTTTGATAAAAACGGATAATCCATGTGCACATCTACAAACAAATACACATCAACATTTTAAAAACCTTGATGCTCTGCTGCTGTGTGTTGTGAGATGTCTGGGAAATAAGCAAAATGGAGAATAAGAGATAGTTTTGGGAGATGGGACAAAGAGAAGGAAGGAATTTTGAACACAGTTGGCAGGTGGGAGGTGAGTGGAAGACAGGCAGAATGATCAAAAACAGGGCTGAGACAAGACAGCAAGGCAGACAGGACAGGAAAGTTTCCTGACGAGTGGTTAGACTGGTATCTAATATTGGACATTCAGTAATAATTCTAGATAGCAGAACAATGAGAATATGGATATCCCCAACAAGGAAAAAAATTAAAACAAGGAATCATCACAAGAAGTGATTTTATATTACATAGTAATAGAATTCAACTGTGAGTTGATTATGCCTACAGGAGATTCCACGATCAAATATTCGAGAAGTCATTGAATCATTCTTCATCCGCCATGTTTCCTGAACACAGCAGCCTCTCTGGTACGGTAGAGCAGAGCGTTTTTCTTCTGCTCACAGTCTGACTTGATCTTCCTCAGGTGACATATATAGACTGCACACGCAGCCCATATAACCACCGTTATAGTGGTTTGTAAAAAGCAGGGGCTGAAATTGATGACTTGAACCAGTCCCAACATTGAGGCTGAGGACAATTAATCGTGCCTCGTCGTTAAAGACATCTTCTTGTTACAATAGAGCATGCCAAGTCTATCTGTGAAGTCACAATGTAGGAGCCGTGCATACATGCAGGCAGAGAAAGCTATGGCTCCTAATTCTTCTCATTAATCACCTGTCTACTGAACATCCTCTAGAGAAAAGCGCCCTGGTTCCTCTGAGGTAATTACAGCACTTGAAGGAACACTCTCTGCAGCAAATGCTTATAAGTAGCCATCTTATCCCTCACTTGTCCTGCCCTTCATTTTTTGTCTGAACCGTGCAGCCAATAGCTTCTATGTCCTCTGGAGAAACTTCCTTTTGTATTGTGCAGCTCTTGCTCCTCCTCAGGTTTGTAGTCAGCAGGCTTTTCTTTTTTTATTTGCTTCTTTTTTTTTCCAGGCACACATCCATTTGGCATCCGATGTGGGATAAATAAATTATAGCCTCTAAAATCAATGCTCAGTCCATGATGTAGGCTGTAGGCTTAGTGCTTGCCACCATGCTAGAATTATGCTCAAACAGAGGCATTTTGTAAGCCCAGGAGCCACGCTGCTGTTCACTGTTTTTTGTGCCATTGTGAAAAGCTATTCTCGGCTGTCTGACATTTTATTATTCGTCATAAGTTTTCCTAGCCGATATTACTTTTCACTGCAGAAGCTGATAGAGGTTTTGAGGTGCGATTTGTCTCAGGAAGCTGTTCATTTGTTACACAGCATCCTCGTTTGAACCGCTTTTGTTTTCTTTTCCCACTAAATTCACAGCAGCATCTGGAAGCTGTCTTTAATTTCTCCACAGAAGCACTCAGAAAATCTAAAAATAAATCAGAAACAGTGGCAAGAGTGGCATTTACTTTTAAAGTCAGAACAGTAGCAATGCAGTCACTCAGTCCGTACGCTGTGTGTTGATGTCGTTTTGAAAGATTTATAGCCTTCGGTGGATAGATCATGCCGCCTCTCAAGGTTGTCGTAGGACTATCAGAGTTGGTTTTAGGGTTTCTGACACTGGACTCGCATAAAATGTATCTCTAAATATGTCCTGAAAGTGGCAGGTTTCTATACTTTGCTCATGCTCTCTTTCTCTTTCTCTGCTTTTCCAGATGGAGATGATACAAGAGCCCGATCCTGATGACGAGGGGACGAAAATAAGTGTAAGTACAAGAACACGTCACATAGGCCATGCTTCCCGGCCATGTGCCGTCGTGACCAAAGTTGGCAGTGTTTCATTCCGAGCAAACACAACAGCAGCTGATTTTCTCGAATAATACACCTTCAACCAGAGAAAGGAGCTAATCAGTGAAATCAGTGGCAGTGTATTATTACTGTCAAAGTGGTTCCCTCCCCGCGCTCATGCTCCACCAACTATTCCGCCCCTTTTCCTGCCACTCTGTATGCGCCTTCTGTGCCCAGTGCACCACACAGCCTTCCTCTAAATGACCTCATTGGAGCCCTCAGACACTCAGGCAGGCATGTGTAATGGAAAGTGACAGATTTACGATCAAGCTAAGTTTGTAGATGCTGGTTTCTTAGAAATTGGGTCAGTGATTTTCTGTGTTATACACGGTCCTTGCCTGTATGACAGTCTTCTAGCAGAAGACAAGTATTTAAATATTCTTACATTTCAGTAATTAATGGATTCTGTGTTATTATTAAAGGGAACTTATTCTGGCTGTTTTTACTTTCTGTCATATACATACTCTGACGTATGTGTGTGCTCTTATGTATAATGGTTGATGCTTATGGTAGAAGTTGGCAAAGTGTCAAATAATGGGGTCATTTGATGTGAAAGAGAGTCAAAAGCTCAGGCATCCAAGTGTTCTGTTCAAGAAGCAGCCAATCAGAGAAAAAGTTACCTGAAAAGGAAGGTGGCCTTAAAGGAAAAGGAGCTAAAATTATGAGTCTCAAATTAAGAAGTGGAATAATGGGAAACACCTCAGTGTGTTCTTCAAATATTTTTCAACTTCTTGAAATACAAAAGGACAAAAAAAGAGTCTCAAACAAGAAAGTTGAGCCAGTATAACTACACAGAGAATCTGTGACCCGAACATGTTATATTTCCCCATAGAGTGTCAGTATTAGTAAGTATATTTGAAGTTTTGTTAATGTCTGCTGACTGCATGCAAGTATACATTTGTGTCCTGTGAAAAGGTGTCATGGCCGACAATTTTGATTGTTAATATTTAGCGCAGGCACAGCTTCTGAAGCAAAACTGCCACAATAACATTTCTAAAATACCCAATTAAGCTGATTGTAGCATGAGACTGAGTTTGTGTCGTTCTTAAAATAAAACATAGCAACGCAAAAACGGCGATACCGTTCTGTTCAGCTGCAGTTTTCTATGAACTTGATGTTCATCCCTATACTGGGACTGAAGCACAGAGATGTAGCAACAGATGTAGCAATGTTGCCCTTTTTTCTGTTGCAGTTCTTTCAGAACAGATTCGGTGTTTCTGACTCTTGGTTATAGGGATGGCATTTAGTCTTTGATTTACCTTTTTGTTAGCACTGAAGTAAAAATGTCATTTTTTTCCCAGAGGCTATTTTCCATTGTGAAGTGCTCCCTAAAGCCAACAAAAAAACATACTCTATCCCATCTATACAAATGATGTCCAGTCCCATAATGAACTTTGACAGTGTTTTTTTTTTCTTTGTGATAATCTGAATCAGAAGATGGAAAATTTACATGTGCCTGCACAAACCTCTTGACTCTACGTTTTTACCAGCATATAAAACCGCTTCTGTTAGATGCCACCAAAATTGTTTTTCATCAACATAAAAATGTTTTTCATTAAACTCAGTCTGCAAAATCACAAAATGTTCATTCTGAATGTTTGTGTACTCGTCCAAGTTAACCATGAATTGAAACATGGACCAGGGTATACTGATGTTTTCAATATTTAACCAAGAAAAAAGCTTTTACCTTAATCCTAAACTGAAGTGCTTTTTTGTCTTGATTGAGAGAACATAGCGATATGTCAGTCCTTTCAAAGTATATAAAAATTATACGTCAGTGAGGGAGAAAGAGGGTTGTGAAATGAGCCGAGCAAAAATCTGCCTGTCATGTGTGCCACCCATACGACTAGTTGAACTGCCGTGATTAACACGCTCGGCTGACTTTGCTGCCCTGCTCTCAGAGCTGTACAGAATCACTCCTTCACCCCTTATTAACAAATGCACATTTGTGGGTTTTAGAGTGGTTCGTAAACTTGACAGATGTTTTCGTCCTTGACGCTTAATTATTTACCATCAACCTTAGGAAAATGGATGGTCGTGAAACAAAGCGTACTGTCAAACAAATCTTAAAGTACAGTTTATTAGAATAAATGACAGTGAATTTGTGATTTTCCTTCTTTTTATTTTATTATTTCCACACTTTAAAAGTAAAATTAAGATATGTTTATGTCAAATTTTGGGGAAAACCCAGAGTGTGAGAGTTATGTGTTGTGCAAGCAACTTGTGGTATTTATCATTCCATCGAATGTTGTGACAGTCTGTCCTCTTTTAATTACTCTAACAGACAGTGAAAGTCCAGGGCAATGATATCTCACACAAGCTGCAGATCTCCAGAGTCAGCAAGAATGATGAAGGACTATACGAGTGCCGGGTGACACGAGCTAACTACGGAGAGATTGTGGAGTACAAGGCCCAAGCCTGGTTGAAGGTCAACGCCACGTCCAGGCCCCAACGACCACTGCCACCTCCTGAGAAGAACTCCCTACGGCACCTGAAAAACAAGAAGCCAAGAAAGTCCAGCTCACCACTGGGGCAGGACATGAGTTCAGACCAGAGGGTGGTCTCAACTTCCACCTCTCATACATCCTCCAATACAGCTAAACACAACCCTGGCTCAGGTAAGGCCCTCAGGGAGAGTTACATAAAAAACTGTGGAACACACACAAAAAAAACTCCCATGACTTATGTTTTCACTACCACCATGAAATCCTGATTTGCAACGCTCTTGACACATTTGTGAGTCACCTACTTTGCTTAAAAGGACTGCTTGGTTAAAATTCAAGATTACCAAGAATAGAACTTAGAATGAGGTTATATAGCAACTGAGCTTACAATAGAACTTTAGTTTTAAGAACTAACGTGCTCTCAGTGCAGTAGGAAAAACACCAGCACAGCTGTAATAACCATACTCAACATGGCTACTGAAACTACATGATTTAAAATTGGAGAAAAAACTTAAATCACTGTATATGTGCCAACTAAAAATACACCATTGATTACTATGAGCCTTTTCACAAAGCTGCTAGCTTCCCCTGAAGGCTAAATACTGACAACATTTGCAGCATTAATGCCTGCTTGAGAAATCCAAATTCATCTAAGCAAATATTTAGCATTATGTGTCTACTTTGGTGAATTCAGAGGAAGCAATTAAAGCTTCTCTTTTGCTCCACAAAAGTGACATGATTGGTTTGAATAAACTGAATTGGTAGCAACTAAGCTAATGAATTGACTAGCATAATAGCTAATTATTAGCAAAACTTTGTTAGCAGTCAGTCGTCTAGCTTTATCTATCCACTCCAATAATGTTTTTAATGTACAAAATTGTGTAAAATGCCATGGCGAAGTAAAAAGAAGAAGAAAAAAACCTTACACAAACTCACTGCCCTGCAGCAGACCAGTGTTTTAAATTTTCATATTTTTAGTAAACACGTATTGAAGAAGAGTGTGATTTATTTAATCTCATGTAGCATGTCTTTTCTCAGCAGCCAGCTACAAGTCAGTTACCTCCCTCTCCCTCTTATGTTGCTTTAGGCTTTTAACTAACTCTAGGAGATAAGAACACTCTCTACTCTTTCATTCTTTTCAGTGAACACCTGTAAGTTTTAAAAATCATTTTTAGACTTTACTGTTAATGTCTAAGGCACTACATGACCCAGCCCCCAGCTGTGTTTTAGAAATGTTCATAAGCAGCCTAAAGTCTCCAGGCAGGACTCCTCGGGTGTCCCCGAACCCCCCCCCTCCCACACACACACACACACACACACACACACACACCTTCTTACAGAGTGTTTCCTCGCTGTAGGCTTCAAGCTGCAGGCTCTGTGACTGCACAGCTTAGTGTCACAGGGCAGCCAAAGTTGTATTGAATTCTTTTACAGATTTATTATAGTCACTGCAACATCAATTGTTGTAATCACTTCAACATATAGCATTTCATGTTTTTTTTACATCCTCACCAGCCCATAGCGATATAAAACACAAACACAGGGACAACGTTAGGGCTAATCACAACATATAGTTTCACCATAATTAATTTTTAACCCACAAAAAGATTCGCCATTGAACTGAATAATGCTGAATATTTTAAAAGATGCTTAAATTTTATTATAATGCTACATAAACCAGCTTGAAATTACAATTACTTTCATTTAGGTGTAATATAATATCATGGCTAAGAATATCAACTATACCTTTATTCTTTTTAGTATAGTGAGGCTGAAAATCTTTGTGTACCATGTCATGCCTAAACATCTCCATTGAGCTCCCTGAGAATAGTGATGTTGAGGTCAGCTGAGTTTCCGCTGAAGCAGTTAGACAAAAGTGAAGAAAACCCAAGTGAGAGTAAGAGGTAACACACCGCAGCCAACACAGCCAATAGAATTTCTCTTCAGTCACCTCTGTTGCTGAAATTTTATAGATTGTAAATAATTTACACTTCTGAGTAAGGGTTGATCAAAGTCAGCCAGATATTTCATCCAGCATATCCCCCTTACACATGCCAACCACGGGGGAGCCTAAACAAAAAGAAGATTTCTGGCTCTGTAGATCAGCTGGACACCATGACATGTTAGTGATCCAGAGGCGATCTCACTATATATACCCACCTATTAACCCTGCCTCTTTGTTGCTGACCAAAAGAGGATGGTTACCTGAGCAAACCTACCTGTGAAGTTGCTTTGAGTGTCTTGTTAGGGTTTTTTCTGGTAGAGAATACTTAAAAAAGGCTTTAACAAAATGACTGTGATATTAAAACAGCATATTTTGCAGAGGTCTTGATTTATCATTTTCACTTCAGTGTTTACAATCGAGGAAATTCATACGTCACCACTGGAACCACAGGTGCCTCTGTAGTAACCTCCTCTCATTTTTCCCTCATGTGGCTTTATATAAATTTTCTCCCTTTTTTTTGACTATCCGACTGTGTTATAATTGCGCTGCTCCTCATCTCTAAATGCCAATCATTTCTCCACTGGGCAGACATTTCAAACACAAAGTGGACCCTGCTCTGGGCTCAGATAGCCCTCTGCACCGTGTAGTGAAACACAGAAAGATATTACTTGCCACTGAATAGAGGTAAAAAGTTGAATAATCCCCAGGGCTGCAGAGCCTGAGATTATGAGGCAGCCAAATTATGCTGACAACTGTGTTGCAGTGAGTCCTCTGTGTGGTGTGTCTGACACTGATAAATGCCTCTCTGTGGCTGCTCAGGCAGCCTTAGCCCCCTTCTCTGAGCGGCAGAGAGGTGTTACAGCTGAGGGCGACAGAGTTCTATTACAGCCATGCTCAGGTTTGAGGCAGATGAGCCACAATAGGCAAATGGGCTGAGATGAAATTAAACCTGGGAGAGTGCAGATATTTTCCTTTTCCGCATTGCTGCATCTGTAAACAATGAGGCACTTTCCAGATGGGAGAATGGGACTGAGGCTGGTGGAGCGGCTGCAGTAGCAGAGTGGTTTGTTCACAGCTACTCCCCACCAGTGTGTCAGCTGTTGTTAGATCACAGCTCGGCCTCCATCGTTCCTGGCAGTGTTGTTCTGTCAAAGCTCAGAGGTGACCGGAGCTGGGGAAAAAAGGAAAGAAAAATGTCCCCCAAGCCAGACTTGTCCCTCTGCCCCTGAGGCCAGCCTTGTTCCCGCATGAAGGTAAAAACAAATATGGACTCAGTTTGATTGCATAAGCATTCATCCAAAAAAAAGAGAAAAAAAAATCACTGACCTTGTTTTAAAGAACTACCGTATTTTTTTAAACTGCCTCAACTGCGTATGTCTAAGGAAAGAACACCAATGAGTCATCATTCCAGTAGGTGGAACAGCACAACTGCTGTTCGTGGCTGCATTTCTATTGCTCAGGCACTCACATGCAATGGCAGCGTGTCGCTTCAGGTTCATTAACCTAATGTGGGTTCTTCCTTACTTGTCTTGTGGGTGCATGTAAATCTGTCCACTATCTGTGAATGCTCAGCAGGAGGCAAAGCCCGGTCTTGAGCACCACTGAAAATTCACGGTGGATGAATGTAAACATATTTGTTTTAAATGATACTTCAGCTGTGGCATTTTCAATTTTCAGGATTTCAGATAAATTGACTTTGACTCTGCTACAACTTTGTTATTTTCTGCATTCAAAGGGCATCTACTGACATCTACTGATTTGTTAAAAAAACAAAGGGTGCTGGGTGGGATGTGATCGTACATGACTACATTAGGACTTCAAGTGGTCCATAAAGGACAGCTATACTGGCCTCAGTCTGGATCAAATCTGATCGACTACACACAGCCCAGTTTTCTAGTTAAAGCCGTCGCTTCAGTCCAGAAATGTTTCTTGCAGTGTGCGTTCCTCAATACCAAGTTGTTCCCACATACTTGCTGGTTCCTACTTGACAAGTACAATTGGGAGCCCAGACGTCTGAGGATGGACTTATATCTGAAGTTGAAATGAAGAATTTTCAACTGGAGCACTTGTTCCTGTTTGAGGTAAATTGTCGCCTCACCTTTCCGGTAATTTTCATCTTCATTTCTGTTTACAATTAAAAGCTTTTACATTCTATCATTTCTTTGAAGTTACACGTTCTTAAGGCATTTCTTATGGTATCAAATTGTTAGTAATAAATAAGCGTAACTGTACAAGTTTGATCCGGGCCTGGGTGTTGTTGCCAGTTTTTTTTTTCTTTTTTTAATAATAAAAAGCACATAATACACCTAATAGTCTACGTTCCTTTAAAATTCTCTGGCAAGATGCTCAGCTATAAAAGGCCCATTAATGTCAAATTATTTTCAAAGGTTATACAACCTGTATTGATTTGGAAAAAGGTGGTGAAGAACTGTACACCAGTATATTAACTTAAATATCACTGATTAAGCAACAGACTGTTCAGCAGATCTTTCTTAAAGACATTATAGATGTATACATAAGTCTTACTGCTCACAAAGGAAAAACCCCACATAGATTGTGTTATTTATTCATTAATTGAATTTTAGTAGATTTCCAGAACATGCTACATAAAACTGGTATTTGTATTGCAGTTAAATTAATAATAAATTGAATCTGTTATTTCTTTCTGTATCACTGCCTGGTTTGGTAACATGACTCCGAAGAACAAGAATCAGTTGGGACTTTTGGTAAAAACTGCCAGCAAAATCTCGTTGGTGTTGGCAAGACGGACTTTGGTCCATTTATAACAAACATGTGCTGAGGAAGGCTCGTGTTATTGTTAATTGTTTTAACCATCCACTTCGCAGTGAGTCTGACATGTTGCCCTCTGGTCGTCGTTTTAGAGTACCTGTGAGGAAGACCAAAAGGTTTCCTTTATCCCTACTGCAACCCGTCTCCTTAATGGCGAATAACTGTCTTGTGGCTTTTTATTATTGTTTTGTTTACTCTTATTGTTGCCTTGCTGCTAAACTGATTTCCCTTTGTGGGACAATAAAGTATTTGAATTGAATTGAAAACTGATAATTTTAAATATTTCTAGAGCAGGCTTAACATCATTCTTCATGATGTCCAAGAACAACATTGAAATGCTGGTCCAGAGGTTGTAATTGGGACCAGACATCTCCAAAAATGTTGGAGTAGTTTTGCCATTAGGCTCTTGACAACCAGATATTTGAAGATTACGCCACTACATTCATGCCTTAAAGAAAAAGGTGTGTTTGGTGACACTGAAACAGTAGGATTTCAAAATGTTACTTACAGGTTGGGGTGCTTTGCTTCATCATTTCTGCACGAGATTTTATTCAGAATACATTCAGGTCGACACCACTATGCTTGATGTACTGAAGCACAGGAACCATGAAAATAAATAAATGTGCTTTTTTAAACAAGTTAATTATGAGTTAATGATACATGTTATTTAATTATGCATTTATTAAATTATTTCCACTTTTATTTAATTAATGACACATTTAATTCATAAATTATTTGATGATGTATTTATTCATTTCATTTTGTACTTTTAGCCCTACATAAACCAATCAACTGTTTGAATTTATTTAAAAGATTACAAGATTTCAAAAAATTCAGAATAATTGTAATGATACAATTTGAACAAATATCATATTACGGTTAAGAGAAAACATCAATTTTTTAGAAAATAAAAGTACTTTGTAATACAAGTATCATTTGTAAAACCACGGTGTTTGATGAACTAAGTCAATCATTAGCAAACTGTCTTAAATGAATCTGGAGGTTCTTCATCCACTGACTGAGCGGCTACATCAAGGCCCAGAATAAATAATAAAACATTTGATAAACTGGATGTAAGGAATGTCACTACTGTCAGCAAATTCCACACTTTTTGAATGAAAAATACTTTGTAAGTATTTATTTGTATTGATTAACACTGACAAATACTGTGAAAGGTGTCAAATTTAGATGGGCATCAGATGTGCATTAGTCATTTCCACATGGCATATAACAGGAACAATGCTGATAGAAGCTGAGACCATGTATGTTTGGGTAAGAACCCAATAGAGGAAAATATCCCTAAGCCCTCATTAGCTGTTTATTCCCCTTTTCAGTGGCTAAATGGTTAAAGAAATACTTGTAGTGTGTGGTCATCCTGGTGTGGTCGTTTTAGATGTTGTGGATGGTAATTTAGAAGCTTTATTCCTTAGACTGTGTTATCACATTTAGACTCATCACAGCTGAACAATCAAGCTGTATTTTAATGGCATCTAATTGTATTTACACAGTCATATTAGCTAAGAATCCAACTATGGCTTGGGCAGTCTATGAGTCAGTTAGACAGTCTATCAGTCAACAAGCAAATCAGAAAGCAAGTTATATACCGGAGCCCCCGGACAAATAAGCAAGCAAGTCAAAGAGACGGTCAGCCAGCAAGGGATCAGCAGCAATAGATAGAACTGGCATCAAGCCAGTTTGAGCTCCCTGTGGAGGTGCTGTGGTGAATCACCTCCCTGCCTCACTGAACCTGGCTGCCTCACTGGCCTGGAATCAATATTTCACATCACCGTTTCACCGAGCCAAAAACATTTTGGCAAAATGAGAAGTGTTGTGTTAGGTTAAGTAGGACAAAATGAAAAGTATTCAATATGGGTCTATTGTATCTCAGCATGCACCAAGAAACCAGTAAAAAGGTCTCTGCAACCTTAGATACTCTCGCTCATTATATTTCCACATGATTCATTCTGCAGTTACTTTGGAGGATGGAAAAAGGGAAAACTCAAAGTGGCATCATGTACTGCCTTAAACACTATGTACAGAAGTCAGACGACTCAAAATCTCCCTTGGAAACCCTTTTTCTCCACAGCTTCCCTCTTAGATAGATAATTCCAAATGACATGTAAAGACACAGTGACCTTGTCAAGCAAATGATCATAGGAAGTGGATGAAAGTGCTTTTAGCTACAGCGATGGTGAAATGAAATAATAAACTAAAGTTGTTTTTGTGTATACACGTTATATTGCGTATGTTCAGTTGTGTTATTGGAGCCTTCTTACATTTTCCCCTTTTGCTCATCAATTAAAATGCACAGCAGAACACAAAACAACAACAATAATAATTCGCAAATGTTCTTCCTTTGTTGTTTTCTAAAAATAGCACAGGAGCACAGACTTTACCTTTAGTATGCTTGCTGGCAAGGTTAGTTTGAAAGTGAAAAACAGCTCACAAAAAAGCTGAAGGAATCTGTGAGGTTATGAGAATAATTGCTGCAGACAGTGTTGTTTTCCTGTACTATGTGGATTGCTTACATCATTTCAGGGTTAGGAATGGAACAAATGGAAACAATCCAGCACCCAGTGCATGCAAGAAGGTGACAGACTCTTATGCAAGTACTGCAGATTTATACAGTCTTTCAAAGTGACTGGCACTGTTGGGAGGAGATAACTGTTGTACTTTAGATACAATTCCCACACATATTGCTGTTATCTGTGGATACAATACCATTATGAAATGGAGGACAAGAGGGTGAGAAAAAAAATCATCAAAAGCACATTAACAAGGCATGTCAACGCAAGTTCATTTGTATAGCATCTTTGAACCATAAAACCCATGTAAAGATAAATGCAATAACGTTATGTCACTTGGTTAGTAGATCCCAGTATAAAGGCTCAAAGTGCAAGTGAATAACGGACGGACAGTACATCCTCATATGATAGCAAGTGTCCTTGGCAAGGTATGCCCACATAATTTTTGACTCTGATCCGCATCATCATTTAGAAAACAAGAATCATGTTCTGAAAGTACAGTTAAGATTTTACCTAATTCACTGTAATTTTATAAAAGTGGTCTCACACATCTGATGTGTCCAGACACCAGTGAACACATCAGAGAGCAACTTTCAGTTGGTTGCAGACTGGAACAGTGAGGGATTTAACTATCAACCTTCCAAATACTAGATAACTTGCTCTATCTAATGAGCTACAGCCAGCCACATTTGTACCTTTGTGGCCCTCAAAGGATGACATGATTACATTTAGCTCTAATAATTTGGTCCCTGTCTACCAACAGAGACAAAAATAGACTTTTACTATGGGTTCTCAGTCATCTGGTGGTAATCTAAGGAGCTTGTTTTCGTTGCACTGGAAAAATCAAACAGACACTCCATAAACGCATATAAGAGCCATCTGAAGAGGACAAGACTCAGCTATAAATCTGCACCTAAAGGATAAAGATTAGTCTTTTCGAAGATGCCAGTGTTCACATTTTTGGAGTGAAGGAGGCCATCTACAGTATGTCCACTGTGAACGACCATCTTTGAACAGAAGGGGTGGTTTACAACACCAACTGTCTGCCACTTGCAATGCAGTTTTGAGATCCCTTCCCATGAGCCTCAACCCCCACTCACATCTTGTGTCAGGTGACCTCAATAGATCAAATGGTGTACAGTGTGCTCGAACTATGAGGGGATTGCACTTGCTCAGCCTGGGAAATTTATGCCAAGGTGCTGGAAAAGAGAGTCCCTCCGTTAGTCAAACCTTGTGTACAGGAGGAACAATGTGGTTTTCGTCTCGTCATGGAACACTGGACCAGCTCTTTAACCTCTCGAGGATACCCGAGGGGGCATGGGAGTTTGCCCAGCCAGTCTCCATGTGTTTTGTGGACTTGGAGAAGGCATTCAACCATGTTCCTCAGGGTGTCCTGTGGGAGATGCTTCGGTAGTATGGGGTGTTTGGCCCATTGTTACGGGCCATTCAATCCTTATACAACTGTTGCAAGAGCTTGGTCCCCATAGCCAGCAATAAGTCGGACTCATTTCCGGTGGGTTTTGGACTCCACCAGGGCTGCCCTTTGTCACCAATTCTGTTCATAATTTTTATGGAAAGAATTTCTAGGCACAGCCAATTGGCCGAAGGCTTCTACTTTGGTGGTCTCAGAAACTCATCTCTGCTTTCTGCAGATGATGTGGTTCTGCTGGCTTCATCAGGTGACGGTCTCCAGCTCACACTGGAGCGGTTTGCAGCCGAGTGTGAAGTGGCAGGAATGAGAATCGGCACCTCCAAATCCGAGACCATGGCCCTCAGCCGCCAAAGGGTAGAGTGTCCACTCAGCATGAGTTCTGCCCCATTAGGAGGAGTATAAGGCCTCTCCCTTAGAGATAGGGTGAGGAGTTCAGCCATCATGCAGGGGCTCAGAGTAGAGCCACTGCTCCCCCACATCAAAAGGAGCCAGTTGAGATGGTTCGGATATCTTACTAGGATGCCCCCTGGGTGCCTCCTGGTTGAGGTGTTCAGACAGTTTGGAAACCCAAGGACACACTGGAGAGATAATATCTCTCGCCTGGCCAGGGAACGCCTTGGTGTTCCCCTGGAAAGGCTGGAGGAGGTGGCTGGGGAGAGTGAGGTCTGAGTTTCTCTGCTTAGGCTGCTGTCCCCGTGACACAGCCACAGATAAGTGGAAAAAGAGGATGGATGGATATTTGCTTAGGTGTTATTATGGGTTTTCCTTTGACTTTTCTATGTAAATCCCAGTCCATTCCGCCCATTTCTTATGGTTCTGTCACAAAAAATGACTTATTTATATCTGCGTGTTGTGTATTCTTTTTACTGTTAAGCCATATTTCTCTGAGTTTTCTGTCCTGATGCTTGATTTATTCAGTCTACCCATACACTATGTTTTTCTTTTAGCACGGTGGCACGGTGGTTAGCACTGTTGCCGCACAGCAAGAAGGTCCTGAGTTCAATTCCACCATCAGGCCGGGGTCTTTCTGAGTGGAGTTTGCATGTTCTCCCTGTGTTTGCGTGGGTTCTCTCCGGGTACTCCGGCTTCCTCCCACCGTCCAAAGACATGCAGCTTGTGGGGATAGGTTAATTGGATAATCCAAATTGCCACTAGGTGTAAATGTGCGAGTGAATGTGAGTGTGAATGGTTGTCTGTCCCTGTGTGTTGGCCCTCCGACAGACTGGCGACCTGTCCAGGGCGTACCCCGCCTCTCGCCCTATGACAGCTGGGATAGGCTCCAGCGCCCCCCGCGACCCTGAAAAGGATAAGCGGAAGCGAATGGATGGATGGATAAGTTTCCTATTTTACTTGTACTTGCTCTAGATTTTAGACACAGCTAACTAGGAGTACCATCATCTTTTGCTACACTATTTAGATCTTACTTACAAAAAAATAAATAAATACATGAATGAACATCCTCCAAGTAAAGTAAAACATAATTTAAGCTTAGTGTTGCAGACAATCAAGTACTCTCACATCAACACTTGTGCACATATACTGGAGCATGGGTAGAGAACCAACACAAACACCAGGAGAACATCGACTCAGTCGGTACTTTTTCTGCCTATAATGTGACAGTTTAGGACTGCACCACTTTGCTATGTTAGAAGTTTTGACATTTTGTTATTTAAATATACACGTGAACTGTCTAATTAAATTTGCACTAATTTTCATAAGGTGTGGAAAAGCCATAAATATGTATTTTGGTATTTTTTTCTTTTTGCCAGCGGATAAAAATTGACCAGCGGATAAAAAAAGGCTTTGGTTTTTTTCTTCTTGTATTGTGGCTTCCATGTAAAAGAAAAAAAAAAGATTCCATCATACCCAAGAAAAAATGATGGCCTCAAGAATGAAATTAGACTGAAATTAGCTTTTGGGCAAACCTCAGATTTACTGGACACAACTGGGAGTCTTTATAACTTATGAAGGGCTGTGATGACTACAAGATGTTGCTTCAGAGATTTGATATGAACATGGTTCAGTGCTGATAGTGTGGCTGATCTTTTCCTTTACCTGATAGAATCATATCTATGGTACATGTGCCTTCCCTTATTGTTTGTGTTCTCTCAGATAAGCAAACTGAAAAATGGCTTTGGAAAACCCACACGAAACAACAGAAAGCAGCACAACAGCAAATCAATAATGTATGAATAACAATGTCTATGCTGTTTTGTACAAGTGTGGCTTGATCATCAGATTCTGGGGGACTAGAGCATAATTCAGAGTTGGTTCAGCAGATTTTAAAGTGCATCTGGAAGAAGTCACAACTAACACTAAAGAAATGACCCTACACAGCTGCGCAGGGTGGTGTGCAGTGACCCATCATTGTTGGGTTATATCCAGAAGGAGGTCATTATGACCTAATCAAGCAGCCCTGCCTCACTGCTTTATATTGCTGCTGTACTTGGTTGTAAAAATAGCAGGCTGCCTTTTATCAATGCTTCTTGGATCTTCAATAGTGAGTTCAGCCAAAAACTACTTTTGATTTGATTGTTATGAATTCTATTATTGCTACTTTTCCTTTCATGTCCCTTTAGGTTGTGTATATGATGCAGGTTGTGAGTTACATATAAAGGCTGTATTGCAGACATGAGATATGTTAGATATCCTCAGAGTTTTTCAGTTTTGTTCGGTTTAGGTTGTGCAATTTTCCCTACTCTATGAACTGAAACACAATCTCAAAACACAATATTTTTTCTGGACAGATGGCAAGTGTTTTTTTTTTTTTTTAATCAATTGTTGCTCCATTTTAATCTGAAAAAAAAAACAAAACAACTTCTCCTATAAAACTACGTTTGCTTTGCAAACTTCAAGTGTTATAATTTTGCACTCATTGAGCCATAAATACTGCACAGGGAAATGGGGAATTGCATCTCACCTGTCAGCTAAACCTTCCTTTAGCTAAACTCTGCTTAAGCTAAACTCCTGTTAACAGTCATAGTCATAGTCACAGTATAAAGAGTTCTAAAGGGGTAGATATCAAGTGACTTTGTTTCAGACCCTTAGTTGCCCTGCTGAAATTAGGAGTTAAAAGATACATGCAACTAAAACATGACAACACACTCTGCAAGATAGTCAGTGTTTTGTGGTACTTAAGAGGGAAGTGTTAGAGCTACAGCAAGATTTTTAATGAGGATGTCTTACTTCCACAGCAGAACACAGGTGCTTTCTGCAGCCCTTTTCAGACGTGACATGCTCAGAATAGTTTACTAATTATTGGATTCTACTAGAGTGGCTATGCATCATTCATAGTTTAAAATATTTTCTTTTCTTACACAGGATCTTGGCACAGCCTCTCATCCTGTATTTGAAACAATCTACCTTCCCTTCCCTTTAAGCCAGCTTTCAGATGGAGCTTTTGTGATCGCAGTCAGAGCTGAGTGTCCATGAGAGGTCCATATAATGATGGCAGTTTCTTAGTGACATCATACAGAGTCAAGAACAGATAAAAATTAGAGCAGTCTGAAGACTTTGGCTCATCAGGATTATTTGTGCATACCTGTAGCACATTTACAATGAGTATATGATAAAATATGGAAAATAATATTACAGAACCTTTACATTGACAGATTGGTGTCATTTAAAGACGTGTGATGAACATTTACATTTTGTATTGATCTATTTAGACATTGAAGGCCAAAAAAAGAAAAAAAAATCCTCAAAACAGCAAAACAGCATAGATGTAGGATGGACACAGTGGTGCAGCATGGCAACTCAAAGCCCTGAGAAAAAAAAACAAAAAAAACAATCTTTCATGGTTTTACTTTTGTTGACAAAAAATGGTGAAAAATAGAAAATGGAGTCAAAGGCGCATCCTCCATCCTGAGGTAATTAACAGTTTGCAACAGTGAAACCTCAGTTAAAGCTGCACACTTTTATATACAGAGTAGATTATTGTAAAATAGTTCAGTAGATATGCAGATTTTTTTGTCCTGTATCACTGCATCTGTGCCTTTCTGTGACTCCTAGCTGGAAGCTGATTAATTATTCTCTGTGTGAAGGATGTTTTGGCCTAGAGTGATTGCTGCTCCTCTGTGGCACTCCTGTTCTCTAGATCACCTCGAGCCAAATGAGATGTGGTGGGGAGGAATAAAGGGTCAAAGCCCTCCATCTCTGCAGCACCATCCCTCCCTTCCTAACCCTCAGCAGCCTTGACAATCCACAGCTGCGAGGAACAGTGTGCTCCCCTGGTACAGTTTCTTCTTAGAACCACTGTCCAGTATGACACAGGAATCTAGGAAATGTTAATATAGTTTATTGAAAAATGTAATTTTTTTTTATGAATATTACTGTAATCATGCTTTATTTCATGGTATTGCATTTTTGTACACAGTTAGCTCTCCTTTCTTTCCCTATCTAAGCATTCAATGCTAAATGTTTCCTATTATTATGTCCACAGAAATCTGCTGGGCAGATTGTACAGTTGTTATTTGTTACTTTGCTCTCATCAGTTCTGGCTCAATGTTTCCAAGATGCAAGTGGATCAAACTGTAGGCTGAGGAGGTTGTGTTGTAGTTTGCAGTTGTTAGTCATGTCAGATGCTCAGTAAACAGTCAGAGTTGCCCGCAGTGGTGATAGCAGCTTGTCAGGGCTCAGGCAATTGCTAACTGCCCATGCAAAATGTTTTCAGAGCAGTCCAAAAGCCTTTATTTACAGTTTTCCAGGGATTTCAGTAAAGGTGCTGGAATTAAATGAATGTATTTATAAGGTCAATCATACATAGATTACCATTCCCCGTTTATATAGGAAAAAGCACATAAAACGACTTTGTTTGCATCTCTTTGCAGACAGTTTATATGTCTCTTTTCTCTTTGTCTCTGTTTATGTGTTTCATTTGCATTTCTTTTAACACATTTCTGTCTCTGGTTTAGTCTAAGTGACACCTTTCTTCTGACTCTTTCCAATCGCTTTTTGGGCTAATTTGCATTTTTTTTTTTTTTTGCCTTTTAGTGTTTGGTTTTAGTCTCTTTCTGGTCATTTTCACTTTCTTTGTAGTTGTCTGCCTCTCCTGGTTTAATCACAGCACTTTGTGCTTCTTTGTAGACAATTTCAAGTCTATTTTTGGTCGTTTGAATTTCTTTCTAAAATTCACATGTTTAGAAACACGTTTTCTGGGATCAGGTGTGTGGGGTATTTGAAACCCTAAGCCTGTGCAGCAGACACTTTATTTTCCTTCAACCATTACAAGCTGCATCTCTACAATTTTGCTTCATTTTTGTCAATCTCATATTTCAAGTATAGTGGTCCCTCGCTGTAACGTGGTTCACCTTTCACGGCCTCACTGTTTCGCTGATTTTTTTTTTTGCAATTTTGCATGTTTTTTTTGGTTGGTTGGTTTTTTTACAGTGCATTGTGTTCTGCCTCCTGATTGGCTGTAGACCATTGTCAATCACTCTCCTCCGTGCCATGCTTCCTGTCCAGTACAGAATGCGTTCAGCTTGTCACATTTACATAAATCTTCGATCGCTAGCAGTGTCACTCTGAAATGCTGTACTGTATGTTTGTAAGTTTTCTGCCCAACAAACACAACAATGTCAAAACGTTTTGCACCGTCAAAGGCAGCTGCAGTAGCACCCAAAAGGCAGAGGAAGATGCTAACCATCGCACAAAAAGTTGGACTTCTGGACATGCTAAAGTAAGGTAGAAGTTACCGTATTATAAGGCACATTAAGTGAAACAAAATAGTCAGATAAGTCAAACTTTACTCGACTCATTCTTCTTGCTTCGTCCACTTCCGTACCATTGATTCATTAATGTTGAATTCTCTGGCAGCTGCTCTATTCCCATGTTCTGGACCTGAAAACAGGGTTTAATCTTTGGTTTCATTTTATAATACTGGACTTATTTTAGGTTTGAACTTTGAGAGTCTTTAAACAAGAGAGAAAAGTGTGAAAATGTTTATACCTGTCTGAGAAAAGTGTATAAAGTGTGTAGTGAGGGGTTTTACAGCCTTAAAAAATCTATAATAATTGTAAAAAATAAAGTTCGCTGCTTTGCGGATTTCACCTATTGCGCGATAAACGAGGGACCACTGTATTCCTATTCTTAACTGTAAAGTCACAAGAATGATCACTTGTGAATGTGACAGCATTGCCCAGGTATTTTCTTCTTATTTGGAACACCAACATGTACATTGGTATATGCTGCTATCGGGAGCGTTTTAATGCCAAATTTTCTGAAACTTCCCTTGAGGTGGATCTTTATTTTTTTTTATTTGTCTTTTTAGCTTGACTAAATAAAAACATAAAAGCTTTTAAAACCTACTCAACTGTCTATATACTGTACCTAGCAGGAGCTGTATGGGCTACATGTGGACTGTACTCCATCTAGACCATATGTTGTACAGAAATTGAAGTGCAGATGTGGGTGTAAAACAACAAGAAACCACATCTCGTGCAAAATATACCAATTGTGTATATATGTCATTCAATTTGAACACGCTCGCACAAAATAAATGAACAGAAAGAGCTAGCAGGATGACATAGTGTCATAGTTCTTGAGTAAAGCTAACTCGAGGATTTCATTCAAATAGAAAAAACAAGATCATAAGTTAAATTGCTTCTGAGAGTATTTGCAATAATCAGAATCTTTTTTCTAAAAAGTATCTTGAAGTAGCACTTTCATTTACCACCCTCAACCCACAAGCACCTGCTGTTGCTGCAGAGATCGTATTGTTTTTCCTTTTTCAAATGCCCAACGGTGTTGGACTTGTATGTAGGCAGCTATAGTCACACACTATATATACCCAAGTGCGCCTCAGTTTAATGGCACACACTAATGACTGGACATCAGCCCACATTTACTAAAAATGTACGTACAGATTTGCAACAGTAACTAATTTCACAACTTTACTTTACAACTATTTTGTAGTTACCAAGTTGATACTGTAGAGATTTGAAAAAAATGAAATCCTCACCTTAAGCTAAGGTTTAGCATTATCTTATCCAAGTCAGGCACCAAATATTGTAATTAGGTGCCTTAAAGTAATAATAATAATTATAATAATAATAATAATGATAATAATAATAATGATAATAATAATACATTTTATTTGAGGGCGCCTTTCAGAAACCCAAGGTCCCCTTACAAAAAAACAAAATAAAAGGAGCAATAGTCATAAAATACATAAAATAAGTTAAAATTGCAAAACAGAACTTGACAACAGATAAAATCAACACTAAAGCGAATAAGCCAGTTTGAACAGATGTGTTTTGAGCTGTGACTTAAATACGGGAAGAGAGTCTATATTTCTTATGGTTGGAGGAAGAGAGTTCCAGAGCCGCAAATATTGGGAAAACAAGTCAAAACAGGGTTGCCGCTTAGATACTCGATTCAAACTGTTGTCAGCAACTGAAAATTGTAA
The DNA here is from genome assembly GCF_013358895.1 of Oreochromis aureus. Taxonomy (NCBI): domain Eukaryota; kingdom Metazoa; phylum Chordata; class Actinopteri; order Cichliformes; family Cichlidae; genus Oreochromis; species Oreochromis aureus. The sequence continues at coordinate 4,587,619 of NC_052950.1, forward strand.
TAAAGCGTTCACTCAACCGGAACCGGACTGGAACCAGAAGTAAAACTACAACATTTTTTTCTTTCTCTATTGAGAAATACCTCAAATAAAAAAATGTATTTGATCTGTGATATGTCTAAGGAGCTTGGAAAGAAAAGCGTCTGGACTTCTTTAAATTTCTTGAAGACGTTTCATCCGAGAAGCTTCTTCAGTTCTGAGAGCAATTGGCAGAGAGAAAACAGATGTTTTGAAAGAGGAATGAAAGAAGCCATCTATGTCCACTGTGAGCGACCATCTTTGAACAGAGGCGGTGGTTTACGACACCAACTGTCTGCCATCTATAATCCAGTTTTGAGATCCCTTCTCAGATACCTTAACACCCACTCACACCCTGGGCCATCTGACCTCAGGAAATCACATGATAGGGTGGGGCTAGGTTTCACAGAGGGTTCAGCCAAAACTGTGGCTGATTGTGACCTACACCCGTTTTCACACCTTGGCTCGTGTGATTAGGTAGAGGATCAGTAGGGGGTCCATGACCCCCTTGGGGGACACTCCCATAGGGCTTAAAATCTGGGACTCTCCACCAGTTGCTCTTAGAACTGAAGAAGCTTCTCAGATGAAACATCTTCAAGGAAACTTAAAGAAGTCCTGATGCTTTTCTTTCCAAGCACCTTAGACTACGATGACCTGGATGACTGAGAACCTTCATAGACATCTGTGATATGGTAAAAACAAAAAGTTTTTAGCTCAAGGAAAGAGGAGAGAATATATTAGCCACCATTACTTGATAGTATACGTGAGCTTCATTGATGTCAGATTCAACTTTAAGAGGAAGAACATGCTGATTATTTGATTTGATTTGTTATTACACATTTATGGACAAACTCTTTCTTGCGAACAACCTTTTTTTAATATTCCAGTTCTTGTACTTCCAAGCATAAAAAGTCATTTTGTCATATGTGCTGTAGGCCTTGAACAAGCTGACAGGAAAGGCTTTGTGTTCCTGTAGAGAATTTTGCTCACAGTGTTTTTGTCCTTCTTTTTGTTATCTTACAGGTACAAGAATATCATCCAGCTATGGACTGGCTGTCCTCCTCGTGGCGTGTGGTTTGGTGAGGAATGCCTTGTTATAATTTGAGGAACTGACATGGTTTGCACCCAGGTCTTTCTCTCTCTCTCTCTCACTCACTCTCTCTCTCTTTCTGTTTGCTCTCAAAGCGAATGAGAAAAAAAAATGCCTGTTTTACTCCCTGCCCCTCTCCCCGGCGCTGCCCCCCTCTTACCCCACACACATCTCTCTACCATATTGCGGACAGCACAGTTGCCCCCCCCTCGTGTCCTAGCCACTACTGCTCTTGCACCCAGCACATTGTTATTAGCCGATGTAAACACCAGTCACATTTAAAGCTGTCGGATTACCTTTTGTACAGACGTCATCCTGACACCACCTGAGGTGCAACGCTCCTATGTGACAACTGGACTCTGTATCTTGTTGGATAAATCTCATGGAAGAATGACTTTCTTATGGTTTCTCTGTTCCAGTTCATGCGTTCATTGCTCAAAAGCGAACAAAAAAAGGAGAGTCTATATTTGTGTAATATATATAATTCTAGATCTGTATCTATATCTGTTTTATTTGAAGCACCTAGAATTACTGTATGTGCTGTATACATAGCTACCACTCACCATATTGACCATGGAACTTCAATGTGAATAGGCACTCTTAGCCCTCTCGAAGAGATAATTTATATTCAAGTATGTGTTAATTTAGACTGTTACCATTAACCAACAGGTTAACGAAAGGTTAAATTTTCCAATTCTTCTTTCAGCTGTATCAGCCACCCAGCTTTCCATTGTGCATAATTTTACATCTTGTTAGTGATCCATCCGGGGATATGCATGCTTATCAGTCTGAAGGCTTAGAAGAGAGGATAACACATTAGTTGACCTACATGAGTCAAACATTTGGAGTTCAGTGTTACAACATTTTGAATTTAGCTTTATTTTAATGTGCTAACTTTGATGTGAAAAAACTGTCCCTATGTCATTTTAATTTGTATCGCATCCTTGGTAGGAATAAAAAAGGATGTCACAAGTTACGAGTCATTCAAAATTGTAATATGTGACCATTGGATGATTGATTTTAACTGACCTGGGCCTTTGCTAAATGACATGCTTCAGATGCTGTGCACCTCCCTGCTATAATTACAGAGGATGAATGAGGATTTACCCACTTTGGATGATGAGGATAGCTAGCATTTATTCGTTTTGATTCCTACTGCATACAGTGACACACATCTCCAGGTACAAGTCTGAGTGGCAGGGTGGTGACATGAGATCCAGTGACACAGAGAGTATACTCATTATGTGAAATACGTTTATTTTTTTCTCTCTTAATCTCACATTAATATATTTTTAGCTTTATCTTCAGATCACAGAGATTTTTATTCATGCAGAGCATTTATTAAAAATATACCGCTTTGACAATCTGACACAAACAGAGGCAAAGGCGTGGTGGGTTTCATAGTGCACATAGCTTAGATCATTAGCATGACTGAGGATAACCTCCAAAAGAAAAACGGATTCTTTCCTTGTTGTTAACTTTTGAGCTGAAAGGACATTGCGCGCCAATGTTCCAATTTAAAGTGAAATATTTATGAACAAGTGAATAGCTGACAGATGTCTCAAGAAGGATACTGTAAATGAATGTTATCGACCGTAAAATTCGGTGCCAGAGAGCGCCAATCATCCTGCAACGAGATCAGTGCTTTATTTCCCATCTTTCTTCTTGCTTAGCCCAACTTTTAAGGTGGTCAAAGATAAAGCTTGATAATAGAAGTCATAATTTGTTATATGGTGTAAGCTGGCATTCATGCATAATATATAAGGAGTGATCAAAAAATTCTGGGAATCCACCCCACACCCCCTAAAAAAATCACCTGTTTTACTCCTTGGCCATATCATTTAAAATTGGTCGACCTCTTGTTCAAGATCATCTTCTTGTGCACAGGTGGTATTTTTAGATCACCCTGTACATTTATCCCTGGCTTGCCTCTGCAATATGTGCTGATGTCCTTCAGTTTTATTACAACTGGATTTTCAGTTTCAGGAAAAAGATGAAGTTACAGGGAGGCAGATAAGGCACGTGTTGATGTGGGTGAAAAACTGGCACGTAATAGCATTTCCCTGAGGCACCTCGTACCAATGCATGAACAGTTGGTTTCGGCAGACTCGAACTGACACACAAAGTCATGGTGCACAACCTCATGAATGTCAAAAAAATGATGAGCATGCTTCTTATTTCCCACCTCATCTGATCTGCTGCCTTCAAACTATTGGATCACAGCTGGAAACCCAGATCCCATCACCAGCGACGACTGAGTCAAGTTGATGTTTGGTCACCGTGCAAGTTTGAGGTCCACGGTGAAATCACAGAACGTACACGTCATGTGGTAAAAGAAAAATTTCCAGGGAGTGATCTAAAAATAGCAGCTATGCTGGAAGCTGTCTGGACATTCCTGAGAAGGTGATATTGAATGAGAGATCAGACATGTTTAAATCAGGCAGGGTTTTTAATTATTATGAACCTGATCTCAGGGCGTTTTGATCACACGTCATACAGATGCAATGATTACTGTGTATGTCCCAAAAAAGATAAATGTTCACTTCACTTTGAGCTTTCATTCTGCTTTGCAGTCAAAGCTAAATCAAATTCTCCCTTGTATAGATGCATTTCCAAATAACAGTTGTGTGAAAACTTGTTGATCCAGCTCGGAGCTTCAAAGGCTGACAGAATGTGTCGTGCTTTGGGATAAGAGCAGAGACATCTTCTGATCAGAAGCATCAAGGCTGGGTACAAGATGTGCGGGCGATGGAGGGCGACCCTGTCTAATGCCTCAAGTTTCAAATAGCTTCAATGCACATTTAGACAGTTAATCTAACATCACTGTCACATATATGCCACTCGACGGATTGTTTTGAAAAGAAACATGCTATGTAATATGATTTAGTTTACAAGAAGAAAACAATCTTTTCCAGTGTATTGAGAATGAGATTTGAATGTGTGCCAGAGAGTGGACGGTGTGTCCAACCCTCATGTAAAAAGATGCAGAATTGTACAACTTGTAAATGAAATAATCAGCATGAGAACATTTTTTAAATCCATTTAAAAAGGCAGAGGCCAGTGATGTTCTGTACTTGTAACAATGGTGTCATGTACTCATATTCAAGTGTAAACAAGTCCAAAGTGGGTTTTCATTTCTTCAAAATGAAAATGGGTAAAATGTATTTGACAAAAAAAAGTATCTATCTATCTATATATATTAGAAACATCTCCTTTATAAAGCCTTCATCTTAATCTAGGGGACTCACTTTATTGTGGGTCCTTGCAACATACTGAATAACAAAGAAAGAGAGATGGGAGCAATGATTGATTGGTGTGGTTAAAAAAAAAATAATAACTAATACTTGGTATGAGTGTTGGGAGAGGCTGAATTGCTTACAAGCAGCATGGTCTCTATTACCAAAGAGGAGAACAGTTCACAGTGATGGTTACAGCAGCAGTTCCTACATCCAGGGATGTTATTTCAGAAACATCACACAGCCATTTTTGTTCTGTTTTATATGCCAACTCTTCACCCACTCTAGATGTATTTGTTTCTTCTAATGTATTTCATTTCAATGCGGTCCTGTCTGTTTGTTGAGCTGTCAAAGTTCTGATGAATTATAATTCTCTTTTCTTTGCTATTGTGTGAGGCTTCTGTACTGCAACATTGCAACAGTTTGTATTATAATGACAATACCAGAATAATATTTAAATAAACCATTTTCACAGATGAAATTCAAACACTGAGGAATCCCATCTGTTTGGTTGGTAAAATACTGAGCTTTTTAGTGAGTGAGCTAGAGAGCGCTGACAGTGCTAAACACTGGCCCAGTTTCCAACTTGGAATAAAGTTACTTTTGTTGGAATTATTAATAGCTTTTTGTTTGATAGCACCGTAGAATCTTGCTTTACATACCATCAAGAGACAGAGAAATGTGAAAAAAACTAAACAGAAAAAGAAACAAATGTCTGCAATTGGCATCCTTTATCCATCAATTACTTTATAATCATAAAAAAGTGGCTGACCCAAGTATATAAGAAGGGATTAAAAGTTTTGATCTATTATGATATATCATTCAGAAATGATAAAGGTCATTGTGCTGATATATTCTGCTTACAACAATGAATAAAGGAGGTGAGTTGTCATCTATAGACTTAGAGTTAATTTAGAAACTTAAATAGCTGTTATAGTGGAAAGAAATGTTGATGTTGTTGATGCTCTGCTTCTTTGTCAAAGCCCTTATAGAGCTGAGAAATTAATAATGGTACCACTATACTTAAATCTAAAATTGAAATATCTAAATTAAGGTTCAACATGAAGAATACTGAAGGACATAAAGATTTGAACAATTTTTTAACAAGTAGTAATCGAGGCACTGTGATGCTGGTGCTGAGGAGGTAAAAAGAGTAACAAGTATTTAGGTAGTTTGCAATTTGGTCTCTTGCTTTTGGCAGCCTTCATCAGTGCAAAACTTAGTAACAGAAAACAACCTCCCAGCTGGTAAAAATGAGCCGTCAAATCTCATCATCCACTTGTCTGTTTGAAAGGTAAGAAAGAGCACTAGCAAATTAAGAGAGCGAGATCCTCTTTGGAATTGCGGAGTGAATTTGGCAGCGGCAGCTCAGCTAATCAGGTTTACTTAATCAGTGAATTCAGAATGCAAACCAGGCAAAGTAGCAAAAGAGCGCAAAAGCAAGAGAGCCACATGAGCAACAATGTGAAATTAACCCTCAGCCCGTGTTAGTTGTTTCAGCAAGCAATGACAGTTATTTATGTGGAGGCAAAGAAAGAGCAAACCACCGACCGGCCTCTGGCACTCGAATCAGGACACTGTTTGTACTGCTGCATAAAGAAGTAGGGGGAATAATTGTACGTGGAAATTACTGCCCTCTCTGCACCTTGCATATTCAAATATGTTGTGTTGCTGCAGTGGTGATGAATCACAGATGGGTAAGATCTGTTCATCTTTTTATGTGTTTCCATGGAGGAAAAAAATAATACTGTTAGAAAAACAGAGTTTACATTTTCATATGCTCATAAAATATACACGCATACATTGTAGAGACAAGGTCCGTGCTGAGAATGAGAGTGGCTCTGATTCCAGCTTCAATGTAAAGTACCCCACTGGTGGCACTGTGTGGTGTATGGCAATGTGCTGTCGGGAACTTCCTCACACCTCAAGAATGGCATAACCACGAACACTGTGTGGATGTAATTGTGTAAAGAAAATAGAAGAAAATAGAAAAAAGGAAACAAAGCATGCTGTCCCTTTCTTGAGAACTTGGTAGAGAGCTTCATATGTCTAAAAATGACTGTAATATTGATTCTGTCTGTTGTAAATGCTTAGAGTATATATTGCACTTTACAGCAAACGACTTCCCAACCATTTGTCATATTTTAAAAATTAGTCTGCTACAATTCGATACCTTCGGAACCAATTTTGAGGCAGGTCTCTCAAGTAAAAAGGTAAAAGTGCTCATGGTCTCCCAAGGTTTTGTTCACTAAAACTTCTTAGTTAGATAACGACCAAGGTCAGGGTGTATTTGTAAAAGTATGCCATTTGCTATTGAAGTCTTCCAAAAATAGTCACATGCTTTGCAAATTCATTAATCTTCTTTCATGCCCTCTCCAGTATAACAATCTCAGTACCAAATTCAAAGGTGGCCTGAGAGACGGTAATCAATACTCTTTTGATCAATAGTCACGACACTAAAGCCTTGAAGAATCTGAACAAAGAACCAATGTTATTCTTCCTTGTAGCATAGTCTCAAGTTAATATGATTCCTCTGGTGAGCATGAGTATAAATGTGTAAATATTGAGTAATTTACTCGTTATTTCCGCATGAGAAAATTATAGTAAAAGTGTTAAAGGCAGCAACCAAGGAATCTAACTAGTAATACAGTAATAACCACTCTGATGAACATAAAACTACAAATCAATACCAGAACCCAAGAAACATAAAGAAGTGTAGCAGCGGACCCTGCAAATAAAGAGACGTTCAAGGGAAAATGTTAAACTGACCAGCAGAATGAAAGATGACGTATCTCCAAAATTATCACCAAAAATCCAATACAGAGAAAACACATTTGTTTTTTTGTGATGTAGTATCAAATCTCTGTCTTATTTTCTGGCACTTTCCTGAAGAAACCAAAGCCATAACAATACAATACTGAAAACTCATGGTCAGCCCCAACACGTTCTCATCCCAAAACGTAACATACCGACGCTATGTGACAAATCATCAGTATGTTACGCTTTTGGCCACACAACCCATCTGTATGTTACTTTAGAGGGAAAACCAGCACACCGCAGACCACGGCCTCTCTGTGTGAGGATCTAAACGTATTCTACGCTAGATTCGACACAGCGAACACCAGGAGACCGGACAGTGTGCGCACCGCGGATGACGTCAGTGCGCACACTGTGTCTGAGGAGGATGTGCGGAGGTACTTCAGGAGAGTGAACCCACGCAAAGCTACTGGTCCGGACGGGATTCCCGGCCGCGTCCTCAAGTCATGCGCGGCTCAGCTGGCTGGAGTGTTTACACACATCTTCAACCTTTCCCTCTCTCTGTCTGTAGTCCCAGCCTGCTTCAAAATGGCCACCATCGTCCCTGTACCCAAATCCTCCACCATCTCATCATTGAACGACTGGCGACCTGTAGCCCTGACCCCTATCGTGAGCAAATGCTCGAGAAGCTGGTCAGGGACTTCATCTGCTCCGCACTACCCGACTCACTGGACCCTCTACAGTTCGCATACCGCCACAACAGGTCCACTGATGATGCCATAGCCCTGACACTCCATGCTGCCCTGTCACACCTGGAGAAGAGAGACACGTATGTGAGAATGCTGTTTGTAGATTACAGCTCAGCATTCAACACCATCGTTCCTCGAAGCTGGACAGGAAACTGCAGGATCTAGGACTGAGCAGCTCCCTCTGCAGCTGGATCCTTAACTTCCTGTCTGACAGGCGCCAAGTGGTCAGACTGGGCAGCACCACCTCATCCCCATCACACTGAACACTGGTGCTCCACAGGGGTGTGTACTGAGCCCTCTCCTGTACTCACTCTACACCCACGACTGCACGGCCACTGACAACTCCAACATCATTGTGAAGTTTGCGGACGACACTACAGTGGTGGGTCTTATCACCAACGGTGATGAGGCGGCCTACAGGGAGGAGGAGGTCAGCGCCTGACCCACTGGTGTCAAGACAACCATCTCACCCTCAACGTCGCAAAGACAAAGGAGTTGATAGTGGACTTCCGGAGGTGCAGAGGAGTACACACCCCATCACCATCAACGGCGCCGCTGTGGAGAGTGAGCAGCTTCCGCTTCCTTGGTGTACATCTGGCTGAGGATCTTACGTGGTCAGTACACATAAACAAGACAGTGAAGAAGGCGCAGCAGCGCCTCTTCTTTCTCAGGAGACTGAAAAGATTCGGCATGAGCCCCGCATCCTCAGGACCTTCTATCGCTGTGCCATTGAGAGCATCCTCACTGGATGCATCACCACCTGGTATGGCAACACCACCGCTTACAACCGCAAAGCTCTCCAGAGAGTAGTGCGGTGTGCTGAACGGATAATTGGAGGTGAGCTTCCTCCCTCCAAGACATCTACAGGAAGCGGTGCCTGAGGAAAGCGGGAGGATCATCAGGACTCCAGTCACCCCAGCCATAAACTGTTCAGACTACTTCCATCAGGAAGGAGGTTCTGCAGCATCCGGTCCCGAACCAGCAGACTGAGAGACAGCTTTTTCCACCAGGCCATCAGACTGCTGAACACGTCATAGACACCTCACCCTCACTACTGGAACTTCAACATTATGCACTCCATACTGTACATTAATGCCACTGTTTTGCACATACCTACCTCTGTATATTTTATATTTTATATATCTTATTTTATTGTTTACTCTATTTCATTTGTAAAACATGTATATACACACTCACACACACACACACACACACACACACACGTAGAAAAACATATTTAGTACACACATTCAGTAATGTATATACCTTTATATATGGTACATATATTTATTACTTTTTAGATTAACCATTTTTATATTTTGCTTGTTGCACGTTATTGTATTTTGCACAACTCTGTTGCTTGTGAAGCTTGCACACAAGAATTTCACTCGCATGTACTGTACCAGTGTACCTGCACATGTGACGTGACAATAAAGGTGATTTGATTTGATTTGATTTGATTTATGTTACACGTTCGGAAACATGAGAGACAGAATTTTGGAATGAATCTAGACATCTACATTTATTTTAGTTTCTCATCATGAATTGCTTTGAAAAAATGTTACGCGTTAGGAATGAGAACGGTCTCTCAGCCCTCAACAATCCATGAAAAGGTTTTGCTCTTTGGTCTTATTTTGATATATCAAAAAGGAATACAGATCTCCTACATGTTTTCACAAATCCTGACTTAAAATAAAAGGTCCTCTGATATTTTAATGAGATCAGTTCTACTCAAAGACAATTTAACAAACTCAAAGTAATTGAAGGGCATTAAACTTTACGAAAGTTTCTGTTACCTGTCAGTGTGTGTGTGTGTGTGTGTGTAAGTGTGGACGAATGGTCTTGCATTATTTATTTGGACTCATTAAAAGTAATCAATTGAAACTGACATTGATGTAAGGGTCTTTATTGGGCTTTCAGGAATCCGTCACTGTAATGTACCGTATGACTTTCTAACCCCACTTGATTGTTCTGTTCCACGAGGGGCCAAAAGGAATGGAGATGTGTTTGTGCAGCGCCGTCAATACGAAGGATCCCTCGATGCCGAGGGATTTACCAACCCCAAAGGCTTTGGAAGAAACCCATACTGGCATATCGGCCAAAAATATACCATGTCAGGCTTAGAATGGCTGTCAATGACTAAATACAACAACAAAGGCCATGTCACCTTAGAGAGTGAAAATACAAAGCTATGAGTTTAACCCAACATGAGAGACAGAAAGAAGGGTTTTGAAGACAGTTGTGGAATTATTCTCCAGTGGGTGAGTGGGTGTGTTGATTATAAAAACAGAGCCCAGGAGAGTGGAATGTTGAATATGTGCTGACAGAATATGAAGCTTGCCTCATTAAACTATAGAAGTATGGACAGACAGCTACTATTGTACCAAGCATTTTCCTTATGTGTAAACAAACAAATTAGTTTCAGTTCATGATAAATCATAGCTGTTGAAAGGTGTGTGTGTGTGTGTGTGTGTGTGTGTGTGTGTGTGTGTGTGTGTGTGTGTGTGTGTGTGTGTAAGAGAAAAAGAGAGAATAAGTTAGGGTATAAAGCTTTGTCTACATCACACAGATGTGACGCAGTATTATTGTTCCAAAACCAATTGTTATGCTACGGAAGACTCTTCCTTGAGCTGTCATTTAAGGCTGGAGCTGGAGTGAGTCGTCTACTGATCAGACGTTTGGTTGGTTCAAATATCCCAAATATCCTAGGGCAAGATACTACCCTCAAGAGTGTGAATGTTAGGTATGAAGCATAGGGAAAAAGGGCTGGTATAAATGGATGAGTGATTTACGTTGTATATATTGTACTGCTCTGCGAGAGTAGAAAAGTTCTTATGAGAATCAGTCCATTTGTGATTCATTTGTAAACAGATTAGGTCAGCGGTCCCCAACCTTTTTGTGCCATGGATCGGTTTAAAATCAGACAATATTTTCACGGACCGGCCTTTAAGGTGTCACGGATAAATACAACAAAATAAAATGATACAACTGAGACAAAAACTGTGGTATTTTGTAGATATAACAATAAATGCAAATTCACTGTGTAACTTTATTAGCAGCGTCCTCCTGAAATGCACCAACAACATTGAGAGTAATCCTCCTCTCTGCCCCTTAATGCTCTCTGGTCGCTATGGAAACGCGTAAATATTTCTTTCAAAATAAGACGCACAACTAAAACACGGGAAAAGAAACCGAGTTAACGATAAAAACCCTGAAAACCATAAATTTCACACCCGAGCCTCAACTCTCGCGGCCCGCTACCAAACAACTCACGGACTGGTGGTTGGAGACCGCTGGATTAGGTTACTTTTTTAAGTCTTGTATCTGCATTGAAATTAAAATGTTTCTGTCCATCCAGTTTTTTTCTGCTTATCCGGGTGATTGGAGCATTAGCAAATGCTAGCCTAACTTTCTGTCTCAAATGTTTGTTTCATATGAGGAATGGTCAGACAGGCAGCTGAGGAGAACATGTTTCAGTCAACAATACAAGTTGCAAAGACATCCTATAACAATTTTATGACTCATTTTAGACTCTTTTCTCATATAAAACTCCAACTGAAAGCAAACATGGAATGTTTTCCTGTTCCAAGTATAAGTAATATAAAGATATGCCCTCCTAAAAACAACAGAAATGTATAGTTGATGTTGTTCCACCAGTCAAGTGATTTCCCTCACATTTACATACCTTCATGGTCTTGGGAAAGGTTGCTCCTGACAGAGACTACTTATCTGGCTGATGGTGCTTAAGTGTTATTAATTTTTAGGCTTCAAGCTTAAAGACAGAAATGTCTGTCCTGCAAGAATGGTTCCCACAGTTCAAGGAAGACCCACTCAGTATAAATACCACATTTAAGGTAAGCACAACATATTTCCTTTAGTTTTATCAAAATCTTTTTTCTGAGGAATTCAAATTTTCTTTGAGACATTCTCTGTGATGTTCTGTGAAAGCTACAATTTAACAGATATTTTTACGGTAATTTAGAAAAATAAAAGACATTTTATAATTCTTCAGAAACTTCTACAGGTCAAAGTTAGTGCCAAACGTGCTGCACTGTGATTAATCCAAAGGCCACCATATATTGAAAACTCCAAAGCAGAAAGAAGCAAAAGCAAATATTCTGAAATGAGAGGGAACAAAACAGACAGGCAAAGGCTGAGAGGACAAACACCAACTACGAAGGAAAACTAAAAATCAGTGCAAAACTAACATGAAAAAAATAAAAGATGAGGTAACCTGAAAGGGGATCGAGACCAAACTCAGGCAACAGAGACCAGAGGAAAGACATGGAAAAGCAAAACACAGTGGAACAGAACAACAATACCCCAAACTGAGAATTACAAAGGCAAACCACCACAATAACAAAGACTATGGCAAGCATCCAAAGACTGAAAACCCAGGGTTACCTTGCTTAGCCTTCTTTGTACAACCAAAGGTATGAAGTTTTTTCACTTCTTACTGGGTTGCATCTCCATAGTAACTTATTATGAGCTGCATGCATAGCGTGCTCCAGAGCAGGTTATGGTTGAGACAAGAGGTAAAAGCCATCATGTATAACCAATCAGTTCTCTGGAAATAGTGTCAGAACTTCTGAAAGAATCCTCAGACTGCAGTATGCATACATAAGAGGGTTTTGTTGTTTTTCTACCATGACTATCAATAAGAAATGTAGATTTTAAGGGAATTGTTCCTTGCTTTTTCCAAAATCTCCTAAAAAAGTAATTATATTTTATATAAGGGTTAATATAAAACTATTAATCTAATCTCTTGTTGACAATGTGAAAATGTGCAGATATACCTACTTAGGTTTGAGTTATGCTTTTATATTCGGTCTTCACTTTCTGTCGTACCATTTAATACCAATAACAGAATATGAGTAAAAGTGTCTTAAACAGAAATGGACAGTCCACGTTCATTTATACTAAACCTTATGGAAATTGTAATTATAGTCAGAGCTTTGGGCACTGGAACAATGGTGCAATGATACCAATAAACAATAAACTGACACTGTCAGCCTTTTTTGTGCTGCCCTCTTTGCTGACAGGACAAATCTGACCATTCCAAGCATTTAAAATGTGGAAATCTCTCAGATTTCATTTAGGAGGGAACCCCTCTCTCTAGATCAAGCCTGACCCTGGCCTCTTAGATAATTTGGTATTTATTTTATAAGATAATCACTTAAAGCAGACAATAGCCTTATTTAGTGAACAGTGCATTATTGAGCTTAAGACACATTTTATTCCCCTGTATCTTCCAGTAAGCCTCATCTCTCAGTAGTTTAATCCTCCTCTGAAGCAATGTCGGTTCATGATGACGGTAGCACAGTTGGATCTCCAGCTAGCTGGTCTTTACTGCTGTGAAGCAGCTTCTTGTCTCTGAGTCTGCACAAATAATGTGATTGACTGCACAAACAGGGCAACAGAATGAAATTGTAATTGGCTGTGCGTGGTGTTTCTTAAATCAGCTGTTGTTTGGGCAGTTTCTCAGAGATTCACACATGAACACACCTGCTTTATGCAATCAAACCATCAATTAAAATAATTTAGTTTCTAAGTACACTTAACACAGTTAACCTGGAATGTTTGGCTTTTGGTGTGGCTATTCATCAAAACAGTTTCAAACTTAGTACAATAATTATTGATTTTTGCTGATAAAGCTTATTATTCCAGGCTGAGAGGAATTATATTATAAATGTATAAAAAAACACTGCCAGTGTAGAACTATATTAGCATATATAAGATACCTACCTTTTAGTTTTTACCAAACCAACAGCACTGTCATTAAAGATAATCTTGTAATTATTTGTGCCTATATTTATTCCTTTTTCTTATCATTGTGTTGCGATTAATTAATCCGAATCTGACAGTCTAAAAACTGACAGAGGAAATGAATGTGTTTATTGCACAGAAACAGACACAACAGAACAATAAGCAAAGATAAAATATTCTGGTCTGTTGGCTAATGAGATTGTTATACAGATGAGTGCTTATAATGATAAACAGTCACAGGAAAAATAGTCTAATATAAAAATGTAACTTAAAACCCTGCTGGGGGCTAGAAGTAATTTACCTCTTGTACCTGACGGTCTGTGAGCCAAGATGCATGCTAAAGGGGGGAAAAAAGCGATAAGAGACTTGAAAACAAGATTTTTTTTTTCTGAAGAAAAAACTGAATTTTGTGACAAAGGGTTTTGCGGTTACCACACATCCAATCAATGTAATTAGTCTGATAGGAAATGGAACATAACATTTGAAAAAATAACAGGTTTAATCCTGAGTTGGTTTCATTTTTATAGGATAATATGTAAATGTCTGTCACGGTAAATGGTAAATGGCCTGTATTTATATAGCGCTTTAATAGTCCCTAAGGACCCCAAAGCGCTTTACATATCCAGTCATCCACCCATTCACACACACATTCATACACTGGTGATGGCAAGCTACACTGTAGCCACAGCCACCCTGGGGCGTACTGACAGAGGCGATGTTATTGCCCTTTGTAATAATAATAATAGTATAGTTTAAATGAGCTTACTTTACCAGGTTCCTTTAAGGGGCCATGTCACCAAGAAAGCTAACTGCCTTACAGCCTCACTGCACCTCTGTCGTGTTTTTTCTAGTCTCACTGACCCCTCACCACCTCTGTGTCTGACTACCTTCATCAAACAGGAACACATAAAATGGGAAATCCTTAATATCACATGTAGCAGTACAGTGTGAGGAAAAATTTATAATATTGGACTTTATAACATTATGTTTTAACAGTACATTGCATCATTCAGGCATTAATCTAACAAAGTAACACCATTAATTCCAGATTGAACAGGGAGATCGCTGGCTGTGTGCACAGTACCAAGAAAAATAAGCGCATTTCAATTCAGGTCTGTATTCAATTCAATTTATTTATATAGCGCCAAATCACAACAAAAGTCACCTCAAGGCGCTTCATAGGTACAGAGAAAAACGCAACAATCATATGACCCCCTATGAGCAAGCACTTTGGAGACAGTGGGAAGGAAAAACTCCCTTTTAACAGGAAGAAACCTCCGGCAGAACCAGGCTCAGGGAGGGGCGGGGCCATCTGCTGCGACCGGTTGGGGTGAGAGAAGGAAAACAGGATAAAGACATGCTGTGGAAGAGAGACAGAGATTAATAACAGATATGATTCAATGCAGAGAGGTCTATTAACACATAGTGAGTGAGAAAGGTGACTGGAAAGGAAAAACTCAATGCATCATGGGAATCCCTGGCAGCCTACGTCTATTGCAGCACAACTAAGGGAGGATTCAGGGTCACCTGGTCCAGCCCTAACTATATGCTTTAGCAAAAAGGAAAGTTTGAAGCCTAATCTTGAAAGTAGAGATAGTGTCTGTCTCCTGAATCCAAACTGGAAGCTGGTTCCACAGAAGAGGGGCCTGAAAACTGAAGGCTCTGCCTCCCATTCTACTTTTAAATACTCTAGAGCAGGGGTGGGCAATCTCAGTCCACGAGGGCCGGTGTCCCTGCAGGTTTTAGATGTGTCCTCGAACCAACACAGCTGATTTAAATGGCTAAATTAGCTCCTCATCATGTCCTGAAGTTCTCCAGAGGCCTGGTAACGAACTAATCATGTGATTCAGGTGTGTTGACCCAACAGGGCTCTAGACTAACTTTTTGACATGGGCGCACCGGTGCGCCTAACTTTAATAATTTAGGCGTACCAGCACAAAAGTTAGGCGCACTCAAATTTTTCAACCGCATCGCTTAACACCGCAGTTTTACATGTGCACTTTCTTTGGGGGGAAGTCCATACAGACAATATTCATTTCTAAATTATTAACTAACAATCTTGTGCTTAAAGTGCTTTGTCAATATTGTAGAAAATGTTAAACTTAATCATCATCTCGGCTCCTCTGACGACCTGTTTGCTGCTGCCTGCTGCTGAAAGGCAGTGGGGAGAGGGGACACTTGGGCAGTGCATTTATCGCAGCATATAATGTGTTTTCTGGATACACTGCTGTTTTTTTAGCATTCAAAGATTGATGGCACCGTGTCAGAGCTGGCTATGAATTTCAGACGGATCAGTCCTTAACTTAACACAAAAGTTATCAATAGTTCTTTTCATCTTTTCTTATTACCCACAGCTACATCCACTTCTGTCAGGCCTAGGCTGCTCACTAGGGCTGGGTATCATCACTGATTTCTATAATCCATTCGATTCCGGTTCTCAAAGTCCTGATTCGATTCAATTTAGCCTCAGACAGTCAGAAATATTATAATTCTGATCATTTATCAGCACTGATACATGTGAGACTTCATCAGAATTGTGAACATCACAGCAGATGCCTTTGTGTCAAAGTAACTGAGAATAAAACACAGAAAAACATGAAGGAGATTTTCCTGGTCTGGCGTTTTATAGCAGATAACCTTAAAAATATTCTGCAATATTCTGCAATTTTGCATAATTTTAAGAAGTTTAAATTTCTTCAGTATTGAACAGCAGAAATTAGGCTTTCTTGTCCGAGGTCATTTAAGTGAAAAAAAGAAAAAGAAAAGAAAAAGACAGCGGCCGACAGCGCTGTAAACAACGGTAGACTGGTGGGTAATAAGCGAATAAATAATACAGAAAACAGAGATTTGAGACGGGAAACTGTTCTTGAAATACAGAGAGAGAGAGAGCTGTGCATGAAGTGTGATTTTTATCGTGGTAGAAGCAAAACAGCAAAAGTCAGAGGGAATTCATGACGACATCGATCAAATGTGAAGCGCAGTTTGCTGCTTCTTTTGCTGCTGCGGCAAATTTTGGTTGGAGAGACGAAACCTGCAGCTCAGAATCAGCGCAAAAAGACATAAACACAGAGCGGACCCGACGCATCAGAATCGCTGAGCTCCGACAGCGTGTCCGTGTTCGGGCCGTGAGGTGAGAAAGTCGAGAAAGACAAAGCTGATTCTGATGCGTGGGGTCCGCTCTGTGTTTACGTCTTTGTGTGTGTCGCTACCCGATCCGTACCGGAAACCTGATCGGTACCCCGCATGCGCAAATCTTACGTCACTTCCTCTCTTTGCCAGCATTGCGACATTCAATATATTTGAATGGTACAGTTAGCGCCCAGTTAGCTCCTAGCATTTCTCAACAGCTCTGCCTCCTTTTCGACTACCGGGACATTTAAACAATGGATAATCCGTATACAAACAAATTCATGCTTTTCTCCTCAACAGACAGCGTCCCCCGATTGAACAAAAGCTCCCTAAAATAATAACAATGGCGCCTAATTACAGACTTAATAATACAGACTTTGTAATAGGTCACGTGAAGATTCATCAGCCAGATTAAGTGTTTACTGACAATTGACAGTGATAGCGGACATCATCATCACTATTCCAATCAATCCTCTCCACACAGACAAGCATAAACACACTCGACTATCGCTAAATCAAATTTAACACGCATTTGAAATGACGCTAATTCAGTTTATAACAGGGTTCATTCGCTCGGTCAGCAGGTGGCGGTATCCTCGTACACTGGGGAGTAAACTGCTATTAAACGAACAGAAGAAGAAGAAAACATCTGCACATGCGCGGTACGGAACGGGTAGACCCGATTTGTACGGTCGGACTGTGCACATGCGCAGTAAGGATCGGGGAGTCCTGATCCGTAACTATCTTTTTATTTTTCGTTTTTGTCTACATTGTACTGAAATGCTTCATTATTGCAAACATTTGAAGATATACTTATTATTCTTAACATCTTAACAGATACTCTGACCCGTAACTATCGTAAAACGCTTCGACCGGAAGTAGACACCTTTCGCGCATGCGGGGTACCGATCGGGTTTCCGGTACAGATCGGGTAGTGACAGTGTGGAATCCGTTAATGAATTGATGTCGCTTTATTCAAGCTACTCACCTCCCTCTTCCACCTGCACTTTCAACTGGACCACGGCCAGTCAGAGAGGTCCCGCCCCGACTATCTCTGATTGGTTTAGTCCATGATAGGGGCATAATGTGTGTCTGTTGTTGACCACACGGAGAGTTGCAGAGATTTTTTTTTTTTTTTTGCTACCCGAAAATATTTGGTCGCACCAGTGAAAAATTTGGTCGCATTTGCGACCAAATTGGTTGCACTCTAGAGCCCTGCCCAAGGTGAGATCTAAAACCTGCAGGGACACCGGCCCTCATGGACTGAGATTGCCCACCCCTGCTCTAGGAACAACATGTAAGCCTGCAGTGTGAGAGCGAAGTGCTCTAATAGGGTGATATGGTACTACAAGGTCATTAAGATAAGATGGGGCCTGATTATTTAAGACCTTGTATGTGAGGAGCAGGATTTTGAATTCAATTCTGGATTTAACAGGAAGCCAATGAAGGGAAGCCAAAACAGGAGAAATCTGCTCTCTCTTTCTAGTCCCTGTCAGGACTCTTGCTGCAGCATTTTGGATCAGCTGAAGGCTTTTCAGCGAGTTTTTAGGACATCCTGATAATAAAGAATTACAGTAGTCCAGCCTGGAAGTAATAAATGCATGAACTAGTTTTTCAGCATCACTCTGAGACAGGATATTTCTAATTTTAGAGATGTTGCGCAAATGGAAGAAAGCAGTCTTACATATTTGTTTAATATGTGCATTGAAGGACATGTCCTGGTCAAAAATGACTCCAAGGTTTCTCACAGTGTTACTGGAGGCCAAGGTAATGCCATCCAGAGTAAGAATCTGGTTAGATACCATATTTCTAAGATTTTCAGGGCCGAGTACAATAACCTCAGTTTGATCTGAATTAAGAAGCAGAAAGTTAGCGGCCATCCAGGTCTTTATGTCTTTAAGACATTCCTGCAGTTTAACTAATTGGTGTGTGTTACCTGGCTTCATGGATAGATAGAGCTGCGTGTCATCTGCATAGCAGTGAAAATTTATGCTATGTCTTCTAATGATGCTGCCTAGGGGAAGCATGTATAATGTAAACAGAATTGGTCCTAGCACTGAACCCTGTGGAACACCATAATTGACAAACCACTGCAGTGCAGTACCTGTAACACCTACAGCATGTTCTAATCGCTCTAATAGGATATTATGGTCAACAGTATCGAACGCTGCACTGAGGTCTAGCAGGACAAGCACAGAGATGAGTCCACTGTCAGAGGACATAAGAAGATCATTTGTAACCTTCACTAAAGCTGTTTCTGTGCTGTGCTGAGCTCTGAAACCTGACTGAAACTCTTCAGATAAGCCATTCCTCTGCAGATGATCTGTTAGCTGTTTGACAACTACTCTTTCAAGGATGTTTGATATGAAAGGAAGGTTGGAGATTGGCCTATAATTAGCTAAGACAGTTGGGTCTAGAGATGCACAGATGGTTGGCTGTGACATCAAACTAGGCAAGGTAAACAGTTTTTACCCCTCAGCCTTAAAAGACGGATAAGGTAGAGCTGGTCGAGTGGGTGACATGGACACCCAAGTTTGTGAATGTGACACAAGAACAAAGCAAAGTCAGAGTTTTAAATTGATACTACAGGTGTAAGTACTAAATCTTGGATGAGTTCAAATCTCAGTGATCTCGACCCACGTTTTCTGAAAGTCTAATAAATGTGATAACATGAGAACAATGTAGAATTTTGAAACTGATACCATAGGTGCATCTACTAGAAGGCTGAGGAGGACCACAGGTAAAATCCAAAGTAGTCAAAAGTGGCCAATTATACAGTTGACTCCTTTTTCTCCATGACGATGGTTATCATCATGAGAGAAAAGCATTGTCCTAAAACTTAATAGCTAACACTTATTGCAGATAACTAACACTATGCAGTGTGATTGATCACAGAGATGTAGTGCCAAGCTGGAATAAACAGTATGTCTTTTATTATCAGGCTAATGCTACTGAGCTTGAGTTTTGTATACAGTACTTGCCTTGGAGATGCAATGCGTCCTGTTGTGCCTGATGTTGATTGTGATTGGTCTTTATTCTTCCTCAGAATTAGGTATTGTTCTTTCTGAATTTTTCCACCTCCACTGTGATTATCTGAAAGTAAACATTAATACCGGTTGGCCTTATAAGGTCTGTCCATCACTCTTTGTCCTGGTTCAAAGTTTAAAAGTTCCCATTTTCAATTCATTTTCACTCAGTTTTATGTATACAGTGCTTAAACACAACAAGTCATATTTTCTTCCAAAGTGTCAAAAATGATACACTGTCTCTTTGTGTCCCAGAATCTACAATTACCTCTTAACTGCCGTTGACATAGCACCACAGCACCTATAGTCACTTTTTAAGTTACTAAATATTTGTCATAATACAAACATTCAAAAGTATTTTTAGTTACATATTTTTTATGTCAACAAAAATAAAATATTTTTTCAAATATTTGGATTTTTTAGTGTTACATAACAAGAAGTAGCAGCTTTTGTTTTCGTTCAGTCTCTCTGCTTCACTTTCTTTCTCTCATCTCTCCTATCTGTGACCATTTGTTGTTGTCTGTGCTCCTGGGCGGGACTCATTCCAGGTTCCTGCCCTTGGCGCTACATACCTGTGGAAATCACCCACCTGTCTCTGATGATCTCATCAGCAACCACTGCTTAAGGCGGTGGCTGGTTGACGTTCATCGCTGGATCGTTGAATTACCTAGTTAGTAAAGCCCTGTGCGTTCTGCTTGTGTTTATGTTCTGCTCCTATTTTGCCTTGAAGATACTTACCATGTGTTTCCTTTTGTACAGACCTTCCCTGGATTCCTTCCCTGATGTGTGGTGAGCCTGCCTGAGTTGTGTGAAAGAAGAGCGAGTTGAAAAGTAACGGATGATTGGACGCCTTTCCCCTGGATCTCTGGAGCCCCATTTCCACTTTGTACAATGTATATAGCACTACTGGCTCCTGTAAATAAAAACACTGAATTGTGAATTTACGGAGTTCTGCCCTTGCGTCCACGCCCTCCAGCAAACCTGGAACTAGTTAGCTGTAAAATGACGTTAAGTGATATTGATTGTAATTTTAATGATGTAAGCTTGTAATTTCACAGGGATCTAATATTTATTCTGCAAATGCATTAAATGTATGAATACCTTAAGAATAAGTCATATAAAATATCGATTTCTATGATAACTTTTATTTAATTTTACCATTTTTGATCAACAATTTTAAAATATGCACAATTACTATAAAATATACCATCTGTAAGATGGTATATTAAGAATAAAGGGTGTGTTGACGTTTTAACCGGACTGTGGGATGACACATTCCTGTGTGTGTATGCCATCACCACACCAGGCTGCAGCAAACAAACAAAGTTGTTTAATACACACTAACCTGCTGATTACATTTAATTACATTTATAAAAGATAATCGGGATAAGATATGTTGGTGAGTAATGTCAATAAAAAAAAAATTCTTTGGACCTTTGAAAACAGAGTGATCCACCATTCAAAACAGGGAGTCTTCTAATTACCTGAGTGAATTGTTTTAGTGCACAAAACAGGTTCTAATGACACATGTACTACTTACTTCAATGGCACTTCAGTGAAACGACACAATCATTGATATTTTAGAAAACAGGAGGAATAAATTATACTCTTGACAATTTCTGCAGCTGCAGAATACCAACAGGATACAGCGCTGAGAAACAAGACTCCAGTTTGGGGAAAACTGTTTTGAGGAAACAGCTTGTTTTTCAGTGTAATTGTAGGTCAAAAAAGGTCAGAGTGTTTTTCCACTGCTCTGCTTAGGGTGCAGCTTGATAAATTTAAAATGAAAAGCATATTTCTGCTGGGATATAGCAGTCTTGCAACAAACACAACAAAACAGAAATAAAGGGTTTTCTTTTAGGCTGGAAATGGCTTCTGCTTTGAGCCCCCTGCTTCAAAGTTTATTTAAGATGTATGAGAAATGAACCTCCTCACATGCTGGCAAGATAATACAGCTAAAAATATACGAGCGTTTAAGGCTATAGATCGCCACTGGTTAGGGAAATTCAATTTCCTATTCAGACCTATTGGATACTATAATATCTCTTCTGCCATAATGATGCAGTATTATAAGGTAGATCTTTAACTAATTCCTAATATCATTATTCTTGTGCCACTGTGAAATCAACGTTTTTTGTTTGTTTGTTTGTTTTATAAATAAGCTATTTGAAAGCCATCATCATTTATGCTTGAGAGAAAATTTACACGGTTACTGAAAGAAGAGAGGCTGAGGGTTGTGGGGATATTTGGTGTATTACGGTAGGACAAAGCGTTCACAAGCTTCTGCTGTCTGAACACAGAAAAGTCAACTCCGCTTAGGTTTTACCATGTGTTTCGCACTAATGTAACTCCTCCACTGTTTAGGCTAGAGAAACATTTCAAATGGTTACCGAAAGATGAGAAGATGAGGTTTACCAAACTTTACAGTGCATCATTAGAAAGCATGAACAACGGCGGAGAAGTGGAGAAGTGGCAACGCCCCCAAAAAGGCCAAGAGATTTAAAAAACTCAGTGGCCTAGGCTGAATAACATTTTTGTACATATTTAGTATAGTTCATATTTTAAGTTGATGTTGTGCTACTTTTTGTTCCTGTTAAATATCAGTTTCCACTTAACTATAAATCTGAAAAAACAGAGTCTGTCTTTTTTTCGGTTATTTGGAAAAAAAGAGGCGGCCTAAATGATGCTTGGTCAATAAAGGGTAAAAGAACTACATCACTTCACTTCCAAAACAAAAACATAGGAAATAGTTGAAGCCTTATCATTTACTAAAAGATGTTTTTTTCCAAAAACTAGTAAATATTTTCTCTACCTAAACCTGAGTGGTAACAGTGAAGTAGTAGTTTTGTTGCCTAAACCTAAGTTCTTTTATTCCCTAAATATTAGTGCCGCACTAACGCGTTGATGCCGCGCAGCCCCACGCACAGGGCGACCCGCGCTAAGATTAACGCTGACAGCACTACTAAATATATATAAAAAGTTTTATTTCCTACTCTTTAAGGTACGAAAGAGCTTTTATTGCCTACAGTTGTGGTTAGAAGTTTATATACACTCATCATGGACATGAATGTCATGGTATTTCTGGACTTTTGATTATTTCGTTGAAGTGTTCTTTTTCCAGAGCGGAGTGATTGTATAGTGTACATACTTAATGACTTTAACAAACAAGAACTGGGTGCATGTTTAAATGTTTGTTTGTTTGTTTTTAATTTTCCCACATTGGATCAAAATCATACATATAGAATGAACTGGTGTTTGAATAAATATATTCAACCACCAGTGACTTTTAGAGAAAGGCGAGCATTGATGGTGAAGAACAATTGTAAAATATTATTAGTTGTGTAGTTAAATAAATATTTACTTCAAGTCAAAGCTCTTCAAAGGCCATGTGTTTGTATATTTGGTCCACCAGGTGATTTCTCAGAGATGCTAACCTGAAAGTGTTGGCTGAACCTGCACTTGCTCTACTTGACTGACTTTAAACCTGTTGTCTATTTGACTTGAGTGCTTATCTCCGCTCCATCGTGAATGGTTTCCTTGCTAACGTGCTGAAGGAGCTATTAAAAACTTTTTCACCCCACCTTTTCTACATCGCACATATTGGTGAAGCTGGTCAGTAAGATAATGATAAATCACAGAAGATAATCCAAAAATCGATTTGCTAATGCTAGTTCTGTTTCAAGACAGAGCTCATGACTGATCTCAGAGCAGTTAAAGCAGAACCAGTGTTGGTTTGTCTATCATGCTAATCTCCCATCAGTCTCGCCCTTCTTTTCTGTCTATCTTTCTATCCCTTTTCTTATTCTATTTCTTTTCTTTCCTATGTTTCTTCTCCAGTCTTTTGCCAACCCGGTCTTCACCCCCTCTCCACTTCAGTATAACAGCCACACCAATGAATAATAAAATAAATAAATCAGTAAAAGAAAAAGATTAACAAGTGGAGTCTACAGTGCTCCTCTTGGGAAAGCAAATGTGTTTGGCACAACAGAGCATTCACACCATAATTCTGTTTGCTAAAAGTGCCAGACAGGACAGAACGAGTAAAAAAGATTTAAAGGTTTTTGTTTGAAGTTTACATGCACTCATCAATAGAGCATGTTTTCATTTATTTTTGATTTTCCATCATCCACACAGCATCAAAACTATACTTAAAGACTCAAATGTATACATACACTCAAATATTTTCACAAGTGGTGCTGAGTATTTTATAGTGCCTTTCAACTTATAAGAACAAGGCCTATTAACATCTTATTAGTGATCTTTTTATACCTGTTATTTTCCTTTAAGTAGAATAAAAAGGATTGCTTTGACCGCACTTGTTGGAATGAACAGTTCTCAAAACAATACGATGAAGATTTAAGGAGATCTGTAGGCTTAAAAGTAGAAATATTTTTAAATGTTCAGGAACAACCAGGAGCCACAGAGGCTTGAGATCACTATGCTAACCATCAAGCATGAGGCTGTTTTGTTGCCAGTGATACTGATACATTAGACAACGTGAATGAAATAATGAAGAAGGAGGACTACCTCCAAATTCTTCAACATTATCTCAAATCAACAGCTAGATGGTTGAAAATGGGACTCTGTTGAATATTCCAACAGGACAAAGGTCCCAAACACACATAACTGATTTTGGATTGGCTAAAATTAAGATTCTCTCATCAACAACCAAAAACTTACCTTTAACAATATAATTAATCATCTAAAATATTTGCTTTATGAAACAGTTGCACAGTAATTTTTTTAAAGCTAACGGAGGCCTTCAGGCTTCAATTCACAAAATATCAGCTTGCAGTTTTTAAGCATTTATGAGATGTTAAATTCCCTGTAAACATACCAAATTGAAAAAGACAGAAGAGTGGAAGATTTTCTAAGTGGAAATGAGAAGCATGTCATTACTATAAAGTGAACAGAGATGAGAAGCAGCTTTTTACAGATGAAGCTCATATCGCATGTGAGAGCTATTCCAGATCTCGTGATTTGTTTGTAACACTTAATTACAGCGATAGGAGCAGGGTTCATTTTTCTTCTGCGCTTTGCCAAGCCACTGCTTTACACACAGGCTGATGAAATATAATTGGCACCGTCATTTTGTGGCCCGGCAACAAATGGCTACTTGAAGAACTCCCCCTCACTTTCAGGCCGCCCGTCACCTCGAGCACGGCCTATTGCTCCCGGTCTTTATGCCTTTTAATCATTCACTTCATTGCAACGATAGAAGGGCTGACATTGGGAGAATCTTTTATTGCCATTTTGTGAATGTCATTGAGTAGTATTGTAATGGATGTCATATGGCAGGATGGAGGACAGGCTGAATAGGTCTGGCTGAAAAGGACAGTAATATGTTTCTTTCCCTGTCTAGAAGCTGAGTTATAGTGTGCACCAGTCTACCTCACAGTTAACTTTAGGTTTGAGAGAATCATTTTTGACACATCTTAACAATCTGATCATGACTGTAACGGAATCATTACAGTGATGGGAGTAATAGTTTCATCAGATCCAGACAATTAAGTATTTATATTCATCTGTGTGTGAGTGCGTGATTGTCTAACTATGAATTACTGTGTTGGTATAGCATCTTAGCTTTTGCCAGGAACATGAGGCATGCTGGTAATTTCGCAAAACAGAGTGCCGATACCACAGAAATATAATAAAGCCTGATTCTATCATGATTTGAGTGCTTATTCATTCAAATAATAAAAATAAATAAATAATTGCGCCGCAGTTTAAGTGTTTTTCTGTTGTGTATTCTGCCTCTTTGCTTTCTAACAGAACAACTCCAGAACTCACATTCTAATTATACTTGGAGAATCTAAACTACAGGCATTTAGTACTAATTAAAGCTCGTCTATTCTGGTTGTCCTCATTTTCATACATGTTCGATTGCTTGCTATTGCAGATATCTAATCACCCAATCAAATGGCAACAGCACGTCTGATACTGGCACTGAAGTTCGGCTATGTCAGAGACTGGTGATCTGGAGGGTGTTCAAGGGGCAACATGCTGCCATTACCTTGGTTGTAACACAGCAGACCATGCCAGGTGCCAATGCTATCAGTTAAAACAAGAAACTAACACTAAAATTAGCAGCAGCTTACCAAAGTTGGAAAATGAGTAGAAGGTTCCTAATATGACAAGTCCTGATTTCCGCTGTGACATTTGTATGGTTTTCTCAGAATTTCAGCAACATGAAAGCATGGATCCATCCTGGCTTCTATCAATGGTTTTTAATTTTGGTGGTGCACGCTATACAGTGATTTTACATTTTCCTGTTTTTCTTTGACTGGTTTATTTATTTTAGTTAATCAACTCATTTCTCCAAAAGTTGAATCTGTTCATCTGGATGTAGCGTTTTCTCCCACAAAACGCTACGTCCAGATGAACAGATTCAACTTTTGGAGATTTACTTTCCTGGATGATTGAGAATGCATCAAGACAAATCAACTCATTTGTTTGTAACCTGTTTAAAAATGTCATTTATTATAATGTTCTGAAACATTAAAAAGGTCGAAATCCACCAAAACTAGACGTTCAACAGATGACCAAAAAAAAAAATGCCTGGCTTTACAAAACAGCCCATTCAGTGGACCAAAATTGGAAATACAAAAATGGCTTATAAATGTCACTTTTTGCAGCGGGAATGGGCAGCTGACAAATCTGCAGCAAGTACAGGATGGTATGATTTAAATATGGACAAATATCTCAAAGGAATATTTCCATTCCTCCATTACTTCAGGAGTCTGTGTCAAGAAGAATTTGGGTGGTTCTCATAGATAGTTAGACAGACGGAGTAGCAGTACATTTAGCAAAATTAAAAAATATAATTTAGTAAAGTAAATGTAGTAAAATATTTTATACGAGAATCAACTTAAAAAATGAGAGGGCTTTGGAAACATGGAAAACACTGTGCACTTTCACCTCCTCTGATAAATGTATCTCAACATTTTGGGAGCCTTTCCACTACACTGTGCAAAAGTAGGGCTATAATTTACCCAGGATGTTTAAACTTACACACTACCCTATCCATTCAAATGTAATCCCAATAGGTCCTTAGTCATGCATTGCAGTGGGAACCGTTACTAATCAAGTAAAGGCTTCCTTGTAGCTATATGTCAGGGCCGTGTGGTCGAAAACTAGGTTAGACCCAGAACCAAACCAAGAAAGACACTGCTTAAGAGCTAACAATCTTCATTTTGCTCAAACAGAAGAAGGTAATTAAGGGGAAGGAGTGAAGGTTGGCTCAGGGAGTTTTCTTCCAGGAAAGGAGTTTGATGAAAGAAAGGCTACAAGAGTTAGTTCCGGGTCCAGATGCGACTGCCGATATGGTGAGTATGAATTGACTGCTGGAGGTGAGCTTTCTTGAGAGTCCATGGGAAAAACTGGAGGAGCACGTGAATGTTGGAAGTGGAGGGTGAGCAGGGACATGGAAAGATAAGGTAAGTGGCTAATAGGACTAACACTGAGAGACAAACAACCATTCACGCTCACATTCACAAATATGCTTGCTCATAGGGGGTCATATGATTGTTGGGTTTTTCTCTGTATCTATTATTATAGGGTATACTGTACAATATAAAGCGGCTTGAGGCGACTTTTGTTGTGATTTGGCGCTATATAAATAAAATTGAATTGAATTGAACTATGGGAATTTAACCCGACTCCACTAGACATCATAGTGGCATGATGGTTAGCACTATTGCCACCATGTGCTCAGGGCATTTTTGTGTGGAGCATGTTCTCCAGTGTTTGTGTGGTTACTCCAGCTTCCTCCCAAGGCATGCAGTTAGTGGGGTTAGATTAGGTTAAGCTTAATTAGTAATATAAATAGAACCTTTCCTAATATGATCAGACAATATCTGTGTTATAGTGTTTAATTTTTAACAAATATGTTCGATTGCTGTATTAAAATACAGTATATACGGTATAGCATCATTTGACCCAATATAGCAAAAATCTAGGTAACAGCCTTTACTTTGATCAGTCCAAAAAGTAGGCAATGTGCACACTATAAGCTGGTTGAGGCAGAATATAACAGTCAAGCAAAGAACCAGATGTCCCATGAAACACATTACAAGGAATAGCCTAAAATGCCTTCAATAGAGAAACTGGCAAAGAGTGAAGGGCAGACACAGACTAAATACACTGGAGGGAGGTGGATAATAAGACACAGGTGACACAAATCAGGGTGTTGCAGGCAGTCACAGCGGAGGGAAAACACACAAGGGCATGATGTGACAACTGGAAAGAGAAGGGAGCTGAATATATGTCAAAATAAAATGGGAAACATGTCAAGCAAAGCATGGAAACAAGGAAAATAGCAAGAAGAGGTGTGAGATGATGTATGAGAGGCCATTTATCATAACTGAATGCAACTTTTTTATGATAAAATGGAAAATTATTACACTTTTTTTTAAATTTGGGCTCAAATACACAGTTCTGTGATAAGCTTTCTAAAGCCCTCCTTCAGTATATAAAAGATGAAGAAAATCTTCCTATGAACCAGCTTTTTCTTAATTAAAATAAGCTTTAAACTCACATTCCTGACATGTGACAAATCTTGGATATGAGGAGACTTCAAAGCTTCCTCCCTGCCGTTTCTTGACATTTGTGATGTCCAAGGTAGGTCAGATGAAGTGTACTGGGAAAAAAAAGCACAGCGACTCTGGTTCTTGTTACAAGGATAGTCTAATTAACATTTTAATTAACACGAAATATTGTTAACTCAGGGCCATCCTTGGAGCCATGTCTGGGAAAGATTCATTACATTCAGTGTTAGTCTCTCTACTGCTGCCCTGCGACATTCTACTCTGACAAATGTCATCTTCAGGAAGAATAAAGAGATTTCAATGGATTACCCTCCCCGGTGTGTAAGGCAAAATGTTTTAGTTACAGTGGCGAGCATGTAGTTTTCTCAGCAGGCAGACTGGGTTGACATTTAAAAATAAACTCAGATGTTTGAAGATTGAAGTCATGTGTGTTAAGCATGGGCTGAACAGAAGACTGTAGTCATCTTGAATATGGAGTTCATACCATTCATTATGAAACAAACATGTTGCAGATGTACTTGATGTGGAGCTTGACATGACACACAACTTTACATGTCCAATAGCTAAAAAGAAATGGACTTCTAAGAGAAAAAACTTAACACCGAGACAGGATGTTTTTCATTTTAAAGGTATTATTCAAATGCAAGAAACTATCCCTACATACTTGTTAAATATGTGCATATATTAAATGTGTCATGCGCCACGGCACGTGTGCACAAAAGGATCCAAAGGCAGACTCAGCGCTACAGAAGAGGCACTTTATTACAATAACGAAAGGCGACCCGGGAAACCTAGAGAGCAAACGAGGAACTGAAAAACCCGGGGAGGAAACGACACGAGGGAGCCGGAATCGGGACCGTGGGAGGCTGCAAGAAAAAGGGGAGAAGATTACTGGGAAGCCGGGAAGCAGGAAAACACATTAGAACTTAGCGGGGAGTCGCGGGCTTACGATAGAGCGGGACCGTGGGAGCTCGGGAGGGTAGAGTGGCAGTCCGTGTGCAGGAAGTCCTGTGGAGCTAGTGGAAGGGCCAGGTGATGTACTGAGAGATCCAGCCGAGCAGGAGGACAGGCAGGTGGCAGACGCTGAACGCCGAATCGGAACCTGGACATAAGTAGGCAGATTAAACACAGTTCCAACCAGGAATGATGCGCGCTTTCTTGGGAGCCTAGTTACCACTTGTGATGTGATTACGGACTGGCATGGAGCATCTGTCAGCGCCGGGTGAAGTAGCTTCTCCTGTAATCACAGCGATGAAGAGCAGGTGTGCCGAGAATGGCCTAGCCCGGAGGGTGTGGCTATCCGCATATTCCACAGACACAGGACCCCGGACCGTGACAGTGCCCCCCCCTCAAGGGTCGCCCCCTGGCGACCGACCAGATGGAGGCCTGCGGAGAGAAGCGTGGAAGTCAGTGATGAGGGACGGATCCAGAATGAAAGACCGCGGGACCCAAAGGCGCTCTTCAGGACCGTATCCCTCCCAGTCCACCAGATATTGCCACCCCCGCCCACGCCGGCGCCTGTCCACGATCCGCCGGACCGCGTAGGCCGGGTGACCGCCGACAAGCCGGGCAGGAGGAGGCGGCCCGGACGGAGGGCACAACGGGCTGAGGCGGACCGGTTTGACCTGGGAGACATGAAACGTGGGATGAATGCGCCAAGAAGCAGGGAGCTTGAGCCGAACCGCGGCTGGGTTAACAACCGCATCAATTTCATACGGGCCGATGAAGCGGGGAGCCAGCTTCCGGGGTGACGCACGCAGCGGAACGTACTTGGCAGCGAGCCAGACCTTCTGTCCTGGCTGATATCTGGGTGCTGGGGTGCGGCGGCGGTCCGCATAACGGGCGTGCCGATCCTTCGCCCGCAGGAGAGCTTGGCGGACCCTGAGCCAGACCCGCTGGCAGCGCCGGAGATGATGCTGTGCGGAGGGGACGGCGAGGTCCAGTTCGTTTTCAGGGAACAGTGGAGGCTGGTAACCAAGGGACGCTTCAAACGGGGACAAACCAGTGGCAGATGAGGTGAGTGTGTTGTGTGCGTATTCTACCCAGGGTAGGTAAGAGACCCAGGTGGTGGGGTTGTGGGACGCTACGCATCGTAGCGCGGCCTCCAGCTCCTGATTAAGTCGCTCTGTTTGGCCATTAGACTGCGGGTGGAAGACCGAGCTTAAGCTGACTCTCGCGCCCAATATGGAACAAAAGGTCCTCCACACTTGTGACGTGAACTGCGGGCCTCGGTCCGAGACGATGTCAAGGGGGATTCCATGGAGCCGGAAAACGTGTTCAATCAGGGTCTGGGCTGTGTCAGCAGCGGAGGGCAGTTTTGCCAGCGGAATGAAGTGAGCGGCTTTAGAGAACCGGTCCACCACGGTGAGAACGACGCTCTTTCCCGAGGAACGAGGAAGGCCAGTAACAAAATCTAGGGAGATATGAGACCAAGGCCGGTGAGGCGTGCTGAGTGGGTGGAGCAGGCCCGCTGGGTGCTTAGTGGATGATTTGTTACGGGCACAAACGGCGCAGGCAGACACGTACTCCCTCACATCTTTCTGTAGGGTTTTCCACCAGAAATGACGTTTGAGGAGACCAATGGTTCTACTCACGCCAGGGTGACAGGAAAAGCGCACGGTGTGGATCCAATGTATCACCGCTCCACGGGCGGCAGCGGGGACAAAACGCCGTCCGGGCGGACCGGTGCCCGGGTCCGGGTCCCCTGGGAGGGCCCGGCGGATAGTTTCCTCGACATCCCAGGAGAGGGCGCCCACCACGCAGGCGGGGGGTAGAATGGTGGTTGGTGACGGAACGTCCGTGTCCGGAGAATACTGACGGGAGAGCGCGTCTGGCTTGACGTTCCGTGAACCTGGGCGATAGGAAACAGTAAAATTAAAGCGGGTAAAAAACAAAGACCAGCGGGCTTGTCGGGAGTTTAGTCTCTTAGCGGTTCTCAGATAGATCAGGTTCCTATGGTCCGTTCATATGAGAAAAGGTTGCTCGGCCCCCTCAAGCCAGTGGCGCCACTCCTCCAGCGCGAGTTTTATGGCCAAAAGCTCCCTATCGCCTACATCATAGTTTCTTTCAGCTGGAGAGAGCCGACGAGAGAAATAGGCACACGGCTGGAGCTTGCCTTGGGGCCCAGACCGCTGTGAGAGAACAGCCCCCACCCCGGTGTCGGATGCATCCACCTCAACGATAAATTGCAGGGTGGTGTTGGGGTGACGCAGAACGGGTGCCGTAGTGAACAGTTCTTTTAACTTAGCGAACGCCGTGTGGGCCTCCGGGGGCCAGGTGAAAGGCACCTTGGAAGAAGTGAGGCGTGTGAGGGGCGCGGCGACCTGGCTGTAGTTACGGATAAAACGGCGGTAGAAGTTCGCGAACCCGAGAAAGCGTTGTAGCTGCTTCCGCGAATCTGGGACTGGCCACTCCAGAACCGCCGTGATTTTAGCCGGGTCCGTCTTCACCTGTCCCCCTGCCAGGACATAGCCCAGGAAGGAAACTGACGATGCATGGAATTCGCATTTCTCTGCTTTGACAAACAGTCTGTTCTCTAACAACCGTAGCAGGACACTCCGGACGTGAACGCGGTGCTCCTCCATGGTCCTGGAAAAAATGAGGATGTCATCCAAGTAAACAAACACAAACACGTTCAGGAAGTCTCGCAGCACGTCATTCACTAGAGTCTGAAAAACTGCGGGGGCATTCGTTAAGCCGAATGGCATAACCAAATACTCAAAGTGGCCCAGTGGTGTGTTAAAAGCGGTCTTCCACTCGTCCCCCTTCCTTATTCGGACCAGATGGTATGCGTTTCGTAGGTCTAGTTTTGTGAAAACGGTGGCTTCCCGGAGGGGTTCAAAAACAGAATTAAGCAGCGGAAGGGGGTATTTATTCTTTATGGTGATGTCATTTAAGCCCCTGTAATCAATGCAGGGTCGCAACGAACCGTCCTTTTTTCCCACGAAGAAGAAGCCCGCCGCTACCGGGGAGGAAGAGGGTCGAATGATACCGGCCGCGAGTGATTCACGAATGTAGTTTTCCATTGACTCCCTTTCCGGGCGAGACAGGTTGTATAACCTGCTGGACGGCAGCGGGGCCCCAGGCAATAGGTCAATGGCACAGTCATAGGGGCGGTGAGGTGGCAGAGAGCTAGCCTTGGCTTTATTAAACACTTCCTGTAGGTCATGGTACTCGGATGGGATGGAGGAAAGGTCCAGTGCTTGTGCCACTAGTGGGTTCGGGTTGGCTGGTGGAGCGGGAACTGCCGATCTCAAGCAATTAGCCAGGCAGAACACGCTCCAACCGGCGATCTTGCCCCCTGCCCAGTCAATGTGGGGATTATGTCTCTGTAGCCACGGGTAACCTAAAACGAGTGGTGTGTCTGGAGACGGGAAAGTGAGAAACGAAAGTGACTCGTTATGGTTCCCGGAAGTGACCAACGTGACAGGCGCTGTCCGATGGGTGATGTAAGCAAACACTTGCCTATTCAGTGCTGACGCAGGGAGGGGCGGTTCCAACTGAGTGAGTGGCAGGTCCAGCTCTTTAGCCAGCTGCTCGTTTATGAGATTTTGTTCCGCCCCAGAATCCACTAATGCAGTGCACGTAACAGTCTTTTTATTGGTTACTATGGCAACAGACAAAACCAAGCGGGGTCTCACATAATTCAAAGTGCGGCTCACCCGTATCCCCGAACCTACCGGTGAGCTGGTCCGTTTGGGCGAACCGGGCAGCTGGCGATGCGGTGTCCCGGCTTCCCGCAGTACAAGCAGTCCCCAGCCCGAAAACGGCGTTCCCTCTCCTCCGGCGAGAGCCGAGAGCGCCCGATCTGCATCGGCTCCGGCGGAGGAGGCGACGGTGGGCGAGCGCATGGCGCTGGAGGGCTTAACAGGGACGGTGACACGCGCAGGTCTGGGTGCAATACGGGTTTCGGTGGCTTGGATCGCCGTTCGGCCTCCCTCTCCCGCAGACGCTTATCGATTCTGCGGGCGCGCGACACCAGATCCTCGAACGATTTGGCTGCCTCGTGGAACGCGAGCTGATCTTTCATCTGGTCGTTCAGAGAGCACAGGAATATTCCCCGGAGGGCCGAATCGGGCCAGCCAACTGCAGCTGCCACGGTACGGAACTCCACTAGGTACTCCGCCACGCTACGCCGGCCCTGGCGGAGCGCCAGTAGCTGTTGTGCGGCGTCATCCTCGCAAACCGGCGGAGAGAAGGTCGCTTTAAATTCGTCGAGGAAGTCATCGAAGGCGCAGCGCTGTATCGGGTTAGAGGTTAGATAGGCTTCAGCCCATGCCAACGCTCTCCCCCACAGCAGCCCCACAAAGTGAGAAATTTTGGCCGCGTGAGTGGGGAAGGCGAGTGGGGAGCGACTAAAAAAAAGGGTACACTGAAAAAGGAACCCCCCACACAGGTCCAAGTCGCCGTGGAAGGGTTCCGGCGGCGGTGACGTCACGCAACGATACGCCGGGTCGGGCTGTCTAGCGCGTATCTCTCCCTGTTTCTCACTGAGCTCTTGGTACTGGTCCTGAAGTGATTGAAGCAATTGATCGTGTCGGCCTAACATGGCACCCTGCTTATTAATGGCAGAACGTACTGGGTCTGCTGGATCCATTCTGGCCAGTCCGTACTGTCATGCGCCACGGCGCGTGTGCACAAAAGGATCCAAAGGCAGACTCAGCGCTACAGAAGAGGCACTTTATTACAATAACGAAAGGCGACCCGGGAAACCTAGAGAGCAAACGAGGAACTGAAAAACCCGGGGAGGAAACGACACGAGGGAGCCGGAATCGGGACCGTGGGAGGCTGCAAGAAAAAGGGGAGAAGATTACTGGGAAGCCGGGAAGCAGGAAAACACATTAGAACTTAGCGGGGAGTCGCGGGCTTACGATAGAGCGGGACCGTGGGAGCTCGGGAGGGTAGAGTGGCAGTCCGTGTGCAGGAAGTCCTGTGGAGCTAGTGGAAGGGTCAGGTGATGTACTGAGAGATCCAGCCGAGCAGGAGGACAGGCAGGTGGCAGACGCTGAACGCCGAATCAGAACCTGGACATAAGTAGGCAGATTAAACACAGTTCCAACCAGGAATGATACGCGCTTTCTTGGGAGCCTAGTTACCACTTGTGATGTGATTACGGACTGGCATGGAGCATCTGTCAGCGCCGGGTGAAGTAGCTTCTCCTGTAATCACAGCGATGAAGAGCAGGTGTGCCGAGAATGGCCTAGCCCGGAGGGTGTGGCTATCCGCATATTCCACAGACACAGGACCCCGGACCGTGACAAAATGAAAGTAATGTGTTTTATTCTAAGATTTTTGGAACTGAGTACAATAACCTCCATTTTATCTCAATTTATAAGAAAGAAATTAGAGGTCATCCAGGCCTTTAGGTCTTTAAGATGGTCGTGCAGTTTAACTAATCTGTGGGTGTCATCAGGCCTCATGGATAGATAAAACTGGATATCATGCGCATAGCAATGCAAATGCATGCTATGCATTTGAATGTTACTGCCTATCACGGTGCTAGGACCAATGTAAACAGAATTGGTCCTAGAACGGAACCCTGCAGAACTCCATAATTAACCTTAGTGTGTCAAGAGGACTCTCCATTTACATGCACAAACTGGAGTCTATTAAATAGGTATGATTCAAACCACTGCAGTGCAGTACCTCTGATACCAACAGTATGCTCTAACCGTTGTAATAAAATATTACGGTCAACAGTAGGTCTAGCAGGACAAGCTCATAGATAAGTCCACTATCAGAGGACACAAGAAGATCAGTTGTAAACTTCACTAATACTGTTTCTGTGCTGTGAGGAGTTCCGAATCCTCTCCAAATCATCAGCCAGTCAACTACTCTTTCAAGAATTGGATGTTTGGACATTGGCCTATAATTAGCTAAGAAAGCTGGGCCAAACAATGGCTCTTTAAGTAATGATTTAATTAGTGCCACCTTAAAGGCCTGTGCTATCCCATTAATAGAGATACATTAATTGTATTTAAGACTGCATTAATTAATGGCAGGATTTGTGCAGTCTTGTAGGAATTGGCTCTAATAGACATGTTGATTGTTTGGACAGTGATTACTGAAGTTAACGCAGAAAGATCAATTGAAGAGAAAAAACCTAAATAAATATATATAGCATTGAAAGTAGGTGTGTAGTAGGTATGTAATGATATGTCTGTGAAATGGTATGAACAATTTTGTGCTTCAGCTTGGGGAGGAAAATTCTAGTATTTTATTAGCCTGTTTACTTTGCACTAATTAGCAGGTATCTTTCTAATTCGATCAATCGGCTTGCTTTCTTGTGGTGGACACTGTGTACCATGTAAAAACCACTATTTTTGCTCCACCACACATCAGTTCCTTACAGACTCATTGCAGCACTATGACACCTGTGTGTTTTCAGCTTAATTACTTCAGCAGAAAATGTAGCCTGTATATACGTGATCTGCACAGAGCATGCTCGACAAGCTACGTCTCACAGCTTGATGTATGATGCTAAATCCAAAAATCCTCAACATTTGCTGTAATTATCATTAAAGCCATAGTTCACTCATAAACAGAAAATTTTCGTGAATCTTGCCCCATAGTAATACTGGGGCTTACTGAGGCTTTGAGACACCAGCTCAGTGAATCACTAAATGAACATTTGTTTTATCTACAAACTGCCAGCTACCCAATGACTTAATTATTAATGTTTAATAAATCTTTAATTGCAGCCTCAGGTGGTTAATGCATCCACATAAACCTCCTCACTCAGGTACCAGTACCAGGTTAGGGAACCAGGTTTACTACATTAAGATAGATAACCAGTCGCATATTTAGGCCAACAGGCAGTTTTCAGTACTCCTCACATCCTGACTTTGAACAATGGGAGAAAACCCACACTGAAACAATGAGCTCATAGAATCAAACCCAGTATCCTCTACAGGGCTCGCAAAATCGCTAGCCCGACGTCCCGGGGCTAGCGATTTTTCCAGTCGGGCTACCAGAATCTATCCTTGCCCTGCCCATCGGGCTATCATAGGAAGGAAAAATATGTCAATGCTTTTGCATTCTTTCGGAAATGTAGCTGGGTAAATATGTCATTGGCATCGGTGAGCCACTGTCAATATGTGACTAGGGGTGCTCAATTAATCGAATTTTAATCTAAATTACGATCTGGGCTTTCAACGATCATTAAAAATGACTGAGCCGATTATTAGCACCTCCCTCGTGCTTTACTCTCACGCTGCTCCGTGTGGCAAATCGAGCGCACCTCTCTGCGTTTCGAACACCCGTCACAACAATTAAGAGGACCCGAGGGAAGCTCGGAAAGCTAAGCAGAAGTTATTTGGAGAGGAGAGTGACTGCTGTTGGTTGAAAAGAGAGGTAAAAAAAAAAACAACCTTTCAGTGGTGTGGAAACATTATGGGTTCATGAGTCAGGCGTGGATCAAGTAGACATAGTGTGGAAACTTTGGTGTTGTAGCTGCACCACAGAGCCACATGGCAAAGTTCACTAAACAGATGTTTACATTTTATTTTTTATATTGCAAACATTTGCACTGTTATCAGTATTTTCACACTATTTTATACTATTTTTGACAATCTTTAAAGCCATTATTCAATACATTGTGATTGTTAAATAAATATCGTCAAATAATTGAGATCTCAATTTCAGTGAAAATAATCGTAATTATCATTTTTGCCATAATCGAGCAGCCCTATATGTGACATATTGAAATCACATTTTAATTTGCGCTTTTTTTTTGCTTTCAATTTGCAATCGCGCGAACTGTGTGTAGAGAGCGACAGTACTGACTGGTGAGTGACGATAATTTGCGCACCAATTCCTCCGACATCGTCTTATCAATCGTTAGTTTACTATGCAAACATGACAAGTGAAATCTCCCGCAGGAAGCTTAAACATGTGAGAGGTTGATCGCGCAGAGAATCGCTGAGCGTTATGTGAGTGCGTGTGCAAAGGCAGCAGGATACATATTTTAGTTCTGCTGAGCCAAATAAGACCGGTCAGGGTGAAGAAGTGACAGCCAAAGAAAAGCCTACCACAAAACGCAAAAGTTATGACAAATCAGACTATGAGGGAAGAGAAAGTGCAGCTTTATGGTTTCATGGACAAAAGAATTTCTGTGGCTGCAATATGACAAGCTAAATAACCAGGGGTGCACATAAGTGGTCCATGAGTGCGCATTCGCTGTCAAAATAAAAAAATACGCGCACAAGATAAGAAGTTGCAACGTGCGTTTGCGTCCATAAGATTTTCTGGAGGAGGACAGACATTTGTTTAGAACTCTTAAAGATGTCGAAGAAGCAAGCTCCTTTAAGCAATTACTTTGGTGTTCCTCCACCTCCAAAGAAATGTCAGATGGAGTACTGAACCACAAAAGAAGCGTATTCTAGGAAAAGTGGTTGCAGGAGGTGAGCTGGCTTTAAACAAATGATGAACGCACAGAGATTTGGTGCAGAATGTGCCATGAATATCCCACTCTAGCGGACAAAAACAGTGTCTTTTATATGGACGCAAAAGCGCGCGTTGCAACTTCTTATCTGGTGCGCGTCTTTTTATTTTGACAGCGAATGCGCACATGCGGACCACTTATGTGCACCCGTGTAAATAACAGAATGTTCTGCCGGGTGTGTTGTTGGTTTTCCCTCGATTTCTGAGTCGACAAGTGCCTTTGTTACTGGGACCAGTAATTTTAAGAAAGGCCCCCATTAGAACCCATGAGAAATGCAAGAAATGCATTATTGCTCAGTCTGCAAATAACATACTAAAGATCAACCTGAAAAATCTGTTTAGAACAGCTACTATGTTGCAAAGAGTAAACTACCACTGGCAAAATTTAGCGGTCTTTGCAAACTTCAAAAACCAAATGGCCTAGATCTTGGTTCCACTTGCTTCTTACCTGTGATTTCAGTGGAAATTTCAAATTCAGGATCTGACACAGACTGATTCATGTTCTACACAGTTCTGACAAGTTCATAGAAATTTCTGTTCAATTACAACCAAGTACTTGAGTTGATGATTGTAATTTTTATACAATATTGTAATTTGTGTTTCAACAATTTTTTGATTAATGTTTTGTTTCCGTTACAATATTATACATTAAAGTATAATATTGTAACGGAAACAAAACAGGAAACAAAACATAAAAAAATTGCTCCCTTTTTTATTCGGGCTACTTAAATTTATTTTGGGCTACCAAAAACTGAAGAGTGCCTGCCCGAAGGGCTACCAGGGATTTTGAAATTTTGCGAGCCCTGCTCTACTTGGTTTTATCTTCACTGAGCACCTTATAAACTTTACTTCCAGTCCTCATTGTTGCTACCTTCTTGGTTTCTCAGACACAAACGCGTATACTCACCTAAAACCTTATATTTGTCATGGCTCGTAGGATGAGCCATGTGGAATTATTAAAGGACCCAAAACGCAGGCACTTCTGATGTGAGGAAGCTTTATTAATGGAGGTGGAGAGCCAAACAGAAACGGAAGAGGAGTGGAGGAAACTAAACAAAACCTAAACTGGAAAAAACTAACAAAACAAACCTGAAGCCTAGGGCTGCACGATTTTGCATAAAATGAGAATCGCGATTTTTTTGCTTAGAATTGAGATCACGATTCTCTCACGATTTTCTTTTCCAATATAAATATTTATTGCACTTATTAACTGCACGTCAACTTCGTAACAGTTGAAACTGAACATAAAAACAATAAATAAACATAAAAACAATAAATGCCTCACATTTTGTGGTTGCCGCAAAATGTTGTACTGCTTGAAATTCCGTCTCCACCGTTGCTCGACACTGCGTGTATAGAGCAGGTAGTGCAACAATAGAAAAATAGTTGTGGGACAAACACTGTGTAGCGTTTGTCTAGGGTGTTGATCATTTTCCTAAATCCCTCGTTTTGCACAGTGTTGATATATCTTTGGTCAGGTGATGAGTAATAGCCTCCGTAATTTCTTTGTGCCTGCGGGAGTTCGACGTGTATCCGGTTGTTCAGTGATGACGTGACGAATCCTACTTCCGGGCCTAAAGTAGTCTGCGTTTAATATGGGTTTTGTGTTGTTAACATGTTTAATGTTTTGTATTTTCTTCTATTTAATCTCAAAAAGCTCCTAAAACAGTCAGTGATCACTGTTGACCTCCCTCGGCTTTTATTACTGCTAATCATTTATTTAAGCTCAGTTTTTAAAACCTTACGATGTAACTACAGCACAGCCCATGCAGCAGTATATGAATGACTAACCTCGTATTGTGGATGGATTATCTCACTTGTTCTCCTGGCTGAAGTTTAGTCCTTTTACAGCATCCTGCCATGCGATTACATTTGTTCCTGACCACCGAGAACACTCACGTTAACTTTTATCGAGTGGAAAAAAAGTTAGCTTGTTTATATTATGCTAACATAGCTGTGTCGCTAGCGGTCACGTAGCACATCATTATATACCAGCTAGCCAAATTTCAGTAACCCTACAAACATCACTGCTGTTTAGTTTTCTGTCTTCATTTATGTTGGAAGTGATAGCAGAGCTGTACGTTTGAATTTGTTTCCAAAACCCCGCAGTCAGGATATGCTATATTGTATTTAGATAGAAGCTAGCGAGCTAACTTCCTGCTAACTTCTAACACCGTTAAATGTCATAAATTCCATTTTCATGGATGCCTGGATGTTAAACTCAATTGTTACAGCTGGTAGAGCAGAACACTGATCATTTTATTAAAGATGAAAGACTTGAGACAGTCTTTCAACTCTCAGTAATGCCATGGTGATCGTTTGATATATGGACCTGCAGCGGAGTTTAGGCCCAGACATGGCCAGTGACGTCAGACTGAACAACTGGATAGGGAAGCGCTGTATAAGGTTCCCGTTATTGATGTTTGGGTGGTTGACCGGGACGGATTTTCTCCTGTCACTTTCTCGTCATCCCTGACGTGTTCTCCGTTGTTTTTTCCCTGCCAATTTGAGCATCACGGCACAGCTTCTGTATCACGTGGTATAAGGCTCTGCCCTTGTCATTTGTTGAGCAGGAAGAGTGAGCGCTTGTTTTCATGCAGATTAGGTCCCGGATCAAAATGCGGTACAATCGTCGTTTTTTTTTTTTTTTTTTTTTTTTTAAATCATTGTCATTTGGAAATGAGATCGCACATAAGTATGAATCGAGATCGCGATTTTCTAACGATTAATCGTGCAGCCCTACTGAAGCCCTAACTGGAGACCCGGGGAAATATAGAAACATGTAGGGAGAAACACAGGTAGACGCAGGGAATTAACGCAGATGACGGAGGAAGATAACGCAGACCAGAAAACACCAGGGGTCCGTTCTTCGTACCTCGCTAAGTAAGTTAGCTGGATTTGATTGTTGACGATTTCGCGTGATCTTGGATCGTTCGGTTCTCTGAAGCTCATCCGGGACTTGCTGTCATAGCAACAGATCCGTAAGCGTAAACCTGCGTGGGAGCAGGCTTACTTTATGTAAACAGGATTAGATCGTGGCCACTCAGGTATGTCCGCTTCATTTATACAAAAGCAACACCGATATTTCTCCACTGTTTTTCCATGAATAAATATTATCAGTGTAACTAAAGATAATGCAGTATTTGATTATTTTATTGATTTCATACAGATACATACAGGCCATTTCCTAAAAAAAAGGGAAATGTACTAGTAATCATTCTATTTCATGTATTTGATTATTTCAGATGTAATTCATATTTTAGAGTAGTAATAGTAAATTACTTCGTGTAATCAAGAGGAGAGACCACGGCTATAAAAGCGATAAATAATTTTAAAAAAAGATATATATATCTCCCAACTTACTGTGCATGCTTCAGTCACCCTTTGCATGGGAACAGGTAAAAGTGATGGAGTGTTATGTGAAACTACACACAAAAAAACCCACAATGTCAATAAATGTCACAGTACAAAAACCATTTTAATTAAGGCAACAACCAAATATTTTACATTGTACAAATAGAATTATGAGCTCATTTACCAGTTATGAAGGTGCTGCTGCTACTGCACCCCGGCTGCTCGTCTAAGGAAGAGCTGCCCCCAGGGATGCCCTCAACAATGGGTCTGGTGGCAACCCTAGGGCCAGCTCCTCTGCCGGGGTGTGACGAAGGGGTGCAGGACCACCACCTGTCTTTATTTGCTCTGCCCTTTTCTTGGTTGCTGTTATCAACAAACAGATTATTTCAGGGTCTCTTTTCAAGAGACTAAAAGCAATATAAGTGATAAATATTACCATTCTGTAGAATATTCTTATATTTCACTTTTACTTGTTCCCATGTTCTAGTGGGTCCTGTTGTGGCTCTAATGTGAAAGAGGATGATAGGTTTGTAGCTTGAACCTATTCGCTGGAACATTGAAGGCAATGTAATTACACAGCAAGCAAGACATGAGTAGGCAACATTCTTTATGTTTCACGTGCACGGGAGAGAACTGGACAGGCGCCGTTCCTTCGCTTGACCCCAGTTGCTCTCGTCCGCTCCCCCGTAACACTGCTCTTTTATTGTGGTTACATGAATATGGATAGGTTCATTAACATATAACAGCTTACATAGGTATACATTTGAACAAAGAATACCGTGTGTGTGTGTGTGTGTGTGTATGTGTGTGTGGGGTCAAACTGTGACCCCAGGAAGACTCCCCAGAGCCATCCATCTAAACAAAAGGCACTTCGCCTAAAACAGATATAGATACGTTTATCCTACCATAAAACAATAAGACAAGGTACGACCTCTCCCATGCTCCTCAAATGTGGGTGTGAAAGTTAGAGAGCTCTGGAATGCACACAAAGCTTGCAGACTATTAAGGATCAAACCTCTACCAATCTACACCTAATTATATACTTCTAAGCATATATGAGTAAATATTTCTAAGCATAAATGGCAATAAACAATACAAATCTAACAGAGGATATAATGTAATATAATATAATAAATTACTTACGAGTTTAATTTGTCAGCAACTTTCTGCCAGCCCTCTCTCCTTGCTTTTGCAGCCTTTGCAGTGTTCCCTTGCGTTTTAAACTCTGAAACTCCTGAAATCCCTCAATCAAGAGTTCTTGCTCTGCTGCCGAAAAATACTGAGCGCGCTCCTTCGACATTTTCACCGACCAATCAAAGGGTTGCCGATCAATGTTTCTACTATCGATGCGTAGCCCCTTTTAAGCCACCCAGTGATTTTACATTACTTCATCCAGCTGTACTAATCGTCAACAACAGGTGTGTTCGGAGAACCGGAATAGCGAGCTCAAAGTTGGCGCGATGATTTGATCTTGGATGTGTCATTTGATCTTGGATGTAGTAAGCGAGGTACGAAGAACGGACCCCAGATAACGCAGATGAACCAGCAACAGGCAGGAGAACACACAGGCCTTAAATACACACAGCAGTAATCAAGGAATGGGAGACAGGAGGGGAACACACCTGGGAGAAATCAGAGCTGACAGGACAGGGGAAACGTAAACTGAACCTACTCACAGAGACCTTCAGAATAAAACAGGAAACTCACAGACACAGAACCAGACAAGACACTGAACTTAACAGACAGATTCACAAGCAGACAGTGTGACACCATAGACAGAGAGAGGGAACACAGAGAAGTGGGAGCAGGCAGGCCTAGAACAAAACCCTAACAAATGGCAAACCTTAACAAAAGATATAACAGAATAAACAAGAACATAGAATAATATAAAGAAACACAAAACACTGAGTCGTCAGACTCAGGACCATGACAATATTCATATGACCAGCATTATCTGGGGAGCTCTAGTAAGCTGTAATAACTGTGGAGGTCACACTTATTGAAAATTATTCTACCGTGACCTACACTGGTTTTGTTATCATTTTGATAGGAATTCTTCTTAATTGTAAGCATCTGGTGAGAGAAGGCCCCAAATTAACATTTTTTAAGTTTGAAGATTGTTTTAACTGAAACAGTGTTCATACATAGGAGGTCAGTCAGAGACATGCTGGCAAGTGTCTTCGGCTACGTTCACACTGCAGGTCTTAATGCTCAATTCCAATTTTTTGATCAAATCCGATTTTTTTGTCTGCTTGTTCACACTACACATAAAATGCGACATCAAACGCTCTCCAGTGTGAACGCTCAAAGCGGCCCGCATGCGCAAAAGAAGATGTCACACACAACTCGCTCTGTTTAGACCCAGACCAAACAATATTGTTTGACTGATTGCCCTTAATATAAAGACTTCGGACTTTATGTTTCCAAATTTTTGCTTTAAGTTATTTTGTTATTTACATAATAATGTAGATGACCTAATAATGATCCTTTTTGCTGTTTTAGAGGAGCGGTGCTTCAAAGGATAGTTGCAGATTTCTGTCAGAATCTGCAGAAAATACAGTAAAAATAAAATGTTCACATTTCTCCAACGTTGTCTTCCCAACAGTTTCACCGGATGGTAGGAAATCGTTCGCGATGTCCTATCGGGCGCTTCCGGCGCTGATAATTGGCGTCTGTCTTGTGTCAGTGACGTAAAAAGACGGATTTAATGCGACTTGACCGTTCACACAGCAGTCGCTTTCTAAAACATCGGATACG
Source organism: Oreochromis aureus (assembly GCF_013358895.1). Lineage (NCBI taxonomy): Eukaryota > Metazoa > Chordata > Actinopteri > Cichliformes > Cichlidae > Oreochromis > Oreochromis aureus. The sequence continues at coordinate 4,631,485 of NC_052950.1, forward strand.
TATCGGATTCAGTACCACATACGAACGTGACCCAGATCGGATTTGAAAATATCGGATTTGTGCCGTTCACACTGTCATACCAAGATCGGATACGGGTCGCATAGGGGCGAAAAAATCGGATTTGATGCGCTTTCGCCTGCAGTGTGAACGTAGCCTTCCTTCTCTCTCCCCAACTGGTCATGGCAGATGGCCCCGCCCCTCCCTGAGCCTGGTTCTGCCAGAGGTTTCTTCCTGTTAAAAAGGAGTTTTTCCTTCCCACTTTCGCCAAAGTGCTTGCTCATAGGGGGTCATATGACTGTTGGGTTTTAATCTGTATGTATTATTATAGGGTCTATCTTACAATATAAAGTGCCTTAAGGTGACTGTTGCTGTGATTTTGTGCTGTATAAGTAAAACTGAATTGAACTGGAAGACAAGCTACATGTACGCTGGGAGGTCTAATGCACACAGCTGCAGCTAGTTAGCAAATAAAGCCTCAGCTTCTAGGACCTGAAGAAGCTTCCTAGATGAGAGATGAAACATCTTAACAAAACTTAAAGAAGTCCAGTTGCTTTCTTTCGAAGCTCCTTAGACTACAATGACCTGGATGACTAAGAACCTACACAGACACAGGAAAATAATACTATACTAAAAAGAAAAAGTACTAAAGGACTTGCACATAAATCACTCCGCAAACCCAAAAATCAATAATTAATCCACCAAAACAAACCATATCGTCACTGACCCATGGACCCTAATAGCTGTCCATCATCAGGAAAAGCAAAATAACTGATTTTCTTCCGATGTGTTACACTGTGCTAGATTGATGACAAAATGTTTTCTTTCTATTCTTGCTTAGGATGAGTGCTACATCTCTGAAGTGACAACTTCAGTCTGTTTCCTCCATCTAGAAGTCAGTGAGTTTTTCAACCAAGCTTTAGACGGTTTCATATTTTGCTCTACAGTATAAATATGTTGGCTATTAAGCAGCTGTTCCCATAGAAGTTTTTTACTGACAAGTGGCTAAATGAGACTACAGAAGCTGCCAGAGACATTCATCATCTCCCCTCAAAACAAACAAAAGGAGTTTAGTTGTTGCGGTGGTTAACGTGGTTATACAACTGTATAAGAACACCTCAAACACATTTGCTTATAACTACATTATAGTTTGTAACAAACTAATGTTACATACAAGAAAACTGCTTATAAATGAAATAGGTTGAAAGGGGGAAAAAAACTTGACTCTCACCACTTTAATGATGCTAAACATACTTCATGCCTCTCAGCACCACTACTTTAATAGAAGATTCTCTTTAGTGTTGCCTCGCTGCTTATCTTCCCAGATGTGATACAAAATTAAATAACAGGACTCTCCTGGCACACGCTCTAGCACTACAAAGTCAGCTTTTACCACAATCTTTATGCTCAGCATTAAAATTCTTGGTCTTTATTTAAGATTTATGTGTACATGTTTTTTTTGTTGTCTCCATTGTTATTAATGTTTGGTGAGGGGAAGCAGTGAAGACATTCTCTGTAACTGAGTGCAGAGAAACTATGACCCCAGCTCTGTATCATTTAATGCATTGTTGGAGTAATGCTGCTGAGCCAGCCGAGCTGAATGAATGCGTCTGCGTTATATAAACAATGGTGTGTGGATACAAGCAGTGTAGCCCAGATGAAAAAAACCCAACATGTTTACACCAGTGATAAAGAAAGAGAGTATTTATTCTCTTTATTTTTACTGTCAACATCAACAAAGCGTCATATTTCCTATGCACCTCTCAGTTCACCCCACGTGAGGGTACCTAGCTCAGCGACCAATCAGAGCCTACCCGGGCCGCATTGACCCTGTCAGCAAGGAAGTGAGGTGAAGGTGCATGGTGCTCCCGGGTTTTTCTCATCTCAGCAAGAGGAGTGGAGGCATCTGCTACTCAAACGCAGAAACACAGGGACAAAACAGAGGAAAAACTCAGAATTGAGAGGAAGGAAAGCCAGCATACTTACCTGCTGGAAGTCCGGAGTCGAGTGGTTGGATGAAGGAGAGAAGCAATGTCGATAAGACGAGTGTTATTCTGAAGAAAAACTTGTAGAGACTTACCGTCGTGATCACGCTAATGCTAGCTCGGTCTCTCACAGGCTAACCACTCACCTTTCATCCGGAGAGCTGCTGTAATTCCGACACCAGTGTGTGTTCGGCTTTGTGAAACAGAGCAACGGTGAGCAACATGCTCCTTAGCCATCTAAAGCTAATTTTTTGTCAGTTCACTGTGAGTTAAAGTAACCTAGAGGGTAATTTTTAGTGCATTTTTCTCTCACGAATAGTGTAGAGAAATTAAGCACACTGCTTTAATGCCTCTGAACTGAACTCACATGTGTATTTTGTTGCTTATTTGCACATAGTTCTAAAATTGTTATGGTGTATTGTATTTTGAATGTCAATGGTTACTTACCATAAGTATTGTTTAATTAATGTTTACATAATAGAGAAATATTTGAGCAAGTTAGATGTTTAGTTCTCATATTTGATATACTTAAAAATTGAATGTTGTACAACAGAACTGTTGATTTGATAAGATTTAAGATGTTGATGCAATGAATATGAGGTTGATGCAATATTTTGATTTTACATTTTAACCTTAAACAATGCATCTGAAACAGACTGATTAGAATGTACATTTTATGACCTGGGTTATAGGTCAGGTTTTTGGAGAGGACAGAAAAGTCCAAGGACCAGGACGAAATTCCGGTCGTGATAGATGGCGAGCCAACCACTTTGAGGACAATCCACCCCAAAGAAGATACACATCCACACACTCACACATTCCAATTACACTCACAAGGACGTTTGAAGTTGGCTGTTGCCACCTGAACTCTAAATTATTAGAGGGCCCCAACGAGTACTTTTATTTTGTTCAAGTGTGCACACTATTTATTTTATTTTATACTTTTTTTCTGTACAAATTGGACAATACCTGTTATACGTTGTAACAATACAAGAGTGGCTACTCAAAAGTTAACATTGTGTCCAGGTCATTATTGCTGCTCAAAACTTTGGCTCCATACGAATTTGGTGTCTTCTCATACTGGCCAGGGCCTCATTACGAGCCCAAGTAGTTATTGTGCTGTAATTCACCTTTATACCTTAAAGTTGGTTACAGCAGTCTAAAATATTGTTCTATTATTATGAATGTAAAAGTAACCAGTTTCTTACAAAAAAAGAGCCAAGTTCAATGGAAACAGTTCAAACCTGAGCTTAAAAGGTGGACATAGTCACTTTCAACTCACCCGTTGGTTAAGGAGGTTCCTTTTTTGTTGCGGTTGTTGTTGTTACCATCTCAGTGCTTTTAAAGCAGATGTCTACATAGTAGCAATTTATCAATCACCGTATAGGCCTTCCGTAAAGCAAAGCTTGCTTTACCCTCCTTTTTGGTGAATGGGCACCATAAGAGGGGCGACCGTGGCTCAGGGGGTTGGCAGACAGAGATAATGTCTAAATATTATATGCACATAGTGTTTGTGATCAATTTTAGAAGCTATGGTAATGATGGAGGTGTCACGGTTGGAGATAGAGTGGACTCAGGCGCGGAGCTCTGAATGGAAGCAGTGCGTTTATTTACAGTGAAACAAGGGTTGACAATAGTTCAAATGTGCAAATAGTGGTTAGTCATGTCCTCCTTCCCGTGCTCAGACTGTGCGTGGTAGTGGGTATCCATTCCTCCTCCAAGTGTCTCCTCGTGCTCGTGAATCTCCTCCGTCCCAATTCCTAGTTGCACACAGACAGCAAACGGTAAATCACTTGATAGAGCTGACAACACTTTGCAACGCGAACAGCTTGTAAACACTACCAGGCTTAGTGCAATACTCCAGCGCTGTCTGTCGCTCAGCCACACCATTAAATAGCCCTGCCTAAGATGGCGGATGATTGGCAGCAGCTGGTGATGAATTGGTCGCAGGTGAGGCAGCTCAGAGCGGGAGAGGGGATTCTGGGAAGATGGCGGAGTGAACAGTTCAACTTGAGTGGGCTCCAAGGCTTATCCTGAAAAGAACCTCCTTTTTGTCTAGACTGCAGTCAAGTAAACCGGAATTAGAGGCAGACTAGTTATACTTCATCTCTAGAACTCAAAAACCTCCTCCCTGTGTTTCTCTCCATCATTCTCGGCCACCTTCTCCGAAGCGGCGAAATGGCTAACATTAACAAAGATCATGGCTACCACCTAGCGGCTCTTCGGCAGGCGTGCGACGAAGAAGATATTGAATGGATGGGGCAGCAGCACGACTTATCACAAGACAAACCACAAGCTGATCGTCACCACACATCGGTTAAAAGTCCAAATCCTAAAAAAATGAAGGCTGACGAATCGCAGACGCAAAACGAAGTTTCAAACACAGTTCTCCTCAACGCTATCCAAAAACTGGTATGTAAATTCGACACTCAAAGTGAACATTTAAAGAGTTATGAATTCCAGCTGCAAGAAAACACAGACGCTGTAAGAAAAGTAAAGGAGTCTGTGGTTGCTAATACGGAAGCTGTTAAATCTGTGGTGGAAGATGTGAAATGTATTAAAACGCAGATGGCGACGCTGAAAAAAGAGAACGAGGCTCTTCGTGAAATGTGTCTGGAGCACGCAATATATAAACGGAGATGGTCTTTCCCGCTAACTGGCGTTCCCGAAAAGGAGGGGGAGAACACAAGAGAAGAAATAATCAGAATTCTGACCAAGATCATTCCTGCGAACACCGAGCAACTTTACAACACCTTGGATACAGTGCATCGGCTGGGTCAGAAGGGACGAGTCGGCGACAAACCCAGGCTGATCGTCATACAGTTTGCCATGAGAACTGTTCGAGACCTAGTGTAGAAGATGTCTAAGGAGGCGAAGTTCTGCAAGGAGATGAAGATTCGGTTTAGAGAGGACTTTTGTAAGGAAGACAGAGAAGCCCACAAACGTCTGTGGCCAAGGGTGAAGGAGGCAAGAAGCAGAGGGCTCAAAGCTTTCCTGAAGGATGGATATGCTGTCATCGATGGTCGTCAAATCAAAGAATGAAAGAACTTTATAACGACCTAGATAAGAAGGTATAACTGTTCAACTAAATTTATGGAACTATTTCAACAACCGCCAAACAGCTAAAAGTGCAAATGAGAGCAGGTAAATGGATTCCGCACAAAGATGTAAACACAAATCGCGGATCCCCACGTTCAGCTGACAGGACGAACGTGGAAATGCCGTGTGCTGAAAGCTGACATCTCACAGATTCGGAAGCTGCAGGTTTCGTCACTCTTCGACCAAAGTTCACTAAACCAGCAGCAAAAAAAGATCAAAACTACTACAAATCGCAAAACACAATGCATTTATAACACCACTTTCTCCTCCTGAGTCACCTGACGGTTTGCGAGAATCTCTTCGTGGTAGTAGTCTTTTCCGAACTCCTCCCACACCCCAGTTTTTGCTTCAGCCACTGCCCGAACTGCATTCCGCTTGGCCTGTCGGTACCTATCAGCAGCTCCAAAGTCCCACAGGCTAACCAAGCCTGATAGGACTCCTTCTTCAGCCTGGTGGCTCCCTTCACCTCTGGTGTCCACCAGAACTGTCCAGCTCAATGCAGCGGCTTCAGCAATGTAGGTGCTGAACATGATCCACTCGGACTCAATGTCCTCAGTCTCCCTTGGAATGCTGTTGAAGCTCTGCTGCAGGTGTGCGTTGAAGATCTTGTTGTGGACAGGGGCCTCTGGCATGCATTCCCAACGCACCCCCACTATACATTTAGGTGCGCCAGGTCCATCCAGCATCCTCCCCCGTCACCTGATCCAACTCACCACCACTATGAAACAGTGAAACAAAATTAATTGGTTCAATGTGTATAAAATTATTTGAAATGTGACACATAACATGATGATGTGACAAAAGAAAACACAGTAACACCAGAGACACAATGGGGGAACAAACAGATACAGATAGTTGTAATTGCCACTCCCAGTTGGCTGTAAGTTGGTTGAGCCAGTTGCTAGGCACTGGAAGTCCACTCTCTTTCTGCTGGGGCGTATCCACGTTCCAATATAAACAATATGCTGCTTTCAGTCAATTGCGGAGTGTCACCAAAAGATGGTGCTTTCTTCAAAAAAAACTTTAATTTGGATAGTTACCTATAAAAGTACCTAAGTGCTCACTGAAAAGACGTCATTTGATTGTTGCGAGTTTCTCAGTATTATTCTAAGGTGACAGTGTAAAGTGCGTTGGTGCTATATGAATAAAATTGAACTAGACTGAATTTCACAATTTCACATTCTTTTGATAGCTTTCATTCTTAAATATTTTCACCTGTTAACCTGCAACTGAGTATAAAACAGAAGGATAAAAGTGTACAGTCTGTGTGATCATTCACACATTTTGCACTGCAGATTACCAAAGCTATCCCCAGTAAACATAACTTCATTCATCAGTTTAATCTAGTCTATTAAACAGATACAGTTGAAAAGAAGTTAAATGAAGATTTTTTTTGCATACAAACTTTGTGAAAGATCCAAAACTAGATGTGGGGGTTACATGTCAGATAGGTAGAACTTTATTGTTTGCTTGGTTGTTACTTGTTTAGACTTCTGTTTGAATTATGAGCATGACTTACATGTTTTCTGTTAGGTTACAACATATTATTTTGATTTATCATTTACATACATATCATTTATAGCTGCACTGAAACAGAAAAATCTAACTGTTAACTGTAAAACTTTAAACAAGTGTTTCTTAAATCCAGTTTCACAGAAAGTATTACTTTAGTATTACCTGCTTTTTAGAGCAGGGTTCCATGGTTTAAATTAGCCTACATGTACTGTTGGACACATGGTATGTGTACAGCTGTCTGGGCTGAGGACTGTGGGGGCTGTGATGATGTATAGAAATGTGCAACAGGACTAAGCAGCACTCACAAAGCAACCTTAAGGTGCCTTCCAGAAAATGGGACGTTAGAAACCTACCAATAAAATGATGTCTAGACTACTTTATAAATTTCATCAATTTAAAGTTTCCGTGCATGACTCAGTTTTTGTTGAAAATGTATTCTCCTCTCTGTAGAAGAATACATTGCATTACAACTAACAGCGGATAACAAGAGTAATGTTTTTATCTAGTGATGTTTTGGTGTATGTATGATTCCTAAAAGAGGACCGTGTATTGTGTTAAAATCAGAGCCAAGCATAGACAGTGATATTTGGGCTGCGGTTTGGGCTTCTGCAGGCGATCGGAGACAGATAATTGTCACCCAGTTTTTTATTGTCATATGCACAGTAAGAAAACATGTTTCCCAATGACAATGAAATTCTTCCTTTGCTTTCCACAACAGATGCCAAACAGAAAAGAAATCCACATATAAAGTAGAGAAATAGAATAAATGATCATTTAAAAACAATAAAAGCAGGTATAAAGGATTACATGAAATACAATCAAAGAAATATAATACAATATAAGATATGCAAAATCTATACAAATAAAAAGGGGGAAACGTACGCAAAAGACTATGTAAATATTTATACAAATAACAATTTACAATTCTACATCAGAATGTGCAGTAGATAGAAGTGAGTGCGCAATTACGCATGTGCACATACAGAAAAAGTAAGCAGACCATAGTTATAAACTTCTTTCAGATGTTTAGGAGTCTAATGGCAGTGGGGAATTCTACAGCTCCAGCCTGAGAGTAGGAGTGTGAACAATCTGTGTTGGGGATGAGTAGGGTCTTTAAGGATGCAGGCAGCTATGGGCTCTGTGATGGTAGATACTCTGCAGAGAGGGCAGTGGAGTTCTAATTATCTTTTCAGCAGTCCTTACCACTCTCTGCAGGCGTTTGTGGTCCACAGCACTGGCGTTCTTGTACCACATGGTGATGCAGCTGATCAAGATGCTCTCGACCATGTAGCTGTTGAAGATGCTGAGGATTTTTGGCAAAGTACCAAACTTCCACAGCCTCCTCAGGAAGTACAGCCACTGCTGAGCCCTCTTAACCAACTGTGTGGTGTTAAATGTCCAAGTGAGGTCCTCACTGATGTAGACGCCCAGGTATTTAAACCAGCTCACCCTCAGCACTTAAAGCTTGTTGTCCTTGCACTGTGGCACCAGATCGGCCAGCTCCCTCTTCACCGCTGTGTTGTCCACATATTTTAGGATGTTATTCTTGTGATAAGTGACACAGTCGTGATAAAACAGAGAGGAGAAGAGAGGGCTGAGGACACATCCCTGTGGTCGGCCCATGTTTTAGAAATCCTGACAGATATTACAGTATTACCTTTTTATTCAAAGGTGTGAACACTTTTTTGGCATACCGCTGTCAGAGCGCAGAAGGAGAGCTGGTTCACAGATGGCAAGTTACTGTTATAAAAATATGCAGTTCAATTCATTTCAATACAGTTTTATTTATATAGCAGCAAATCACAACAACAGTTGCCAAGGCACAAATCAGTATATCATTAGTAAAACTACTGTTAAGACATCCATGTACTGCATTTTACAAATAGTGTTATTAATGTGTTTATTTATTTAGTCATTTTCAGTTTTAAGAAAGCTAGAAACACACAGAACCACACTTTCACATCCATTTTGCGTGTTTTTTCCCCTACATTCAGCCTGAGGGGTCATATAATGGTGGTGTTGCTTTGATAACAGTAAATGTATCAAATAGATAACAGTTGTTAATAACGTCTTGATTGCATAGTTAAAAATAACTGTAGTCTGTGAAAGCTGGGAGTGCTGTTTGCATTGTTGCTCAGTAATTTTCTCCTACCTGTCAGCACGCTGAGTTTTGGCACCCAGAACTAACTAAATAAATCCTGCAGTATTAGGTTGGATACTTTTTTGTAGGACATGTACCTGATGTTGCATTTGGAGAGTCTCTTTCACAGCTCAAAATTTTTTGAAGCATACTATTAAAATGAATCACAAAGGGGTGGTCCATTGGGTAATGCATGCTGGGAGTAGGTTTTATCCGATACCGGTGCCAAACCGGTACTTTTGAAACGGTGCCGGTGCTTAAACGGTGCTCGAACTGGTGCTTATAGAATGGAGAACACAAACTTTGTCCAAAAACCTCTTATGTTTTTATTTTTAGCAGTCTCTTTTTTTCTGCAAAATGATAACCAAGTTAGCATTTTCTGTTGATACAACACACCTCCTTTGGTTGGAACCGGTGCTTAAACAATGGAAAACACAAACTTTGTCCTAAAACCTCTCATGTTTAGCTGTTGTTTTTGTAAAAAGATAACAATGTTAGCCTTTTCTGCAGCTACAGGGCATATATGGTACCACTCTATCAAACAAGAAGACAGCCGCATGTAACTACGACAGTGTTTGCTAGTTCACCTTACGTGCATTAATTTAATAACAATTAGCCTACTCAACGTAAATTACACACGAACAACATGAAGCTACTCACCCAGAGAAGAACGGCTGCTGCTGCCATCATCATCCGTCATCATTTCTGCTACACTGGCAGGGCTAGGGGCCAGGACTCTACTCTTCGGGTTCTTGGGGGATGTTGCTAACTCCGGGTCCGATAACAGGCACCACACCCGCAGTAGATGTGCACGGTGTGAGGTCTCGCAGCAAGCTATCAAACACGGTGCATTTCTCAGCTTTTAAAAAAACGCTATGCATCGCCAGGTGTTTCATCAGATTCGAGATGTTACCTCCTTTGCACAGTATCAGCACTTGTTGCAGGCTGCTGAGTTTGCATCTTTTGCTGTGAAGTACAGCCAGACCTTTGACCGCTTCGCCTTGGGCATTTTTAATCTGTAGCTCTGCTCTAAAAGAACGTACGTACCTGGGCCCGCCTACTATCCTTGCAAAGGTAAAATGATTGGCTAGAATCCAAAGTGTATGACATCTCAAGAAAAAAAAAAAGCACCGAAATAACGCACCGAAATGTGCGTTGCTTTTCGGTCTTGTTACTACCGTTTACCAGTACCCATCCCTAGCTGGGAGCGTCACACATCCCTCTCCTACAGCAGCTTTTCACTTTTTACTTACCTGAAATGTTTAGAACAAGGCACCACATATGTCTGGCTATTTTCTTTAGAGCAGAATACACACATAAACACATCATTGTTGCACACATGACTAACACATCTCGCAGATTGCTCTCTGACTTTTCCTTTTGTATTGCACCTGAAATGCACCTCTCTCTGACAGAACCCAGCATTTCACTAATTCAGGTTTAAATTTCTGATTTTAAATTTTGTAGAAGAACATTAGTAGTGCAGTTAAATTCAAATAATTGATTAATGCTTTCATGTTCAGAACTATAAGTCAGCAATAACCATGGAGTGCAAGCATCGCTTTCTGTCTTCTGTTTTGCTTGTTTGGTGTGCACAACCTGTATTTAAAGATCTAAATCAGTGTTTTATAGAAAGGTTCAACATTATGGTTCAGGTATATTCATAGAATTCCTGAAGAAATTCAAAAGGTATGACTATAGACTGTAAACCTGTAAATAAACCCACCTCAACACTGCTCCCTCGGGTGGACACAAAGACATTATCACCAGTTTCCCCAAATGCTACTTATGGGCGTTCCTACTCTCGGATGTGTCGTCTACGTCACAGATGAGGGATATAATTAATATCAAGGACAAGCCAAGGACCAGTCAAGAATCAGTCAAGGACATGCCGTGGTCCTTGACAGGACCAGACACCATTTTAAGTGACTGATGATGCTCAATTTAGAAATACATGACGCAAGGAGGTTAAATAATGTTTTCAATACAATGGAGTCACTGTTGTAACCATGATTGGAATTACCAAGAGCCATGTGTAACTAATGGCTTATGTTACCCATAAAAAAGGTAACAGCAGTGACAACTTTTGTAAAAATGCTTTTTACAAAATTGCTGCTACATGGCATCAAACCACCTACTGCCATCCATACTGTACTCTCAAAATTATGTAATTTAATCCATTTGTATTTTGGTATCATCCCATGGTGGGTAATACCAGCAACTAGAAGCTTCATATGAAATTATGAGATAATAGACAAAAATTCTGATAAATGAAAAGCGACATTGGCCTAATCATGAGCCATTTTTTGAATAAGAAATAGTGATGTCAATATTTCAAAACAGATTTGTCTTAACTGGAGGCACCAGTGAGAATTCCAGGGGACCATTACTCTATAAATGTCACATAATAATTATTATAATTGTAATAAATATACTAATAAATACATACTTGTTTTACAGTTAAGAATTTAGTAGACCAGGATATTTTATGATAGAAAAATAACTGACCTAATACAAACAATGCTCCTGTTCATGCTGTTTTGAAAAAAAAGAAAACTGAGCTGCCTGAGTGGGAAAAGCCGGAGCGCATGAAAACATTACCACTGATGGAAGTGTCATTTCTGTGCACAGAGAATCAGTTAGAAATGTCACTGTCATGGTTGGAATCTTTATCACCTTCCTTCACCAGAACTCTTTCTTCAGATCGGTCTAGCCACTTCAGTTGAAAAGACTCCTTTTCGTGTGTCACGCCAGCAATGGGGTTTCAGAGGCGGCAGCAGTCTGGCTGCACAGTGAGGTCTGCGTGAGCAGGGAGGCCAGCTTTAAGATGAATAATTTCTGATCTTGGCTGTGGTTCAAGCGGCGGTCACTCAGACTGCACCACTGAGAGCAGTTTTAAAGTGCTGGGAGATAGCACAAACAATAAAAATAAAGCCAGGGTACTGGATAACAACTCAGGGGAGTAAATAAGCTCCATGCAGCATACTGCACTTCAGTAATTACAGTCAAGGTAAAAAGTGAAATATCTTCTCTGTTGTGCATATTTGTCCATTTTTGAAAAAGGAATTAATACCATTATTTATGAAAGGAGAGCCAAGTTTCATGACTCTAGGTGGACAGTTAAATTATATCTACATACGTCATACATTGGATTCTGTAGACTTCTGGACCAAATTAGGAACTATCAAAATGAAAGGGCAAATAAGTAGTCACCTAACACTGAGGTGGAGATATAACCCTTTAAGGTCCATACCAAGAAAAAAAAAAACACAGAAAAATGGCTGTCTTTATATTTTTTCCTCGTTTGGGGCAACAATAACGATAATCTTTTTTTCTTTTCTTTTCTTTTTAATTTAAACAGCTCCATAGTTTTTTTATGTAGTGACCTCTACCAATTTGTGGTAAAACCCAAAATACTTAACTGTATTAGAGGAAACCAAACAGAATTCTGGGGCTCTTAAATCTTCACCGTAAAAGCCATAAATCTTCCTCAAATGCTTATTAGTGCAACAGAACCACCTGCAACCGCAAGTTTGGGGGCTTTAGAACCCTTTTATTTCTGGTGGTAATTTGCAAAGCATGGTTAGACATTGGTGTATATTTAATTTAAGAAACATATTGTATTACATATTGTATACAGAAGGAACACAGGATGGCAGGAAAACTCATACACAGGGAATGAATATAATAATTATGGATTACAAAAGAAGACATAACCATAAAGCAAAACCAGAGAATAGAATAATGGAAAATAAAACAAGGTATAAACTAGAACACAATAGAATACATGGCTTAAAATATTTAAGCTGGGGTTAGTGTCTGTCCCTTTACATTTCTGGGGAGCCATGATGCCAATAGATAATTCCAATTAGTTTCAATCAGGAATTTAATGGAATTTATGATAAAAGCAGGTTTGATCTTGTGCAGAAATAATAGTCACATAAGTTTTAATCTTACACAGAGTTTCTCTATCTACGAACAGCTAAGCTGTCCTTGTGGCCATAGAGCCAAAACTCACAACTCCAGCAGCAGAAAGAGGGAATGATATTCCTGAAGACTTCGTTCGACTAACCTTGGTTGAGGTCTCCCCATGTAGTGACACCTCGTCAAACAGAGGGGCTAGGGTTTAGGGGCTTGGGGATAGAAGCTCCTCTTGAGTCTCTTTGTCCTTGCCCGGATGCTGTGGAACCTTCTACCGGATTGCAGAAGTTGGAACAGTTTGCTGCCAGGATGGGACGGGTCCTTCAGTATCTGTGCTGCTCTAGTCCAGCATCTCCTGGTGTAGGTGTCCTGAAGCGGGGGGAGAGCAATCCTGCAGCAGCGTTCTGCTGTACGGATCACTCTCTGAAGAGCTTTTTGGTCCTTAACACAGCTGTTCCCAAACCAGGATGTGATGTTCTGTGTGAGGATACTCTCCACAGCGCCTGTGTAGAAAATCCTGAGGATCTTTGGAGAGACCCTGAACTTCCTCAGTTGTCGTAGGTGATACAGGCGCTGCCTAGCCTTTTTGGTCTGGACCTGAATGTGGGCAGACCATGTCAGGTCTGAGGAGATGGGGACACCGAGATACTTGAAGGACTGCACCCTCTCCACTGGAGCTCCATTGATGATAATGGGCTTGTAGTCTCTGTGCTGACTCCTTCTGAAGTCCACCACCAGCTCCTTGGTCTTGCCAACGTTCAGCTGGAGATGGTTGTCCTGGCACCATGATGCCAGATTCTTCACTTCGTCCATGTAGGCCGCCTCATGGTGTTGGAGCCGTGGGTGGCCACACAGTCTGAAGTGTAGAGGGAGTAGAGTAGTGGCGAGAGGACACATCCCTGTGGTGCTCCTGTGTTGATGGTGATGCTGTTAGAGACGCATCTACCCACCCTCACCACCTGAGTTCTGCCAGTGAGGAAGTCCAACACCCATGCACACAGATGGCTGTTGAGTCCTAGATCCCTCAGCTTTGTGAACAGCCTGCTGGGGACTATTGTGTTAAACGCTGAACTGTAATCAACAAACAGCATTCTCACATAGTTACCCTGTTTCTTGTCCACGTGGCTGAGGGTGGTGTGCAGGATGTGGGCGATGGCGTCCTCAGTGGATCTGTTGGGTTGGTAGGCGAACTGGAGCGGATCTATGGTGTCTGGGATGGAGAAGGAGATGATGTTCTTCAGCAGCCTCTCGAACACCTTCATTACTACCGAGGTCAGTGCAACTGGCCGGTAATTGTTCAGGGATGAGGGTTTGCTGTTCTTGGGCACAGGGATGATGGTGGATCTTTTGAAGCATGTGGGGACCACAAACTTCGCCAGGGACTCGTTGAAGATGGAAGTGAACACACCTGCTAGCTGGTCAGCACAGCAGATGAGCAGACGGCTGGTGATGCCATCTGGCCCCGCCGCTTTCCTTGTGTTCACTCTCCTCAGTGCCGCTCGGACATCATGCTCCGCGATGCTGGTCACCGGTCTCTCGCTGATGACGTCACTGTCCTCGGTAGTCAGGCAGTAGTCAGTCATAGACATAGACTATTTGTATTTTGGCTGCTTCCATGTTTTTTAGTGAGGACAGAAATGCCGATATTTAGATAACAAGGTGAAGTTATCAGCAAGTTCCGTTACAAGCTACATTCAAAAACAAAAAGTGCAATGCACAGACACAGATACTTGCTACATAACAGACTGCAAAATGCAACAATTTCACTCATTAAAAGCAGTCATTTCTTTGATGGACTGAAAATGCTAAATGGAAGGGGTTCCTATATAGTGCCTTACTACTGTAACTGAACACTCAAAGCGCTTTATACAACCTGCCTCATTCACACCAGCACTTTTTTCCCCCCTTCCTATGTGCTTCTATCTAACATTCACACATATTCATACTTGGTGTATCTATCTTAGTATCTTGCCCAATGATAGTTGGCATGCATGTCAGTTTTAAAGAAAATGTCAGACCACAAAATTGTTCATTCTGTTATATTTTATTTATATAGCTCCAATTCACAGCAACGTTCACAGAAAAATAAACATGCTGTTGGACATGGGAGTTTATGGGGAGTGACTTCTGTTTGGAGGGAGCATCAGAAAGGCTGCTGCTTACTTTAGGCCCCCCTCACACTGCAGAGTGCAGTTGGTGATTGTCTGAAATGACTCACCACAATGATATGACAACCATTTGTTTGACAGCTAATGAGAAGAAAAAAATAACACTGGTTAAGTAATGTCATAAATTGTAATTGTACGCTGATATCCTGTTGTTTTTGCATAACTAAAGTTGTCCATACAGTAAAAAAGCAGCTGTAAATGAAACCTTACTGTAATTTTTACTTACAAATGAAGCCAAACTGATTTTCTGACTTAGTGACATAAGTTGTTTTTTTTTTTTGTTTGCTTGTTTTGGAGTGTCTATTCCTACTACAAGTATAACACAGATTTTCCACTAAAACGTTCTGTCCTGCCTCATTTTAATGACAATTCCACCTGCTCACCATTGCAACTGGGGCCGATAACCTTTAGTTTACTGGGAAACATCAAATCAGCAGGTACATTGCAGTTCACGTTTGCCAGCTCATACTGGTCAACTAAAATGATTGCAGTTTCAACATTATCAAGAGCAGTTTTAACCTATTTGATGCACAAATCAAAACAAAGGCCTTAGTGAAAAGAAAAGAAAACTGAAATGAATTTTAAAAGGAATTCATCTTTAGTGGAATTTACTTTTATTCTTCAAACGGCAGACACGGCTTGGGTGTCTGGCAGTGACTTCCAGATTTTATTTGAAAGTGTTTTTATTGCCACTTGAAAAATGAAATTAATTGCATGCTCACCGTGTGGTCTCTTGAAAGCAAGCTTTAAATATGATGAAAAGGAAAGCACAGCAAATGATTCAGCCAGTTTGAAGTCACAGTTTTCCTTTTGTGATGTGGAAGAAAGAGTGTGTGGTTGAGGGGGGGTTTGCTTCCTAAATTCAATATAGCCCTTCTGGTGGGGTAATTATTTCAAAGACAGACTGCCATGTGCAAGATTCAGTCATTTGTTTCTCTGCACTCTCACACTATTTGTGATGTCACTCCCTGATACTTGAATATAGGAGCTTCAGTGATAAAAATGATGATGAGACAGCACATAAACAAACTCCAGCTGCCTTTCCTTTGATGCACACAATGAATGGATAGACTGTCTATACCGAGAACAATAACATAATCCACTCAAATAGAGATGTTGTTTACAATAGCAGACAGAGAACATGCTATTTTCTCTTCTTCATACGCCTCTTATTCATTCTGTCCAATATTCTTAAAGTGTGATGAGAAGTACTGAAAACAAGCCAGTGTTTTTGACTTTAGGGACACTTTGCAATCTGCAAAGTTTGATACACATTTAACACATTGTACCTGCTCACTATTCTGTTCAGTTGTTGGAGATTTCAGCACTTGATAGCACCTGTTAGCTCAGTGCAACAACACTAATAGAAGATAGCTGCTATCAAAGCTGCAGATTGAGATGCTAAAGCACAACGGGAACAATAGTGAACAGTATAGACAAACCTTGGTGGAAGAAAGCAGTGTAACTGAACCAGGTGATACCCAGCCCCCTGTAATGACGGATGCAACTAGTGAGCTGTCGATGACGTTTATGGGCAAACTCAAGCTACCAACCCAACGGGGCATGTTTACAGATGTTATCACTGCTCTAGATACCATCTCCACTGCCAGAACAACTTAAAGCAGTGAGTTCATATATACTGTTGTCACAGCAATCCTAGAAAGGATCAGCGTAAAGGAGGCCTTTAACATCGTCTAACTTTACCTCATGTCTATCTATCTATCTATCTATCTATCTATCTATCTATCTATCTATCTATCTATCTATCTATCTATCTATCTATCTATCCATCCATCCATCCATCCATCCATCCATCCGCCCGCCCCTGAGACAATCCAGCCAGTGGCCCCCGAGGGGCTCAAGAATGACCGACTTAAGATCCTGTGGGACGTCGACATACAGCAGACAAAATGGTGGTGGCTAACCAACCGGACATAGTGGTGGTGAAGGCAGCAGAGCACATCACTGGCATGAGGCTTCCTGCCATTCAGGACATTTATCTCCAGCGATGCCTCCGTAAAGCACACAGCATCATCAAGGACCACAGCCACCCAGCACATCAGCTGTTCTCCTTGTTACCATCTGGCAGACGTTACAGGAGTCTGTCTGCTCGGACTACAAGACTTAAAAACAGTTTTTACCACCAAGCCATACGACACCTCAACCACAACACTTAAACACACACAACACAGTCCACAGGACGCACTCAGAAGCTACCCTGCAGCTTCACAAGTACTGTTTAATCTGCACTGGTCACTCCACTTTATTGTTATTGATATTTATATTTAAAAGTGCAATACTGGAATTTTCTGCTGCTCATTCCTGTGCAATATCCCATCTGCCCCCCCCCCGTCATATTTCTTTTCAAGATTTTCTTATTTAATCACTAGTGTACATATATTTATATTTATAGATACATATATTTTTAGTCATCTTTTCTCTTTTACCACGTCTCTCTAATATTTTGCTCTTGACTATTTTTCTATTTATTTTTTTATTATTTTATTTTATTTTATTATATTTTCTTCTACTGTACCATGCTGCTGAGTGACTGCTGCTCGTCAAACACATTTCATTGCAATGTTGACCCTGTGCTAACTTGCATATGACAAATAAAACTGAAACTGAACTGGTAGACAAACAGAAGAAGACGGCCATAGTGATAAATGTAGTGGTTCTGAATGACAAAAATATCAGGAAGAAGGAACACAAGAAGCTGGAGAAGTACCAAGGGCTCAGAGAAGAGCTCGAGAAAATGTGGAGGGTGAAGGTAACAGTGGTCCCAGTAGTAATCGGAGCACTCGATGCAGTGACTCCCAAGCTAGGAGAGTGGCTCCAGGAACAACATCGGAGATCTCTGTCCAGAAGAGTGCAGTCCTGGGACAGCTAAGATACTGCGCAGGACCCTCAAGATCCCAGGCCTCTGGTAGAGGACCCGAACTTGAAGGACAGACCGCCCGAGGGGAATTATATATATATATATATATATATATATATATATGTATGTATATTGAAAATTTTAATTTTTAAGAAAGTAAGAAGGACAGAGAGGCTTGTTTTCTTCTTTGCTAGCTTGTTTTTGTTCTCCTGACATTCTACAGATTTAGTCATAAAAAAGAAGAAGGTCTCAGAGGAAATAAAGGCAGGGGACCTGAACAAATTCAGTGCCGCATTTAAAAAAAAGCCTCTGTAAGGCCTCTAACCATATGCGCAGAGATCCCAGGTGGCCATGGCAGCCACACCACAGGGGAAGTGTCCTGAACTCGGCTCAGGTTATGAAATGAAAAGGAATAAAAGCACTCAGCCCTGTGAAGGATGTTTTTTTCTCTTAGAGTATGTAGGTATTCCAACAGCAACAAACACAAAATATCCTTCAGGCAGTAAAGACATGGTTGGCTAAAAGCTTCTGGAGCACTTTGCTGTTCATTTCCAGTTGTTCTGTTTGCTCCCATTTCTAATGTATTCATTGGATGGATGTAGCCACAATGGCATCAACCATTTGTTAGTCCTGACATGAAACCTTCAGCAAGAGTTTCCATTTTAGCTCTTTTTAAAAACCATGATCTGAGTACCAAGGGACAAGTGACTTTGTGACTAACAAATTTATATAGTGTATTTAAGTAACTTGAACTTCAAATTCAATTCAATTCCATTTTATTTAAATCACAGCAACAGTCACCTCAATATGCATAAAACTCATGAGAAAAGTGTTGTAAGGAATTGGAAAGGCTTCCAGTACCAAGAATGCTGCTCATTAGCTACAAATTCTGCAATAAGCAGAGGTGGAAAGTAAAAAAGTACAAATACTTTGTACTTAACTCAAATTTTCAGGTATCTTAACTTTTATTATTTATAAAATAATAAAACTTTTAATAATAAAACTTTTAGTATTTATTTTTCTGACAACTTTTTACTTTTAGTCTTAACATTTTTAAACAAATATTTGTACTTTCTACTTCTTACATTTTCAAAAGGGATTTTTTACTTTTGGTTCAAGGGTATCATTTTTAGCATTTGTGTGTTTGTGTAGGAGTGATGGGTTTTTTTAAGTGGCAGGTAATTTCAAATTCAACATTTCTATCAACTCAACAAACATCAGCAAACATGCAAACTGTTTGTGTGTACAGTTTGTCGCACAGTGTGTTGCTAGCTAAATGTCCAGATGTTGTATTTCATGGAAAGAGAAAAGAGTGTGAGAAAGATGCAGGAAGACAGACAAGACAGGAAAGCAAGAAGAGACATTTAAAGGGAAGAATTGCTCAGTAGGGCTTGATAAACTGCAAATTTAAAGCTTAAATGCAATGTCATTTGTATATGATGTGTTTTGCTATTTTTCATTTTGAGAAGGGTCCATCCATCCATCTTCATCCGCTTTATCCGAGGCCGGGTCGCGGGGGCAGCAGCCTAAGCAGAGAAGCCCAGACCTCCCTCTCCCCAGCCACCTCCTCCAGCTTATCCGGGGAACACCAAATGCGTTCCCAGGCCAGCCGAGAGATATAATCTCTCCAGCGTGTCCTGGGTCTGCCCCGGGGCCTCCTCCCGGTGGCACATGCCCGGAACACCTCACCCAGGAGGCGCCCAGGAGGCATCCTTGTCAGATGCCCAAACCACCTCAACTGGCTCCTTTCGATGTGGAGGAGCAGCGGCTCTACTCTGAGCCCCTCCCGGATGGTCGAACTTCTCACCCTATCTCTAAGGGAGAGGCCAGCCACCCTTCGGAGGAAGCTCATTTCTGCCGCTTGTATCCGCGATCTTGTTCTTTCGGTCACTACCCACAGCTCGTGGCCATAGGTGAGGGTAGGGACGTAGATCGACCGGTAAACTTAGAGCTTCGCTTTTACACTCAGCTCCCTCTTCACCACGACGGACCGGTGCAGCGTCCGCATCACTGCAGCCGCAGCACCAATCCGTCTGTCGATCTCCAGCTCCCTTCTCCCATCACTCGCGAACAAGACCCCGAGATACTTGAACTCCTCCACTTGGGGCGGAGAAGGGTCCTGCAAAATAAACCAAGTATATTAACTTTGTATTATTCAAATGTTGCATGAAAATACTGGGTACGTATGTGCAGGATAAAGAGGTTAGTTTGCATTAATGTGGTGAATTCACAGTAAAGCACTGTATTGGACTGATGCACAGTGCTCATGGTCAGGTTTAGGTTACATCAAGTGTAGCAGAGTTGAACTGAAAACTGATGATACTTAGCTAAATTCACTGAATTCCTGTCTAGTGTAAAGACAGTATAAACACTATAGTGTCAGTGTCGGGGAGCGTAAGCCATGACAGCCGTGAAGCTGCTGAGAATTTGTTGAATTCAGTTGTGTAATTCCACAACGAGCAACAGGTCCGCTGATCATGGAAAACTCATATTAGAAATGATTGCGAGTTGTGATTCTTTTGCCCTGTGCTGAGCCATTACACAGATCTTTGGTTTCCCCCGCCTGCTGAATCCCACTGTAACCCTTGACTTCTTTTAATGTTTAGGTGTGAAGATAAAGTCACTATCGACAATGTAGGCAAGAGAAAATAGTTATTTTTAATTATTTTTTCACTGCTTGTGTCAAGTGTGAGTCAATCTAAGTCCGTTCATTAAAACTAGAATTTAGATTTGAATGACTTTGACTTTTGTATTTTATGTACTGATATTATTTAGATATTATATTAATGTAGCAGAAGGTCCAGTTACTTTTGTGCAAAGTTTTTTAGTAGAATTGTCCTTCAAGGAGCTGTTTTTTACTTTCTTACTTTAAGTACATTGCAGAGCCAGTACTTGAACTTTTTTACTAGAGTAAAAAAGTTCAAGTACTTTTTTACTAGAGTAAAAAAGTTCAAGTACTTCAACTTTTACTGGAGTATTTTTTAACCCAGGTATCTGTACTTTTACTTACGTAAAGAAAGTCTGTACTTTTACCACCTCTGGCAATAAGCAGTCACAATCAGCCATCATACAGCTGTTATGAAGAGACAAATTGGATTTAGAGACTAAAGCCCTCTTTTGCACCAGGATCTGAATATTTTAACAGTGCCCGAAGAGTTCACTCCAGGAACTGCAATTTCTAACACAGCAAGGGGTTCCGTTTCCAATGTCACAGCCAACATATAAAACTGCCCCAGAAAAATAAAACTAATATAAACTAATAAAAGTGAACTTATATCTCTGCATACAATTGTGAAACATTCCCTTTACAATCTATAATGCATCTGCTTGGACAATATTCTGTTTTTCTTTTATCTGTAATTGTTTTCTTTAGCAAATCCACTACATCAGCCAGCTCAATCTATATTTACAGGAAGAGATTTAAACTGGGCCTGCCAGACATTCAATTCATGCCTTCAATTCCCAGTCATCCTCACAGATTTGATAGGTGTCTCTGGCAGGCTCAGACTAGAATTTTGAACTTCTCCTGAGAGCCAGTCTCAAAATTGCTTTCTGTTTATGACATCCTTCATGTAGACCTGTGAAGATGAATCAAAGTATGAATGAGCTAAATGATAGGGGCAGCTTTTTTTGATTGATACTGATCTTTAGTGCACAAGCTGTCTCCAAGTGTTTAAAAAGATTAACTTATCATTTGGGTTTTTAACTGTTTTCATTGCGAGTGTACATTTCCTAATAACATAACATATGTAAAATGACTTAACTCCTAAGCAGATATTTTATCATCATTCATGCTGTAGTGTGTTTACCACTATTCCCCGAATAATGATATAATGAAATATGGCAAGACCGAGTTTCTGGCTGCCAGAAACTCGGATGTTCTCATGAATAAAATGAGAAGAGATACACATCTGCAAGTAGTTGGAGGCAAAGCAAGACAAGCCCTTACTACTACTTCTGTCAAAAACAACAAGGATAATTACTGTTGCAAAGAATAACTAATTATCCTTCTATTCAGGACCCAACCTGTTTCCTCTCATTTTACCATTCCTTTGAAAATGAGGTCTCTTATGTCTTAAAATAACCTGAACCTGAGAACTAAGCTCTATCTCTCCTTCTAACTTGGACTCCAGCTGTGCTGCTGAAAGGATTAGCATAGTGTTTTAAAATAATGCTCAGTCACTGGCTGTGCATGTGAGTACTCCACCTTCTCCTTTCACTTTATCCCAAACCAAACCTTTGCTGAACAGTTATGCAGAGATGTTTTATGCATTTCTGTGCCACACTGAAACCAACAATATCTGTCCGGTGGAAACAATGTTATTGATCTGAAGAAGAGCTAAAATGAATGATATGAAGTGGGTTTGCTGCTTCAGACTATGAATCTTCATTAAAAGAACTGATTACATGTGTAAAAGCTGGAGGAAAAATGTCTTGTGTATAAAGATGTTGGACAGTTGAAATTAACCTGAACTACTTAATCCTATCCATCCATTTGCTTGGGTTAAATGTTAATCTATAGGTTATTTATTACGGGGTGGCTGGAGCCTATCCTATTGGAAGAGGTGGGTTGCTGCCTGGAAAGATCATCACATGGATAACAGAGAGACAAAGTTCCCAAACTTAAGTTGACAAATCTAAATTCAAATGAAGTAACGTGCGGTCATCATCGCTGATGATCCCAACCCTTACTCTAATCCCTGGCAATCAGAATATAAAAATGTTGTTTTGTTCTCTCACGTCTTGGCATTAAAAATCATTCTGACACACATCAAAAAGTATTTGCTTTAAAAAAAAAAAGTCAATTATGCCTCTCTGAAAAATAGAACATTAGGATAAGATTTGTGTTGTACGTGTGGTGACTTACACCTCACCGCTGTTACTTTCTGACATCCCCTGAACATTTTAGGGAAACACTGGTCAATTAAAAAAAAAGTTACTAATACGTTAAAGTATTTATTTATGGGAAAACAACATTTTCCCTGTCATGTGGAATTTTCAACTATTTCAATTCAATTAAATTTTATTTATACAGCACCAAATCACAACAACTGTTGCCTCAAGGCACTTTATATTGTAAGGTAAGAACCCTAGAATAATACAGAGAATACAGAAAAAGCCCAGCAATCATATGACCCCCTATGAGCAAGCACTTTGGCGACAGTAGGAAGGAAAAACTCCCTTTTAACAGGAAGAAACCTCCGGCAGAACCAGGCTCAGGGAGGGGCGGGGCCATCTGCTGCGACCGGTTGGGCATATCCACTAATAAATGTTAAAGCAGAAAACCCCCGTTCACCTGGAGGTTGTAAGTTTAGTTGCTGATAGTAAAGTGAGTTATATAGAGGTGTATGGAAACATTGGATAGAACAGTTTATAGTACAACTGAGGACATGAGTTGTTCAAATATAGCAAAAATTTAAAAAAATAAAAATAGGTGGGGGCAGTTGCACTGGACAGATTCAGACCAGAATCTGGATGGGTGTCTGGCCTGTGTTGGGTCTCATGGGGGGCCGCGGGTATGTTGTGGGTGCCCTGGTAACATAAATCAACGCAATGCCTGTTGTTGTTTCTGTTTGTTTCTTTGTTGCCTTGTTCAGTTGCTGTCAATTTTCCATTTGGCTAAAGTTTGGTGTGCCATATTTTCCCATGTTGTCTGCAGTATGTGACATCACAGCTTACTGGCAGCTGGAGGCCAGTAAGTTACTATAAAAAGGTTTTTACAATAATTTCGCTGTAAATGAAAATTAGAGAAATATTAAAGCTATAAATGAAATTACAGTACTGTAAAAAGCATTTACAATATCTCAACTACAATGTCAGTATTTCTCTTATTCATTATTTTATACACACACACACACACACACACACACACACACACCACTCATCTTTGATGTTCCTATTTATGCAGCTAGAGTTATGCATTATTTTCAACCTTAACTAATAAAAGACATCACTGTTTTAAATCGTAGGAACATATTATCGAAAAAACAAACACTTTGTTGTGAGTGACACAATCCAAATCAGAATATAAGTCTACCCTCAAATAGGGCAAGTAGCAGTTTCATGGTCCCTCAGTCTTCCTGATGCAACCTGTCATTTTGTGTTTGTCTCCCTGGTTTTGCTTCCTGCCTCTTTTCTCCCGTATCCCAGTTTGAGTGCATGCATGTGTGTGTGTTTAGTGTGCTGGTTTTGATGCATTGGCAGGATGCAGCCCAAATTCCCAGCTTCTGGTTTCCGCATATGTGTCGGAAATCACACGACTGCCTCTGATGATCTTGTTATAACTGCTTCTTGTCTGGATCATTACACTACAGCAGTTAGTGTTTCCTAGTTCCTCACCGTTGTGAATGTTTTTACCTTGCCTGAGAAGCAGTTTCTCACTTGCTTTTCCTGTGCTCAGATTTGCCAAAAAACACTGGGATTTGAAATTGTTTGGATTCTGTGAAGAGGCTGAAGGGAGACTGATGTTCATTTAGATATTAAAAGTTCACTGTAAATAAATGCACTGAACTCTGACCTCGATCCTGTAATTGAGTCCTGCTTGTTCATACAACCTTGAGAAACAGGCAGTAGCAGTTTTAGATACGGGCGACACGGGCGGTTGCCCGGGGCGGCATCGTGGTGGGGGGCAGCATCACGGGCATCGGCAAAAAAAAAATTGCTCGTACTCATACTGCCCCGACATCATGCCAGCACATATTGGGAATGTCACAGGCACCGATCGGTTTTCTATCGCCCATTTGCTGCGAGTAAGGGCGCCCTCCGTTTGCGAGGTGCGGCTGCTGCTTGCGGCACAGGGAGGAGAGGGCAGGGCGGCAGGGGATTCTCTGGCTGGGAGCAGCAAAAATTACCAACTCGCAAAATAAAACAAAATAAAAACAAACCAACAAACACGAAAACACCAGACATTATGATACAGACTTATAATTTGCAAGATGCAAAATTCTATACGCGAAAAGTGAGCACGAGAGCCCTCGGTGCGCCTGCTCGCTGCTGAAGTCAAAGTAAACTTTATTGTGGTCAAAGGAGTTTGCGAAGAAAAGCGTCTGGACTTCTTTGAGTTGCTTGAAGACGTTTCACCTCTCATCCGAGAAGCTTCCTCAGTTCTAAGGTCAAATGGCCGAGAGTCCCAGATTTAAAAAAAAGTCCGTACAAACTGCAGAAACCATGTCCCATGAAAGATTGTTGTCTCTGAAGAAGAAGAATCCACAAGCTTCTTCACATCGGCTGCCTTAGTTGTTGTTGTAAGAGGCTTACAAAATAAAAAATCTTCTTTTATCATGTCATCTTTCACATAGCGCACAAAAGCAGTAAGCGCACAAAAACAATTAGCAACGTCTGCGCTCTCATCGAGTTGAAGGCTGAATTTTGAATCAGATCGGCGACTACTTGAGCCAAGATGTCTTTACTCATGTCTTCTATTCTGTCGCTGACGGTGTCATTTGAAAGAGGAATTTGGGATAATTTACCTTCGGCCGCTGTTCCGAGTATCAGATTTGCCATCTTTAACGCAGCTGGTTTCACGAGTGTTTCACCAATGGTGTGTGGCTTGCCCTGCTTTGTGATCAGGTAAGCAACTTCGTACGATGCTGTGAGGATCAGTTTGTTAACGGGTACAAATCCAAGAGCAGGCAGAGTGGGCCTTTCATCGAATCTGGCTCTCTTCACCTTGAATTCAGCAAGTGTTGTGTTCTTGTATTCCCCGTCTCCATGCAGCTTCAAGAAGTGTTCCTTTAGTTTTGCCGGTGCGAGACTAGAGTTGCTCAACTTGGCATTGCAAATCATGCAGATAGTACGCTCACTCCCATCACGTTCCGTGATACATGTGAATCCATATTGTACATATTCGTCCGACCACTTTCTTCTTTTAGCCGACATAGTTAGTATGGATTAAAATGTTAGAAAAAATCACACTAAGTACTACCACAACATTCACATGTTGACTACTGCGCGCACTACATTCCCCACAGCGCTGATTGGCCAACCAGTGTAGCATGATCATCTGCAGCCAGTGATGGCCAGAAGGGGGCGTGTCATCACAAATTTACACGATAATTCGGGTGTGTCTGGACCTCTGCGACCTCCGTGGTGGAGGCTCTGCCAAACCCCTGAGACCGACTCACCGAACCCCTAGGGTTCGATCGAACCCAGGTTAAGAACCACTGATATAGAGAGACGAGACGACGAGGCTCCAGTTACAGCAGTACAAGTAAACAAACAATAAATATTTAAGAGTAAAAAAATAAATATACACTTTAGGACTCGGGGTAAAGGGATCAATAACAATTTAAAATGTATATTTTATATTTTGCTGATTTAAAGTCTCACACACAACCCGTTTTTAAAGTTTAAAAAAAAAGAGAAAAGAAGAGGAGGAGTGTAGCGACTTCCACAGTCGCTAGAGGCCGGGGACTGAGCCTGCCGATTTGCCTGACGCGCTGTCAACTTTACGCAATAATGCGAGAGGTGGAATTGCTTGCTTGTTTATTAAAGTGCTTGAAAAGTTTACAGAGCAATGTGATCGGCTCGCGATTCAAACTCTTAAAACATCACAGGGTCTAATGCAACAAGGGGAAACTCGTTGTGCTGCGGTCAACAAAAACTACGGCTACCCAGCCCTCTCTGTCAAAATCAAACCAGTGAAAGACAGACTGACAACGCCCTCTTAATGTAGCCGCTAGCACCCACGTGACTCCCGTTACATATCACCATAGCAACCAAACAAATGAAAACCCAGTGATCATTAAAATTCAATACATTTAATTATGGCTCCTACAAGGAGAAACGAGCAAAAGATGCAGGTAAGCAGATGTGTCATTGCATAATGGCAGGTCATGTATCCTAAAACATTAGGGATCAGAATACTTTCTTAATCCCTAAGGAAATTATGTGGGTTACAGTTCCTCCAAGAAGAAATGGTAAAAATAGTAACAGTAACAGACTAAACTTCAAGCAATATATACAATAATATAATATTAATTAGTTAGTGTCAATTGTTGATTTGTCCTGTTCTCATTGTATGACGAATTATGATGTCTGTTTAGTAGCCATTTGCATACAATGCATACTGTCTCTCTCTTCATGGGTGTGTGTGTGTGTGTGGGGGGGGGGCAGAGGGGGTGTTCGCCCAGGGCGCCAAACAGGCTAGGACCGCCACTGGAAACAGGATACAACACAATGTGATATCATGATTTGGCATATAAATTGCAAGCTACTATTAATTTTTTAAAGAACATTTTGCATTCATGACAACATATCCTTTTTGGGTTTTTCATGTGGTTTAATGCCATTTGTCTCCATAGACTTTTCACTGTATAAACAACACAGTATATTGAAATAAGCCCTGAGGAGGAATGGGCAAAAACTGAAATCCCCCCATGCAGAAATGGAGAAAGATGAAAAAGCCAGAACAGCCACATCAGCGAGCAGGTAAAGATGAATGAAAAGCCCTTCAGTCACTGCAGCTTGCTGAAAAGAACAGCAAGGTAAGGAGTTTGCAGGAGCTTAGCTGGCGCTATTATATGGAGAAAGTCTAAATTGGCAATACTGAAAAGATTAATATTACATATTACTAGCCAAATGATTAGGCTGCATCCTTCATTTATTTGGTAAAGTGTACAGATGTTTTCATCAAGGCACAGAAGTATATGGCTAACGAGAGGTAGAGTTAGCATGAAAAGAAAAAACAATAACTAAAATTACAAATTTCAGTTTTTAGTAGCCAGTCTCCTGAATTTAAAGTAAATTTACTAATATAATTTACATCTTTTTATATAAACCCAATGTTATTTGACATTATAACCAGGTTTCAAACTTTCAATTTCAACCTTATTAGTTAATTTTTCTAGGAGGTACCCTTTCCTCTAAGCCCTTTTTTGACCCACGATATCTTTTTGAACTCACTCCAAAACATGCATTATGTAATTCTATTGAAAAACTAATTATTGCTGTCTGTGTTGAATTACAGGACCACATTTAAATATGTCATTCAATAACCAGGTGGATCGCGATTTATTTTTTGCATTAAAATTGAAAAGGTTTTTTTTGTGTGTTCTTAGGGTTAATTAATTGCAATCCAGTGTCTTAAAGTCATAAAGACCTTGCCCTGTACTTTTGAACCCACTGAAAAAGTTATAACCATATAACCAAATATAAACAAATATAACCATATAGACATATTGTCAAGATTTGCAGCATAACGTAGGACTTGGAAGCAGGATGAAGTAACAAAAACTAACACTATATTGAGGGCCAATTCAGAAAACGACTTGCAGTCAAGAAGTAAGAACAAACAAGATAGGGGTAAACACACAATCTGAGACTGGAATGACATATACAAAGGAGGGTAATTAGGGCAGAGTGGAAAAAACATTGGAAACTGCACAGCTGAGCTAGATGAGACCAGAGGAAGTAAAAGTTGAAGCAAGGAACAAAAGATAAATCTCTGCCAAGATAAGGAAAGCGACACAACAGAGGAACACCTAACACTTAGTTCAGTTTTGTTTTGATGTGTTGTTATTAATATTACAATGTTAAAAAGTAACACTAACAATCACACAACTGTATATGAGCAAGCATTTGGAAAGAGTGGGAAGGAAAATTTCCCTTTTAATAGGAGGAACCCTCTGGCAGCACCAGGCTCAGGCAAGGGCAGCCAGTTGCCCTTATTGGTCGGGGGTTGTGAGCAACCATTAGAGAGACTTAAACATTACCAAGAAGGTTGTAATAACAGTCTGGCGAAGAACTGCTGCTCAGGCTGCTTGTTAAATACAGCAAGTTGATGAGGGAGATGAGACACAACTGAGCAAAATAAACCTCAGCCACCACAGCTCCACCTGGAGCACACCTGCTCGCAGAGAAAGAAAATTGTCATTGTATGGCCTGTGAGAACCACCAAGAGGAAGTTTGCCATCTGCGTGCTGGGAAACACTGCTCTCACTCCGCAGCCTCAGGTGTCCACCTCCAGAATAAATTGTTTGGTAGGGTCTAGGGAGGCCAGGACTGGTGCTGAACTGAATCTCTCTTTTAGCTCCTGGAAGGCTTGGGCCACCTCCAGGGACCAAAAAAAAACCTAGAGGGAGAAGTCATTTTGGTTAATGGTGTGGTAATTTGACTGTTTTGAATAAACTAGCGCTATAAATTAGCAAAGCCAAGAAACCTCTGAAGCTCAACTTGTTCTCCAGTAACCTCTGGAGCACTTAGCGCACATGATTAACATGCTTCTCTTGGAACTTAGAAGATATCAGGATATCATCTAAGCTGAGGAATACAAACAGATTCAAAAATTCTTTAAGACTGTCGTTCACTAGTGCCTAAAACATTGCTTGGGCATTAGTCATTCCAAAAGGTCAACTCAAATACGCATTTTGTCCTAGTGGTGTGTCAAAATCGGTTTTTCAACTGTCTCCTTGTCTTATCTGACCAATTTTAGGGACAATGAGGTAGAAGAGACAGGGCCTGCTTCTTACTGAAGACCTCCAGGGGTTCTGTATTCTGTGGGAATTAAACAAATCATTGGATTCTAGAGGCGCCGCAGATGCTGAAGGTGTTACGGAACGTAAACAGTGTGACAAACAGTACCAGAGCAGTACCAGAACTGGTCCAGTCAGTGCTTTCTCCTTCCATTTTGTCTCTGTGGACTAACTCAAAACTTAAATTCTGCCATGGACTTTTTCCCCTAGCACAGCTGATGGGCTGCCTTGGTGGTGCACAGAGGATGATGGAGCACGGTTTTGAAATCACTAGTAAACTTGGAAAAAGACAGAATGGATATGACTCAGCCCAATGCAGGATGCAATCTCTTAATAAGCAAACAACATGAGAAACTTTTGAGTAATCATTGGAAAATGCCTGAGGCACCTGTTTAAACAAAAGCAAGCAAGCAAGCAATTTATATAGCACTTTCAGACAACTATAGCTGAAAACAAACTGCTGTACACTTGACATGACAAAAAACAATACATCAATTTAAATCTGAGTGTCAAATAAAACCCAAGTAACCAGGCAGATAAATCTGGCAGTCGTTGGCATAACAGTGGAACGATATTCCATGCCTTCTAAGGATGGTTCTCAAGGGCTGTAAATATAATGAAAAAGGCAGAGGCCCTAGTGTTGAGCCCTGTGGGACCCCAAATTCAAGAGCAGCGGAAAAGCAGTACCACAAATGGTGCAAGATGATGTAAACAAGACAGTAAAATGTTGTGGTCTACAGTGTCAAAAGCAGTTGTTAGGTCAAGGAGGACAAGAACAACATGATTACCAGAATCACAGTTAATAAAGATATCATTAAAATCAGAATCAGAATCTTTATTGTCATTGTCACAGGTACAACGAAATTAAAAATGGTCTCCGATCATTGCATCATCCCTAACAATATCAAAATATAAATAAAACCAAAAAAAATTCAATAAATAAAATAAATAGAATACTTAAAGTGCTAGTAAGAGGTATCAACAAACATTCACATACATTCCTACATACATGCTTCAGTCAGCACATAGACTAATACAAGAGTGGCGTGATTGGCATTTTTTTTTTTGTAGCAGTATTCAGATGTGTTATTGCAGTTCGAAAAAAAGCTGAGTTTGAGTCTATTAGTCCTTACACTGATTGCTCTGTACCGTCTGCCTGAGGGCAACAGTTCAAACAGGGAGTGGCCAGGATGTGAGGTATCTTTTATGATATTTTGGGCCTTTTTAAGACAGCGGGTGTTGTGTAGATCTTCCAGTGTGGGGGGAGGGCAGCCGGTGATCTTTTGGGTGGTGTTAATGATCCCTTGGAATGCATTCCTCTGAGCCACTGTGCAGCTAGTGTACCAGATGCATATGCAATAGGTTAGAACATTCTCAATGGTGGCTTTGTAGAAGGACACCAGCAGTCTCTGTTTGATGTTATTCCTTCTGAGAGTTCTCAGGAAGTACAGTCTCTGTTGGGCCTTTTTCAGTAGCTCGGAGGTGTTCCCACTCCAGGAAAGGTTCTCCTCTATGTTGACTCCCAGGAAGCAGAAGCTTGCCACCCTTTCTACACAGTCCCCATTAATGAATAGTGATTGGATCTCTGCCTTTTTCCTTCTGAAGTCTATTATGAGTTCTTTGGTTTGTGAAGTGTTGAGGAGGAAGTTATTGGCCTTACACCATAATGACAGCTGCTCCACCTCGTCTTTGTTTGCAGACTCGTCACCCCTGGAAATGAGTACCACCACGGTAGTGTTGTCTGCAAATTTCACAAAGATGTTGCTCTGGTGGAGAGGAGTGCAGTCATGTGTGTAGAGAGAGTAGAGCAGTGGACTGAGCACACATCCCTGGGGTGACCCAGTGCTGAGACTCAGGGCTGAGAATGTGTGATGGCCAACTCTGACTCTCTGTCTACGGCCCGAGAGGAAGCTGTTGATCCACATGCAGTTGCTGTATGGAAGCCCCAGGTCTTGTAGCTTCGCCACCAGTTTGTGTGGAAGGATGGTGTTAAAAGCTGAGCAGGAGTCCACGAAGAGCATCCGCACATAGCTCCCATGCTCTTCCAGGTGTGTTACGGCAGCATGAAGTGCTGTGGCTACAGCGTCTTCCGTGGACCAGTTTGCTCTGTAGGCAAACTGGTGTGGATCCAGGCTGCAGGGCAGGGGTGCTGTGATGTGTCTGCGGACCAGCTTCTCAAAGCATTTCATTACCACTGGGGTGAGTGCAACTGGTCTGTAGTCATTCAGGCTGGTGATGTGGGGCTTCTTAGGCAAGGGGACTATGGTGGAGGACTTCAGGCAGAGTGGGACAGTCGCCTGTGCCAGGGATTTGTTGAAGATCCTGGTGAAGATCCCAGCCAGCTGTTCAGCACAATCCCTCAATATTCGACCTGGCACACCATCAGGACCCACCGCCTTCCTTGAGTTAACGGCCTGCAGCGTGCACCTCACCTCGTGTTCTTCCAGGGTGAGGGTGGTGCTGCAGTGGGTGGCGTGTTGCTGCTGTGGCTCGAATACCTCCGGTACCATGGCCTCAAAGCGGGTGAAGAAGATATTCAGATCCTCCGCCAGCGCCAGGTCACCTTCTGCAGGTCCAAGATTGAGCTTATAGTTGGTTAGATGCTGGATGCCCTGCCACACCTGCCGGCTGTTGTTACTCTCCAGATGTTCCTCAATCCTCCTCCTATAGTCCCCCTTCGCCTCTCTGATGGATCTCTTCAGGTTGGATCGGGCTGCGGTGTAGTGGTCTCTGCTGCCAGACCTGAACACGATTTTCCTCTCCTTCAGCAGCTGCTTGACCTCCCAGGTCATCCAGGGCTTTTGGTAGGGATAAACCCGGATACATTTGACTGCTGTAACAGTGTCTATGCAGTGTTTTATGTAGCAGAGAACACTGTCTGTGAACATTTCCAGGTCCTGATATTCAAAGATATCCCAGTTAGTCCTGTCAAAACAGTCCTGCAGCTGGAATGCTGAATGGATTGATGTAGCCAGGATTCGGTGATAAGAAGGATGCATGAGTCTTTGATGTAGTTATTCGCTTTTAAGAGTGCTGATTCAGTGCTATGAAGGTTTTTAAAACCTGATTGTAAGACTTATAGGATACCATTATCATTTAAAAAATCAATCAGTTGGGAAAATACAATTTTCTCCAGGATTTTAGACAGAAAGGCAGCTTGGAGATAGGCCTGTAGTTATCCAATACAGTGTGGTCCATGGTGGGTTTCTTAAGCAGGGGTTGTACTACTGCATGCATAAAATTAACAGTGACTACACCAGATATTAAACTGGTGTTTATAATAGTAAGAAAAAATCCTTCAATATTGGTTTGTCAGGACATCTCTCAGGTCCAGGACATGCTTAATCTCATGGGGGGGGGGGGATAGCTCAGTAGGTAGAGTGGTGGCCCTGTGATCGGAAGGTGGGGGATTCAAATCCACTGAACAGCTACCCTGAGGTACCCCTGAGCAAGGTACCGTCCCTACACACTGCTCCCTGGGCACCCAATGGCTGCCCACTGCTTCACAGAGTGAATGGGTTAAATGCAGAGAGGAATTTCCCCAAGGGGATCAATAAAGTATGCATTATTGTTATTATTTTTCGCCGGGTGTGGAACCTTCCTCCCAGTTTTCTTTAATTAGGTCCAACGCCCCCCTCGGCCTCCTGCCGAACTCAAAGGGAAAAAAATCCCATGGAGACCTGGGGTACCTCTTGCACTGCAAACAGCAGAGGGTCCATCCAGCGATCTCAATTGCGTTCATCCTCGTGAATGAACTTACAAATCATGGACTTTAAAGTCTTATTCAGCTGCTCCACCAACCCGTCACACTGAGGGTGGTAGACGCTGGTTTGAACAGATTTAACGCCCAATAATTCACACAGCTCTTTTGAACTGTGGCACAATGCGGTATTTCTGAATATCCCCGTGAACACACTTAACCTTCTCCCACTCTGCCTCCAACAATGCCCCAGGGCTAACCAGGGTTTAGCGAACGAGGGTCTGCGTGCAGCCTGTGTCCACCAAAGCCTGGCTTATACCCCCTTGAGACCATACCTATCGTAGGTGTCCCAGCTGCCCACATTTCCAGCACTCCTGTGCCACCCCCCGTGGCTCAGGTGCAGTGGCTGTTTTCACTGGGGCCTGGGGCGGCAGGTCAGTGACAAATGGGTTTGTTAAACACAGCTGCGGTGGCCATTCTGCTGGGGCAAGGCCGGGGAGCTTCCTCCTCAGTGCAGGTATCGGTTGAGGCCTGCAGAGTGGCTGGCTGTGGCCCTCTCTTCTTTGCTCGCCAGCCGCTGGCAGCAGACCCAACGTGCTGTCTCTCCAGGCAGCCCCTCCATGTACTGCTCCATCATGATCAGTGTCAGCATCCACACCTGCCCATCCTATGGCCCTGGCTGCAGCCATCTTACCGTATCATTGTGCAGCCTCAGGGCCCATGTGAATGGCCAATCAACTGCTGCCATCTACCTGCTGCAAAACTGCAGACTGCTGCAGACAATCCAACACAGCCTGGCACCCGTCGCCGAAGCTCCTTCAGGACGCCAGTGGCAGGCTCTGGGCCTCCCCTGACACCAGTGGCAGCAGCGACAGTGCCCAGTCAGCTGTGGGACACCTCTGCTGTAGCCTGGAAAGCCTCCAGGAAAACTTGGGGTTCAACTTTCTCCCCCATCCAGTGATGGCCACCACAAGCAGAGGGGAAGGGCGGCAGGGCAGCAGCCTTGATCAGCTTCTCCAGCATACAAGTTTGTCACTCAGCCTGGGCCTGGAGCCCGTTCAGCTGTGCTTTGTGCACCGCTGTTTCCTGGCAATGCACCGCTGCCACCGCCGCTAGCATTTGTGCCAGCAGGCACAGCGGCTGGGCGGGTTGTGGGTCTGACATGACAATCAGGATTTTGGCACAACTGTGAACAGACCCACACAGTGTTCAGTTTGTCTTTTTTTTTTATTTATGTTTCTGGGTTGGCACTGACATGTTCTCTACTTCGTTGGTTTTTCAGTTGACTCCACCACAATTCTCTCCCATCCTGGCTTCACTAAAAGGGATCACCTTGAATTTAAAAGGTGATCAGGCACATTTAGGGGTTAAGCATCGACCCAGTGTCCTTTCACAAGTTAAAAAATATTGGGGAATCTAGTAAAGGTTATGGTTGAATCAAGTTTTTGCTCAAAACATGGTTGGGTTTTGTATAAGCTGCATGTTAAATAGAAACAACTAGAAGATATCATCCTTCAAAATGACGTCTCACTTATTGATGTTGGCATTTTTGTTTTCTTTTAGAAGTGCTTCCATTAAAACCGATAACATTTAATTAATAACTATCACAACATCACTGTTGAGCCTTTAGGGAAACAGGATGAGGCATGAGTGAGAGCAAAAAGTAGTGTAATTGCACCTTAACACAGAATGAACCCATTTACTCTGAAAGCCAAATTCACATGGTCTGAATATCAGGCCATCTGTCTCATTTTTATCTCCATCTTTCAAAGATGTGAAGAAGGAAAGAGAAATAAGCGTGGAAGAAATTGGTGTGCACAACCATGACCTTGTTGACAATGTGAGCTCTGTTGTATAACTGCCACTTAATCACAAAAGTGGATAGTTGCAAATGATGACTTTATGAAAACAGTTACAATAAATGAATAGGAATTGATAAATCTGGGCACATAAGACCAAGATAGTGAGGCACACACACCCCCTGACTCACATTTACAAAATACCCACATTGTATTTACAGGGGGGCCTGTAATAGCTGGGGCCTGTCAAGCCTGGGGAATGTGGCATATCCATCGTGTGCTTTGTTTGGGTGAGATCTGTCTGAGGTAATAGTTGCGTGTGTTCCGTCTTTTCCTCTGAACACATCTGTCTGAGGAGGGGCGCCAGTATGATGTATGAAGCTGTTTGCTGAGTGTGAGCTAAGAAGAATGAAGCCCTGCATCACTTAGCATCCCATTGCCAGACGCAGCTCCGCCATTACACCTCCCAGAAGTACCAGGCACGCCCTTGCTTGAGTAATTTTGCCATCTGTTGACAATGTTTACACGGTGGGTGATTTGTCATCACAAACAGCAGGGCAAAAATTAACAAGTTTATTTATGATCTGAGCTGCATTTGCACAATGAAAATGCCATTGGTCACATAAAACAGTCAAATTATCATCACAGGTTTTGGGTGAGATGGCAGCAGAGATGAATCATTTAAGGTCTAATGTTGAGTAGGTGAGTGTCCAGTATCTGTAATTAATAGCTATGTTCACTTACAAAATATGACACTGTTGATAGGCTATATTAGCTTAAAGAATAGAGATTGACTTTTTTGTGTGTGTGTCAGAAGCTCAGCATACCCAGAATTAAAGTCCTGGAAGCACATTGCTATTTGCACTTTCCTTGAGAATGTAGCTGAGAAAAGGTCAGAAAACAAATTGAAATCTTGGCCTAATATTAGATGTAGCATGAGAGCTGAAGTGTGGAATGACTATAGAAAAACAGTGAAGCTGAAGAGCAGTGAGAAGGAAAAAAAGGAAAGAAATTACACATAGTACATCTCAATGGGCATTTGAAATCTTTAAAGCACTAGAAAGTGTCTTCTAAGTCATGGGATTGCTCTCAAATGGTACATTCCTGAAGGGAAAGAATTTCATTTTGTATGTATAACTTTGAAAAGGTCACAAGAAGAGCAGACAGGCATGAGAGAACTTGTGAACCATCAAGAGACATGAGGTCTGAAAAGAAGATCAGAAAAAGAAGAAGCCAAGCATGCTGTTTCAAAGCTTTGATATTCACTTTAACACCTAAAGTGCCCAGAGACATTGTTATATGTTATATTCATTATTATATACAGTGCTTCAGTCTTGGCTTGTATACTTATATGCACTATTTGCCATACGGATAAACATACGGACAACAAAAAAGGCAAAATAGCAAGCCTACATGGCTGTCCCTAGATCTATTAGTTACAGTTTGGGTGTCATCTGGTCTGATTGGCAAAATAAACCATATTCTTGTCTTGAAGAGAAAGACGTGAAAGAATCAGCTAGAAAGTTCGACAGGTCAGCTATTTGGTGACAGCATGATTTTCAAATTCCTTCTGCTTTCTGTAACTGAAGGAGGGTGTTTGTTTTCAGTTTATAAGAAAATGGAGCTCAGTGTTATCTGGCCCTGACTAATATGCAAGTTTGCAGTCTGCACACCATCTACAAAGGATTGCTGACTGTTACTCTGTCGCAGGATTTAGCCTGCTTGTCATTACAGTTGTAAAATGTATTTCTGTCATATCGTGAATATCTGCTGGCAGATAAACCCAAGCAAATAGAAGTCAGTTTGATAAAAGGAAAGCACATCTGCCACTGAGGTTCTGCCTTTCATAAATTGGAATCTTACTAAAAAAGATAAGTCTTCTTTTTTTGTAGCTGGGATAAGCTGTGAAGTGGGCTTTTCATCATTCTTTTTTTTTTTTTTTTTAAATCCCCCTCCCTCAAAAAAGGGGAACAAGGCTTTGGCATTCCAAAAGCTAAAGTTTGCTTTGAGGACTGCAAGAAGTATTAAATTTGTGCTCTACTACTGTCAAATGAAAAAGCACTCTGCACATAGAACAACCGTCTTCTTCTAACAGGTATAATAATCATGAAGACCATGAGTGTTTTTAATTATATGCAAATCTTCCATAGTTGGGAATTTCTAAATTAAAACATTTGTTTTTGTTAAACACAGAAGTGGGAAGTATCCATCCATCCATCTTCTTCCGCTTATGTGGGACTGGGTCGCAGGGGCAGCAGCCTAAGCAGAGAAGCCCAGGCCTCCCTCTTCCCAGCCACCTCCTCCAGCTTGTCTGGGGGAACACTAATGTATTCCCAGGCCAGCCAAGAGATAAAATCTGTTCAGCATGTCCTGGGTCTGCCCCAGGGCTTCTTCCCGGTGGGACATGCTCTGAACACCTCACCCAGGAGGCACACAGGAGGCATCCTTGTCAGATGCCCGAACCACCTCAACTGGCTCCTTTCGATGTGGAGGAGCAGCGGGTCTACTCTCAGAGACCAGAACATCCAGAGCCTTCAGGAACTCAGGGCAAACCTTTTCCGCCCCAGGGGCCCTGCCTCCAAGGAGTTGTTTAACTGCCTCCGTGACCTCACCCTGGAGATAGGCGAGTCTTCCCCCCCATCACCGGACTTTGCTTCCTCCTCGAAGTATTCCTTCCACCACCCGACAATGTTCTCAGTCAAAGTCAGCAGCATTCCACCTAAGCTATACACAGTGCAGGTATGCACAGAGCAACACTTTAGAATAGAAGAATAGAATAGAATAGCCTTTATTGTCATTGTACAGGGTACAACGAAATTGGAGTGCCACTCCCTTGGTGCAAAATGCAATGATAAATATAATAAAAAATAGTAAGATATAAAAGGTACAATAAAACAAACATAAGTACTCAAACAAAAGTAAGTATGATATTTACAGGATAGCAGCATTAATATAATGACAGTATGACAGTATGAATAGCAGCATAATATAATGACAGTGACAGTATGGTATGGCTAAGCAGGTTCAATTGTTTTTGTGCTTATTTGCAATGGTGATAGCTCTGGGAAAGAAGCTATCCCTGAATCTGTTTGTTCTGGTTTTATGTGATCTGTACCGTCTGCCTGACGGTAATAGTTCAAACAGTTGATTGCTGGGGTGAGAATGGTCCTTGATGATATTGCCAGCTCTGCTGAGGTACCGAGAGTTTGCAATGACCTCCAGGCTGGGCAGAGAGCAGCCAGTGATCTTCTGGGCTGTGTTGATGACCCTCTGCAGTGCTTTCCTGTCTGCAGCTGAGCACCCTGCATACCATGTTATTATGCCGTACGTTAGGATGCTCTCTATGGTGGCTCTGTAGAATGTCACCAGCAGCCTCTCCTCCAGGTTGTTCCTCCTGAGCACTCTCAGAAAGTGGAGACGCTGCTGGGCCTTTTTTACCACCGCCGTGGTATTTGCAGTCCAGGAGAGATCATCAGAGATCTGCACACCCAGAAACCTCATGGAGTGCACCCTCTCCACACAGTTCCCGTGAATGTAAAGTGGGGCCGGGTCTGCTCTTCCCTTCCTAAAGTCCAAGATGAGTTCTTTAGTTTTTGTGGTGTTCAGTTGGAGGTTGTTAACTGAACACCACTCAGTCAGTCTGTTGACCTCATCTCTGTAGTCCGACTCATCCCCCCTTGAGATGAGTCCAACCACTGTGGTGTCGTCCGCAAACTTTATGATGGTGTTTGAGAGATGGGTAGGGGAGCAGTCGGATGTGTAGAGCGTAAACAGGAGGGGACTCAGAACACATCCTTGTGGAGACCCGGTGCTGAGTGTGATGGTGCTGGACAGGTGGGGCCGAGTCTGACAGACTGAGGTCTGTTTGTCAGGAAGTCCTTGATCCAGAGGCAGATGGGGTGGAGAGTCCCAGGTGAGACAGTTTCTGGACCAGGATCTCTGGGATGATATGATTGAATGCTGAGCTGAAGTCCAGAAAGAGCATTCTCACATAGCTTCCTCTGTGCTCCAGGTGACTCAGCGCAGTGTGGAGCGCTATGGTGATAGCGTCCTCGGTGGATCGATTAGTCCTGTAGGCAAATTGGTGGGGGTCCAAAGTGGGAGGCAGACTGGCCCTGATGTGCTGACAGATCAGTCTCTCAAAGCACTTCATCACTACAGGCGTAAGTGCAACAGGCCTGTAGTCATTTGGGCTGTCCACAGCTGTCTTCTTGGCGATGGGGATGATGGTGGAGGTTTTGAGGCAGGGCGGGACGGTGTTTAATGACAAGGAAAGGTTGAAGATTTTAGTGAAGACTCCTGAGTCGCCAGAATGTCTTTGAGACAGTCCGAAAGTCTTTTTCCATGGCCTCTCCAAACTCATCCCACACCTGAGTTTTTGCTTCAGCCAATGCCCAAGCCCTGTTCCGCTTGGCGTGCCTGTACTTATCAGCTGCCTCCGAAGTCCCACAGGCTATCCAAGCCCGATAGGACTCCTTTTTCAGCCTGGTGGCTCCCTTCACCTCTGGTGTCCACCACTTGGGTCATTTATTAATCACCAGGGGATATCGCATAAAAAGAGATGACATGTTCCAAAGCCAGAGTTAAAGTTGCCTGTTTTTTTGTTTTTTTGTTTGTTTGTTTTGCACAACACTGGAAAGACTACAGGTGTCCATAAGTTGCAGTTGTTGTACTTCGGCATCTAGCTACCAATACCAAAGAGGAGCGAGCATAAAGGGAATAACTGTTTTTAACTGGCAGGTAATTTCAAATGCAGCGTTTCTATCAGCTCAACAAACATCAGCAAACACACAAACTGTTTGTGTGCCTGTGGTGTAGCATAACTTAAGCAGCAAGGAAGGTGATAAGTACATAGCATTAGCAGACGATTGAAGTTCTTTTAAGCATACTTTATTCCTGGCATCTCCATTTTACCATATAACAATCAATCAGGCATGCAAAAATCCCACTTGCTTTATACAGGACTTTGCCCACACCTGACCTCGTTAGTCTCTACCATTGAAACAAATAGGTCAGACCAAACAATACAATTCTAAACAAAAAACAGGAATAAGATTATGCATGAAGCTGACAAACTCATTTACTCAGCTAAATGGTTTGTAAAGTAAAACACTGCATACAATATAACTCAAAAGGCTACTTTAAAGAAAATAAACAATACTATACAAAATGAAAAACTCTCCATTTGGTTACACCCAATGATGCAATCATTGACCTCATGACCCTATATAAACAGGAAGTACTGGGTGGTCCTTCCAATATACCTGTCTTAAATATAGGACCTGAATAAACAACATGGACACCATGGTAAGTATAACCAAAACAACATAAAGAAACATAATTTACCAGACATTTGCCTGTGAACAGAAGAAAATTCAGATGACCTGATGGTTAGTAGTGTTGCTTTAAAAAACATGCATGGATGTAAAGGATGTAACTACTGCTACCACAAACAAAACCCGGGATAGTGTGTGTTAAGAGAAGTTACACCAGCAATGTCTAAATTAAAGCATTATGGCCGACTGTAAAACAACAAAGAAATAAATTATCAATATGGTTAAGGGACAAGTGGTAAATGAGTTCATGCCTAACCACTTTGTCACAGTGCCGTATGTCAGGCAGTGTGTTGCTAGCTAAAGGTGCAGCTGCTGTATTTCAGAGGGAGAGAAAAGAAAGAGCTAACTACACTCAGAGATGGAGAAATATAAGAAAGACAGGACAGGAGAGGGAAGAAGAGCAGTGTTGGGCAAGTTACTTTGAAAAAGTAATTAATTATAGTAACTAGTTACTTCTTCAAAAAAGTAACTGAGTTAGTAACTGAGTTACAAGATTCTAAAAGTAATTGATTACTATTGCATTACTTAAAAAATTTTTTTTAACCCTCTGGGGTCCAGGGTATAATTGGCTATTTTTAACTACTTTTGATTTGACCTCTACAGTTCACCTTTAAAAACTATTTACTTTGCCTTGTTTGGTATCATTCTTTTCAGCACAACCTCATGTGTCTGAATTTACAGTTATGTTTTCATTTTGACATACCGCATTAACACAATTGATCTAAACTCAGACAAAAACCACCAATTATTTGTGCCACTCCAAAAATTTATGTCCACTACAAAGGAGAACATCACAGCCTGATACCTGCAGGTCTGACAGCAGCAGGTGTATCACTCCTGTTTCTACCTGGAGACAGCAGTCGCCTCATTGTTCTGACACACAACACAAAACTATCCACAACACTACACACTAACTACACAAGACAACACATTAACTACACACTCCAAACACGCTAAACGTCACAAAACTTTCACATCTCAAAACTCTCTCTCTCTCCTTTCCGCTCTCTCTCTCTCTCTCTCGCAGTCACTCCTAAAACTTCCCCCTCTTCCTAAACAACCAAATGTCATGTTGCCATATCATTTTTGATTGGTCGACATGGTACATTTTTCCACCAACACGAACAGACTGTTTATTTGGTTTTTTTGGTTTTTTTGTTTTGGTCATAAGCAGAGAGTGCTCGCTAGCGCTGTGCTTAGACGTTAAACGTGACGAAACTATTCAGGAAAAAACGCCGCGTATATATTGTTTATCATGACTCTGGTTTTACGTGGTCTATCAACACAATTTAAAAACTGGTCTATATCACCTTGTTGCTTTGTCATCTTGAAGTGGTCATGTGATTGGCTTACCACAACTACTTTATTCTTCCTCAGTCAAACAGCAGGACTCATGCGATTGTTTTGCCCCCTGAGCTCCAAGTGTTGTGCCAAAAAGTGATCGCCGCCCGCGGGAGCGCGCGCAGCTGCTTAAAGCTATAGCGCCCAGATTACTCACATAGTCAGCTACTTCCGTGTGGCTGATATAAGATGCAGTAAGCTGAACACAGCTTCAACCGTCTGTTTGTTGAAAAATAGTAACGCGACCGCATCACATTTTCTTGTTAGTAACGGTAACGGCGTTGTAACGATAGAATTAGTAATTATTTAGATTACTTGTTACTGAAAAAAGTTACGCCTTTAGTAACGCTGTTATTTGTAACGCTGTTATTCCCATCACTGAAGAAGAGAGGTTAGATAGAGGTTAGACTCTGAAAGGTAGGGACTGCTCAGTAGTATCTGATAAACTATAAATGTAAAGTCTACATGTAAGTCCTTGTTTTTAAATCAGATACTGGGTCTGTGATATTATGTTTATTTATATTGTGAAACACGCAAAACAATCTGAGGTAGACTAACTTTGTTCTTCACTTTAAATCCATCACAGTAGAGCAAACCAACCTGTTTATCCTGCACTAACTTGCTGATGTTTTTCATGCAACCTTTAAAAAGCAGTTTATGACTGGTGCACAATGACTGTGGTTTAAAGGTCAGAATTAGGTTACATCAAGTGTAGCAGAGATTCATGTGATTTTTAGCTGGTGATGCTTAGAGTCATTGACTGAATTCCACCTTTATACCAACTTTATACCATCTAGCAGATGTTCTGTGAGTTGTCCTGGCTGATTTCCATCCTCTGACAGTAAACTGTTTTTGCTGACATGTACATGCACAAAGAGTGGTAAACCTCAGAGCAGCAGCAACCCAGGTCAGCTGATCACAATCTGTACACTAAGAAAATCTACTGGAGAATTTATATATATTTACACATTGCATTTATATTTGACATATTTATATATATGCTTTAGAAATATTTGTGAGTTGTGATTATTTTCCCACACTGGGAGGGGAAAGAGACCTCAGCTGCCCTCTTAGAAAAAGATAAATAGTACGAGGAAAATAACAATTATTTAAACAGCAAATATCAAAAATATAAATACTGAAATAGTAAAATAGGGCACTGGGATAGTCTGAGGGCTGTTCTGGCTGATTTAGCAGCTCATTTTATGTTTACAGTAAAGAAGCAAAACTGCGAGGGCTCAGAAATCACATATGTTTAGTGAACAGAAACAGACTTGCAAAACAGCTTGAATAAATAATAACATACATGATGCATGTGACTGAAACTCCACTCAAGCTTCCACTGAAGAGATGAGAACATCAGATCTGTGTGGAGTGCTGAGGCAAGCATCAAATTTTCATCATGTTTGTCCATTATTTGAGTTTTCACAGCTACCTTGTTAATGATCTCTTCCTCTAAATACTAAATATGCATAGAAACAAGCTTACTGTCACTCTTCTTGCCCCATTACCATTTACTCTTTGGCCATTAAAGGATGATGGGGTATTTTCATCATCCATACGGGCAGGCGGTGTGCAGCATGAACATCCAAGTTTGTGAATTTGATAATTTGAGAACAAGGGGATGTTGAAACTGATACCATAGGTGCAGCTACTAAATATCTCGGATGAGTTTGAAACCTGGGTCAAGGTCAGAGGTCAAGTTTTCTGAAAATATTTTAAATTTGATAACTCAAGAAGGAAGTCACCCAGGGCTTTCATATTAACACCAACGGTGCATTTACTAAGAATTTCAAACAAATATGAATACCAGTGACCTTGACCTCAAGGTGAGAGTTCAAGTTTTCTGAAAATCTTGTGAATGCAATAACTCCAGAACAAGGCAATGTTGGATTTTGAAATTGATACCATATATGTATACTTGGAGGCTGAGGGGTAGTACTGGCAGGTGCCAGTATTTTTAATTCAGTTGTGAGTTGAATTCATTACTAGTGAGCACAGAAAATGCACACTGTAACACCTATGAAAATAAGAATCATGTTTAAATGGCAACAATTAATGAGAGGCAGCAAAACGAAAAATCTGTACGCATTCTGAAGGTCCTAGTTGATGAATGCAACATGTTTGATTCGGCGCTGCAATATCAAAATGGTCAGTAAGATCATGCGATAACTCTTTGAGAGTCTGGTTTGAAAAGGTGAATGCAGTGGATGGGTAAGAGCTCTACACTGAAATTTGCACGAGTAGTGGTCAGAAGAAAGCAAAAACGGTATACTGAGGACAAACCGAGCGAATTCTTCTATACCTGGTGCACAGGAAAAATGATCAAAATGCTTTCTGTGACATTTTTTTTTTGGGTGGTGTGCTGTGTGATTTTTCTAATGTGAAATATGTGCCGTGGTTCCAAAAGGTTGGGAAAAACTGTTCTAGATAACACACAAAATCAGGTAAGGAAACTGGTGAAGGTCCTGTGGATGAAATACCCTTGACTGCTTTGGAAGAAAATGTTACTACTACTACTGTTACTACTTTGGAAGGAAACAGTTCGTTTCAGAACTGTTTCATGGGGCGACCGTGGTTCAGGGGGTTGGCAAGCTCGTCTTGTAACTGGAAGGTTGTCGGTTCAACTCCCTGCTCTGTCTGTCTCGGTTGTTGCATCCTTGGGTAAGACACTTCACCTACCGTGTCTGAGCGTTTCTGGTTAACGCCTACTGGTGTTAACCAGAGAGGCCAATGGCGTGATATGGCAGCCTCGCTTCTGTCAGTCTGCCCCAGGGCAGCTGTGGCTACAACTGTAGCTTGCCTCCACCAGTGTGTGAATGTGAGCGTGAATGAATAGTGGAATTGTAAAGCGCTTTGAGGTTCACGAAAAGCGCTATATAAATGCAATCCATTATTATTATTATTATTATACGTAAAAAGACTTGAGAGTACTGAATTGTGTGGTTGGTTAAAAGTACACAAGATAAATAATGTACTTAAATATATTCTCCATGCATATTCCAAGATCACATTATGGTCTTTTGAACCTATGTTTTAGACTTGAATAAGGGAAGCTTCAACTGC
Source organism: Oreochromis aureus (assembly GCF_013358895.1). Taxonomy (NCBI): domain Eukaryota; kingdom Metazoa; phylum Chordata; class Actinopteri; order Cichliformes; family Cichlidae; genus Oreochromis; species Oreochromis aureus. The sequence goes on from NC_052950.1 coordinate 4,675,901, forward strand.
TTTGAACATTCCAGCTGAGCTGATTCTTTAGCTGGAGCCAACGGAGGCCCACAGCTCCAGAATAAATTTTACAAATCAAAAAACCCACCCGCTCCCACTGATATTGACATGGAATTACTCAAAGCCCAACAAATGCAGACATCAGCATTACAAGAGAGCTTGCCAAACTTGGTGAGTCAACTCCCACTTGTATCAGCATGTGTATGGGATGTTAGGAAGCTGTAAAAGCAAATGTGACCTAGACATAAAAACTGACAGCAGTAGTAGCTGCTTTGGTAAAATTGGTGGATAGTTTACTACAGGATCACACATGAAATGCAATTGGGCATCCTTGGAAATAGAACCAGAACTAAGAGTTTCAGCTCCATTCACCCTGGATGACAAGAACACAAAAAGAAAGTCTGCTGGAGACCAAGGAGAAGCCAGAAAGTATCAAAAACAGGTCATGTTTACCGTACAATATGCATAATGTGCTGTGTGCATGTTATGCCCACAGTTGTTTAAATTCATAACATTTCTGTTAATTCTGTTAACAAAAATTGAGTTTGTCAAGATGTCGTTTTGACTGTTATTTCGAAACATGATTTATTTTGATGGAGTTACTGCAGACACTGATTTCAGAGTTCCCCAATGTTCATATGAAGTCAGCACTTTCAGTATCAAAAGGTAAAACAGCCAGCACAGTGACCTTGAGACAACTGCTATGTGTAAATTGGCAATCTGGCAGAGAGCTGTTATAATGGAAACAGGCATAAGTAATGCAGTCTGTAAATACAGTATTTTTACATTGTGTTCTGTTGTATTCTTATATTAAAATATAGATACTTTAAATTTAACTAAAGTCTAAAATACTCTCCAGAATAGTCTTCTATTCTAAAAAACCAGGACATCATTATCAGACTGATGATATTTGGTCCAATGTTAGTTGTGTCTGTGGATTTGAAGACTTAATTAATTTCATTAATTAATTTAGTGTGTTTACTTTTTATCACGGAACACGTGCTTAATTTTGGATGAAAGGATTAACAATATATGTTTTCCGTCCATTGCTATCAGGATATTTGGGAATCGTGTAATGACTTGAAACTCCTGCTTTACTTGATAAAGGGCATTCGTGCCGCTGGTCGATGGAGATGTACTTCTGCACCCTTCTCATCAGTGACATCAGGACCTGGGAAAAGGCTGAAAATGCAGGCTGTGAAATTTTTGTCAAAAAGAACCTGATACCAAAAATAGCAGAGTTGCCAGAAGTTTTGTTGCCAAAACTTTTTTTTTGCATGACTCTTTTTTGGTGCAGGTTGCAGGTCATCTCTGAGGTCACTGAGCAAATTTAATATTGATTAGCTTGGTAATCTCTGTGTTTTAATCACACCTTCATCTGACATTCCAAATAAAATGACATAAATAAAGAGATTTCTCACTTTTCCAGAATGCATTTAGTAAAGTGTTATTTTTAATGGAATATCTGCAGAGAATAGATATTAAAAAATGAATGAATTAATAGCAAATAATTAACTGACAAAAAATGGTGACTGGCACAGAAGATGAAAAGAAAGATGAGAACACAAATAGGATGCAGCTGATAGTCAGTTTATCATTCTGAGAAGCTCACATCTTCTATCTGAAAGCTATTTTGTGGAGAGCTTACATAACGTGTAGTTATGGTATAAACTTTGTCACTGATGTCAGCTTATGCATTTATCTCTGCTGAGAATAACACCAGAACATATGCAGACTTTTTCTGGGTAAAATGTGTTAGTTGTAAGAGTTCAGCTGATGGATTTGGGGTCTTGGAGGGTTATCTTTCCTCTGCATATCAGTGGCTTATTTCCCCTTTCCCCTTCAGTTGAACATTTCACTGAGATCAGGAGGTAAACATGGAATTATATATACATAACCACACACACATGGCTAAGATGCCTGCATTTCTAGTCTTGTTGAAGTGAAATAGAAAAGTAGTTCCAGTTTGAGTTCCTCTAACAGATGGCAGCACTGATGTTATTTCTAGTTAGGATAGCTCTGTGCTACAAAGTGCTGTGCATTGCTGAGTGGATAGCGCAGTATGTCCAGTTGCACACTTGGTCAAGCTTTTGATCTTGGTGTCCCATAATGGAAGACTGCAACGAAATATCTTTGTCTGTTTCAACTGCACACCTGTAAAGATTTATGATTGCATCATGCACTGCTGTGAAGCTGAAAAACTGCCCAAAGATGAGCAGAAGTTATTTCTGTCACAAGAGTTGTCCACGGTATCACAAAAGACTTGCCAGACATAGAAGTATTGCTAAGGGAAAACAAAACCAGGTAATATATTGCAGGTGGTACATTTTATGTCATATGTAATTTCACTCATTTGAGGTACTTAAAGTTCAAATGAAAGTTCATCTAGCTGAGCAAGAGGCCTTTTTACTGAAGTCTAGTGCTCCCCTGTATGGGCCCAGGCTCAGTCCCAGACCATTTTCTGTGTATCATTCACCTTGACTCTCTCCATATTTCCCTGTCATTATCTGTGCTGTCCTATCTAATAAAGGTAAAATTTGAAAAATAAACATTAGAAAAATGAAAGTAGTTTTAAACCTGGAGAAAATACAAGGTCAAAAGTGGCATCGAAAGGTTTTTTTTTTTTTTGTTTTTTTTTAATACCTGTCCCGTTTGGTTCTTTTGCCATCAGAATTATTGTCTAAAGGCGAAGAAAGATGCCCAACGGATTTACTTTACCAAATTGACCATCCCAGCCTTGCCGTAATGGTCCATTTGATTCACCTTTATTGTTTATTTTATTTTCACTTGCTGAATACGGGACAGACTTAACTGGGGAAAGAAAGGGAGAAAGAAAGAGGGAAAGAAAAAACAGCGGGGAAGAGGGACGGGGAAAAAGGGCAAAAAACCAAAAACCAACAGAATAAGCAGACAAAAAAATACATATATCGATCATCTGGATCACCTGTTGAGAAAGAAAGAAGAAAGCAAGCAGAAGAAAACGAGAGTAATAAACAACATCACAATGATCTATGGGAATATGACAGTAAATACTAAATGTTAGACATTATTGTGCAGCACGTAAGATCGACAGCGCACAGTGTGCTTTGAGGTAAGAGCCAAAAAGGGTGTAGTTTGTGTGTGATCACCTGTGTGTACACCTGTGAGCATGGACGCGCTTGTTTTTTTTTTTGTTTTTTTTTTGTTTTTTTTTTAAGGTTCCTTCATGTAATGATCTGCTAGAGGGTGTGGGGGGGCCACTGCCCCGTCCTCCAGGGCATGACGCAGGTATGGAGGAGATCAAAACTCTAGACATCCAGAGGCCCCCAGAACACAAGAGACCAAGGAAGACCAACAGAGGGGCAGCCGCGTCACTATCCCAGAAAGAGCTGAGGAGAGTCCCAGATGAGGGGTCACTCAGCAGCCGCGGAGCAGAAGCCAGGGGGGGTTGCAGTGACGTGCCCGTGAGCTCCGCCGGCAGCCAGCTGTGCCTGAGTGACCGAGCCCCAGGCCGAGAGGCCGAGGGCTCCCCGCCTCCGAAGTGGCCCAAGCGAGCCCCAGGCTCCAGGCCCCGATAAGCAGCCGCCAAGGAGTGAGCCGGTGTGTACCTGGGCGCCCACCCCCGGACACAGAGAACCACCAACGCACCGATGTCTGAGGGCGTCCACCACCGGCAGGGGAAGTGGTGGGGGGAGATAGGCCTCCAAACCTTGGAGGGCCTGAGATGTCCCCAGAGAGGTGGTGTCTGATACCCAACCTGACATATAGACACAGACATACAGGCACACACAGATACAAACATCCATTCCCACCCTCATGCTCTCATAGGCAATTATTCCATCGAAAGGTTAATTATTCATCAAAGACTGGAGGACTGAACTGGTTTGATAATGCAGATACTACTGAAGTGCAAGCAGTATCTGAAATTAATGATCATGTGTGGTATCAGTCTGACATTTCTCTGTCATGTGGATCTTCTTCTTCATGAAGATTTCACCGACATTTGAAAAAGTGAATCAGAGTAGAGCTCGTTCCTGCACTGACTTTGTCGGACGTGTCTGTATGCAAATAACTCTGTCAGATAATCTCCAAAGTCAACTGCTGATATTTAAGGCCCCTGACAAGTGACAACATGTCCGCTTTTATCTCTGACATTTTTAATGTCCCTTGTTTTACTATGTACATAATGCTACACTGAACAACAGAGAAAAAGAATCGAGTAACTTTGCACCTTTTTGCCCTACTAAAGTATTTTATTTTGGAGAGAACGTGGATTGGGAGTTTATGTAAAAAGAAATTAGCTAAAGTTTAGAGCAAGCTTGATAGATGTGGCTGTCTATAGATAGACAGGTGAGCACAAAGCTGACTGAATAACAAACATCTTGAGCTATACTACCATGAGTATGGGATAGCATCCTTGCAAGGAGTGGTGGTGGAAGCTGAGCTTAGAGATCAACAGGGGAGAGAGGAGGGAGAAGGTTATGAGGATCTTGACATTCTGCATGGCACCAGAACAGCTTACGTGCCATTTGTTATTGATTCTCTAAAGAGATCGTCCATTACTGAGTTTACTTTGTGCATCTACATGCTGTAGCTGTGCACTGTCACCACAGGCAACATGAAACAATTGGTCTCTTATTGCTCCTGTAGTTAAGCTAAGCCACTTCTTTGTAGTTCAGTAAAGCCTTTGAGACAGTTAAAAACGACAAATATTGTCATGTGAAGCCAATGCTTCTCATGTTGCTTTAGTTATTGTTTCATGTTACTCAGCCCAGTTTTGTTTTGTTTTTAATTTAACTAGTCAGCATTCTAAGTAGCAGAAAATGTAGAAAAAATACCAGGTGGCATGAAGGACAGTGGTGGTGTAAGTCAGAGGACTTACACTAAGTTCCACTGAAGATATTAATTCAGTGTTTTGATTAACTCTGCTTGCCTCATCCTAGAAGTAGGTGTGGCTACCAAGGCTGCTGTTGGCGCACCTGTTCCTTGGTTGAAATTGTCGTGTTCTTGGCGTTGCTTTTCACCAGACTGTCTTTTGGTTGTGTGATTTCTTACTTTGATAACACTACCTGCTATACTTATGCCAGTTATCCTCCTCCACTGCAAATCCCTTCCCGGTGCATCAGTCTGCCTGCCCCACTCTTGTTCAGTCAGTGACATTAACCTGTGCATGTGGAACTTGGGAGAAAGTGTCGTTATTGTGGAGAAAAGCTCGTCTGTGGCTGAATCTATGGAGAAACCATTAGCCAGATCAGATCTGCATAAATCAGACTCCAAATTTAATTTAGAGAAAAACTGCTGAGTAGTGGAGCAGTTTAGAGAATGTCAGAAGGAGTCACGCTCTGTCTTTGTGGATCTAGATTCTAGACAAAGCACGACGGGGCCGAGAGAGGAACTTCATTACTATCCACTCATTTGTATAACCTGTCCCGCCCACGGTAGGAAGCTATGGATGGATGGATGGTCCTAGGATGCCCCCTTGACCCAGTGCAGGTGGTAGGAGAGAAGAACTTTGGCAAAAATGGCATCACTCTTGGACAATGTCTCCCACCTCATGCATAAAGCTGAACTAGAGGGCTCCCTCAGTGACAGACTACTGCATCCTAGGTGCACAAAGGAGTGTTATTGCAGGTCCTTCCTCTCAGCAGCTGTTAGACTTTATAACCATCGCTGCTCCCAACAAACGCAATAACCTGTTTATATTATAGTTATTTTATAGACATTTATATATCCCTGCTGCTATTTGCACAGTTTTTCCATTTTCTGTTTTATTTAAATTTTTTAAATTTTTAATAAATTAGTCTTTCTTTTCATTATGTTGTAAATTGTTTTTTTTAATCTGCATGGTCGATCTGCCTGTCACTTTGCTGCTGGAACACCTGAATTTTCCCCATGAGGGACAATAAAGGATATTTCTATTCTTATCCATTCTATGAAAAATATAACTTAGACTCCTTAGCAGCAGGGGTCATTCAACTTTCATCCTCCCCACTGGGTCCTGGCTTCTTCTTTGTAGAAAAAAAGGATAAAACTCACCTTTATAGATTACTGTCAGTTAAACAACATCACCATCAAAAATAAATACCTGCTGTCTTTCAAATTCTGCTTTTGAACGCCTGCAGGAGGTGATCATTTTCTCTAACATTAGAGGGCATCAAGTGGAAGACTGCATGTAATACACCATTGGGCCATTCTGAATATCCAGTAATGGCATTTGGATTCTCCTTATTAGCCCTCCCATTCACCTCTAGTTACTCAATCAACCCCCCTCCTGTTCCATCACATCCTTGTTTTCATTTGGAATTGGTAACTGGCCTGCCTCCCTCCAAAGGAATCTCTGTAACACTAAATGCCATAGATTGCTTTTCCAATGCAGCCCTTTTAGTGTTTCTGCTCAACAAACTGCAGACACCTTTGTTCACTCCATGTTATCCCTTTCTCAAAACATGAACCTCGGTTTAGCTCTCTGGTAGGTAAAGCCTTTTGTTCAGGTTTGGGAGTACAAATGGGTTTGTCCTCTGGTTTCCACCCACAAACTAATGGGCAAACTCGACCAGAAGTTGAATGGTCCAGGTGTATGGGTTGGTCTGGGCACAGCAGGGGGCAACTTCCATTTCCCTTGACCTGAGTAAAGATGCAATACTATGACCTCATCTCCCACTGGTTTTCTCCCATTTTCTCCTTTTGAAGCCTATTTATGGTACTAGCCACTTCTGTTTCCAGTTTAAGTCTAGTCAAAATAAAATTCATTTCCGTCCATAAAACATTACACCATATGGTGTGGAAAGATTTGCTGATTTGGCACTCTTAAGGACTGAAGATCAAAACAAGCAGGTACCTGGCCAAACTTGAGGTTCTAACCAAGTGAGGCTCTTTTCTAAAGACATTCCACTTAAAAGTGATTAATAAGCTCTTCTCAGTCTGACCCAGTCTCTTCACCTTAGAAAATGATTTGTGTTTCTATTGTTAATTGACTTTAACACTTTCACAGAGGTCTAGTATGTTTGTTAAGGCACTTTTTTAAATAAATATTCCATCTATTTTCTTGCCAGTCAAATGTTGAGAGGTAGGGTACAGTCTGGACAACCACCCACATTCACATACACACGGCCAAGAGTCACAACTAACCTACAATGTGTGTCTTTGGACTGTCGAGGGAAGCCAAAGTACCTGGAGAGAACCAATGCAGCTACAGGGAGAACATGCAAATTTTGTATTTTAATTCAGTTTTATTTATATAGTACAAATTAACAACAACAACAGTCACCTCAAAGCACTTTGTTCATTACTCTTAAGGTAAAAGTCTCCCTAAAATTAAAATCTCTTTTCCAAGAGACACCTGTCCCTCAACCATGACTGGTTGAAGGTGAGAGGAAAGAAGAGAACAGAGAGAGACAGGACAAAAGTTACATTATAGGAGAAATAAGCTGAGTTTAATATTTACTAATAGTTAAACAAAGCGGTGCTTTATAATCACAGTGAAAAGAGATTAGTGCAGTAGCATAACTAAGGGATGGTTCAGGGTCACTTGATCCAGTCCTATAAGCTTTATCAAAAACCTTAGAAGTACAGATAGTGTCTGTCTCCCGAATACAAACTGGGAGCTGGTTCCACCGATGACAGGCCTGAAAGCTTTTTACAATATGGTTCCAAGAAAAGTAATTTTATCACAAACTTGAACAGGAAATCTGAAGTCTAGAAGTTTGACAGTTAAAGGACTGTAGTCTGGTAGCTCTGAAAGCTCAAACAGACTGCAACTTAAGAAATCATCCGAAAACAGAAAAATGTTGCAAAAGCACACAACGACGGCTCTCGACACACCACCCCAAAGCAATAACCACAAGTGACAGAAACCAAAATATGCCAAGGATTGCACTGAGACACACTCACAAAGAACCAGAGGGATTTTTTTCTTTGTTTTTTGCCATATTTTCCATTTCCATTGTGTTTTATTCAACTTCCATTGTGTTTTGTGTGCTTTTGGAGCATTTTTTCTATTTGCTGGTATTTTCTTAAGTTGCCTTTTACCTCTCAGGGCCAGCATACTACAGGCTGCTTATTGCTAATTCTGTTCTTCAGTCTTCACCAGTTCACACAGTCAGGGACAAAAACCCAGCCCAAAGTAATAAAAGAGAATATATACCTTAGCTGAGAAGTAAACAAAAAAAAAAAAATATATTAAAGTAATTTTTAAAGTAAATAAAATAAAAATAATAATTAAAATAATAAACAATAAATAAATAAAAATAAAATAATAATATGTACCTTAGCCGAGGATTAAAGAAAAAAAAATATTTTAAAGAAATATTCCCAGAAGAAGAATCTAGTATTCTGCCTAACCATAAATCATTGAACGATCAATAATTTTAAAAAAAAAGTTAAAAAAAAAAAAAAGAAAGCCTTGCCGAATTAAATTGTTCAAGTTGCGGGATGTTACCAATGCACTATCTTTGTAGAAGCTGTAAACAGACCCATAAAGGCAGGAACCAAAACTTAAAGCTCAATCTCAGACACCTGTCAGTGACCAAAAGCATCAGCATTTGGCTGCATAACAGGTTTTAGGGTCAAACCTATGGGGCTCTGTTTGCTCAGTAGTTAAAGACACGGCAAGACTCTTTAGCAAGAGCTGTGGCAGGAAACTGTAGCTGGAAACTGGGAGACTAAAAAGAAAGCATGGTACTGATAAAGGTGATACCACCATACTGGTAAAGGTGACATCACTTTTTCAAAGGTGCTATTAACATGAAATTCTGACCAGATGTTGGTAACAACCCATCCAGTCCACACATGAAAAGAGATCAAACCATATGTGTAATAATGACAAATGTCACAGGGGAAAAGTGTTGAACACCTGAAGAAAGGGAGGCGCAAAGGGCATGGAAAGTCATGACACTAAATCTGTCAGTAATTAGAAAGCAAACCTGCCACTAAGTGCAAATTAATATCAGCTGGTTCAGTCCCAACTGATGGCCTATAAACGTGTGTCTCATTACCAAGATTTCACACAAGAAACATCTCATGATGGGTAAAACCAGTGAGCTCTCTCAAGACCTTAGCAACCTTATTGTTGCAAAATATACTGATGCCATTGGTTGTAGGAGAGTTTCAAAACTACTTACGGTTCTAGTGAGCACTGTTGGGGCCATAACCTGGAAGTGAGGCACCATCAGCATACAGCACTGGTATGCTTCATAAAACTGAAGGAAGGATGAATGGAAAATGTACCAAGACATTCTTGATAGAAATCTGCTACTATCTACCAGGATGATAAAGATGGGCCAAAATCACACCTGAGCAGTGCATGTGTGTAGTTTCTCCATACCGGAGGCATCTTGACCAACAAAGGCTTTTGTACTAAGTATTAAATACATTTCATTAAGCCTGTTCAGTGCTTTTTCCCTGTATCATTTCTCATTATTACACTTTATTAAACACAGAATTATGCAAAAACATTATGTATGACAGGGCAGCAAGGATAGAATTGCTGATTGTTGGAGGGTACAAGTCAAAATAAACATCAGTGTAAACAGCACGAGTTCCACTATTGGCCAAGTTTACTAAAAGGGCCAAAAAAGTGTGTGGGTGCAATCCCCAAATTGTAGTCATAAGTGTGATTAGTTTTATGGGTGATTTATAAAAGTCCAGACTGATAGTCTATCTATCAGTCTGGAGAGGATTACAAAGCCATCCAGTGGCTGTAATTCCTGAGGTAGAGCAGGTCACCTACTGATCGGAAGGTTGGTGGTTTGATCCCTGGCTCCTCCAGTCTGCATGTCAAGTATCCTTTGGCAAGATACTAAACCCAAGTTGCTCTCCGATGCATCCATCAGAGTGTGAATGTGTGTGAATGTAGTTAGAAAGCACTCAGTTTAGAGAAAGTGCTTGTGAGAATGGGTGTGATTGGGTGAATGTGGCATGCGCTTTGAGTACTCCGGGAGAGTAGAAAGGCGCTATATAAGAATCAGTCCATTTACCATTTACCATTTACCATGGCGAGAACCATTATCCACAAGTGAAGAGAACCTGGAACAGTGGTGAACCTTCCCAGGAGTGACTGGCCTCCTCCTCATGCAGGGCATCACAAAAAAACGCAGAGCAGCATGTGAAGAACTGCAGGTGTCCTTTGCCTGAGTTAAAGCCAGTGTTTATGATTTCAGTGGAAAAATTGCATCCATAGGAGAGGTCCAAGGAGAAAACCAGTGCTGAATGAAAAGAACATAAAGGCTCACCTCATATTGTGCTCATTAAATGCTTCACAAACAGGACAATTAGTATCAGTGACAACATGAATTCAAGTGTAGGCTTAAGTCCACCACTGTACAACTTGCGCTCTCATGGTGAAAACAGTGGCAAGTAGGTTTGTGCATGTTGTATCATAAGTGATAGAAAAGGCAATGAGCCATCATTTTGCACTGCATGCACACTGACAACAACAACAGTAATCACAAGCTTTTATACTTTAAAACATTCTGTAATCAGAGTTGGTGTCATTCAGAATTCCAGCCAATGATTGGTACAGGTTTAACTTTCAGACTCCTTTGTAAAGTAATGATTGCAATGTGCTACATAATATGAATTTTTCAACAATGTGTTTTGAAATGTAGGCTGCACTATATAGTCCTGTGCACTTTGTATTTGTTGTCAACTATTTTACAACACCATCACGGAGGCATCTGTAGCATGACAGTGATCCCTAATATACTGCCAAAGTATAAACAAAAAAAAGATTTCTTATGTATTCGAGAGAACAAATTCAGAGGCTAATCAGCCAACCACACACCAACCAGAGTCATGAGCAAAGTCTATATATACCTATCCACACCTTTGTAGAATATGTGCACACTGTAGCTGTATGTTCTTATGAATGTCTGCAATCATGCACGTGAGAGCACATAGACCATGCCCAAGACGTGTTCTTTTTGAGCATCATGATACATCTTGACAGTTACATTCCATATTACATTAAATCTTCATCTCAGCAGCCATATTCTATTAAGGGTAGTTGCACTGACAAAGTCAGATCAAATTGCCCAGTACAATTAAAAGTGTAAAAAGCAATGCAAGAAGCAATGAGTGGGCTCTCACACATTTATGCACATCAAGGCATACTGCGGCAAAGGCATACTGCAACAGAATGATTCTGCAGTGGAGAAGTTCTGGACTTTTATTGGCTGTTGTGCAAATAAGTTAAATGACATTTTCTGTGCCCCCTGTGTAGCTAATTATATGTCATGTTGTTACGTGTAGAACACGATTGCCACGTATATTGGATAATGTTTATCACTTAGTACAGATTTTTTACTGCCTCTTGATGACACTGTGACTCTGATTTGATGCCTCCAGGCCTGGACGTGTTCCAGACATGTGAAGCAAAACACCATGTTGCCATGGATGAGTCAAAGTTTGAATGTTCAAAAACTTTGAATTACCATTTTAAAATGATAATAATCTAACCAATTCTGTAGGAGTTTGCTAAAGTGCCTGGAAATGGCTAGAACTGCTTCAAAATGAACATGAAATTCAAAATGGCAGACCAGATTTGTGGCATGGTTCAATAAGGCTTTTTTGTATGTGTTTGTAAAACACAGCTGTTTGAATGTAGTGCTATGGAACCCTTTTGTGCTACCCACTGTGCAAGAGCCAAAGACATAAGTCATAATATATATTAATTTTCACCACTGGTGCTTGTCCAGTTACACGAGTTTTTAAGCATGTTGAGCCCCTCAAAAAAGTCACTGATTTGCTTAAATAGTAATAAATGAAGCAAGTTCTATAGATCGTTTGGCGAGTCAGTACTTGTTTTTTTACACGTACTTTTGAGAAGTGATTCCCCAACAAAGAAGGAAAATACCAAGAGAGTAACGATGGCTATGTCCAAAACACTGTAAGCAGCATGTTATTAGAGATAAACCAAGGAAACTAAACTGACTTTAGTTTTCTTTGACTCATAATCTGTGTGATTAATTGTTTGACCATTTATTTAGCTATTGATTTATTGGCTGTTTGTTTTCATTTAAACTAGTGCTGTCAATAGATTAAAAAAATTAACCAATTAATCTCACAATTTTCTGTAATTAATCACGATTAATCGCAATTACTTGATCAACAGCCGGGTTGCAATTTAATTTTTTTAAACCTTATATTTAAGCTTGTAACTGACATTTATGCAATATAATGAAGTAAATGCAGAATAAACACAAAGAATGTTAAATGCTTAAATTCAAAGAGAATTTGAATAGTTTTCTTCAATCTTTTAGCACTGGTTCTCTCCTGTGAAATACAACTTTTTAAAAAACCTATATACTAATAGTTAAGTATACTCTAATGGTAAAAATGGTAAATGGCCTGTATTTATATAGCGCTTTACTAGTCCCTAAGGACCCCAAAGCGCTTTACATATCCAGACATCCACCCATTCACACACACATTCACACACTGGTGATGGCAAGCTACATAGTAGCCACAGCCACAATTGCCAAGTGGATTGCATATATAATATATATTAGTGCTGTCAAACAAAATGTTCAATCAGATTCATCACAGGGTTACTGTGGATTAATTTTGATTAATCACGATTAAATATCATTCATTTTGATTTTTCATTCATTTTTTTCTCTCTGTCACTCTTGGGGAGGCAATTCAAGTCCTTGAAACGAGGAACCAAAGCTATGTAAAGCGGGTGTTCTCAACGATATTAATAGCTCTGCAGTTTGTTGCAATCCACTTGGCAATTGTGTCAGTCAATATGTCCGAGGTAGACTTACTGAGTCCCTGATGCTCCATGAGTGGTTTGTCGCATGCTGGGTGACGGGTTAGCCAAAGTGCTAGCAGCATCCCCGACTAACGTATGCTTCATGTCAATGTGATATTTAAAGCTGGAAGTGCTTCGGTGAAAAGAAAATTAATTCTTGCACAATGTGCATAATACTTTATGTTGGTCGACTGTTCCGTCTTGTTATTTTTTTAATACTCAAATTTCCCATCGAGAGGGCCAATGTGCATTTATCATCTTCCATCTTCAGTTGATTGGTTCAGTTGCCCGTCACTACCAGATCAACTGCCCATTTGCGCATGTGCGACCGTAACTCTACTTGGACAAACTGCCCGAAATGCATTGACAGAAACATTTCAGGGATTTCGAGTCATTCTGCACTCCAGATGCATTAATTGTGATAAAAAATTTAATCGCGTTGACCGCGATGGCGGATTAATTCGCGTTAGCGCGTTAACTTTGACATCACTAATTTAAACGTATGTAGTGTCGGAATTTACACAAAGTCTCTCCTCTTGTCTTTTCTTGGGATAATACAGTAAATAAAACTTAAAATGCCCTAAATGCATATTTAGTCTATTAGATGTATATTTTTTGCTGGACACTCGTGTACAGTTTTTTCTACATAGTCATGCCAGTTGATTGGGTGTCTATATAAAATACTGTTGCCATTTTTCCTGCTTAAAACTTTCATACACATACATATTTGAGCTTGTAACTGCACTTGCATGCAACTTTTCCCCCTTTTAAAATTTCAGCAATACCAAAAAAATGTCAAAACAATTACTGAAATTAAGTTCTAATTAACCTAAAGATTACTCCAGGAGACGCTATCCAAAGATAACGCAAGCTTGGAAAAAAAACTAGGCCTCAGCATCACTTCAATTTTATTTATTGCACCAAATCACAAAACAACAATCATCTCAAGGCTACCGTATGTTGTACAGACCATACAATAATAGAGACAATCAAATGACCAAATCTGAGCAAGCACTTGGTGACGGTGGGAAGGAAAAACTACCTTTAACAGGAAGAAATCTCCAGCAGAACCAGGCTCAGAGGTTGACATCCATCTGCCACGACTGGCCGGGGTTTATGTGAGGAAGACAGGATAAAAGACACATTGTAGAAGAGAGCCAGAGATTTAGAATAACTAATGATTAAATGCAGAGTGATGTATAAACACATGGCGAGAGAATTGGGAAGCACGAGGACTGTGACATCTCTATCTTTTCAGTCTTCAGAGGGACTGCATAACACCTCTGAGATGAGAAATCACTCATACTGGCTTTTCATCACCACAGGTTCCCCAGTTAGTCCATCTATACGGACTATTGTTCTTTATCTGTCCATCCCCTTGGTACACCAATGAATTCACACATCAGTAAATCTTTAAATATAATTCTATTTCTGGAGTTTTGCTTCATAGCTCATTTACCACTTTGCCAGCACAAAAACTTAGCATTAGCTACTTACTTTCACTGAGATAAAGATACAATGAACCAAAAATAAAATTCAGATCCTCCAGGGTAAGCAGGGTACTGTATGGGTATGGGCACTGGTGTATGGGTATGTAGAGTCTCATACAACCATCTTTGATCCATAGCAAAAGGCCCTACAGGGAATTTCCCACAGGATCAATGTAAAAAAAATGCAAGATAAAAAATCCAATTTCTTGTAAATAGGCTGCAGTAATATAAGGTTTACTTAATGCTTAATTCAATGATTAATTGATGTTTCAATATATGTTTTTCATTTACAGCAGGATTATGAAACCCGATTAAAACAGCACTTATCAACCTATCGATTTCCTTAAGTCATTTTGTGAGTACTCATTATCATTTCTTTTTTCTTTTTAACACCATGCTTCACTCTGACTTTAGAATTTAATCTGAGCAGAAATGAATAACACCCCAGCAGTTACTTTAAATTGACTTTACAGATGTTTTTTATCTACTAAACACATTTTGTTCCCAATGTGTGATTAGATAGCAACTTTAAAATATTATTCTTTTACTTGACAGTCTTGGATTTGTCTAACAGGCTTCATGCTACTTAAGTGTAAAGGAGCTGGGATGAGTTTTCTTTACGAAAATCCAGAGTATGTCATCTGCTTACCTTGTCCCTAGAATCCTCCACTGTCACACCAACCCTCAATTCTCTTTCATGAATCCATGAATCTTCTCTCCCATCTTCTGCTTCTCCTTCTGTCTAGTAGCTACATATTCAACATCCTTTGTCTAATGTTTTCAGTTTCCATCAGTTACCTCTCTAACTTTGTCTACAACTCTGCCTGCTGTCTTTCTGTCAGTGCCACCATGTTCTAACCATACATCATAACAGAACTTACTACTGTGTTGTAAATCTTCTCTTTCATTCATGCAGTTATCCTTCAGTCATCCTGCCTGCCCTCTCTTCTTCACCTCTCTTGTGCGCTGTCCATTGCTTTGAATGGTCATCTCTAGGTATTTAAACTCCTCCCCCTTTCAAACACAATTATTCTGTCTTACTTTTATTGACTTTCATTCCACTTCTCTTCAGAGCATACCTCCACCTCTTCAGGCTCTCTTCAGGCTCCAGGCTGCTCCCTACTCTCATTACAGGTCATGATGTCAGACAGCAGAGACTGACCTCTTCTGTCAGCCTGTCCATCACCACTATACCAATGTGTAACCCATATTTAAGGATGGCTTGGATAAAATATACCGAAATGAAAAAAGGACCATTAAGCTTAGCAGTTACACTCTGTTTATGGTGAATAAGCCACAGGTGCAGCAGTTAAAGGGTTAACTGCTGTGGAGTAGACGTGAGTTGCTCTAAGCCAATGAGCTACTGAGATGTGGTGCAAGGCCCCGCCCGCCATCTCCGTCTGAGAGAGCACAGGCTTTTCCTTCTCTCTATCGCGAACCCTTCATGAGCACGCTAGCGAGGAAAAAGACACAGCGATTTACTGAGACGAGGTATGGGAAAAGAGTAATATAAACGGGAGAGTTAGCACTCGCCGCTTATGAAAGATCGTTTTATTGTATGTGTACTGCTAAGACAAGTAACTAGCTGGTTCGTTTTTACATTGTTTGGTCGACGAAGGTCGGGAGTTAGAGACAATGCCAATTCATCATTCCTGCGCCATCTCGCGCTGCTCCGCCTTTCTTTTCTGAGATCGGTGAGCTAAGTATTTTAATAGTTAATTGTTTATCTGCACTTTTCATGAGTTCTTTGCAAGCAGAATGTTCCAGTGTTTATTGGATAATTGTTTGAAAATATTTTGTGGAAAACTTTATTCAATCTACTGAAAAACAGCATTTGAAGCAAATGCAGAGTGTGTGTTTTACTGTTTATTTTCAATTTGTAACATGGCTAACGTTGCAAATAATACATTTTAGGTGATAGTGAACTGTGATTTTATGAGAACTTAATATGTCCTATGACACTGTCGTTGACAGGTCAGGGTTTTTTTTGTGTTTCCCTTTGTATCTTCCTTTTGATGCATTGCAACGGATCCTGTAATCGATGGCGAGCCAACCCCGTTGAAGGACCATTTGACTTTGTTCTGTGCTGCACAGCAGAGTGTGGTAGGCCAGCTGCAACAAAACAAAAACACACCACGCCTCTTTGAACTTACTGTTCCCTTTCTTCACACACATCCCCCTGGACTTACGGACGGTTTATTTTAAGGACTTTTTACGGAGTCTATACATCCCACGAACAGGAAGGGAAGTGGGTGTGGGCGGCTGGATTTCTTTTTCCAGCTTAATGGTTGTTGCACCTTGTTTACAAAGTCTATGAAGTTACAAACAAATGTTGCCATTTGGATTTTGCTAATTGATATTGTGGTTCATTTTGAAAGTGAACTTTGTACATTTAGAAGGGTGCACCCAGGTAAGGGTTTTTTAAAGTGATTACTGTGATTGTACCACAGGGTTGTCACTGAGGAAAATACTGGTACCAAAAACAGAGACTTTTATTTATAATGTTTTGTATGTTTGTAATTTTCTTTCTTTTGTTTCTGGATGACTAAAAATACAAAGCCGGCATTTTTCAAAACTCACAGTTGCCTGAGTCTCACTCAGTTTGCCTCTCCTGTACGTAGCCGAACCTACTGGTCCAAATCATTGAGCTCTTTTGCATCAAATTTGGGTGAAGTACCTTTTGGTCTTAGAGTATTAGAGACACATTAGTGTTACAAATGCATACATGCACCACCCTCACATACTTCTCTGCCACTTCTGACTTGTTAATGTAGTACCACAGTTCCTGTCTTGGGAACTCTAACACAATGACAGTTCAACTTGACCTTCTCTATACTTCTTCATCAACTGTTAAAGAATTTTTATATGTATTATGCCTTATTGTAGTTAAAAATCCCTAGTTGTTTAGCCTCATTTAAACTCTTGCATATACTGTGTTTGCTGACAAAGCTTGCATGAGGAAGCTGCTATAGGAAGCCTCACCCTTTGCTGAGTTTACTGAGATAAGCTTGACCAGTTCCTGTTGTGACAGTTTGAACATATATGTTTTATGCTTATCACCTTGTAAGGAGTTGTTTTGTACTCACAAGGGGTGGCGCCCTGAAATGTGCTACGTAAGAGCTGTCTATAAATAAAGAGAGAACCGATGTCTCAAGGCGTGTCTCTGTGGAGACATTGCCCATGTAGATCTACATGTCTGAGTCTGTCTTTCTTGCCTCCTGAGTTTCCTCTTAACATTTTTGGTCCTTCGAGCACAGGAGGGAAATATATCGAATAATTTGTTCGTGACTCCCTAACCTGAGGTCCACACTGCATCCTGACGTCGTGGGGATCCCGGCACCGCAAGACTGTCGACAGCCCTCCGAGAGGAGGATAAAAAACCTAGGACGTGAAATTCGGGTCTAGGTCGGTGACTTTAGCCCCGGGCCACGGCGGTGGGATCCAGTGAGCGGCCTCAACACTAGCCAGAGAACCCAGGAGGGGTAAGAAACGACTCCATTGTGAAATGTCTTGCGATAAGACAGAATAAAATAGGCCTGAAATACTAAAAAGAGTCTAGGCACATTCACCCGAGATTGAATGAATTGGATTGGTTGTTGAGATAGCCGAAAGTATCTCTGGAAAATTCTGGTGGTTTGACTCTCCACGGATAATAAGTACTTAGGCTGAGGAATAGCCGTGAAATATTCCTGGAAGTTAAATAACAGCTGCGCGTTCGAAACTGTGTGTGTCTCTGTGTGTGTCTACTTTGGAGAACTAAGTCACGTTGTGGTCTTAGTGGACCAGACTAGTTCTGTGTCACAGTTTTCAGTTCATGACTTGGCGACAAAGGAAAAGGGTTGAGTTTTATCTCATAAAGTCACATCGCTTCTGTTTAGCAGAAGTAGAAGGGCATGTGACCACCCCCTCCCGAGTCGAGCGTGCCAAGGGATTGAAAGCTGTATTTGTTGTACTTTGTGTATAAATTATATAAAATAAGAGAATAATAAATAAACAAGAGAATAATAACTAAATAAATAAACTTATTAACAATAAAATAGTAATTAAATACAGAAATGGGGAATCAAAATGGGAAATTAACAAAACATGAGCTATTTATTGAAAAAATATGCCCCGGGGCAGGAAAAATAAGTGCTAATAGATGGAGAAATAAAAGTAAATTACCTAAAACCGAACGGACGGGAGAATGTACCGAAGAAGCTATGATTAAATTAGAATCTATACTCAAAGAAGAAATACGTGTCAAAAAAAAAAAAAAACTAAACGCGAAGAGGAGAAGAAAAAGTTGTTTGCAAAGTCTAAAAAGGGCTGGATACAGACCCAACTGAATTCATATAAATACAAGAGGAATAAAGTGTAATAAACAAAAGGTTAAATTAAATTGGAACTTCTCTTTAGGGTATTCTAACTAATAACAGCAAGGATAACACCCTGTAAATTGGTATTAACAAAAAAACCAAAATTGAGTAGACAACCAAGCTGAATGAATAGAATAAATGAAAGCAGATAATTCACACAAAACATATTAAATAAATTAGAGAAATGCATAAAGGTATATTAAGGCTGTGTCATTGTTCAGCCAAGGAAAGAGTGTGAAAAGGTAAATGTCTCCAGCTTGGGAAGGTGTGAAGCTGCAGATCACACCCTGATGCCTGATGGATACATAATAAAATATAAAATAATAAACTATTGTATATTAGTAGTATAGTAGTATATTGTAATATACTATTGCTGTTATAAAAAAAGGACAAACAAAACAATAATAATGACATACTATTAATAAGAAGAGGCACCTCAGTCAGTTATGATGTGAGGTGGATAATTGTTAAAAATAGTCTGATTCAAGCTTAAGGTTTACTCAAACTCAGTACAAAGATATATGAGATGAAGAAAATAAGGAAAATACCAAATCTAATCAAGTGCATAGAGACACTTGACCTGCTTGTAAACCTGTCATCCTAGATGAGATTTTGTTAAGATGAAGAGCAAAACCTACACTAGCAACTAGTAAGCCAAACCCTGTATACAACAGCTGAAGCTACAGGTTTTGAGAAGCTGAATTAAATATGTGGACACTACCAAGCTAATGAGCAAGTTACACACTCTTTATTTTGTATTAATTTTTCTGTTTTTAAGAGCAGAAGCTGCATGATATTGAAAGCTCACACATGCAGCAGCCTGTGAGCTCAGTTTTTTCCTCACACTTCTGCTTTGTTTCTGACAGCAGTTCTTTTTCTTTTTGTGTCCCAACTCATGTGTGTAAAGCGTTCATGCCATCAGCAACTTGTTTTTGTTTTTGTTTGTTTGTTTTGTTGGTTTGAAAAACAGATTTGTGATCATACTTGTGGATCACAGTGACAAGAAATGATTAGGCACATGATTTACTGATGCCTAGTTTTCGAGCTGTGAGCTATGAGCTGTGAGCAATGCAAAGTTTTTTCCCAACTTAGAAGTTTGATATATGTAACATGTGTGAGATATATGAATTCTTTTAAAACAAAATAGAAATTGTCCAAAATGCCTTAAGAAAATATGTAGTGCTGTATCTACAAAAGGAAAAAAAGAAGAAGCATTCAGTAACTTGGAAATAGCCTTTCTACTTACATGTAGATGGAAGTGCAGGTTACATGAAAGCAGTTTTAACACATTAGACTCTGTTGTGTCAGGCCTGCCCACATGTGTGCAAACCGGTGCAGCTGCAGCAGAGGCAGTAAAAAAGTCAGCTGACATTGTTTTAGGCCACACTTTGATCATCCAAGTACCCCACGCATTTCAATTTTAAATCTAAGCCAATTTGTCTTACCTGATACATGTGAGACAACTCTCAAATGTTGGACACTTATTGTCGCTATATGGAAAGTTCAACAAAGAGTTCGATTACTCTGGAGAAACAGGAAATGTGTGCCTGTGGTATGTCTGTGACAGGAAATCGTGTGTGTAACAGGAACTACATGCCCATAAAAGGAGCTGACTGTGTCAAGGACGCAGACAGACAGAGAGACACACAGACAGCCAATATGTTTTTTAAGCAGTACACCACTTTGAAAATATGGCAGAATAGAGGCATAGTTACATCAACAGGACGCCCGGTACAACACGGAAATTTTCTGAAAACCTTATTAGATGTAATTACCTTACCAAAACAACTAGCCTTATGCAAATGTGTTGCACATCAAACAGACAAGTCAGACATAAGTAAAGGAAATAATTTTGCAGACGAAGCAGCTAAAGCAGCGGCGAAACAAAAAGTGGACACACTGGTGTTTGACACCTCCATGCAAATTCCACTGGATGTTTTAAGAGATGAACAAAAATCGGCGCCATTACTAGAGCAAAAGAAATGGTTGAGGTGCGGAGCAATTCTACAGGATGATCTGCTGATATGTGATGGGAAACCAATACTACCAAAGTCTTTACAAAAAACGGTAGCTCTTGTGACACATGAAGTTACTCATGTGTCAACAGGAGGGAGTATAATTAATTAGTTAAAAACACTTCTATACATTAAATTTCGAAACTTCGGCAAAAGAATTTATAAGAACATGCATGATCTGTCAAAAGCATAACACTCAAGGGAACTTAAGACCAAAGAGAGGTCATTTCCTACTCCATCACATCCTTTTCATACCATTCACATGGACTTCATAGAATTGAACGAATGTCAAGGGTCAAAATATCGTTGGTCATAATTGACGTGTTTTCTAGATGGCCAGAAATATACCCAGTAAAGAGAGCGGATGCTATATCAGTAGCGAAGTGTTTATGTAATCATTTCATTCCAACCTACGGCATCCCAAGTTTGATCCGATCAGATAATGTCACACACTTCGTGAATGAAGTCATATAAAATGTATCACAAGTTCTAGGTTTCACATTAAAAAACCATTGTGCTTACCATCCACAGAGTGCAGGATTGGTAGAAAGAAATAATGGTACAATTAAACAAAGGTTAAGGAAAGTAATGGAAGAAACTAAGAAACCGTGGCCAGAATGTTTATCCTTAGTGAAACTTTGGATGAGAATATCAAAGGGAAGTGGCCCTATGTCACCTTTTGAAACAATACATGGGAGACCCTTCCCTTTGCCAATAACAAGCGAACCACTTTTGAAGTCTGCCAGAGAAATGGCGATAGCAGACTGGATGGCTCAACTTTTTCAGAACAAAGAAATTGTATTGAACAATAAACTGCCAGATGATGTGTCTCCAATCTCTTGCAGGTTGCGACCTGGTGACTGGATCCTGGTCCGAGAGCTGAACAGGAAGTCTTGGAGTGAGCTGAGGTGGAAAGGGCCATATCAAGTCCTGGTTGTGACCCCCACTGCTTGCAAAATAGCAGAGCGCCTGTCGTGGATCCACCAAAGCCACTGTAAAAAAGTGAGTGACAGCTTGGCCTAGAGATGCCGACGCCCCTACTCTCTGGTAATCTGAAAGGTGGAGGAAGGGCTGATTGGGTATAGCCCGCCCTTTGCTTCTTGCCTTTAGTCTACTTATCAGAGGGGTTAGGTGCGCCAGGTCGACATGAGGAAGCTGTCCCTCGCAGCACTTGCTCTTGCTGTGCTAGTCACAGCATGTCTTCTATGGCTCCGCCCGGATTTGACACAGCACCAGAAAAGAGCTTGGACACATGATAACTCACACCTGAGAGAGATGACATTGGATCATATCCACCCCTCGATGAACAACGCATGGTACAGATATGTATATAATCGAACTGCAGAAAGGAACTGTTACATCTGCTCACACATGCCTGCGACCTCAGTTCACGCAAGTATCTATGGCAAAACACCAAACCCCACTCAGAGTATGTGTATCATGTTTAAAGCACTAACAGGACATTGCAGCGACAGAGACATGGTGTTGTTGAAGGCAGCTACAGCCTCACAGATGGACTACAATCTCCCTGCTTGTGAGAACTTGACCATCAGTCGCCAGAGAAGACGTGATTGTGTGCAGAATTTTACAACAACAAACTTCACCTGTGATGAAAAAATTGGGTAAACATTGCTGTATCAAACAAAAAGGAATGTGCGCACCGATTCTCATCTCTGACCACACTTTCAAAGTGACTGCAACTACCGAGGACAACAGACGAAAGAGGGATGTGATTGATGTAAAACCACATGATGCAGTCTGGGGCAGTGATGTGCCTGAAGAATTCAAACACTGGTCCAAAGGAACCAAAGTGCTTTTGGCCCTGTTCCCCTGGGTGGGACCAGCAAAGAATACGTTACGCTTAGAAACGTTAGACTATCGTTTTGGTTTGTTTTTGAATGCTTTTTGTAAAATAAATAAAGCACAAAATGAAGAGATAGATGCACTCAGAATTTCAGTAATGCAACACAGAGTCGCCTTAGATATGCTGTTGGCGGAAAAAGGCGGGCTATGTGTTCTGTTTAACACCACTTGTTGTACCTTCATTCCAGACAATGTACATTCTAGCAACATGACAGATGCATTAAAAGTTTTAAAACGGTTTCAGAATGTGCAGTCAAAGGAATATGTAGACGGAGGTACAGACTGGTTGAAATGGTTGCTAAGTGGCTCGTGGACTGTTTTGCTGTATAAAGGTTTAATACTCATAGGACTCCTGCTTACACTGTTCTGTGTGTTTTTTACATGTGTTCTCCCATGTCTCAGGAAGATGATTTCTAAAATGATTTCCACATCATTGACAGCTTATGTTTCTGTACCAATGGATGACAAAAACGATCTGAGTAACAGTGAGGATAACTCTGAAGACGAAAATGTTTGTGTAGAAAGAAAAATCCTAAAGATGACCTGTAAAGCTAGATTGCAATATAAGTAACACATAGTGACGACATATTTGAAAATGCTAGTAGCAAGAGAACATGTTCTGAAATAAAGTGTGAAACGTGTTGAAATGAGCTAAAACAGGAGGGAATGTTAAAGAATTTTTATATGTATTATGCCTTATTGTAGTTAAAAATCCCTAGTTGTTTAGCCTCATTTAAACTCTTGCATATACTGTGTTTGCTGACAAAGCTTGCATGAGGAAGCTGCTATAGGAAGCCTCACCCTTTGCTGAGTTTACTGAGATAAGCTTGACCAGTTCCTGTTGTGACAGTTTGAACATATATGTTTTATGCTTATCACCTTGTAAGGAGTTGTTTTGTACTCACAAGGGGTGGCGCCCTGAAATGTGCTACGTAAGAGCTGTCTATAAATAAAGAGAGAACCGATGTCTCGGCGCGTGTCTCTGTGGAGACATTGCCCATGTAGATCTACATGTCTGAGTCTGTCTTTCTTGCCTCCTGAGTTTCCTCTTAGCATCAACACTCCAATCAAAACAAACCTCACATCTATAGTGGATCAGCATATCACACTTATTATTGAATTAGGTATCAGTATATTTCTTTTTCATTCTTCAGGGATCTTCTCCAGGACTGTGTTTAAACAATGTGGATCAAAAGTCCGCTGCCCTCTCTCTGAGACATTTCCATACCTCCACAGGTATATCATCCTAACGTTTTTTCCACTTTTCATTCTCTCTGCTCTCACTTCCTCCTTGCTGTTCCTCTGCACTTACTGACTCTGATTCTTACGCCATCTGTCCATCTCTTTTTTTCCTTTCTTTCTTCCTTCATCAGCTTCTTCCATCTCCAACACATTCTCTTCAATCATTTGTACATTTGAATCTTGGTCCTTAATTGGCTTAACCTGTGGTCAAAAGACTGCAAACGCAATCTCTCAGAGCCCTTATTTTAGTATCAGGGGACTATAATCATGTATCACTGGACTCCACACTCCCCACCTTCACCCAGTAGGGGAGACCGGGGATAGTTGTAACATTTTTGACATTTCTGTCTGTAAATTGGAGCTCTTTTAAGGTAGTGGATTCAAAATGTAATGCAAAGTATTTACATGTCTCTGCTATTAAATAGTGCAGCTATTTTCTCTGCAGCACAATTACCCATTGCATGGTATGGTCTCAAACACAAAGAGTGAAATGTTACAATTAACCCCATAGTCTGGGTTAGTTGTAACATATCCTGGGGTGAAATGTAACACCATGAAATAAGGGTACTGACAAAACATTAACATGTAATCTTTTTGATTCAACACATGAATGCACTTAGAGCCATTTATGTAGCTATGTGTGTGTGACAGAATGCAGAAATCTAGCTTTTGAACATATTCCAACCCCCCAAAAAAGACAAATGATGGAATTTTCTGCAACTGAATATTTCATTAATTTTGGTTGGTCTTCCTTGAGTTTGGCCTCATTGGCTCAGTGGGCATTGTAACCTACAACACGTGCACCAACTTTTGAACATAACAATGAAGCTAAAAAAATGTAGTTGTGCACCAGCATCGCAATTCCATTACTTTTTATCATGGCTTACCTTGGTGTGGTTTGCAAAGTGCTTCAGAAAGATGAGGAAATCTGTTTCTTGCACCCATCCTGATTTATTTCCACTACCAATACTTCCTACTGGTCCATCTCTGACACAGTGGTCTGCATAATGTATGTGTGGGAACACAAACAGTGGAGGAATTGTGTTGCCAATGGCATTAACCGCATATACAAAGGCGACCAGTGAACCTCTCTCTGCTGATGTCGTTGCCCCAACTTGTTTAATATAAGTTAAAGTAATAGTGTGGTAAGTTGTAACATCTGCATTATTGTTACAACTGACCCAGACTCCTATAGCCATGAACTAGCTAACAATACAGCCAACGGCTAAAACATTAGCACTAAAGACCTACACAGAATATATCCCCATAGACATACAAATAACATAATTTAAGTTTGATGAGTTTAACTGCAAAGCAGATAATGCTATTAGAAATCGAAATAAAGTAGAAAAACTTACTTTTTGGCATACAAATTACTTTTTTTCGTGTTAAATTGTCTGTGTTTGACAAAATGTGCTGATTTTTCACATGTGATAGCAGAACTGAATTGGGCATGCACAGGATGAATTACATCATTTGAAACTTAGCCCTGATTGGAGAAATTGGAAGTGTTACAACTGACCCACGTTACAACTATCCCCGGTCTCCCCTAGGTGTATGCCAACGCAAAAGAGGCATACAGTTCATCACCGCTCCCTCTCCTGGGAAGGTGTGATCACAACCTGGTGCACCATGTCCCCGTGTATGGGCCCTTAGTGGGCAGGGAACCGCCAGCCACCCGCACAGTGCAGAGATGGTTGGAGGAGTGCGCGGAGGCTCTTAAGGACTGCTTTGAGTCTACCGTGTGGGAGGTGCTTTGTGACATCGACAGCCTTGTGACCTGCGTTACTGGCCCACGGACCTCAACAGCTACAGGCCAGTGGCTCTGACATCCCACCTGATGAACACCCTGGCACAGCTTTGGCCCCTGGTGAGCTCATAACTGGACCCTAGGGCTGTTCGATATAACGATATATATCGGATGACGATATAAAAACGTCTATCGTTTCATTTTACGCTATCGTTTGTTTTGTGGTGTCGCAAAATAAACCGTTTACGGCAATATTTTTTCATTATTTTGATGGTCACTGTAGTGGCTATATTAATTTCCTAAAGTTCTCTCTTTCTTTTATATTTAATATAACCACACTACAGACGGACAAGCGATTGTTTTTATGCCTTGTCGTTAGCAACAACGACGGTAAAACCACCGCGTGTCCGCTTGTTTATTTTCCACATAAACCTTTCACAATAAAGCTCAAGATCCTGTTGAGACTTTTCAAAATAAACTGAATCACGTGAAACATGCAGAGTATTTACGGATGAGAAGCAAAAAAGAGCCGCCAGGCGCTAAAAAATAAACCTTAGACTCAAACGTTAGAACAGACTTTTCCCCGCAGCACGCTGTGTAATAAATACTCACAAAGAAAACGGCGGCCGTTACAACCTATGTCTAAAAATGTATCGTTTCATGCATCAGTTAAAACACTCGACGCCCAGCTGGAAACACTTACGCAAGTCGAGCTGCTCGACATTCACAGAATTTACAGAAAATGTTTCCTTTTTTTGATTTATATCGTTATCGGACGATAGATGTCTTAATATCGGGATATGAGATTTTGGTCATATCGCACAGCCCTACTGGACCCACTTCAGTTTGCCTACCAGCCTGGCACCGGAGTGGATCATGCCGTCACCTCCTACCTCCTACTCCTCGTTCCCTCTCTCACCTGGGAGCACTGTGAGAATCATGTTCTTTGATTTCTCTGTTCTTTCTTCCCACAGTCCTGAAGGACAAGCTGGAGAACTGTGGACCATCACCTCACAACATGGATGCTGGACTACTTCACTGACCGACCACAGTATGTGAGAACTCAGGGCTGTGTGTTGGACAGGGTCATCTGCAATACAGGGGCCCCACAGGGAACAGTTCTGGCCCCGTTCCTCTTCACCATCTGCAATGCAGACTTTTCCCACAACTCCACCCAGTGCTTCCTTCAGAGTTCTCTGATGACTCTGCAATAGTCGACCTCATCACTGATGGGGACGACAGGGAGTACAGAGAACTGACCCATGGCTTTGGGGACAGGAAGAGACTGAACAGGCTGATCCGAAGGGCCAGCTCTGTTCTAGGATGCCCTCTGGACCCAGTGGAGGTGGTGAGTGACAGGAGAATGGTGGCTAAGCTGTCATCCCTGTTGGACAACATCTCCCACACCATGCAGGAGACTCTGACAGCAGTTGGAAGGAAAGACCACATCATGGGATGTGGGATAGAGGAGCTGTTCAGTGCTGTCAGACTCTTGTTAAATATCCCAATTCTTTGATCTTTGGGCTGAAGGAAGAACAACACCCGGTGTATAAATCCTCAATCAACAATCTCTTTATTCCATACAATTCTCATTATTCCATACAACACTTTGAGCATAAAGGTCTGGACGGGAGATGTGGACAGGAGGGTGTTCGCCAGATCTCCAAGTGTCTGACCGTTTCTCAGATTCTTATACCTTCAGCCCCCCTCCAAAGTCATAAAACCTAAACATCCACATTCTTTCTTTCTCAGTGAGCCTAAGTTCTGACCTTGGCTTCCTGTGCAGTATGTTCTGTTCTTTCTAATCAGACAAATAAGGCCATGATTCTCTGAAAACAATATTTTTTATAAATCACCAGTATAATGCATCATAAAAGAGTGTAATGATTTCACAATTTTTAATTCAAGGCATAATGTGGTCTTTAGCCATATAATGATTCAACAATTCTTTGATTAGAAGTATAAGGTGGCATAAGATAGTATAATAATCTCACGCTCTACAACATGGTCTCTGCAGAGGACCATACATACATGTGCAGAGACACACACACACGTGCAATTTTCCCAAAGTAACAAAGTATTTTATTCTATTTGTATAGTACTTATTTTGTTGTATATAGTATTTTTTTCTGTTTTGTATTATATATTATTCTGTGTATCTTATTCTATTCTATTGTTTGTTTGTTTGTTTTTTCTCTCAATTTTTACTGCTCTTATACTTTCTGCCGTGACCAAAAAATTTCCTACGTGTGGGACTAATAAAGGTTTATCGTATCTCTCTTATCTCTTATCTGTTGCACATTCTTTCCTGCCTAGCCAGTCGATATAAGTCATTTTCTCCTTACTTAGTGTCCAGCTTGGCATACAGCTATAAGCTTTTTCCTTTGCAACCTCTCACTTCGCTGTACATCTAACCTTTCTGTACTCTTGCCAGTTTGGAAAATCAAATACTTGATGACCCATAAATGTGATGACTTGGCAAAGATTTTGCACCAGATGCCCTTCCTGACACAACCCTCCCCATTTATCTGGGCTTGGGACTGGCACTAGGACTACACTGACTTGGTAAGGTAACTTGTGATCGGTATCCCCATCATCACCATAGCAACCTCTTGGCAAGTCACATGTTCGTCATATGTCACATTAGGCCCATTCAATCATGTCATTAGTGAACTATTTTCTGGAAATGTAGTGTTCCTATATAGTGAACTATAGGAAAGAAGCAGAAAAAAAGAATAAAATTGTCATGAAATTTCTAGAATTTCTAAACCACATTTAAGAAACTCAAATATATAAATTATTTTCACATCTATTTTGCAGTTATTTTATTACAGAACTGATCTTCATATTGTTTAGTCTGTGAATCTGCAACCCTGCAAAAGAACTGAACGACATCTATTAAAAATATCTTGCCTCCACCCTAACAGTAAGGAATATTCTTTCTTCTCACATGTTCATCACTCCTACTCTCGTCTGGATTTTTTTTTGGTCAGCAGCTCACTGCTGAGTGACATTTCAGACACTGAGATTCATCCTATAGCTGTCAGCGATCATGCTCCTGTATCTTTAACACTAATGCAGAAGAATAATACCACACCAAGTAAAAACTGGAGATTTAATACATCGCTGCTCAAAGATGAAGAGTTTATCAAATACTTTAAAAAAGAATGGACTTCATATTTAGACTTTAATGACATTCCTGGAACATCAGCATCTGTCCTCTGGGAAGCAGGGAAAGCCGTGATGAGAGGTAAAATAATCTCTTTCTCATCACATAAGAAGAAAGAAGAAAACAAAAATATTCAAGAACTGGAAAAAACATCAAATCCTTAGAAAAAGCCTATGTATCACACCAAGATCAAGAAATATTAAACAATTTACATAAAACAAAACTAGAATTAAATGAAATTATTAATAAAAAGACTAAATTCTTAGTACAAAGACTTCGCCTGCAAAATTATGAACACGGTAACAAATCCGGACAATTTCTTGCTAACCAGTTAAAAATCAATAAAGAAAAAACAACTATATGTGCTGTTAAAGATTTATCTGGGAATACAATATATGATCTTAAAAAAAATAAACAAAATTTTTAGGGATTTCTATGAAACTTTATATACACCACAAATAAACCCATCTAAAAACGAAATTGATCAGTTTCTGGACAACATAACTCTTCCAAAATTATTAGACACCCAAGCAATGGCACTGGATTCACCACTGATGCCAGGTGAACTCCAGGAAGCCCTGATAAGTATGCCCAATAATAAGGCTCCAGGTCCAGGCGGCTTTCCTGCAGAATTCTACAAAGAATTCTGGACGATTCTAACACCAGTTTTTCACAGAATGTTGCAGGAAATCAAAGAAAATGGCAGACTACCACCAAATATGAACTCTGCAAATATCAGTCTCTTACTAAAACCAGGCAAAGACCCTGTATATCCCTCAAGCTATCGTCCAATATCCCTTATAAATGTAGACCTTAAAATAATCTGCAAAGCTCTCTCAAAGAGATTAGAGAAAATAACCCCCCTCTTAATTCATCCTGACCAAACTGGCTTCATAAAAGGTAGGCACTCATCAACAAATACACGTAGATTACTTAATTTAACAGACTACTCATGCAGCAAAAACATTGAAACCACAATATTGTCTCTTGATGCAGAAAAAGCATTTGACAGAGTTAACTGGAAATTTCTATTTGCAACTTTACACAAATTTGGTTTTGGAACCTCTTTCATAAACTGGTTAAAAATATTATATAATTCCCCAACAGCTTGTGTCAGAACAAATGATCAAACATCCTCCAGCTTCTGTCTCCTGAGGGGCACCAGGCAGGGATGCCCACTCTCCCCTTCACTGTTTGCAATTTTTATTGAGCCACTAGCAGCAGCAATTAGACAGAATTCAGTAATTAAGGGCATAAAATGCAAGAATGTAGAACATAAAATCAGCCTTTATGCAGATGATGTGTTACTTTTTCTCCAAAACTCACAAACCAATATCTCTGGGGTGATTGAATTGATAAATTCTTTTTCAAGAGTCTCAGATTATTCAATCAACTGGTCAAAATCTACAGTTCTTCCGATTAATTGCTCCTTCCATAATTCTTCTCCTACACCACTGCAATCTGGAAATATTTAGGTATTAATGTCTCTCCTAAGCTTTCAGAATTAACTAAATTAAACCACATCCCGCTTTTAAAGACAGTAGAAAGCGATCTGGCTAGATGGAAATCTTTACCCATATCACTCATGGGAAGGGTTGCCGCTATAAAAATGATGGTCTTGCCAAAAATAAACTATTTGTTTTCAATGATCCCAAATAAGCCATCACAAGATTGGTTCAGATCTCTAGACTCATGTATTTCTAAATTCCTTTGGAAAGACAAACCCCCACGTATCAGCTTAAAAACATTACAAAGGACCAAGGATAAAGGAGGATTAGATCTGCCTAACTTTAATCACTATTTTTTAGCCAACAGGCTTCAGTTCATCTCTAGATGGTTTAAACACAGCTTCTTAGATGAGCCCTGGCTAGATGTAGAACAGGCACTATGTAATAATCTAGAAATTTCAGACCTACTATTTATCAGCTCAAACATCAAAAGACATGAATGCTTTAAAAGCATCAACATCAGCTCTTCTCTGACAGCATGGTGGGAGTTTCTAAAAATGACAGCGTCCTCATTAATCCCATGCAAACGTACACCTATCTGGAATAACCCTGACATATTACAAAACAATAATACGATTAATTTTCCAGAATGGAGTTGTAAAGGAATTAAATACTTAGAACATATATTAGAGGAACAGAATTTATTCCATTTGACAGACTAGTTACACAATATGGGATCAACAAGAAAAGATTTTAGAATATCAACAAATTAAATCCATAGTAAAAAGAGATTTAACCTCAGTCAAGCTGATTTACAAACACCACCAAGTGCGGTACACTTTCTTACTCTTAAATCCCCAAATTATTATCTAAAATATACAGAACACTTTCTAAAATAGATGAATCAATATCCCTTCCTATTGCAAAGTGGGAAGCAGATTTATCAGTAAGCTTAGACCAAAACTTCTGGTCTCAGGTATGCTTAAAACCTTTAAATTGATTAAAATCCCAGTCTGCAATTAATACAATACAAAATACTACATAGAGTGCACTATACAGGTCATCGGATGTTCAAGATGGGCTTTACATCTTCCAACAACTGCTCACACTGTCAAGGCAATACACCAGACAATTACATCCACGCCCTTTGGTTCTGTCCACCAGTGCAGAAGTTTTGGCGTGAGATTTGTGAAGACTTATCAAAGTGTCTGAAATGTAACATTCCAGCCTCCCTTTAGTGTGCTTGCTGAGCAACTTGGATGAGGTCACTGCAGAAATAAACACAGCCCACATTGTTTTTACAGCCCTATGCATTGCCAAGAAAACGGTCCTCCTTAACTGGAAAAAATAAAATAATCTTAATTCAAATCAATATAAAAACCATCTAATAGATCACATTAGTCTTGATACAGCCTCTGCCACCACATTTGATCAATCCCTTTGGGCTCCTTTGATCGGCTTCATCACCTAGTGGGGGTGGGGGGTCATGGTTTGGTCCTGCCTTCGCTATTGTGGTTGATGTGGAGGTTGGGATGGGCTTAGGGCGCCAGGAGAACCCCTAGAGACGTTATCCCTGGAGGGCACAACCCGGGGTTGTGGTCATAACCTGGTGAGTGGCTCTGGTCGCTCTTAGAGGGTGTTCTCCTCGTGGCTGCGTGCAGCGGGCTGGGGATGATCTGTACTGGCGGACGAGGTTACTGGCCTGGTAGCCTGGCTGCCCCTGAGTGGATCCGGGGCAGGCGGGGGGCTTGGGGTTCGGGGTGCTTGTCTCCGTGATGGGGCTCTGGCTGGGCCTTGGGGCTTCGGGTCCTCGCCGGTGTGTCGCCGAGGTTGTGGGCCGGTGGGTGCACGGGGGCTCAGCCCTGGCGCAGGGTGCCTCTGGTGCATCGACCTAACTGGGGACTCTTCAACTGGCAGGGAGGTTGTTCCATCCTTGCAGAAGTCCACTCTGCAGGTGGGGGAGAGACACAGGAGAGGTGGAGAATAAACCTAACCTGGGTGTCTGTTGTCTTGTGTAGTCTGGAGATGATTGAATGTTGGGGTGGGTATAGTTTCCTCTGCGGTGGGGTGGGGTGGGCTTCCCCAGGTCCTGTGGGGCTTAGCGGTGCTGCTGCCGTGGGCCCCGATCGGGATGGGCCTGGGCTCCCTTGCCTTGGTGGGTACTAGGGGACGGGGGTGCCTACTGGGGTCAGCCGGGGAGCTGGCCCTAAGGAGGGGCATCTTGCCCCTCCCTTCTTTTCCTCCCCATCCCCGGCTGCCTCCCTCTTCCCGCTCCACCACACCCACCCACACAGATAGGGCCTTGGGGTGCGGGTGTGTCACCAGGGTGCAGGGGAGGCATTCCCCCCCCTCTGTCCCCTTCTGGCCACCTGTGCCTCAATTTTATTTCACAACTTAGACATCCACATTATTCACACTCTCATAACACACACACACATATATATATATATATAGGGCCTTGAGGGTGATCACGTTAACGGCGTCCAGAGGACGGTCTGTGTATTCAACCCTACCTCTGGCGCCGGTGCCCACCTCTCAATTTTAAATCCATGTAGACATTGAGGGTTCTCGGGAGGGCCGTGCTAACACCTGCTGCTCTCTGGCAGCAGCACCATGCCCTCCTTGTTTTAAATGCACTTTAGAACAACACGCAGCAACACTACACATGAGCGGGAGGAGGGAGGTATGGGGTCTTCACACACCCCGTTCTCTACTAGCCATCGGGCGGGGGCTGGGAGGAGGTGTTGGCTGTCCGATTGGCATCCCTGCTGCTGCGGAGCCTGGGGCGGTCTGCTTGCCTCCACCCCGGGGAAAGGGTCACATCTCTTGGGTCTGGTGCCGTTTCCCCTCTGGGGCGAGGGTACCTGGACCCAGGGCATAGAGTATGTTTGGGGAGTATGATTGTGTGTACATGTCTATGTATGTCTATCCCTACGTTGGGTGAGTGCTGAGTGTTTGTATATGTGTGCATGAGGGTGGGAAAGCATGTTTATGTCTGTGTGTGCCTGTTTGTCTGTGTCTATATGTCAGGTCGGGTCTTAGACTCCACCTCCCTGGGTACTCCCAGGCCCTCCAAGTGTGGAGGCCTATCTCCCCTCACCACACTCCCTGCTGGTAACTGATGCCCTCAGGGGTTGGTGCATTGGTGGTTCTTGGTGTCCGGGGCTGGGCGCTCAGGTATGCACCGGCTCACTCCCGGTGGCTACTTGGCGGGGCCCGATGCCTGTCGCTCGGTCAGGCCTCTTCCGGGCAAAGGGGCCTCGGGCCTCCGCCTCGGGCCTGCAACTCGGTTCACTCTGGCACAGTTGGCTGCCGGCAGAGCCGGCGGGCACGCCGGTGCAGCCCCTCTGGCTTCTGCTCCGTGGCTACTGGGTGACCCCTCGTCTGGGGATCTCCTCAGCCCTTCCCAGGAAGGTGGCACGGATGCCCCTCCGGTGGTACTCCTTGGGCTCTCGCACTCTGGGTCCTCTGGATGTCTGGAGCCTGGATCTCCTCCATGCCTGCTTCATGCCCTGGGGGACGGGGCTATGGGCCTCCACACCCTCTAGCAGACCGTTACATGGGAAAACCTTTTGTATACAAGCGCGTTGATCCACACAGGTGTGCACACGGGTGTTCACTGTTCGTAGACATAAACTACACCTTTCTTAGCTGCTACTTCAAAGCACATTGTGCGCTGTCTGTCCTGCGTGCTGCACAACAACTTTCAATATTTAGTATTTACTGCTGTTCACACTCAGCTAGATTAACGTGATGATGTTGTGTTTAGTATGTTGCTTTGTTTTTGTTTGGTTTTTTTTGCTTGTCTTCTCTTCTTTTTCTCTCAACAGGTGATCCAGGAGATTTTTTTTTTTTTTTCTTTCTCTTTGTCTTTGTAAGTGCCCTTTCTCACTGTCCCTTTTCCCTTCTGTTTTTCTTTTCCTTCCTTCCTCTCTTTCTTTCTCCCTTTCCTATCCCCCAGTCATGTCTGTCCCATCTGTAACAACTGAAAATAAAATAAATAATAACAACAAAGTTTGATCAAATGGACCAATACGGCAATGCCATGATGATCCATTTGGCAAAATAAATCCATTTGGTATCCTTGTTGGTCTTCAGACAACAATTCTGACGGCTTAAGAACCAAATGGGACAGAGAAAAAAAAAAAAAAAAAATATCTTGCTGCAAAAATATCAAACAAAGCAGAGGGCAGAGCTTAATCCTACAGTGATAAAAGAAGAATACAAATAACAGTTTGTTTACTTTTTATTTTAGTAGGAACTATGTGTCATTTTTAAAGATAAAAAGGCACAAACTGCTTCATCAAATTCATAGTCTTTGTTATTTATGAGGTAACGTTTTAATAAAAGATATCACACAGGTTGCAATGGATAGTTAGCAGGTAAATCTGCTATTAGCAGTTCACTTTTTCAATCCCTTTGTTTTTAGCTTCACTATTATTAATCTTTAGAAGTCATTTTATTTATGAAAATAACCCCATGAGCAACCAAACCATACATGGCATAGATGGAACAAAGACAATTTAATGCACACTAGCGCATAACATGCCTGACTATTTACTTCTAGCTTTACCACAGATGTTTATTTCTAAGTTATGTGATAAGCCATGCGTGTGTTAGCAGCTTGGTCTATACGGTGAAGTGAATGCAAGTTCTTTTCATAATGTACAGGAACAGTTGGGAAATGTCTATGTCCTCTCTAAGGACGGACATAGACATATCATCCAACTGGCAGGGGAGGGGATTTTGTTTCATTGACATATCTATCATCATCGTCTGTTGCCATTGTAGTAGAACGTGTTGTCATGCTGCTAAAAGCCTCTGCGTCTCTGCACTGACTGTGAGTTTTATCTCCATGTTGAAGTGACATACTGCTGAGAAAAAAAATGGACATCAAGGAGACATGTGGTAACCTCAGTGATACATCATTCTGTTTGTGTTTCTAGAGCTGGTGAAGGGACTTTCTCTTGTCTTGAAATTTCACAACAGCAGTACTGTTTATGCTATCAGATGAAAACCTGTTACTTGAGCTTGAGGGGTTATTACTGATCTTGGAAGTATTTTGACAAAAAGATATATTTTTCCTTAAACTCTCAGACACAAAAGCAAATAGAGCTGGTTGATGTGGCTGAATATGTGATTTTTTTCCAAATATACATTCACCTACACACCTAAACTCCAAAACCACAAGGTAAGGATAATAAGGCAATGGTGAACTAAATAAAACAAATAACAGGGAGAAAAGGAACAGAGAAGGGAAATAACAGAATGCCATATGAGAACTAACTTTTTTTTTTAAAAGGCAGGAAGTAAACCGAAAGAGAGACATGATAACACACATGATAAAGGAAGATACAAAAATTTATATCATTCAAACCATCTCTGTTTGGGTTCATATCAGTCACACAGGTCTAAAAGAGCTTGACACAATCAGTTGGTATGAAAAATGTGAGGGCTTGTTGGAGGTTGCTGGCAGGTGCAGTGAAACTGACTGCTAAAGCATCCATTAACTTAGGCACAGTGACCCCCAAAGCACCGACTGTGACTAGCTGCCAAGTACTCTCCAGCAAACACTCACCGACTGGTCAGGAAATACACATTTCTTCAAAGCAATTGCAGGTTAGTGGGAGTCACCGATCAGTCTCTGGGCCTAATAGGGGCAAAACTATTTTTCATTTGTTTGTGACTGAGGGAGGATGATATAACAAACTACTGTGAACTGGCTTCAAAGTCATCCCACATGACATCCCTTCACTGAAAGAGTAGTGTATCATTGTGTTGCTACAACTTAAAACATTATCTTTATGTTCAGCTTATCTGGTCCTCCATTTTTTTTCCCAGTTGACTCTTAAAATCACTCACTTTACACTGTTTTTGTCCTGTAAACCACCCCCCACCCCCATGAGATTTCAGAGAGTGTCTTCTCCTTGTACTAGATTTATGTTATATCTTAGGCATGCACCTGTCTCTGAGGGGATCCTATCCATCATGCTGTCAGACATTTGTATTAGTCTGAAACCCAGTCACTTTTACTGTGACCTAATGCAGAACCATCAACATGCTATGGGACGAGGTAAACCCCAAATGGCCCTCTATCTTTAAAATAATCTACTTGAATCTTTTGTCAAAAACAGATTTTAAATGTATTCTACTTTGGAAGTCATCTTTTAGATGACAAGAGACTCATGCAGCCTTACGTAGGAGTCATAGTAATTACTGACAATATCTGATAATATAGCTGCAAAATATCTGCCACAGATCCTGCTGGTTGAATCCAGACAGGTGGATTCAACCAGCAGGATTCACAGGTTCAGGTGAGTTTATTTTCAGTAAATGCTGCACGGTCTAAAACACAAGAGCAAGGCTAGTTATAGTCCAGACTCCACAAGGCAAGTTTGTCTAAGTGTTTTTGCAGAGTCTCTCTAACAAATGAAAAGCACTGCTCACCACATGCCACAACAGGTTTTTCCAAAGGCCTCTGTGCACAAGGAAGCAGAGGTACGTTTTCTCTCAGGGACAAGCAGAGTACCAGGGTGGAAGGGGCAGGGGCTTCACTAACCATAGTTTGTTCAACAATCCAGAAAAGTCCAGATGATCAGAAATTCCCTTAAGTACATTAGAAACAGGTGTGGGATCACAAACGTGTGTGGAGGATGAGGGCAGGGACCTGGGATGAGTCCCATCCCTGCACAAACAATCCCACAATATACACACACACACACACACACGCACACACACACACACACTCTTGTTTTCATGTTGTAGTGAGGACATCTAATGGACATAATGATTTCCCTAACCCTTAGCTTAAACCTAACCATAACTTAATTGTAACCCTGACACTAAAACCACATTTTGCCCATTTCCCACAAACTCGTGGGGACGGGCATTTTGTCCCATAAGGTACTGTTGGTCCCCACAAGTATAGTAGCATTCCAATGTTTGGTCCTCACAAAGATATCTAAACATGGTACACACACACACAGATAGAAGAGAGGAGGGAAGGATGGCAAATGGTAGACTGTCCAGCGAGGACTGAGGGACCATGACAACTTCAGTATCCTTGTATTTGTCAGTTTGAAGATGTTGACATGCTGACTGGTTAACGCTGTGCGTAACCTTGAGATCTTACATCGATATTTTAAGTTTGAGAATTGCCGATTCATGCTTTCATGTTACAAAGCCATATCTGATGCTTTTGGCCTATAATTACCTGACACACAATTTATTTCAGCTCTGCAACTCACTGAATATTGATGGAACACAACAAAGTACCAGTAAAAACCCTAGAATATGCCAAATGTGCAACTTTGTCCCCAAGACTTCATCTTCGGCTGATTAAGTTCTTGGCAAGTAAAGCTGCCCATGTGTTTAATTCAGTGAGGTTTGAGCCATCATCACATCTCCATTTCCATCTGTGCATTCTTGCCCTGGGGATCCTACGAGACACCTGGACCCAGCAGACTGCCTCTCTCCGGACCCCAGCTGTGTGCAGGAAACTGCATGTATATATAACCACGATCCACGGGGAATCATTTCTGTTACATGACACCTCATTCAGCACTTACAGATATGCAGAAAGTGTCTGTCATGGTCTCCATATTCTAGAGGTCCCCCCTCTCCTGTGGTCCCTTTTCCCTTCATTTTTCTTCTTCTTGCTCTACTTCTCTTTCTGTCAGTCTCTCTTACCTGCAGGCAGCAGGCTGGGAGTACCACCAGAGATATGACACACACCTGCTGCCCAGTCTTTAATCCTCCACAATATTTAAGACCTTTGCTAACTACGTTTGACAGATCATTGAGCTACTTGCAGTGGAATCTACCAACATGTGTGTTCTTCGCGTCCCCCCACTTAGAAAACCCCAGGGTTTATGCCTTTTGGGCTCTCCCTCCCCCATCAGACCCCAAGTAGATTCATTGTGTACTTACCTGTGTGTCCATTTCTCTGCATTCTGCATTTACCAGTTTAATTCTACTGTCAGATATTCACAGTTTGTAAATACACGTGTTAAATACTCAGAAGGACCTATTGGAGTGTATATCTCCCTGCAAATATGACAGCTATAAACGCCCACAGTCTATGGCCTTATGCAAAGCCTTAACAGCAGTTTTCATATATGCAGTTTTTATCCAAAGGAAGGCTTTTGTATAATATTTAAAAACACTTTTAAGAGACACATTCTGAAAACCCTCTGGGTGCCAAACAAAGTTGCTCCACCAACAATATGCTTTCTTGGTAATTTGTCTAATGTCTGCCCGTAATCATTTCTCCACTGGTACACTATTTACCATTTATACTACAGAGCACTAGTTTTCAAAAACCATTGCTCTGATTGCCCTTCAGCAGATGAAATCTGAAAATATTGTTTCTTCTGTTTTTATTCGTTTCCTTAAATATCACATATGAATTGTTTTGCATGTTGGTGTAGTAAATGGATTACTCTTAATCAGTCCTCATTCTGAATGCTAATGCTACATTCACTGTATTTTTTTCCTGCCAGAAAAAAAAGCTGTTTCAGTCAGTAACATGTCTCTGCAAATGTATTTATGCCTAATAAGGTTTTCACATTACAAAATGACCTGAGCACAGGGGGCTGCTAATTAAAAAGTCTGATTTTGCAAAGACAAATACATAATTGGAAGTAAATAACACATTCATGCAGTAATGACATTTTGTTGTGGTAATGACATGAGGGGCTATTCATTGAAATTCATAATGGCAGCAAAAGGAAAAGGGATTTTGAACTTGTGAACAATCATTCTAATGGATATTTACAGCATTCTTTTTCTAACAGCAGTTTTTTGAAATGCTGGGAACAGAAAAGAAAACCCACAATCTCCAAGAGACTGCTGCAGCACTGTGGGTTTAGCTTAGTTGTTAAAGTACAGGTTTGTCAGAGCCGCAGGGGGGCTGGACTACATGGGGGGAGTTATTCTGTGGGTTAGTGCAGCCATACTGCTCAAAATACTTGACTGAAAATCACATATCCTGAGCAGTACATGTGTGTCACCAATGCATCACTCTTACTGCTGCAGTCTCAGAGCAGTGTTTATTTAATATTTCATACTGAACTGGCAGTGACATGCAGACTTTTGTACAAGTAAATCTCAGATTTATCACCTAAAAATTTCAATGCTGCCATAAGGTGGCTGCTAAACATCAGAATTAATAGAAATTGCTGTTGGAGTATAAACAAGGTTGTAAATATGACAGGAACACATTGCATTTCTCTTATTTCCTCATGATTTGAATCTGAACGCTTTGAGTTTAGTAGAAGCTTTCATTTACACAGCTTCAGTAAGAACCATTTCTCTATGAAAACCCAAAACTTCAGGTCATAATTCAGGGTATTTGTTTTTGGTATTGGGATGTATCAAGTGAAGAAATGAGGTTATACAGTGCATTTGTCCATCCTCGTTTGTTGAAAAATGACATTTTACATAAATGGATTTTCTCAGATGCAGGGCAAAAATATTAGGACACCAACACCAAGGCTGAAACAGAGCAATACTGGAAGAGCATATGGGTGAAGGACACAACACAAAACAGCAATGCTCAGTTGCAAGTGGATCTAAGAGCAGACCACAGCAATGTCCTTGAACAGGACCATCACAATGACAGATAAGAAAGAGTTTAAAGTATGAAAGGTTGGTTAGCATCAGGCTGTGAAATGATTTACACCTACTGGCTAAAGAAGCTAACTGCACACTCCACCAATCTCTCCAGCGAGTCCTAAAGTAGGTTTGTCCCGAGGTGTCTCCCCGGTAATGTCTGGAATACCTCACCTAGGAGGCATCCAGGGGGCATTCTAGCAGATGCCTGAACCACCACAACTGGCTCCTTTTGATGTGAGGAGCAGTGGCTATACTCAAAGTCCGTCTCGCATGACTGAGCTACTCACCCTATAGCTAAGGGAAAGCCTAGCAACCCTATAAAGGAAACTAATTTCCACCACTTGTACCTGTGACCTCGTTCTTTCAGTTACTACCCCATGACCATAGATAGAAATGTATATTCATATTATTCATTTATTTTGTCTTTAGGGAGTTGCTAGCTTAGTTTGTAGCCAAGTCACTAGCAGCATAGCTTCTTCATCTGCCCCTCCAGCACTTTCCTGCTCAGTGTGCCAAATGTTTCGCTTAAACATTTTTCCCATACAGAATCCTGCTGAGGAACAAACGAAAGAATCAGCTATTGCTGATTTATTTTATGAGAAACTTGAAACTAGAGACACCAGTAGCCATAGTCAAGAGCTAGGCAGAGCTGATGGCACTGAAGGAAACCTGAAACTGTTGGCTAAGGTTAAATGCAGATTTTATAAAATTATAATTCCCATTTTCAGTAATGACAACCTGGTCATGTCAACTGTGGGTCACTAAAACTAATAGTGAATTGGTGTCTAACATCGCCAAAACAATGTTGGACTCAGGAGTAACATGTTTAGCCACATCTTGTCCTTTAATTGCTGGCTGACTGAATGGTGTCCAAAAATAACAAACATCCCACTTTGAATGCAACATTTTTAATTTCTAGAAATCTGACCAAATTTATTCACCCCCCGCCCAAAAAGGCAATATCCAGAGTTGGGACCAGGAAGTAGAGTTCCAGTGTTACACACCTCTCTGCAGCTTCTCTCCTCCTGTTAACTCTCTAAACCCCCATCCTCACAGAGACTGTGTCTACTCTCAGCCTTGTCCACCCTAGTTGGAAAACTCAAAACCCAGTTTATTTGTTGTCATCTATCATCCACCTAGCCCTTACCCGAGTTTCTCTCAATTTCTCAGGCTTTTTGTTTCATATAATATTCAGTTAAAATAAAACAATTATTGGGGGTGATTTAAATGTTTATTTAGATGCTGAAAATGACAGCCTCAACACAGCATTTAATATATTATTAGTCTCAACTGGCTTCTCAGAAAATGTTAAAGAGAGCACTCAGTACTTCATGATGTCAAGAAGCTATACATGTCTTGTTCTTTTATTTTGGGTTAATTCTTTAATCAGAGCAGAGAAACCTCTCACACATGGGATTAATGGTTGTGGTTATGAGTAGGGTTAGGGTAACAGCTAGTGGTAAGGCGAAGATTTGGGTTATGGACAACTTTAGTGACTGTGTGTGGCTGCAGGAATGTAGAAAGATACGGCATGTGTCACCAACCCATCATTACACACATTTCTGAATGAAAGAAGTGCTTTTAAGTATTTTGCAAGTGTTAAACACAAAATCTGAATTTACATGTGATTTCAGTGATATTTAATTATGCTTAATTGCATAATACTGATCAGAGATAAAATTTGGTATAAGTTTAACCAATATAGCAAATAAGAAACTATAATCTATGAAATGATTCTAAAGACAGGGCTCTAACTGGAGAGTGTGAATGATGGCCTTAGAGGCCTGGTGTGTGTGAGGAAGGTGGCAGTGAGTGATCTAAAAGAATGTCTGATTTTAACATGCTTTAATAATAGAAATGGTATTGAGTATAATGTGATTGACAGTTATGAAGAGAAAGCATTTGTTTGTGTTTTTTTTCTTTCTTTTTTAAAAAAAAGCGAGACATGTCTTGTTCTTACATTTTAGTGTTGGGTTTAGTGTTCATTCTTTAGTGAGATGTTCAGTTTGCAGTCAGATTAGAGGTTACAGGGGTTATGGCCAGGGTTAGGAGTAAGAAACTGAGGCTGCCTCCTCTGGAAGACAGGAAACAGCCTATCAAGCCAATGGGAGTCCAATCATTTAAGTATTTATTTATGTATTTAATTCTTATGAAATGTACGTACTTATAAAAACGTATTTATTGATTGATTGTATAATGAGTTGTGTGTGCTGGGTCCGCCTTTGCTTTATAAGTATTATCTGTTTTTTTTTGTTTTTTTAAATGATGTTATTGATAGTCTGTGACTATAGACCAGGGGTCCCCAATCCCAGTGAACGAGGGCCGGTGTCCCTGCAGGTTTTAGATGTGTCCTTGATCCATCACAGCTGATTTAAATGGATAAATGACCTTTTCAACATGTCTTGAAGTTCTCCAGAGACCTGGTAATGAGCTAATCATGTGATTCAGGTGTGTTGACCCAGGGTGAGATCTAAAACCTGCAGGGACACCGGCCCTCGTGGACGATTGGGGACCCCTGCTATAATAGACAATGGCATTCATCAGGGCAAGGAGAACAAGCAGTGCTTGTCTAATGAAATCTCAAAATAAGTATAGATTGAAATGTACAGAAGTGGAAGTGTTCTCTCTCTTTTGATCTAAAACTATATTCTGTCATAAAGTTTCTTATCTTGTTACAGCCTTTAAAATACTGCCTTATAGTGACCACAATTGCCAATTGTCTCTGGAAGCAGGCTACTGATTTACAGTGCAACTGGAATCTGTATGCGCCATTTTAATGGGCATGTCCATGTGCTGTTAACAATGGTTGGAGCTTGTTAAGATGAGAGGCCAGCAGTCTTGCACATGCACTTTGT
Organism: Oreochromis aureus; assembly: GCF_013358895.1. NCBI lineage: Eukaryota > Metazoa > Chordata > Actinopteri > Cichliformes > Cichlidae > Oreochromis > Oreochromis aureus. The sequence goes on from NC_052950.1 coordinate 4,718,436, forward strand.
GGATAAACCTCTGTTCTTTAATTGGAAACTGATGGGAGACAAGCTAGTGCTGGCTCTGTTTTCACTGCTCTCAGATCAGTTACAGTCTATGTGCAAAAAGCAAGGAAGCAAGCCCTCTCTCATGTATAATTGTAACAGATAAGTTGACTCTTACTATCCAACTTTGCTAACATGTGTAATTCAGAAAGGTGTTAAGTTCAATTACCTGTTTAACACATAAAGGAAACCAAAGAAAACTTTGATGATGGAAAAATGACATGCTGCCATGTCCCGTTTACTAAATTAGGCAAATTAAACAGGTACAGGCTCAAATAACACTTTCGAAAGAACAACTCTGAGGTATAACTTGACTGATTAGACAAAGTTTAACCATTTTTTTTGCTAATACACAACCTTCATTTTTCTTTATTATTTTGAATCCCATGTAGATGCTGACAGTTAGCACACATAGTGCCCAAGAATTGTACTTCAGCTGTGATTTTTTTAAATTGTTTTCTCTTTAATAAATATATGTATTATATAAAGACAAAGTTTAGATTGCACTTGTCCACGAGAATCTAATAAAATCCTAAAATCACTGGTAAAAAGAAGGATTCCCCTTTGAGAAATGAAAACAGTTTTTTTTATATCCAAACACAAACTAGAATAAACAAAAACTGCTCAAAGGTTTGTTTGTTTTTTTCCTCACGAAGGTTAACACAAAGTCCTGTGGATGTTGACAGCACTGTAAGCTGGTGACACACTATTAGCCTGAAGCAATTCTAGAGCACTGGCACACAACTGTGAATGAGTGGCCCTAAAGGCCACATTTCATTAGCAGCATTCCCCCTCAGAACACTTTATCTGTTGTAATTGTTGTGGGATTTGGTGAGGCAGGGGCAAAGGAGTGCTGAAAATGAAATTGATGTTCAAACAAGGGAGCAGCTGTCAGGAGCAGCTACCTGGGGGGTATTTCATGGAGCAGGAGGCTGGGGGGGAAGCAGGAGTCCTATTGATGAAAGTCTCACTTCATTAAGAGTGACTCTGCTTTAGTTCAGTTTCACTAAACTAACTAGTGACTGTTCCAGTTAGGATTAATGAAGTCATGACAGGGCTGGTGGATGCTGCACATGCCACGTTTAAGCCGACTGAGCAGAGGAATGTAGCAGTCACACTTCAAAAGAACATGCTACGTCCTTCTGAGACAAATGCAGCCTGATGATTACAAGCATCTAATGACCGTAAAAAGGCTACAGCTCTACAGGCTGATTAAGAAAGTCACAGGATGCAGTCTGGCAGTGTAGCGGTGATCACATCAATTTATCTAATCACGCTAAATTCAATTTAATGAAAAAGACACTTGACAGCTCTATTTAGGTTGCTTTTTTCAAACCTAGCTCCCCGAAGATATAATGTCAGTTCAGAGAAATGGAACGGCATACAAGATTTGTGGACAATGATGAATTTATTTTGTCATTTTGACTCTGTACCACACCACATTAAAAAAACATCAAGATGTGATTGAAGATTTTAACTTTAATTCAAGGTATTTGTAATAAAAAATAGTGCATCATTGCATCAACTGTTTAGGAATTAGGAATTTTAAATACAACATTATATGAGGAATGTTAATAAGAAAACCTCCAAAAGTTGAATCTGTTCATCTGGACGTAGCGTTTTGTGGGAGAAACGTTTCGTCACTCATCCAAGTGACTTCTTCAGTCTCAGCTGACTGCAGGTTTCCCCAAACCTTATAAACAGTACATTTGCATAATGACTGAAACCAGCCCACTGAAGGAACAATGGGCTGTGAGGTCAGTTCCTTAATCATAATTATGCAAATTCCCATGACCATTGATCAACAATCACTGACCAAAACCCACTGATCACAGACCACTGATCAATGGCCATGAGTACCATTCACAGAGGGTTGGGGAATGGCTGCAATCACAGCATTGTAAGATGGCGAAAGATGTACCCTTAGGCCCCCTCCTCGATTCAGAGATGGTCTTTCCCTTTTCACGTAAATGGCCTCCTTGACTCCGCGCTCAAACCAGCGTTCTTCCCTGTCCAGGATGTGTACATCCTTCGCTAGAGGTTACCTCTAGCGAAGCTCTTCTGTGATGGCACAACACAGAAGAGCTACCTCATCAGGCCAGGACTCTGCAGTTTATTTACACCTACAGGCCAGTGGACACTCTTTCAACGATGAGGATGTACACATCCTGGACAAGGAAGAACGCTGGTTTGAGCGCGGAGTCAATTCAATTCAATTCAATTTTATTTATATAGCGCCAAATCACAACAAATGTCGCCTCAAGGCGCTTTATATTGTACAATAGATCGCACAATAATAAATACAGAGAAAAACCCAACAATCATATGACCCCCTATGAGCAAGCACTTTGGCGACAGTGGGAAGGAAAAACTCCCTTTTAACAGGAAGAAACCTCCGGCAGAACCAGGCTCAGGGAGGGGCGGCCATCTGCTGCGACCGGTTGGGGTGAAAGAAGGAAAACAGGAGAAAGACATGCTGTGGAAGAGAGACAGAGATTAATAACAGATATGATTTGATGCAGAGAGGTCTATTAACACATAGTGACTCAATGCATCATGGGAATCCCCGGCAGCCTACGTCTATTGCAGCATAACTAAGGGAGGATTCAGGGTCACCTGGTCCAGCCCTAACTATATGCTTTAGCAAAAAGGAAAGTTTTAAGCCTAATCTTGAAAGTAGAGATAGTGTCTGTCTCCCGAATCCAAACTGGAAGCTGGTTCCACAGAAGAGGGGCCTGAAAACTGAAGGCTCTCCCTCCCATTCTACTTTTAAACACTCTAGGAACAGCAAGTAGGCCTGCAGAGCGAGAGCGAAGTGCTCTAATAGGGTGATATGGTACTACAAGGTCATTAAGATAAGATGGAGCCTGATTATTTAAGACCTTGTATGTGAGGAGCAGGATTTTGAATTCAATTCTGGATTTAACAGGAAGCCAATGAAGGGAAGCCAAAACAGGAGAAATCTGCTCTCTCTTTCTAGTCCCTGTCAGTACTCTTGCTGCAGCATTTTGGATCAGCTGAAGGCTTTTCAGGGAGTTTTTAGGACATCCTGATAATAAAGAATCACAGTAGTCCAGCCTGGAAGTAATAAATGCATGAACTAGTTTTTCAGTGTCACTCTGAGACAGGATATTTCTAATTTTAGAGATGTTGCGCAAATGGAAGAAAGCAGTCTTACATATTTGTTTAATATGTGCATTGAAGGACATGTCCTGGTCAAAAATGACTCCAAGGTTCCTCACAGCATTACTGGAGGCCAAGGTAATGCCATCCAGAGTAAGAATCTGGTTAGATACCATATTTCTAAGATTTTCAGGGCCGAGTACAATAACCTCAGTTTTATCTGAATTAAAAAGCAGAAAGTTAGCGGCCATCCAGGTCTTTATGTCTTTAAGACATTCCTGCAGTTTAACTAATTGGTCTGTGATACCTGGCTTCATGGATAGATAGAGCTGCGTGTCATCTGCATAGCAGTGAAAATTTATGCTATGTCTTCTAATGATGCTGCCTAAGGGAAGCATGTATAATGTAAATAGAATTGGTCCTAGCACTGAACCCTGTGGAACACCATAATTGACTTTAGTGTGTGAAGAGGACTCTCCATTTACATGTACAAATTGGAGTCTATTAGATAGATATGATACAAACCACTGCAGTGCAGTACCTGTAATACCTACAGCATGTTCTAATCGCTCTAATAGGATATTATGGTCAACAGTATCGAACGCAGCACTGAGGTCTAGCAGGACAAGCACAGAGATGAGTCCACTGTCAGAGGCCATAAGAAGATCATTTGTAACCTTCACTAAAGCTGTTTCTGTGCTGTGATGAGCTCTGAAACCTGACTGAAACTCTTCAGATAAGCCATTCCTCTGCAGATGATCTGTTAGCTGTTTGACAACTACTCTTTCAAGGATTTTTGATATGAAAGGAAGGTTGGAGATTGGCCTATAATTAGCTAAGACAGCTGGGTCTAGAGATGGCTTTTTAAGTAAGGGTTTAACTACAGCCACCTTGAAGGCCTGTGGTACATAGCCGATTATTAGAGATAGGTTGATCATATTTAAGATCGAAGAATTAATTAATGGCAGGACTTCTTTGAGCAGTTTTGTAGGAATGGGGTCTAAAAGACACGTTGATGGTTTGGAGGAATTAATTATTGAAGTTAAGTCAGAAAGATCAATTGGAGAAAAGAGTCTAACTTAACATCGATGGTACTAAAAGTAGCTGTAGATAATATTACATCTGTGGGATGATTATTGGTAATTTTTTCTCTAATGATAAGAATTTTATTAGTAAAGAAGTTCATGAAGTCATTACTAGTTAACGTTAAAGGGATGGTTGGCTCAGTAGAGCTCTGACTTTTGTCAGCCTGGCTACAGTGCTGAAGAGAAACCTGGGGTTGTTCTTATTTTCTTCAATCAGTGACGAATAGTAAGATGTTCTGGCTTTATGGAGGGCTTTCTTATAAAGCAGCAAACTATTTCTCCAGGCTAAATGATGATCCTCTAAATTTGTGACACGCCATTTCCTCTCCAGCTTACGAGTTATCTGCTTTAGGCTACGTGTTTGAGAATTATACCACGGAGTCAGGTACTTGGATTTGAGGCCTTAGTTTTCACCGAGCTACAGTATCCAGAGTCGCACGTAGTGAGGAGGTAAAATTATTAACAAGATAATCGACCTCTGTTGGAGTAGCGTTCAGATAGCTACTCTGCTCTATGTTGGTACAGGGCATTGAAGATGATAACAGTGGGTGGATTATATTCTTAAACTTAGTTACAGCACTTTCAGAAAGACATCTACTTTGATAAAGTCTACTCTCCACTGCTGTGTAATCAATTATTGTAAATGTAAATGTTATCAGGAAATGATCAGACAGCAGAGGGTTTTCAGGAAACACTGTTAAATAAATGTTCAGTTTCTATGCCATATGTTAAAACAAGATCTAGAGTGTGATTCAAGTGGTGGGTGGGTTCTTTTACATTTTGAGAGAAGCCAATTGAGTCTAATAACAGATTAAATGCCATGTTGAGGCTGTCATTTTAGCATCTACATGGATGTTAAAATCACCCACAATAATTATTTTATCTGAGCTGAGCACTAAATCAGATAAAAAGTCTGAGAAATCAGAGAGAAACTCTGTGTAAAGCCCAGGTGGACGATAGATGATAACAAGTAAGACTGGTTTCTGAGTTTTACAGCTGGGGTGGACGAGGCTAAGCATCAGGCTTTCAAATGAATTAAAAGTCTGTCTGGGTCTTTCGTTAATTAATAGGCTGGTGTGAAAAATTGCTGCCACACACCCCCTCGGCCTGTGCTTCGAGATTTCTGGTAGTTAGAATGACTCGGGGTGTTGATTCATTTAAACTAACATACTCATCCTGCTGCAACCAGGTTTCTGTAAGGCAGAGTAAATCGATTTTTTGATCAATTATTAAGTCATCTACTAACAGAGACTTGGAGGAGAGAGACCTAATGTTTAATAATCCACATTTCACTGTTTTACTCTTTGGTTCAGATGTGGATACTGTATTCTTCTTTCTTTGTGATTTTTATGTTTAAGTTGTTTATTGCTGGTTTTTGGTTTGTTTTTTGTCTTTTGGGAGCTGACACAGTCTCAATGGAGATGGGTTTTGGGGGTAGCAGGAGGAGAGAAGCTGCAGAGAGGCGTGTAAGACTGCAACTCTGCTTCCTGGTCCCAACTCTGGATAGTCATATTTTGGGGGTTTAATAAATTGGTCCATATTTCTAGAAATGAGAGCTGCTCCATCCAAAGTGGGATGGATGCCGCCTCCTAACAAGACCAGGTTTCCTCCAGAGGGTTTGCCAATTATCTATGAAGCCCACATCATTTCTGGGACACCACTCAGACAGCCAGCAATTTAAGGAGAACATGCGGCTAAACATGTCACTCCTGGTCTGATTGGGAGGGACCAGAGAAAACTACAGAGTCCGACATTGTTTTGGCAAAGTTACACACCGATTCAATATTGATTTTAGTGACCTCCGATTGGCGTAACGGGTGTCATTACTGCCGACGTGAATTATGATCTTACTGTATTTACGTTTACCCTTAGCCAGCAGTTTTAAATTTCCTTCAGTGTCGCCTGCTCTGGCCCCTGGAAGACAATTGACTATGGTTGCCGGTGACTCTAGCTTCACATGTCTGAGAACAGAATCACCAATTACCAGAGTTTGACCCCGGCGGTGTGTCGCCGAGTGGGGAAAAACAGTTGAGACACATGAACAGGTTGGTGGTGTACCTGGGGCTTCTGTTTAGGACTATGCTTCCTCCTCACCGTCACCCAGCCGCCCTCTTTCCCCAGCTGCTTGGGGTCTGCCGGGGAACAGCTAGCGGGGCCTACGCTATCTTCGGCTGCACCAGCTACAGGGGCCTGGCTAGCTACGGGTGAATGAAGGGTGCGGCCGAGTCTCCAATTCAGTAATCCTGGCCTCCAGAGCTGCAAATATGCTACATTTGTTACAGGTATCATTACTGCCAAAGGAGGCCGAGGAGTAACTAAACATCTGACACAATGAGCAGGAAAGTGCAGGAGGGACAGGTGAAGTAGCCATGGTGCTAACGAGTCGGCTACGAGCTAAGCTAAGTTAGCAGTAAAGAGACAGTGAGTGAATACTTTGACTATAAATTAGGTAGTGAGTACACAGAAAGGGTGATTCAGATGAAGCACGTTAAGATTATACTATGAAAAAGGGATGTATCAAAAGATTTAAATTAAATTGCTAAGCAGAAAAGCTACTCAGAAACACCACTGTGTTTGAGCAGGAACAGGAAGTGATACTCTACCACAAAGCGAGCGAACACCAAGTGACAGCGCCACCAAGAGAGTGAAGGTCGGGAACTCCAAGTCAAGGAGGCCATTTACGTGAAAAGGGAAAGACCATCTCTGAATCGAGGAGGGGGCCTAAGGGTACATCTTTCGCCATCTTACAATGCTGTGATTGCAGCCATTCCCCAACCCTCTGTGAATGGTACTCATGGCCATTGATCAGTGGTCTTTGATCAGTGGGTTTTGGTCAGTGATTGTTGATCAATGGTCATGGGAATTTGCATAATTATGATTAAGGAACTGACCTCACAGCCCATTGTTCCTTCAGTGGGCTGGTTTCAGTCATTATGCAAATGTACTGTTTATAAGGTTTGGGGAAACCTGCAGTCAGCTGAGACTGAAGAAGTCACTTGGATGAGTGACGAAACGTTTCTCCCACAAAACGCTACGTCCAGATGAACAGATTCAACTTTTGGAGATTTACTTTCCTGGATGATTGAGAATGCATCAAGACGTTAATAAGAAAAGCTTGGATGGAAATTCTTTGTAGACAATGACCACTTATCATCGACTGTCCCTTAAACTGGTTCAGATCGTGTGTAACCCGGCCTGCACAGTAACACTCTCTGCATGTATACTCATGAAGGTGTCTCTCAGTTGGAGACTTTCAGTGTTATTTCTACCTATACAGTGTTATTCATTTAAATGTTATTATGTCAATGTTGTTTTTCTTCTTAACCAAGGAAAGACTTCTGCGATGATATAGTTTGGTTGTCTTCTGTGCTTTTTGTTGTTGTTGAGCTGTCTAGTAAGGGTGGGCGATATAGCCTAAAAAATTTGACAATATTTCAATATTGTCAAAATTTGTGACTCTGATATTTCTGATAATATGGGAAATATTTAATACTTAAAAATTAAGGATTTATAAGTGTAAGTAAATGAAGCACACTTTTCTTTGTTTTCAGTGCATTTCTGTCATTGATGGCACACTTCCTAACTGGAAGTGTGAATCGACTGAAACTAAATGTAATCAGCAGCAGTGGTGCAATAGTAGTGACCCAGCATTAGTGATGCGCGAATCATGAACGAATCGTTCAATACTCGAGAATCACTTTACTGACTCATGAATCATGATTCACAAGCCCAACTGACTCACTGACTCATCCCTGTTGCTGTTAGCAAACTAATTTCATTAGTAGAAATATATCTAGCTTATAATTAAAATTGTGGAGAAAAACACAACATCCAGTATCTTAACAAAAACATTTCTGCTCTGAACTGGAAGAAAAAACCCCGAGTAGAAGCTCACATCAAGACAATAGCTCCTTGGTTCACAGTAGCATCGCTCTGCTAACATGCTAACAGCACATTTGAGCTACTCACCCCCTCCCTCCTGTGCTGAATCATAGCGCGAACGAATCACTCAGTCACCCCCTCCCTCCTGGCTCACAGCTTCTTCTTCTTCTTGGTTGGCAACGATTGTTAAGGCACATTACCGCCCCCTGGCTCACAGCTCAGTGGACATTTGACACATTTAAGGAAAATACTAATAAAATAAAAAATAAACAAAACAAATGTTCCCTTTAGAAATGTTTTTGCTCTTTTTTGCTATATAAAATAGTTTTCTTTTAGAATCACTCATCTTAGCAGTAGGATATACATGAAAAGAGAAACAAATTAAGTTTGAGTGAAAATGTACATTTTTTGCACTCTCTGGTCAACTGACTCAGTGACTCAAATGACTCAAAAAACCCGATTCACTTTGGTGAGTGACTCATTAAAACTCGATTCAGTAAAAAGAATCAAATTTACCATCACTACCCAGCATTAAAATTGCAGTAACACAGTATAAGTCAGATATAACTACAGAAGTACCCCAAGTAGTGTTTTCCCTGAAAATCTGAAATAACTGCTTAACCCTTTAGTTTAACAATGATTAAAAACTTAAACTTGTAACTTGTTCAGAGCCTGAATGCAAACATATTTTCTAACTGGGATATTGTATCTTGGCCTTTATAAGCTGCTGCCTAAAAGTCTGCTTTACCACTATGCCTGCAATTTCCATCTTTCTAGTGCTTCCTGTAATATGGAGTGCACTTAAGTGCACTCGATGACTATTCCAGCAACGCTTGGTGGAATCATTTCTTTATATTTTGGTCACATGACGAGCTGGTAGTATCTCCTCCTTCAAAGTCTGGTTGTATTCTGTGGTGTTCTTTTGTCTCAAGTGGTGGAACAAGGTTGCTGTTTCTTTTTTTGCACCTTATGGGTGGTTTTTGGTGAAGTAGCTTCCTGTTCAATTCAATTTCCATTCTGAAGTTGACACGCTGCTCTTGCTGCTAGACATCCCCATACTAGTCTTGTTATTGTGAGCTCTAGGGAATGTAAATGGAAGGTGCTGCTATAGCAACGATATTGCAATTTATAGAATACTTTTGTTTAACCCCTTAAAAATCAAAATCTTCACATCAACCACATATTGATTGTTTATCTATATCCACTGTGGCCAAAGACTCTGCACCTTATAGATAAAAAAACAAACAACTACAAACCATGTTTCTTGATTAATTATATTTCATATAGTATAGTATTTATATAGGTAAATAATGATGTTACGCAGAAGTGACAGGAAGGCATGAGTTGAACCAGTAGATTGGTGTGGTATAGCCATAATGCAGGTGTCAT